>NC_134461.1:16207918-17408632 GCF_047948215.1 Lycorma delicatula
TTGTTTAAAATTTGTATTTATAAGAAGAAATACATAGAAGTTTTAATTTTTTTCAGAGACTGAAGTTTCAAGTGAAGGAAAGAATATTAAAAAAAAATATAAGATTCGTTAATGACTTTTAGTGGTTTGAAAAAACACTGAATGACATGGAATTTTTTTAGGAAAGAATTTCTACTCGAAAATATATAATAAAATTAATGAAACGTGATAGAAAGTAGGCTAATTAGAAATAAAATATTAAATTACAAAAATACATTATATTTGGTCCTATTTAAGAGGATAACTTTAACTAAGTTGGGTGATTAACTAGTTTCTGCAGTCTATATTTATTTGAAGCTAAGTAACCATAATGGTAAATGCTACTTAAAGTTACATTTTAAATATTAAAAGAAAATAGTTGTAGAATTATATAATATTGATAATAAAATAAAAATTATTGAGAAATAATAAATAAGAAATGAAGTAGCATATTCAAGGAAAAATTTCATACAAAAAAAAATCAATTTCGGCACGCCGGAAGGCGGAGGTAGATTTCACCAGTGCTAAGTAGGTGATACAAAAGATTTCCACCTTAGAATTAAGAAAAACTTCAAATTTACTCAATACGACAATGGTTGCATGTGAAAAAAAGTTTCAGATGTTTAGCATATGACAAATCCACAATCTTCTTATAATTCCAGCAATATTTTGATCATCCCTCGCCGTAAAGGGTTGGTAATATCAAAAATTGATTCAGACAAAAGTTTTAGGTAACGTTTAAAGGACTAACGACCACTTTAAATCGATTCGATACTGTGCCTATTAAGGGAGCTATGATTTTTTTTGTTTTCAAACCCCCATTTTTTCCATTCCCTGGGCTAATGGTTGGTGATATCAAAAACCTTTACTTAGATAAGATTTAAGCCCTTATCCGAAGAACAGTAAAAACTTTAAATGAATTCGATATTTTACTTAATAAGAAAGTTATAGTGATATTTTGTTTTTTTCAAAAAAGCTAACCCCCCATGATCCGATTTTCCCCAAAAATTTTGGTTTTCAAATTTCAACGGAAATATCCATTTTGACCATCCCTAAATCCATTGAGTAGTTTTGACGTGACATATTGACGTATGTATTTCGCATAACTCGAAAACTATTAGCAGTAGAATGTTAAAATTTTGGAAAAATGTGAATGTTAAAATTTAAAAATTTTTAAAAAGTACAGAAAAAATGTGTATATGTAATTTAATAGGCGTCCACATTAGATTTTTTTTATAAAATGGTAAGGAAAATGCTAAAAACATGAAAATTGCAATAACTGGAAACCTAATTGATGTACTGGGACGGCAATGACAAAACACTCGGAGATCAATTCACACCTAATGAGGCCTCACCCAAAATTTCTCCTTCAGAAAATATCTCCGAGATATGAGTAAACTTTGGTTGTCCCTGTAATTCAACGTAGTAAGAAAAATGCTGAAATGTTGTTTGTGAAGTGGCAACAGCTTCTTATTAATGTTTATCATGTAAAGATTTTTAGACAAATAAAAAACAAATGCTTTTTGATATAATCTTACACAAAAATATTAAAAAAATTTGTGCATCATATATCCATTAACATTTGGATACTTTTGGTTATTGTCGAATATTTATGGTATTAAATCGTAGAAGAAGATATAAATTTTGATGTAAAAAACAGATTTAATCCAAGATTTCAGATAAAAAATAGTTAAAAGAAGAGACAGACTTATAGGCCACATACTAAGGCATCCTGGAATAGTCGTTTTAATATTGGAAGGACAGGCAGAAGGGAAAAATTGTGTAGGCAGGCCACGTTTGGAATATGTAAAACAAATTGTTAGGGATGTAGGATGTAGAGGGTATACTGAAATGAAACGACTAGCACTAGTTAGGGAATCTTGGAGAGCTGCATCAAACCAGTCAAATGACTGAAGACAAAAAATAAAAAAAATAAATTTATGTGCTTTTCATTAAAAAATAAATGTGTATGTAATTTAAAAGGCGTACAAGGAAGTCATGGGGTGCCATCATCAGATCTTTAATTTAATTAGAAATTATGTTAAATTTACAATTGAGAATTAGTTCGTTATCAAGGCTAAATTATTTAAGAGTATTTTTTCATTGTTTTGCAATACTGGTTTAATATCTTAATTAATATTATATTACGTTTAAAAATATGGACTACGTAATTATTATCGGTGTTAATATATTAAATTAAATTTTTTTTTTGTTGTTGTTGCAACTTACGTATGTAGAATAGTCTAGTTAAAAACCTTATAATTAAAGAATTAAATGTGGGGGGGGGGGGGGGAGTGACAGGAGAATGCAGGATGTTATGTTATTTAATGTCGAATATTTTAATACGTTTTAATTGGTGTTGTTTTGAAAGAGCACCTAAACTCATGAAGTCAGTTCTTATGTTTGTGTGTAAATTTTTATAAATACGAATCTATATATATGTATGTGTGTGTGTGTGTGTGTGTGTGTGTGTGTGTGTGTGTGTGTGTGTGTGTGTATGCGCGCGCGCGCGTGTGTATTGTGGTAGGGATAATGCGATACCGGAAGAGGAACTAGGCCTAAATATTTTACTTATAATCCTTACACGTACGCAAATATATATATAATACTACTTCATTTATAAGCCTTGCATGTGTTGCTTTTACTGATTGTAATTAACACATTTAGAAAGTTCTAAGTTTTTCTTCGTTGCTCTTCTGTCAAATGAGCTTATTTCAAGCATGTTAACTACTGCATAGAAAACTATACTTTGGATCTATTTAAACGCTGTTTCATAACGGGTTGTTAGCGTGTAACGCCAACAATTTTAATAAAATTACGTAACGATTTTTATATAAATATCTAATAATAAAATAAATATGATAAATAACTTTAAAGAAAAAAAATTGTCTGTCAATTTAACCAATAATTTTTAATTGCTTATTGACAATTTAATAAATTTATTTTAAGCTAAAGTTAAAATATCTGTTTTTCAATTCCATTTTTTTTTTTTACACACTAATTTGCAAAAAAATAATCGTGATACACTTCTTAGACTGAACTTTTTGAATTTTTTAGATCAAAAACCATAAAATACTACTAAATTTTCCTCCTAATTTACCTTCCCAGAATTTTATTAGGGACTCATTTCAGTGGAGGAGCAGGGGCGAAATTTTCTTATAGCTGAAGTTAGCCCAAAATAAAAGTTTTTGGGTACATTTTCAGCTTTTTACTTCCTTGAACGAAGTAAGGGAAGTATTGTAATCGCGAAAAATTTTGGTTTTCAGATTTTAATGGAAATACCCATTTTGACCTTTCTGAATCTATTTTGACTAGTTTCGGCATGACATGTGTACTTACGTATATATTTCGCATAATTAAAAACGATTAGCCGTAAACTGTAGAAATTTTTTATCTAGGTTTGTTGTAACATCTAGGTGTGCATCTCCTCCCTTTTGATTGTAATCAACTGGACCAAAAGTGTCCAAAAAAGACCAAAATCCAAAACAATGTGGATTTTGGAATTTTTTTTAACTGCAGTAATAAGCCCTCATTGATAGCTTTTCAACGATATATCAAGTGGTACTTATCTTCATTGGTTCCATTGTTACAGCCAAATAAAATTTTAATTAATGAAATATTTGGATGTTACTAGGGGAAGGCACATCGGTTCGAATCCTATGATTTAAACTCTTTTACCCCATTAACCTCTACCTTAGGCCACATACTAAGGCATCCTGGAATAGTCGTTTTAATATTGGAAGGACAGGTAGAAGGAAAAAATTGTGTAGGCAGGCCACGTTTGGAATATGTAAAACAAATTGTTAGGGATGTAGGATGTAGAGGGTATACTAAAATGAAACGACTAGCACTAGATAGGGAATCTTGGAGAGCTGCATCAAACCAGTCAAATGACTGAAGACAAAAAAAAAATCTGCCTAACCCGAAATATAGTCAAACCAAATCAGATTTTTTTTCAAAATTCTACGTTCTAATTTTAGAATAGATCCTTTGCAGATTTACTCGGCAGACATCTTTTATCAAAATGTTCCGATTAGAATTTTAGTCCAGCATGATATTTTTAATGTTCTGCAGTATTTCCACTTAAAAACTTTCAAGATTGCACAATGATTTATCTTCTAAAAATTGTTTCTAACGTACTAGCTACCCCATTATTTTCCATAATTATTTATAATAATCATTCTTGAAACCTTCGAATAACTTCAAATTTTGCTACCAAAACAATTCATACATGTATGTATGAATTGATTTGGTGTGCATACATACATCCATAATTATAGATTTTAGAAATTTTTCTTACAATTCAAAACGTTGAGAAATATTAATATCCTATTATGGAATTTTTTTTTAAGGAAAGAATATATTCTCTTCGTTTTATATTATAACAAGAAACGTCGTTAAAAACATTAATGTTTAAAAATTTGCAAAATATTACATCATTTCTTATTGGTAAATCGATAAAAGTTTGTTTAAATGATATACTTTTTCAACCTCCGGAACCACTGTTACGAATTCCTTCAAAGGATGAAATTAAATGGGAATTTTGTAGTGTGTGAAAAGTGAAAATGCCATGCCTAACTGGGATTCGAACCCGGTACCTACAGATAAAAGCCAAAATGCTATCACTCGCGCCATGGAGACCGGTGATATATTTGTAAACCTAAAAAAAAAAAACGAAGTGTTTATACTGATGAGAGGGAAGAAGCAATAATTCTCTTTACGTTTTGTTAAAGAGAGAAATTCGGAACTTCGAAGAGCGGTAGCGTTTTGACCTTTCATCCGGGGTTCACGGGTTCGAATCGCGGTCAGGCATGTCATTTTTTATACGCTACAAAAGCCATATATATATTCTCCCCACAGAAAAGCTTCTGTGGTGAATTAATGAATTATTCCATCAAGCTAAAAAAAAATAATTATTCTTATAAAGTGTGGTACAGTAACTTCTACAAATTGTATACGATTAAATTATGAATTAGTCGTTATTATTTCACTACCATTATAAAATATGACGGTAAAAACTTCTACGACATTTAAAATACATATATACGCTATACATTAGCGTGTTATTTTTTTCAATAGTTGAATTTATATTAATAAATCTAAAACAATTATTGTTACTCATTTTATAATATACGTTATATGTAATAAAGTTATTTGAAAGCAAATGTGGTAATAAAAATAAAACTGAATAATTAAAAGTAAAAATAATACGAAGAGCAAAGAATAATTATTCTGTGATGAATAATTGAATTAAAAATGGCTAAAAAATAGGGAAAGACATTACAAAAAAAGAATGTTGTACCGGTTTGTTTAACACGAGAAAATACGGTTAGTGTCGTCAGATTTATAAATAAATATGTTAGGTCACCAAATCACCGGTTTACTAATTCACTTTACCATCTTGTAAAAACAAGTATTCAATTCATGGATTAAACATCATATTATTCCAAATGCGCTTATAACTAATGAAAATAGAAGTTGACCCTTACGAAAAGCTACCAGATATGTTGTTACAGGAAGCCTTGAAAGCAGTTTTGGACTTAATAATCAACACTAATTACTGTAATATAATTATTAATTTTTCTATTCAAAATAACTTATATGTAACCAAATATAAAATCGGTGTTTTGTCTAGACAAAAGAACAACTGTAACAAATTAATATTGTACCATAACCATTTAGGCTAATTTATCCAATTATTAATATACCAGCAGTTTTTAAAATGTTAATTCAAAAACTCTTCCTGTTTGCCCTAAATAAAGATAAATAAAACTAATTTTTTTAGTATTTTCACATCTGGAAGATATTAATTTGTTTTAAATGATGTAAGAAAACTTAAATATTATATTTTTACGTTCTTAGCAATGTAGTTTTATATTGTAAAACTTATCTTTTTTGTTAGATCTTGACGTTTCATGAACTCTTTTAACTAAAGAATACAATTTTTACATTGAATAATTCAGGAAGGATGTGCTTAAATATATATATTATACTAGGATTAATTTTATATTGACCTGATTTTTTTCATGATATCTTCAATAGATAAACCGATTTTGATGAATTTGGTTAGATGATTTCTACATTTGAGGTAATATTGGTCGTAATCGATTAAGGGGTTAAGGATATACTGCAGTCCAGTATATTAAACTGTTACTTAAAGTGTAGTTCATGTAATTTTAATACTCCTTAGGTTCCTAAAATACTTTTTGATTGTGTTTGGTTTTATCAAACCCCCATAAAAGGGTAGGAGCAAAAAAAAATGTTTTAACTACATTTTTACACGATTGCCCAAGAAAGAGTGTAATGTATTTAGAGTGTATGTAGGTATGTTTGTTCCACCGTAGCATCTTAATTACCGAACTGATTTAGATGTATGACCCTAGATGTATTCACCCTTAGTGAAGATTTTCCGGTTGAAGCACAAACTTTAATGAATTGTTTCTTTTCCTGTTTAGCATCCGGAACCACCGTAAGGTATTACTTCAGAGGATGAATGAGGTTGATATGTGTGAGTGTAAATGAAGTGTAGACTTGTAGAGTCTCAGGTCGAGCGTCCTGTCGGCGTCCAGGTCCTGGCTTATGCAGATGACCTTGCAGTCCTCGTAGAGGGAAGGACGGTCTTGGAGGTGCGGGAGAGGGTGTATGAGGCCATCGCCACTAAACAGGAGTGGTTGAGGTCCAGGGGTCTGCAACTGTCTACGGAAAAATGCCGGTGTATTGCCTTTACGGGTAGAATAGTGCTAGAACCGTTCAATATTTCCATCAACGGTCATGCTATAGAAGAAGCGAATAACATCAAGTACTTAGGAGTTATCCTCCAGAAAAACGGTAGATACACCGAGCACATAGTCAATGTATGCAACAAGGCAGAAAGGATGATAAAAAATCTAAACATCATTATGTCATCGCAGAATGCCCCTCGGGCCTCAAAGCGCCATTTACTGGCGACCACCGTCGTGTCTTCGCTTATGTATGCCGTTCCGGCCTGGTGGCGCTCTATCGCCATCAGGCGCAACAAGGAGAGACTGGCGAAGACGCACAGGTGTGTGCTCCTAGGTATTGTGTCCGCATACAGGACAGTGTCCTATGCCGGCCTGTGCGTGTTATCGGGTACACCTCCTATTGACCTAATCGCAAAAAAGAGGGTGGAGAGGGCACAAGGCAAGCCAGAACAAGAAGTCAGGGATGCTGTTTATAATATATGGCAGGAAAGATGGTCGCAGGAAGCTGTGGGTCGATGGACGAGAACGCTCATCCCCAACATCAAGCCATGGTGAGAAGAAGATTTGGTGGAAAAGATTTGGTGAGGTTGATCATCCCTATCGCAGTTTTTTACAGGACATGGTTCCTTCAAAAACTACCTGCCCAAAATAGGCAAGAGAGAAGAGCCAATTTGCAACTACTGCAACGAGATAGATGATGCTGAGCACACCTTTTTTGAGTGCAATAGGTGGGACACACTTAGACATAGTAAGGCACTCACAGGTATAACTCCAGAGACAACAATAGAATACATGCTAAGAAGCGAGTCAAACTCGAATAATTTTGCTAGTTTTGTTAGACAAGTCGTTCTACAGAAATACTCCGATGAGAGAAGACAAGGTGTTGGCTAGAATAGGACTGGGTGGACAGCCTTGCTGGTTAGGTCCAGCATGCTACGGTGTGTTGGCACTGATGAGCCACCAAGGACTCCACGGGTAACAGTCAGGTAACAGCACACTGAATACTGAAGGGACCCGACGCCGCGTCGCGGCGAACTGGGTCTGGCGTGGTGTCCAAAAGGGCAATATTAATAAAGAACTCTCAAAAAGAGCTAATCGGTAAGCCGACCTACCATGCCGGTATATAGCCGGTAGGTGGGGAGGCCTATTTGAGTTTAAAGACACTCCCCTGGGCGGCGTAATACCAACAAGTCGGTCCGGCCCAGGGGAGCTGAGAGAAAAAAAATAGTCGACCATTCCTGAGATGTGCGGTTAATTGAAACCCAACAACCAAAGAACATTGGCATACGATCTAGTATCCAAATCCTAGTAATAGTAACTGGTTTAGGTTGAATTTGAACCTTAGAACTGTCGACTTCGAAATTAGCTAATTTGCGATAACGAGTTAACCACTAGACCAGCCCGATGGGCTGAATTAATAAACTAATTAATGAATTAATGATCTGTGAGCCTCTAACATTGTATTAGCTGGGTTTGAACTGAATGATTCAAATCAATCGAATGAGTAAATAATATTACAAAAAAAGTAGAATTAAATGTACGTTAAATAAAATAAAATAATATTAAATAAATATAAAAAATTTGTGTTAGTGGGCTTTTTTTGGGTAAGCCCATTAGAGGCTTATCCACGGGACTAGACAGATACTAGAATCACTAGTGTGAGGCTGGATTGTTGAACTGATGGAGCATCTCGTGGGAGACTAGTTCAATCATCACCATTAACCGGTATCATACGGGGTGCCCATTGGGCGCTATTTTGGGAGGTGTAATGGGGTGCTCTTATAATACCATTCCAAAACAATCGTCCGATTTTAAAAATTTAAACGGGGTATTTATTAGTAAGTTTGTTTAGGCTAGTAAGTATTTGTTAGGCTCTGAATAGGAATTATCCTATATTAAAGAGCTCTGAATAGCAATTATTCTGTATAAAGAACCCCCCAACTGTATTTAAATATTTTATTTGCAAGGCAAAATTTTCTTATCGATGACAAACTTAAATGCCAGCTATTTTTACAACATGAAAAAACATATTAAAACTTTATGAAGTTGATTGGTCACCATTATTTTATTTAATTAAATACTGCATAACGATGTTTATACCTTTATTTCCGTACCTTGTTTTCTTTATTTAGTTTTATTATTTATTCTGTTTTTTGTTCAATTTATTTATTTTTTGGCAGTCGTGTTTTTTAATTTGTATAATTGTTTTTATTATTAAATTACATACTTTTTAAAATGATTTTTTTTTTAAATTAAATATTTTACTTTACTAAACAGCAGGATTTTTTAAAAGTGAGTGTATGTGCGCGCGTGTGTGTGTGTGTGTGTGAAAGTCGTTCATCAGAAAAAATCCGCGTGATTGAAAAGTCCTACAACTGTGTTATCAGCTTTTAGGTAGATTTCATAAGAAAGCTACCTATTGTAATGGGTACCATGATTCGACTTCCGGAAAATTTCGACACATCTTCGCGTTTCACATTCTCCAGACTCCATAACCACCATCAGGTCAAAAGCTGATGTATATATATATATTTTTTACTTTCTTGTAGTCACGATAACTGCCGTAATTTTGCGCCAATCACTTTCAAATTTATACATAAAATGTAACCACTAAAATTCTCAGTCGAGCTTGTTAATGGGCAAAGTCGAATCATGGGGTGAAAATGGGGGGGCTTTTTCAAAAAAACAAAATATAGCTATAAATTTTTTATTAAGTAAAATATTGAATTTGTTTAAAGTTCCTACTATTCTTTAGATAAGAAAATGTATCTAAGTAATGTTTTTTGATGTTGCCAACCATTGGTTCAAGGGATGGAAAAACTGGGGTTTCGAAGACAAAAAAATCATACCTCGTTTAATAGGCACAGTATCGTAACCATTTAAAGTGGTCGTTAGTCCTCTAAACATTACTTAAAAATTTTGTCTGAAACAATTTTTGGTACAACCAACCCTTACGACAAGGGATGATCAAAAAAAAAAAAATTGCTATAAATCTCTTAAGTAAAATATCGAATTCGTTTAAAGTTCCTACTATTCTTTCAATAAAGGCCAAGGATGGAAAAAATTAGGTTTCAAGGACTAAAAAGAAATTCATAGCTCCCTTAATAGGCATAGGAATCATAAGGAAATCTTGATAAATTTAGCAATAGCTTGTAATCTAATGAGAAAACGTAGTGTCCGTAAAACATGGAAAGTAATGTTTGATACGAGATCGTACAATCCGGCTTCGCCTACTCCTATTTTGCCCCGGTGAAATCTACCTCCGCCTTTAAGTGTGCCGAAAGGAATTTTATTTTATTCGGATTGATTATTTAAAAAACCTGTACAGGCTATCTAAACCATACTCAGATTAAAATAGAATCGCGAAGAATTGAATTATAGAGGTTGTGAATTATGAACTTTCTTAAGTATAACAACGCATATATAAAACATAAAAAATTATTGAAAATTATCTTTATTTAATAGAAGAAAAAGAAAGTCGATAATAATCAAAACAGAAAATTTTTAATAATTAAAATAATACTATTACGCGTAATATAATAAGATTACAACATTAATTACATTAATTACATGTAATATACAGAAAATGATACATATATATGCAGTCTCACATATATAAAAACCATTACGTACAGGTGATATGAAAAAAATTACTGACTCGTACATGAATCACTAGAGAACATCTTATTAGTAAATAAATACAAGCAATCAGCGTACAAACGAACCTAACATAAAACAGCGCTGCGAACGATTTTATCGCACAAAAATTATATATCATTATAAAGACGTGAAATATAAAGGAACGGACGATAAACGAAGAAGAACTTGAGCAAAACAAAATTGATAAATAAGCATCATCATAGTAGTTGAAGATAAAATTAAGGTACACACTGTTTCCTGTGGTATCTCTATTTAAAATTATCATTCAGTAACAGGAAATTTACTTCTATGAAAATAATTTTTGTTACAAATGGTTGTAATTTTGTTATTACGATATGTTCTTTGAGTTTTTTTTGAAAATTTTTCTGTTTTTATATTACTTTGAAGGAAAAACATTATTAATAATAATTCAAAAATATTAACAAGATTACCGTCGTTATATTTTGATATAAAAATGGAATTCTTGGTGAGGGAGTTACTTCGAGTTGATAATGTAACTATTATGGTTAACACGTTTTTTAATTTTTACTTTCTTGTACGAAGTAAAGGAAATATTGTGATCGCGAAAAAATTTGGTTTTCAGATTTCAACAGAAATTCAATTCTGACCATCTCTGAATCCAATTTAACTAGTTTCGGCATGACGTCTGTACGTACGTATCCCGCATAACTCAAACACGATTAGCCGTACAGTGTTGAAATTTTGCATTTAGGACTGTTGTATCACCTAGTTATACACCTCCCCTTTTGACTGCAATCGACTTGACAAAAATTATCCAAAAAACCCAAAATCCAAAAATTTTAAATTGGATTTTAGACTTTTTCTTAAATGCAGTAATAAGATCTCATCGAGAGCTTATCAACGATATATCATAAGTGGTACTTATTTTCATTGGTTCCACAGTTATAGCCAAATAAAATTTTAATTAATGAAATATTTGGATCTTACAAGGGGAAGGCATATCGGTTTGAATCCGACTTTATTTATTTATTTTTTTTAACTTCTTTTTAATTTAGAATTAATGATTTATTAATAATTATTTATCTCTGATTGAAAAAAATATACAAAAAATCAAATTATTAGTGAAATAAAAATTTTCTGGTTTTTCATTTTAATTCAAAAGTTTTAACAGAGGTTAATACTCATTAATAAATCGATATATTTAAATTAAAAAAAAAAAGTTAAAATAAATAATGTATATATATATGAAAGTCGTATTCGAACCGATGTGTGGATGGTTACGGATCCGACACGTTCTCGCTTGAACCACGTAACTACTTCAGCGAAGTTTAACAAAATTAATATAAAAACCAGTATATAAAATGATGATACGGACACCACAAAAACATGTGATGCAAATTGTGTAACTGTTCACTTTATTAAAGAATCGGAGGATCGTATCTCACTTTCAAATGAAATAAGTTTAAATGAAGGGCAGTAAAAAATATGTGTATGTAATTTAATAATCGTAGAAGGAAGACAAGTGGGGTTCACATTAGATTTTTTAAAACCACAGTTTTCTTGTTCTACGAGTAAAAATTAGAAAATAACGTTATTACCTCGATACACAACTTTACGTTAGCAGAATACGTCCAAACAAAATTGTATGTTCAGCAATTCTTTTTTATATTCCATGTTACTTATTCTGATAAAAAGAAAAAAAAAATTATGTTTTAAAGGCTTGAAAATTTTAGTACCGTGCATTTATTTGAACTTAAAAACAAAAAGATGGCAAAGTATTGCATAAGTTATCCAACTTCAATCTTGGTTGATAGATACTGTAAAAGTCGTATTTACAGTGGTTTTTTTAGTATTAAAAACTTTATTATTATGGCTTAAATTGATCAATTTTGTTACAAAATAGAAGGAAAGGAAGATTTTTTTTTGTCTTTTTTTGTCTTCAGTGATTTGACTGGTTTGATGTAGCTCTCCAAGATTCCCTATCTAGTGCTAGTCGTTTCATTTCAGTATACCCTCTACATCCTACATCCCTAACAATTTGTTTTACATATTCCAAACGTGGCCTGCCTACACAATTTTTCCCTTCTACCTGTCCTTCCAATATTAAAACGACTATTCCAGGATGCCTTAGTATGTGGCCTATAAGTCTGTCTCTTCTTTTAACTATATTTTTCCAAATGCTTCTTTCTTGCCGCAATACCTCTTCATTTGTCACTTTATCCACCCGTCTGATTTTTAACATTCTCCTATAGCACCGCATTTCGAAAGCTTCTAATGTTTTCTTCTCAGATACTCCGATCATCCAAGTTTCACTTCCATATAAAGCGACACTCCAAACATACACTTTCAAAAATCTTTTCCTGACATTTAAATTAATTTTTGATGTAAACAAATTATATTTCTTAATGAAGGCTCGTTTCGCTTATGCTATTCGGCATTTTATATTGTTCCTGCTTCGTCCATCTTTAGTAATTCTACTTCCCAAATAACAAATATTCTTTTACCTCCATAAACTTTTCTCCTCCTATTTTCACATTCAGTGGTCCATCCTTGTTATTTCTACTACATTTCATTACTTTTGTTTTGTTCTTGTTTATTTTCACGCGATAGTTCTTGCGTAGGACTTCATCTATGCCGTTCATTGTTTCTTCTAAATCCTTTTTATTCTCGGCTAGAATTACTATATCATCAGCAAATCGTAGCATCTATATCTTTTCACCTTGTACTGTTACTCCGAATCTAAATTGTTCTTTAACATCATTAACCGCTAGTTCCATGTATAGATTAAAAAGTAACGGAGATAGGGAACATCCTTGTCGGACTCCCTTTCTTATTACGGCTTCTTTCTTATGTTCTTCAATTGTTACTGTTACTGTCTTGTTCCTGTACATGTTAGCAATTGTTCTTCTATCTCTGTATTTGAACCCTAATTTTTTAAAAATGCTGAAATTTTATTCCAGTCTACGTTATCGAATGCCTTTTCTAGGTCTATAAACGCCAAGTATGTCGGTTTGTTGTTCTTTAATCTTCCTTCTACTATTAATCTGAGGCCTAAAATTGCTTCCCTTGTCCCTATACTTTTCCTGAAACCAAATTGGTGTTCTCTTAACACTTCTTCCACTCTCCTCTCAATTCTTCTGTATAGAATTCTAGTTAAGATTTTTGATGCATGACTAGTTAAACTAATTCTTCTGTATTCCTCTGAAAGGAAGATAGAATTTTAAAAATCGATTTTATATAACAATTTTTAATTTTTGAAGAGAAGTAAAGACACGTGAATTTGAGTACTGCCTTATCCAGTTGTCTGTAGAGATCTAGAACTTAATAAAATTAAGATCTCATAAAT
This sequence comes from Lycorma delicatula, assembly GCF_047948215.1. NCBI lineage: Eukaryota > Metazoa > Arthropoda > Insecta > Hemiptera > Fulgoridae > Lycorma > Lycorma delicatula. The sequence continues at coordinate 16,221,626 of NC_134461.1, forward strand.
AAAAATATTTTAGCTTAATTTAATTGTTAAACCGTTTTAAAAATATTATGCGAAATGTAAAAAAAAATTCTTTTTAGGTTAGAATGAACCCCCTTATTGGAACGGGTTGATATGTATCTTCAAATCCTTTTCGGAAATACAGAGCGTTCGCAAAGTTTTTGTGCACTGCAATTGTGGAGGTATAATGACGTAAGTTTCTTATTTATTACTTTGTATTTTTATTTCATTATTTTATAGAGACGGATATTACAATGATATTACAACTGGAAAAGGTGATGAAAATGACCACTTCAAACATAAGTAAAACACTGTACACGTTTCAATTTGTTTTCAAACATTTTAACCAGCTGATGTATTGAAATGTCTCGTACCTATGCCGTTATTGCGGTTTTTACTTCGTCAATCGTGCGTCGTCTGTTGCAACACACTTCTTGTTTTGTTGTCCCCCCCTCTAGAAAGTAATCTGGGGGAGTCAAATCGGGCGACCATGCAGTCCACAAAACCCTCGAAATGATTCGTTCACCAGCCATTTTGTGTAAAATTCATTGACCTTTTAACTGTGGCGCCATCTTTTTGGAACCAATCGTGATTGATTTCCACTTCTGTTAATTGAGTAATGAAGTTTGTTAAAAATACCACAATAACGATCACTATTAACTGTATTTTAAAACTAGATTGGACTAACAATGCGCGTTTTTTCTACTCACACCGAGGCTCTAAAAGTTGGAGCCAGACTCCAATTTTTGCTCTGTGTTAAGATTGGTCTTGTAATTCAAGAGGATTAGTTGTCGATCTCAGTCGTGTATTTTGTGAATTAATATACACTTCCAGATAAAACCACTCTTCATCTGTAAAAAAAAACGTTATGTCGAAGATACCTACGGAATTTTGGTGAATAAATACGTTTAAATGATTGACAATAATTTAGTCTTTTGGTATGATCTGTAGTAGGTTTTATTTACTGAACACACATTTTTTTGTTGGAGAAATGTTTTAGTTCTCTTCTTACCTTTCTTTATGTGCAGTAGCATGTCCGATATCTTGCTGGTGTGCAAACTTATGCGTTGAGTTTGATGGATTTTCGGCCACAATATCCGAAATGTTTACAGCTTCCGTTCGTTTAGTATACCTAGTGTTCCACTTCAAGAAGCGTCTTCATCAGAGCCTGTTGCCCGAAATTTTTCGATAAGAGTTCGAATTGATTTGCGGTGCAGAACAGAAAGGAGAATTTGAAAACTCTAGAAAACCTTTTTTTTACTAAATCAGTATACTTGTTGCTTTTATAAAAGATGTTTTCAACGAGTAAAATGAGTTTCTCTACAGAATGAACCATTACGTTTCTCGCAATTATTGATTCCGATAAACGGAACAATAAGAAAAGAAACAAGTACAGTTACGATTCAACAACTGACGTCTTGGTTTATTACTGAGCAACGCCCAACGAACCCACAAGGCAACCGATCTAAAACCGAAAGAACACAATGCATTACATAACTCTAAAACATACTGCACAGTGACTCTGCGAACGCTCTGTATATAACAAAACCCCTAAAATAATTAAGCTAATTTATATCCCCACTCCGAGTCCGATCGAAAAACTTATATAGTATTACCCATGAAACCAATTTTAAACACCTATGATGCCCCTACAAAATGATAAAATTATAAAATGGACGTAAGTTCATAATTTAATGTCGTAGTGCCCTATATTTAAATGTAATTGAACCAAATTTTAAATTTTGATTTCAGGAGACGATAGATACGAGGTCTGAGTAATGAGAAAGATTCAGAAAAAATTTTACAATCCATTTATACAAGGACTGTATTACCTTAAAAATAGTTACCCTGGGAAGCCACGTAACGCTTCAAACGGTTTTACCATTGTTCATAGCAGTGTTGCAATTCGAAAACCGGCATATCCTTCAGACGGTCGGTTAAATTGTTTTTATGTTTTCTACTGTTCCAAAATAGTGTTCTTTGAGGTGGTTTTTTAAAGTCGGGAACAGGAAAGAGTCGCAGGGACTCAAGTCAAGTGAATAATATAGTTGAGGAACTACAGGAATGTTATTCTTCGCCAAAAACTCATTGTGAGTGCAATTTGACAATGTGCATTTTTATGATTGAGCATCCAGCAATCTTTGATGGCTGGTCTCACGTAAAAGTATATGTTTGGATCATAGCTTTATATGGAAGTGAAACTTGGACGATCGGAGCACCTGAGAAGAAAAGATTAGAAGGTTTTAAAATGGGGGTCTAAAGGAAAATTTAAACATCATATGGGTAAATAAAGTGACAAATAAAGAAGTGTTGCGGCAAATCAATGAAAAAAGAATCATTTGGAAAAATATAGTTAAAAGATAACACAGACTTACAGGCCATATATTAAGGCATCCTGAAATAGTTACTTTGATATTGGAGGGACAGGTAGATGGAAAAAATTGTGCAGGCAGACATCGTTTGGAATATGTAAAAAAATGTTAGGGATGTAGGACGTAGGTGTTATCCGAAATGAAACGACTGGAAATAGGTAGGGAATCATGGAGAGCTGCATCAAACCAGTCAAATGACTCTAGATAAAAAAAAAATTATTTATTCTTTCATATTATAAATGAAATAGAAGTCAGATATGTATTATTATATGCGATTATAAAAATAATAAAAATAAATATTACAAAAATACAAAATAAAAACATACATATATTCTACAGCAAAAAACGATTAAAAGCTCTCTAAGTATTATTAAAATAACAGATGCATCAGAAACCTGATTAGGTCGTTCATCGGTATATTATAATAATACATATAATATCACTAGAATTAATAACCTAGTATAAAAGAAGTACCAATAAAAACAGTTCACTGCCACTTAAATCTAAATATTACAATCGAATCAAAGCGACACCGTCGTCATCAGTAAAACAGAAATATTTATGTAAATTAATCGAAGATATAATAATCTGTATTTTTCATCCTGCAAACGAAACGAAGTAAACTGGTATTTTATGATCCGTTTTATAGTCTATACGATATAATATATAATGGCCTTTATTATTACACACAATCTTACATTATACATATATTTTTTTTTTTTATGGTTTATAATGGTTGTTGTAATACAAAGCGAAATGTTGAAACCACTGTAAAATAAAAGAAAACTAAACGTGTACGTATATAAAGAACTCGTTATGATTATTATAGATTTTTTCTTCCTTTTTTTAAAATTGTTGAATGTTTTTATTATTATTACTGTGAAAATTGTTTTTAAACGAAATAATTTGTCTGCAAATATAATTTTATATAAAAGTAAAAATATTTTTTATTATTATTACGAGTATATTGAAATAGCACTAACGTATTAAATTTTCTATATAAATAATATTATTTTATACTTAATATAAATATAACAACTTCCCTATAACTCATTAAATATATGTCAAATAACTATTAAACTTATTTTACTTACTTTATTGAACTTATATATATATATATATATATATATATACTGATTTTTTATTACTATAGTATATATGAATCTACATTATAGTAATAAAAAAAAAATTAAAATAATTAAAAAAAATATTAACTTCAAAAGTCATGAAATTTTAATTGTTTTCTCAACAAATTACCTAAATAAACATATAGGAAATACGTTAGTATTTACGTTACACGTTATACGTTAATATATTATACGTTAGTATAAACTGAAAAAGGAAGGTTTTTATAAATAAATTAAATAAATTATTTACAAAATGTTACAATAAGAATTCTATATAATTCTTTCCCAATACTGAACAGTTCCAGCCCATATCCATTGGCGACCAAATTGCTCATCTTTCGGCTATAAGTCCTGCCAATTCTAACATATGCTTATCTAGAATGGGGAGTTTTGTTCAACTCCACGCTTCAAAAGAAATTAAAATCCGTCCAAAACATAGCGTTGCGGGCGATATTTGGAGCACCGTGGTTCGTCAGAAACGTCATTCTTCGCTACGATGCGGGAGTATACACCGTATCCGAGGTGTGAGTGGGGCAGGCACGCAGACTGTTCCGAGAGAGCGGCCGTGTCCGAACACGGCCATCTCCGGGACATCTGCCGAGAGTTTTCTTATATTCCACAGGGTATAAGAAAACGGCCTCATGCCATATTAAACGAACCACCATGAAGAGGCGGTACGAGAGTTAAAAAATGACTATCAGGCTTAGGAACCTCTACATTGCGTAACCTATAAATGGAAACCCCACAAAAATTCCGGTCGCAAAAGTGACCGTTTTCGCAATTAAATTTTGTTAAAACAATAAAAAAGCTAGACATCACTCCACACCGGCAATTTCAGGTGATCAGTCAAGAGACCACAATTTCATTTAGTCAGCATATGCGACTCCCTCCGGAGAACGGGACGCATTTCTCCCTCCAAATAACTAGAGCTCCTGTAGGCGCACTCCTGCTAGCCCATACGTGCTGGTATCGAAAGTACTTCAGCGGATGGACTGAAGGGGAATCGCGCCGGGATTACTAGGCTCAAAAGCTTAGTTTATCACGGACAGAACCAGTAAATAAATTACACCATGGTCCATACAGATAGGAACGCAAATTACCAAATCCGTCCAAAAAATAAAACTTAAAATGTATAACCGCCACTAAATAACCCATGAAATCTGCCGGATAATAGAAAGGTATAGCAGCAAGGGACATTGTCCAGGCTCTGCGATCTGTAGGGAGAAATATTGAAACTCCCGCCATTCTTGCGTTCCCTTCCGTTCCATATAATTCTTTTATTCTCTCAAAAGAATTGAGAGGAGAGTAGAAGAAGTGTTAAGAGAAGATCAATTTAGTTTCAGGAAACGGATAGGGACAAGGAGAGTATATATTCATAACTCTGGATATAAATTGTAACGGATGTATTTATGACTGGAACCTATGAAAATAAGTACCACTAATGACGTCTTTTCAACACATGTCGCTGAAAAGCTCTCAATAAGGGCATATTACTACAGTTACGAAAAAGTTCAAAATCCATTTATTTTTTTTTAGATTATGGGCTTTTTTGGACACTTTTGGTTCAGTCGATTGCAATCAAAATGGGAGATGCACAACTAGATGTTAAAGTCCTAAATCCAAAACTTGATCATCCTACGGCTAATCGTTTTGGAATTAATCAAGATACATACGTACGTACAGACCCCACGCCGAAACTAGTCAAAATGAATTCAGGGATGATCAAAATGGATATTTCCGTTGAAATCTGAAAAGAGAAATTTTTCGCGATCACAATACTTTCTTTACTTCGTATAAGGAAGTAATAAATTAAAATAGCCCTATATCGTTTTTTAAATATTATATTAATAATATTAGTAATTCAACACTTGTAATACTGAAATAATTGTAAATTTTTTTATCATTAAATAATATTAAAATTTTAATAAAAATAGTAATAATTCATATACGAATACATTATTTTTATTGATGAATTTAAACTACATAAAAGAGAAAGAACGATAAATTATTATTTATATATCCAATACAAACATTTTAAAAGGACTAAAAAGTCATTTTTAATTAATAATAATAATTGCATGCAATTCTGATTGACATGGAAAATTTATTAATTTAACATAGTAATAAAACATGAGTACCGGAACAAATGTTATTTATTTTTATTAAAAAAAAGCAGCAGTAAAAGGGATGGGTGTTACATAGGAAAGTATTTTGAATTAAAAACAAAAACACAGAAAATTTCAACCCTTTTTTTGTATCAAATAACGGGTGATACTCATTACTGTTCTACATCATCATTTATGTATGCTACAAGGGTGAGTTTCAGAGAAGTGTATATGTTTTTTAGTAAGCCATTAGGACAGACCATTCCCGCCAAAATATATATCTACATATATACACCGTCTCTTTTCATCCTACAACTTATTACTGTTATTATTATTACTACTAGTACAACTGGTAGCTAACGCCAACCCTATGAAAATAGCCTTAGTTAGTTAATTTGCATTCATCAACGCTTACGAGTTGACGAAATGGAGTCATCAAAGGGTTTCTAACATGGTATGTCGTCAACCGAAAACAGGCCTACTTTGTGCTCCACAAGCTTACAGATTAATTTCTCGTTTTAGCATTTAGTAAACAATTTTAGGTTATCTCACGTACTAAGCAAAATTAGAAGTTTCATTTCTCAATTATTCATAATTTATAACAGAATTGTAAATATCTCAACCCTTATTTATAAAAAAATACAAAAAAAATTTATTTATTTAACTTATTATATATATAAAAAAAAAAATTGTTAAATTTTATGTTTTTATACACAAGTTACAAATGTTACTCTCTATAATACATATTAACACCTAACTTATTTTTATAAAACTGAAAATATGAAACAATTTTCCGTTTAAAGAAGAAAGAATATTTCATTTAAAAGTTGTTTATCCTTCATTCTAACATGAAAAATAATTTTTCAAACCGTTAAAATTTAGCAGGAAATTTACATAATAATATTACTCTAAAAATATTCCAAAATCCACTGAACTTGACATTTAACCTCTTTCTTTTTCCTGTTTAGCCTCCGGTAACTACCGTTTAGATAATTCGTCAGAGGATGAATGAGGATGATATGTATGAGTGTAAATGAAGTGTAGTCTTGTACGTTCTCAGTTCGACCATTCCTGAGATGTGTGGTTAATTGAAACCCAACCACCAAAGAACACCGGTATCCACGATCTAGTATTCAAATCCGTGTAAAAATAACTGGCTTTACTAGGACTTAAACGCTGTAACTCTCGACTTCCAAATCAGCTGATTTGGGAAGACGCGTTAACCACTAGACCAACCCGGTGGGTTTGACATTTAACCTATCAGCCAGTAGTATAACTAAAAAAAATTAAGTTTTGAATTTGATTTATTTTCACATTTATCAATATGTATGTTTTCCTCAAAAGTAAAAGAATTATAAAGAGCAAATCAAAATTTAAGTGTGGAAATCTCTCAATAACTTTAAAACAGTTCCAGATACTATACTGTAGCTCTCAGGATAAGGTTATCGGTCAATTACTTTACCTTAGAATTTCAACCTCTTCTTGGAGGATGCCTCAGGGTTGTAACTCAAATATTTTAGATGGTAACATTTTTTGTGTAGTAGTCATTTTAAAACGATGTCTGAACCCAAAACTGTGAGGAGATAAATTAAAGATTTTCAAAAAAATTTACATTACTAATTTAAGAAACTTATCGCAAAAAAAGATTAAATTTTTAAAAATGTGATTAAATAGATATATCAAATAAATTTATTTTAAAAAGAATTGTTTAATAAGCATTCCGTTTGCTTATTTAGTTGGATTTAATTTTAATAAATGTTTAAAATCTCCTCCTTCTGTTGTTTGACAGTGTGCCAGTCGTTTATAAAAGGATTATGCTGCATTATATAATAATTATCTAGTGATATTTTGTGCTGATTCTCGAATTTTATTTTGTAAATCATCGATATCTTTGAGTTTATTATGATAAACAATATTTTTGAAATGGCCTCATAGACAGTAATCCGATGGTGACAAGTCTGGGGATCTCGCTGGCCATTCTATTTGACTCTTTCGGCCAAATACATCTTCCAGGAAAAGTTTTTTAAAATTTCACGTACTGAAGACCGAAATGAGGCGATGCACCATCTTTTCGAACCTAATATTTGGGAAATTGGGGCCAACAACGTTTTAAATGTTTGGAATGATATGGTCGAGAAGCAAAGTCTCATATTTTACTTCTCCTTTAAATTTCTATCAATAAATATAGACCCAATCAATCGTTTACCTGCCCTGGATACTATGAATATGCCTCACGATACCGGTGTGGATTAATGTGAGTCTGATATCGACAATTATCGCAAATCAGCTGATTTCGAAGTAAAGAGTTCTAGGGTTCAATTCCTGGTAAAGACAGTTAGTTACATTTATACAGATTTGAATACTAGATCGTGGATACCGGTGTGGTTTGGTGGTTGTGTTTTAATAAACCATACATCTCAGGAACGGTCGACCTGAGACAGTAAAAGATTACACTTCATACATATAATCCTCATTAAACCTCTGAAGTAATACCTTACGGTGGTTCCGGAGACTAAACAGAAAAAGGGAGAGAGAGTGTATCGACAATTATGGAGATTTATATTCACATTTTTAAAAAAATGTCATTTCATAACTAAAAATTATGTCGTTTATTTTTTTTGTCTTAAAGAGAACTTTAAAATGAAATATCACACAAAGGGTTTACCATTTTTTTTTTTTTTGCTTCATGATATTCCCACATAAACTTGAAGTTTGGCGTGGGATACTGAAATGTAGCGTATGAAAAATGCCTTGCCTGACCGGGATTCGAAACCAGACCTCCGGAGAAAGGTCGAGACGCTACCACTCGCGCCACGGAGGCCGGCAAATATTGAGTATAACTCCCAAACCATCCCCACCACCAAGTAGAAGTTGAAATTCTATCTCTCGTCAAAGGGTAAAATAGTTGAACGATAATTTATTCTGAAAGTTATAGGATTCTATCTGGAACGGTTTAAAAGTTGTTGAGGAGTTTCCGTAGTTCTGACACGACTGTACTATAAAATATTTAATCGTACGCAAAGATATATTACTTTTTAAGACATAAATAATATCACACATTAATTTAAAAAATTCGATAACGTAGAGTGGAATAAGATGTTCAGCATTTTAAAAAAATTAGGGTTCAAATACAGAGATAGAAGAACAATTGCTAACATGTACAGGAACCAAACAGCAACAGTAACAATTGAAGAACATAAGAAAGAAGCCGTAATAAGAAAGGGAGTCCGACAAGGATGTTCCCTATCACCGTTAGGCTTTAATCTTTACATGGATCTAGCAGTTAATGATGTTAAAGAACACTTTAGATGCGGAGTAACGGTACAAGGTGAAAAGATAAAGATGCTACGATTTGCTGATGATATAATAATTCTAGCCGAGAATAAAAAGGATTTAGAAGAAACAATGAACGGCATAGATGAAGTCCTACGCAAGAACTATCGCATAAAAATAAACAAGAAGAAAACAAAAGTAATGAAATGTAGTAGAAATAACAAAGATGGACCACTGAATGTGAAAATAGGAGGAGAAAAGATTATGGAGGTAGAAGAATTTTGTTATTTGGGAAGTAGAATTACTAAAGATGGACGAAGCAGGAGCGATATAAAATGCCGAATAGCACAAGCTAAACGAGCCTTCAGTAAGAAATATAATTTGTTTACATCAAAAATTAATTTAAATGTCAGGAAAAGATTTTTTAAAGTGTATGTTTGGAGTGTCGCTTTATATGGAAGTGAAACTTGGACGATCGGACTATTTGAGAAGAAAAGATTAGAAGCTTTTGAAATGCGGTGCTATAGGAGAATGTTAAAAATCAGATGGGTGGATAAAGTGACAAATGAAGAAGTATTGAGGCAAATAGATGAAGAAAGAAGCATTTGGAAAAATATAGTTAAAAGAAGAGACAAACTTATAGGCCACATACTAAGGCATCCTGGAATAGTCGCTTTAATATTGGAAGGACAATATTATATCCCGGTCAGGCATGGCATTTTCACACACGCTACAAATTATTCATCTCATCCTCTGAAGTAATGCTTAACTGTGGACTCGGAAGTTAAAAAAAAAAAAAAAAAAAAAAATATTGGACAGGTAGAAGGAAAAAATTGTGTAGGCAGGCCACGTTTGGAATATGTAAAACAAATTGTTAGGGATATAGGATGTAGGGTGTATACTGAAATGAAACGTCTAGCACTAGATAGGGAATCTTGGAGAGCTGCATCAAACCAGTCAAATGACTGAAGACAAAAAAAAAAAAATAAACTAAAAGAACAAAAGTTTAACTAAAAAAAAAAATATATATATTAGCACCCTAACTCGACAATAAAAATTGAAACAATTATCGATATAACCCCTAATTAAGAAGGAAAACAATTAAACAAACATAAAGTCAATGGGTTTAAAGGTAAAAACCGTAAGAAAATTTTACATAATGTATTTTTTTAAGTCTGTAGGTTATTTTTTAGATAATATAAACTAATATTGTCGTAAGGGTTAAAGATTATTTCCACGATATAAATTAGGGAATTTTTGAATTAAAAAAAGTATACCAGTCAAATTGATCATGATTTTTGTATTAAAAAAAAAAAAATATGATGTGGACACCACATGACTTCCTTGACGTCTATTAAATTACATATACACAATTTTTTTAAATGAAAACTACATAAAATTTTATTTCATTAATAACTTTTGATATTTTTTCATATTTTTTTTATTTTTATTGTTGTTATTAAATTATTATTTATCGTATTTTTCTTTTTACAATCAGAGGTTAATTATTAATAAATCATCATATTTAAATTACAAAAAAAAGATAAAAACGGAAATGAAGTCGAATTCGAACCGATGTGCCTTCCCCTTGTAAGAGCCAAATATTTCATTAAATAAAATTTTATTTGACCATAATTGTGGAACCAATAAAAATAAGTACCACTTACTACGATATATCTTTGAAAAGCTCTCAATGAGGGCTTATTACTGCAGTTAAGAAAAAGTCCAAAGCTTTTCGGATTTTCGGTTTTTTTGGATACTTTTAAAGTATCCCAGTAAGGTTCAGTCGACTACAATCAAAAGGGTACGTGTACAACTATCCTAAATGAAAAATTTCAACATCCTACAACTAACCGTTTTTGAGTTATACGAGATATATATGTACGTACGCATGTACATACGTCACGCCGAAACAAGTCAAAATGGATTCAAGGATGCTTAAAATGGATATTTCCGTTGAAATCTGAAAACAGAAATTTTTCGCGATCACAATACTTCCTTTACTTCGTACAAGGATGTAATACACTAGTTAATTTCGAATCTCCTTATTTTTGAAGTTTGTTAAAAATATTATTTTTTTAAATAATTTTATAATTTAAGAAGTTACGAAAAATTCAAAACATATTTAAGAAAAATAATTGTGTGATTTTAAAACCGCATGGCCGCTGAAAACGTCTATGACGATCGTAATCGTTAAAGTAACATATATAATTTATTAATGTTGTTAATATTATTGATTAATTAAATTATTAAAGGTTTTTATTTAATATTAAAACATATTACACACACACACACACACACACACACACACACACACACACACACACACACACACACACACACACACACACACACACACACACACACACACACACACACACATATATATATATATATATATATATATATATATATATTATGAAGTACACAAAATTAACTATGTACGTAATGTAAATCAAGCTTTGAAATACTATACTGTCGCGCTTCGTATGAGAAATACCATAAATTTACTTACAAACACAATGATGAATTACTCTTCAATAAAATTATCAGTATGAGAACGATCAAACATTAAACGTAAACACTGAAAGATAGGTGTAGTAGTTTCACTAATAATTACACGTACAACGAAGAATTAGAAAGTATCTTACGTAAGACGAAACACAAACAACCACACCAGCCAGCGACAGACAGGCAAAACACACTGTTGACTAATTCTCCTATGCTCGGCTAAACTCGACTCGCCTACCGAGTTTATACGAATGAACGTTTCATTTCAGAGTTGATGGTTCAGGCTTTTTCAATGGTTATAAAAAAACACGGTTTTCAGGGTTAGTATAAAATTATTTAAATAAACTGGCAATTAACATTGTTTTACTCGTAAAACTGTGGAAATTTTATAATATAAAAAAACAAAAAAAAAATATTATATGAAAGTTTGACTTAAATTAAAAAAAAATCTGATGTGGACACAACATGAGTTTCTTGTACGTCTATTAAATTACAAATACGTATTTTTAAAAATACATAAAATTTTATTTCAATAATAACATCTGACGTTTCCTTTTTTAAATTGTTTTTATTGAATTATTATTGATTGTATTTTTTTTTACTACCCAAAATTAATAATTATTAATAAATCAATATATTTAAATTAAAAAAAAACAAAGTTAAAAAAAAGAGATGAAGTCGGATTCAAATCGATGTGTCTTCCTCTTGTAAGATCCAAATATTTCATTAAATAAAATTTTATTTGACTATAATTCTGGAACCAATAAAAATAAGTTACGATATATCTTTGAAAAGCTCTCAATGAGGGCTTATTACTGCAGTTAAGAAAAAGTCCAAACCTTTTTGGATTTTTGGTTTTTTTTGGACACTTTTGGTTCAGTCGACTGTAATCAGAAGAGAGTGGGTACAACTAGATGTTACAACTATCCTAACTCAAAATTTCAACATTCTAAGGCTAATTATTTTTTTAGTTATACGAGATACAGACGTCACGAAGAACTAGTCAAAATGGATTCAGGGATGCTCAAAATGGATATTTCCGTTGAAATCTGAAAAACGAAATTTTTCTCAATCACAGTACTTCCTTTACTTCGAAAGTAAAGAAAGTATTACTTCCTTTACATTCGAAACCTACTTATTTCGGGACCTACTTCTTTTTAAGTTTGTTAAAAATATTATTTTTTAATATGAATTTTATATTTTAAGAAAAGTCACGAAATACTCAAAACACATTTAAGTAAAATAAAAAGAGTTTTCTGATCTTAAGACCGCATTGCTGAAGTGAAAAATTCTATGACGATCGTAATCGTTTAAGTATTATAAATATTATATTAATAATCTTAATATTATTGATTATTTAAATTGTTAATTGTTTTTATTTAATATTAAAATATATTATATATGTATAATATATATATATATATTATGAAGTACACGAAATTAGCTATGTACGTAATGTAAATCAAGCTTTGAAATACTATACTGTCGCGCTTCGTATGAGAAATACCATAAATTTACTTACAAACACAATGATGAATTACTCTTCAATAAAATTATCAGTATGAGAACGATCAAACATTAAACGTAAACACTGAAAGATAGGTGTAGTAGTTTCACTAATAATTACACGTACAACGATGAATTAGAAAGTATCTAACGTAAGACGAAACACAAACAACCACACAAGCCAACGACAGACAGGCAAAACACACTGTTGACTAATTCTCCTATGCTCGGCTATACTCGGCTCGCCTACCGAGTTTATACGAATGAACGTTTCATTTCAGAGTTGATGGTTCAGGCTTTTTCAATGCTTATAAAAAAACACGGTTTTCAGGGTTAGTATAAAATTATTTAAATAAACTGGCAATTAACATTGTTTTACTCGTAAAACTGTGGAAATTTTATGATATAAAAAAACAAAAAAAAAATATTATATGAAAGTTTGACTTAAATTAAAAAAAAATCTGATGTGCACACTACATGAGTTTCTTGTACGTCTATTAAATTACAAATACGTATTTTTAAAAATACATAAAATTTTATTTCAATAATAACATCTGACGTTTCCTTTTTTAAATTGTTTTTATTGAATTATTATTGATTGTATTTTTTTTTACTACCCAAAATTAATAATTATTAATAAATCAATATATTTAAATTAAAAAAAAACAAAGTTAAAAAAAAGAGATGAAGTCGGATTCAAATCGATGTGTCTTCCTCTTGTAAGATCCAAATATTTCATTAAATAAAATTTTATTTGACTATAATTCTGGAACCAATAAAAATAAGTTACGATATATCTTTGAAAAGCTCTCAATGAGGGCTTATTACTGCAGTTAAGAAAAAGTCCAAACCTTTTTGGATTTTTGGTTTTTTTTGGACACTTTTGGTTCAGTCGACTGTAATCAGAAGAGAGTGGGTACAACTAGATGTTACAACTATCCTAACTCAAAATTTCAACATTCTAAGGCTAATTATTTTTTTAGTTATACGAGATACAGACGTCACGAAGAACTAGTCAAAATGGATTCAGGGATGCTCAAAATGGATATTTCCGTTGAAATCTGAAAAACGAAATTTTTCTCAATCACAGTACTTCCTTTACTTCGAAAGTAAAGAAAGTATTACTTCCTTTACATTCGAAACCTACTTATTTCGGGACCTACTTCTTTTTAAGTTTGTTAAAAATATTATTTTTTAATATGAATTTTATATTTTAAGAAAAGTCACGAAATACTCAAAACACATTTAAGTAAAATAAAAAGAGTTTTCTGATCTTAAGACCGCATTGCTGAAGTGAAAAATTCTATGACGATCGTAATCGTTTAAGTATTATATATATTATATTAATAATCTTAATATTATTGATTATTTAAATTGTTAATTGTTTTTATTTAATATTAAAATATATTATATATGTATAATATATATATATATATTATGAAGTACACGAAATTAGCTATGTACGTAATGTAAATCAAGCTTTGAAATACTATACTGTCGCGCTTCGTATGAGAAATACCATAAATTTACTTACAAACACAATGATGAATTACTCTTCAATAAAATTATCAGTATGAGAACGATCAAACATTAAACGTAAACACTGAAAGATAGGTGTAGTAGTTTCACTAATAATTACACGTACAACGATGAATTAGAAAGTATCTAACGTAAGACGAAACACAAACAACCACACAAGCCAACGACAGACAGGCAAAACACACTGTTGACTAATTCTCCTATGCTCGGCTATACTCGGCTCGCCTACCGAGTTTATACGAATGAACGTTTCATTTCAGAGTTGATGGTTCAGGCTTTTTCAATGCTTATAAAAAAACACGGTTTTCAGGGTTAGTATAAAATTATTTAAATAAACTGGCAATTAACATTGTTTTACTCGTAAAACTGTGGAAATTTTATGATATAAAAAAACAAAAAAAAAATATTATATGAAAGTTTGACTTAAATTAAAAAAAAATCTGATGTGCACACTACATGAGTTTCTTGTACGTCTATTAAATTACAAATACGTATTTTTAAAAATACATAAAATTTTATTTCACTAATAACCTCTGATTTTTTTCATTTTGTTTTTTATTGAGTTATTATTTACTGTATTTTTTTTACAATCACAAGTTAATAATTATTAATAAATGAATATATTTAAATTAAATAAAAGTAAGTTAAAAAAAAAGTTATGAACTTGATTCAAACCGATGTGCCTTCCCCTTGTAAGATCCAAATATTTCATTAATTAACATTTTCTTTGGCAATAACTCTGGAACCGATGAAGATAAGTACCACTAATGATATATCGTTAAAAAGCTCTCAATGAGGGCATATTTCTACAATTAAGAAAAAGTCCAAAATCCATTTTTTTTTAATTATGGGCTTTTTTGGACACTTTTAGTTCAGACGATTGCAATCAAAAGGAGAAGTGCACAACTAGATGTTACAGTCCTAAATCCAAAATTTCAACATCCTACGGCTAATCGTTTTTGAGTTATGCGAGATACATACGTACGTACAGACGTCACGTCGAAACTAGTCAAACTAAATTAAGAGATTGTCAAAATGGATATTTCCGTTGAAATCTGAAAACCGAAATTTTTCGCGATCACAATATTTTCTTTACTTCGTACTAGGAAGTAATAATATATATATCAGAAATTACATTTATATATATATTTTTCAGAATTAAATTTTTTATAAAGTTTTATTCTAGTTAATTAGCAGTTCAACAGCTATTTTTACACTACACGTAAAAGTAAAATCATGTTTTTGAATTGTTATTTTTATTACAAAAAATAATAGAAATACAGTTCTGGGAACAATTTTTTATTTTAATTTTCAGGTCAGATAACATACAAGTTCCCGCACACAAATTTGTTTTATCATAATCAATATCCAATAAAATTTTAATACTCCATTACATTACCTTAGATATCCCTTTTTCACCCGTAACTCAAAAACAATGCATTTTCAGACGTATGTTTATACAGAGCACGTCAATGATACAGGAAAATTTTAAAGCTTGGCTTTCCATTTGACAACTGGTGAGAGCGCAGAACTTGGTTATATAATGTCAATAATTTCCAATTAAAATTGCTAAAAATTCAATATTATGGTTTTAGTTATCAAGTAAGTTACGATAATAAAAAAACCAAGATGGCCGCCATGTCGGTTTAGGTCTCAATTTTGCAACAACTCGTTTGTCGTCGGATTTTTATGACTAAGGTGTCGTTTTGTTCACAAAAAAATGGTTCGTAATTTTTTTATTACAACACGTTTGATAAATCTAATAATTCCTAAGATATTTAAAATTGAAAGATTGAAACGACCGCCATTTTGAAATTTGTCAACGAAGAGTATTTTTTCCATATTAAAAAATGTTAGTTTAAAATAAAGTGCAAAATTTTATTTTGTTATTTCCAACCATTCATGAAAAATAATTTTTTCTTTTAAAAATACATGATGGCGGACTGACAGAAAAAATATGCGTTTCGAATCTACGTTCACTGGAAATTTTTTCTTCAGTACGTTAAGTAGAATCACTTGCTACAGTTTGGCCTCACCTTTTAAGGACACTCTGTATAATTGCCTAAGAGTACTTGCCCAGGGTGGAATTTTACCAAAATCTTCTTTTCAAGAGGGTTTAGGTAGATTTCATAAGAAATTACCTATCGTAATGGGTACCATATTTCGACTTCCGGAAAATTTCGATATATCATCGCGTTTCACATCCCCCGGACCTCAAAACCACCGTCAGTTCAAACGTTTATATATATATATATATATATATATATATATATATATACTTCACTTTCTTGTGGACATGATAACTGCCGTAATTTTCCGTCAATGATTTTCAAATTGGTACATAAAATATAACGACCCAAAATTTCGGTCGAATTCGTTAATGGGCAAAATCGGACTAAGGTGATGGAAATGAGGGAGGACTTTTCGGAAAAACAAAATTGTTATAACTTTCTTATTAAGTAAAATATCAAATTCGTTTAAAGTTCCTACTATTCTTGCAATTTTTTGCTAATTTTTGCATTTTTTTTTTTTTTGAGTTTGATCGAATAAGAGCCTAAAACTTATCTAAGTAAAGATTTTTTTTATATCACCAACTATTGGCCCAGGGGATGGAAAAAATTGAGTTTCGAAGACAAAAGAAATCATACCTCTCTTTATACGGGTAGCATCGAATCGGTTTGAAGTGTTTGTCCTTTAAACATTACCTTCGTCTGAAACAATTTTTGATATGACCAACCCTTACAGCAAGGGATGACCAAAATGTTGCTGGAATTGTTAAAAGATGGGGTTTATCGTATGCTAAACATCTTTCTTTTTTTCATATGCAACCACTGTATTGAGTAAATTTGAAGTTTTTCTTAACTTTAAAGTGGAAATCTTTTTTATCCCACATTTAGCACCGGTGAAATCTTCCTCCGCCTTCCGGCTTGCCCAAGGGATTTTTTTAATATTAGCTTGAAGAGTTATACGGAGGAAATGAATTAGAAAATGGTGTTATAGAGGAACAAGAGGAAGTTGAGGAGGATGAAATGGGAGAAACAATACTGAGATCTGAATTTAAGAGAGCATTAAAAGATTTAAATGGCAGAAAGGCTCCTGAAATAGACGGAATATCTGTAGAATTACTGCGCAGTGCACGTGAGGAAGCGATTGATAGATTATACAAACTGGTGTGTAATATTTATGAAAATGGGGAATTTCCATCAGACTTCAAAAAAAGTGTTATAGTTATGATACCAAAGAAAGCAGGGGCAGATAAATGTGAAGAATACAGAACAATTAGTTTAACTAGTCATGCATCAAAAATCTTAACTAGAATTTTATACAGAAGAATTGAGAGGAGAGTGGAAGAAGTGTTAGGAGAAGACCAATTTGGTTTCAGGAAAAGTATAGGGACAAGGGAAGCAATTTTAGGCCTCAGATTAATAGTAGAAGGAAGATTAAAGAAAAACAAACCAACATACTTGGCGTTTATAGGCCTAGAAAAGGCTTTCGATAACGTAGACTGGAATAAAATGTTCAGCATTTTAAAAAAATTAGGGTTCAAATACAGAGATAGAAGAACAATTGCTAACATGTACAGGAACCAAACAGCAACAATAACAATTGAAGAACATAAGAAAGAAGCCCTAATAAGAAAGGGAGTCCGACAAGGATCTTCCCTATCTCCGTTACTTTTTAATCTTTACATGGAACTAGCAGTTTATGATGTTAAAGAACAATTTAGATTCGGAGTAACAGTACAAGGTGAAAAGATAAAGATGCTACGATTTGCTGATGATATAGTAATTCTAGCCGAGAGTAAAAAGGATTTAGAAGAAACATTGAACTGCACAGATGAAGTCCTGCGCAAGAACTATTGCATGAAAATAAACAAGAAGAAAACAAAAGTAATGAAATGTAGTAGAAATAACAAAGATGGACCACTGAATGTGAAAATAGGAGGAGAAAAGATTATGGAGGTAGAAGAATTTTGTTATTTGGGAAGTAGAATTACTAAAGATGGACGAAGCAGGAGCGATATAAAATGCCGAATAGCACAACCGAAACGAGCCTTCAGTAAGAAATATAATTTGTTTACGTCAAAAATTAATTTAAATGTCAGGAAAAGATTTTTGAAAGTATATATTTGGACTGTCGCTTTATATGGAAGTGAAATTTGGAGGAGTATCTGAGAAGAAAAGATTAGAAGCGTTTGAAATGCGGTTCTATAGGAGAATGTTAAAAACAGACGGGTGGATAAAGTGACAAATGAAGAGGTATTGCGACAAATAGATGAAGAAAGAAGCGTTTGGAAAAATGTAGTTAAAAGAAGAGACAGACTTATAGGCCACATACTAAGGCATCCTGGAATAGTCGCTTTAATATTGGAAGGACAGGTAGAAGGGAAAAATTGTGTAGGCAGGCCACGTTTAGAATATGTAAAACTGATTGTTAGGGATGTAGGATGTAGGATGTAGGGTATACTGAAATGAAACGACTAGCACTAGATAGGGAATCTTGAAGATCTGCATCAAACCAGTCAAATGATTGAAGACAAAAAAAAAAAAAGCTTGAAACAGGGGGTTCTTGGAATTTTATAAGTATAGAGGCTTATATTTTTTCTTTAGATTTTCCACAATAATTATGTTAATGATGATGTCGTAGTTATTATAATTGTTTATGGTTCATTCCTATTCCTCGAAAGAACAATAATTAACGGGAAAATATTATTTTCCCGTATTTATTATTTATTATTTATTTGTCTTAAATGTTAAGAAATTATTTTTTTTTTTTGTGAATTTTAAATTATGATTCGTTACTTAAAACAAAATTTCTAAACATAAATTTCATCTATTAAAGTTTAAACTTTTTTATCTCACCCTGTGTGAACAGTATTGGCGTGCCACATCTGAAGCAAGCCGGATAAACTAATACAATTCTTTATTAGTTATGTATTGAACAACCAAAGGATTATATTTCCTGTATTATTTACTTTTCTCTTTTTGATTAATTTATAGATTATAAATTTTTACTTATTTATTGAATTATATAATATTACATAATAAAGTAATAAATTACGGATTATTTTACCAAACAAATTTTAATAGAATTATCAATCGATGTACACAGTAGGCCAAAACAACCAAATATACAAGGCCGATTATACTAAATTAAATCAAAACCTAATTTACTCTTACAAATAAAATTTGTTTTGTGTATCTTCTACATTTATTGTATAATAATCTACCATCACTAATATTATCATTATTATTTTTTGTTATTCAATAAAACTTATAATTTTCAGTAATAATAATATAGAAAAAATGAAAGACGAAATTTTTCTAAGAAAGAAAAAAATATATAATTTATAAATAAGCGTCAATTCGTGTATAATTTCGTGATCTATCGAATAATATATAAACCAATATTTTATTATTACTATTTTATTAAAGTAATACAAAAATTAGTTTGTGACATTGTTATAACGTAAATAGACTTTCACTTAGCAGTCTAAATCATGGGAAATAATAAATATCCTAATGGATTAATCTTTAAAAACTTATATAAAAATCTTTGGTAGATTATTATCTTATATACATATAGATTTTTAATATCTTTTTTCAGATATTCTTTTCAGCTTCACCCGGACATTCTATCTACTTTGTAGACTATAAAAAGAACAGTTGTTTCTTTTAATAAGTTAAAAACTTATAAATTGTTACAGGGAAAAGAAATTATAATTATAATTTATTTTGTAGAAAAAATAATTAAAAATTATAAGATGATTTTCATAAACGAGTGTACCTGCTACTTTAGTACGCGGTTTACCGTTAACACTTTACTATGCGGTCTACCACAAAGAATCACTTGAACTTATAATACTTTATAAATAGATAAGGATTTGAATACGATCATAATATCTTATAAAAAGGCCTTTGTAGGTAAGTTTTGTTGAACACAAAAACATATAAGTAAATGGTCGTCAAGAAAGATAAAAAAGACGCCTTTTAAGATTTTACAAACGACCTTTAGTTGACGCTATTGAGATGTGACATAACTATTGTTGTAAAACTTGACTTCTTTTATTGTCACAACAGTAATAGCTCAGAAATTTGCTTAGTAGATTGTTTACAGTGATAGTTTAAAAAAAAAAAAAACAGTTTTGTGTAAAAATGAAAATTTCACGTGAAGGTTTTCGATGGATGATTTTAGTAAGAGCCTAATTCAACAAAAATGCTTCAAACCGCTTCGTTGAACTTTCGGTGGTAAATTAGTATCAGAAAAGACTATTTATAATTGGTTTGCAGGCTTCCGTTGTGGTCATGCTTCCATCAGCGTTGGATTTCGTGAAGATCGACCAAAATGGGTTGTTGTTCCAAAAAAACATCTATGCTGTGTATATGATTGATGAGGATCAGCACATGTAACATACCGCGAGATAGAAACATATCGAAGACTACAGTACATTCGATTTTGTATGAAAATTTAGCTGTGAAAAAATCTGTTCTCGGTGGATTTCGCATAATTTGATCGAAGTTCAAAAATAGGCTCGTGTCAATTAGTGTAAGGAAATTCTCAATTAATTCTACCGAGGAAATGAAAAATCCGTATACATCGTAACAGGAGATGAAACTTGAATATATACGTAAGCCGGAAAATAAGCAACAATCAACTGTTTGGATGCTTCAAGATGAACCGAATCCAACAAAAGTGGTTCGTTCGCGAAGAAGTTCCAAGAAAATTGTCGCTTATTTCTTCGGTTATACTGAACTAGTAACAAACATTGCTTTAGAGGATAGAAGAACAATTAATGTTGAATGATGTACAACAATTTTTGTTATTATTAAAGAAATCAGAAAAACAACCGAAAACTTCGCATCATTTTTCATCACATAATGCCAGTTCTCACACAGCACGTCGAACAATTATTTGACGGAGAAAAACATTGAACTAATATTTCATTGCCCGCATTCACTTGATTTAACAACTAATAACTTTTTTTCCAGTATATCAAACAAAAAATTCGTGGAAAGCGATTTTCATCACCTCAAGAAACTGTTCAATCCTTCCAAAACTATGTTTTTTTGAGGTACCAATTTCAGAGTGGAAAGAATGTTTCGAGAATTGGTTCGAACGAATATAAAAGTGTATAAATTTTAAAGGCGAATGTACTGAGAAACGTTTTGAAAATTATTATTTACCTTTCTTGAAAATCATTTAAAACATGATAAAATTTCTTTAAACAGTAAAATTGAAATAATTAAAAATATTACCCTTACAAACGTTTATAATATTAATATTATAAATATACGAGTATTATACAATTAAATAAATAATAAAATTAATAAGATAAACATTATAAAATTATTACCAGATAAAACTGAAAATGTTCAGCATTTTAAAAATGTTAGGGTACAAATACAGAGATAGAAGAAAAATTTCTAACATGTACAGGAACCAAACAGCAACAGTAATAATTGAAGAACATAAGAAAGAAGCCGTAAGAAGAAAGGGAGTCCGACAAGGATGTTCCCTATCTCCGTTATTTTTTAATCTTTACATGGAACTAGCAGTTAATGATGTTAAAGAACAATTTAGATTCGGAGTAACAGTACAAGGTGAAAAGATAAAGATGCTACGATTTGCTGATGATATAGTAGTTCTAGCCGAGAGTAAAAGGATTTAGAAGAAACAATGAACGGCATAGATGAAGTCCTAAGCAAGAACTGTCGCATGAAAATAAACAAGAACAAAACAAAAGTAATGAAGAAATGAAACGACTAGCACTAGATAGGGAATCTTGGAGAGCTGCATCAAACCAGTCAAATGACTGAAGACAAAAAAAAAAATATTTGATGTTAATAAAAACTTAATATTTTAGAAATTGTTTAACTGTATACTTTATTTAAGCATTGGAGGATCGTATCTCACTTAAGAAAAGAAATAAGTTTAATTAAAGTGCAGCAAAACATGTGTATATGTAATTTAATTGGCGTACAAGGACGTCATATAGTATCCACATCAGATATTTTTAAATTTATTTAAATATATATATATATATAGCCTATGACCATCTTCGTAACATAAGGATTCCAAATCTGGGTCATACATCTAAATCGGTTCAGCCGTTGAGCTGGTACAGTGGAACAAACATACATACAACATCCTAAACACATTACACTCCTTTCTGTGCAGTGTGGTAATAATGAGATAAATGCAGTATATATAATTTTCAGACCTTTATTTTATGTATTTAAATATTAAAGTTTGTATGAACTGACTTTAGGTTATGGGTAGATTGAACGTGACTACCCACCGGGTTGGTCTAGTGGTTAACGCGTCTTCCCAAATCAGCTGATTTGGAAGTCGAGAGTTACAGCGTTCAAGTCCTAGTAAAGCCAGTTATTTTTACTAAAGATTTGAGTACTAAATCGTGGATACCGGTGTTCTTTGGTGGTTGGGTTTCAATTAACCACACATCTCAGGAACGGTCGAACTGAGAATGTACAAGACTACACTTCATTTACACTCATACATATCATCCTCATTCATTATCTGAAGAATTATCTAAACGGTAGTTACCGGAGGCTAAACAAGAAAAAGAAAGAAAGATTGAACGTGACTACTTTATAATAATTTAAATATTGTATAAATATTTCACAATTTACAATTAGGTAACTTTATATTTAATCATTACGCACATTTTTTTACGCAAGAACCCTAAATATAAAAATACATTATAACATTAGTATGATGAACCACTCCAGGTATATACAAAAGAAATGAATAAAATAAATACAGAAACATGATTACACTATCTTCTATTCTAAGAAAACCGCAAATAATGCAAAAGCCACAAACCACAAATATGCTCCATTATCTCATAATATATATAATAGTATTATACTGATCGTTATATTTTGTTTAGTTTACAATTTTTATATTTTACACGAATATTAGATTACTTGAACGGTTCGTTTTAAAACCATTAATCATTAGTTAAATAATATTACAGATCTGTTTTCTTTTAGGCTTGCGTTTAATTATATTAAAAAATTATTTTTTTTCGTTATTTTTATTTCTTGTAAACGGTTTCAATTCTTTGCCCAATTATCATAATTTTAAAATTATGAATGATCAGTTTGGATGTTACATGTAAGAAGCCATAGTAAATTTTTATAAATTTATTATTTTTTTTTAATTGCCTGTACATATAAAAAAAAATAAAAAAAGTACAACAATACCAGCTGTCTGCCTTCTGTCCGTCCGTTGAGCCAAATATAAGATAATTTATTTAAAAAATTCATCTAAACATCATGAAATTTTTTATACATCATTTTATCAGTACATCACGATCCGGTTTGAAAATGAGCTGAATCCTTCTAGAAATTTCTACTAGTTAAATAAAAAAAATATAAATAAGCACTACTACTACTATATAATTAATGTAAATATTTTATTTACATAAACTACTAGGAGCTTCTTTAAGTCGATGCTCAGGACTGCGGTTTAACATCGCTCCTTACATCTAATTATTTACTTATTTTTGTTTTGTAAAAAAAAGCATCATTTATTTATTGAACCAGTACATTTATTTGAATATAATTATTTGAATGTTTGATGTATTACAGGAGTTATCCACGTTATTCGAATTCAAATCTGAAGGATTCCTCAGAGCTCTACCTTAGGGCCCGTGTTATACTCCATCTTTACAGCAGAACTTCCGACTACACACGAAGTTACTATCGCTTCCTTTACGGATCACACAGCTGTTCTCGCTGTTGTTGCCGACCAAACTGTAGGATCGAATAGCCTACAATTTAAGTTGGATTTAATCAACCGATGATTGAATACGTGGAGAATACGCTTTAACCAATAAAAATCGAACCGTGTGATATTCACGATGAGAAGAGATTATTGCCCACGGGTCCACCTTGATGGCTTTGTAATTCCTCAAACTGTGAAGTGTGAAGTACCTAAGCTTACACCTCGATCGTCGACGAAAGGTACATATAAGAGAGAAAAGAAGGCAACTTAAGATAAGGTTCAAGGTAATTTTCTGTTTGTTTGGCAAAAATTCTCAATTATCTTTATCTAATAAGTTGTTGATATACTCAACAATTCTAAAACCTATCTGGGCCTATGAGATCGAAGTATGGAGTACCGCAAGCAGAATTAATGTCGACATGTTACAGTGGTTTCAGAATAAGCCAAGCTATATATCAGAGGCCCATTGGTTTACAAGAACAATGAGTTCCAATATTATCTTGGTTACGGTCCGTGTGGGAGGCGATACGTTTCAATTCAAAGTACAAATTTCGGTTTAACTATCAAACAAATCACCAGGCAGTAAACCTTTTAGATAATGGGGATGACATTAGAACACAACTGCAGATTCTAGATCTAAGTGCCCCTACAGTGTCTTAATGTGGCTAGTAAACTCGGATGCGAGTATTGTGTATTATCCATTCATCTTTTTATTTCAAATTTTCTTACATACACTTTTCCTTTTTCACATTGGTTCATCAGTTTTATTTTATTTTTTCTACTTCTAGTTATTTTACTTTCTATTGTTCTACTGGTATTATTCATAACTGTTAATTGTTTGTCCTTGGCGTAAAACGTTTTATCATTCTAGTGTGTAATTTTTGAGGAATTTTTTTGAGCATTCCCTTGATCCAATTTACTACACGATTATATAAATAACTATTGTAAATAAGTTTTCAAAAAATAAAATACACATTTCACATATTTAAACTATAGGGTGTCCCATATAAAACGCAATCCAACCTTATATTGGTAGGTATTGAAATAATAAAAAGGCATGTGTAAATGTAAATGTAATTTTTATTATTACCATCCATTACCTTATGTAAATGTTGGTAGTGGCCGCCATCTTCTTGAATACAAGCTTCAATTCTTTTTACAGCGTTTCTTGCAACTTTTTTCAAAGTTTGTGGCTGGATATTTAATACAGCTTGTTCAATATTGACTTTCAATCGTTCAACTGTTCGTGGTTTGTTGCTGTAGGCTTTTTCTTTGAGGTAACCCCGTAGAAAGAAATCCGCCGCAGTCAAAATCTGGAGATCTTGGTGGCCACAAGCCTCGACCGATAACACGATTACCAAAGAATTCCTCGACGAAATCAGAAGTTGAACCCGCGTAGTGCGATGTCGCACCGTCATGTTGTAGCCAGCAGCGTCTGTCTTCCTCTTCCAAGAGTGCGATGAACCGAAATAAAATATCCTGATATCGTTCTGCATTAATGGTGTACACGAAAAAATAGGACCGATTATTTTCTTCCGCGATATCGCGCACCACACGCCCGACTTCTGCGGGTGTAATTGTTTTTCGTCATAAACGTGGAGATTTTCAGCGCTCTAAATTCTACTGTTTTGGCTGTTTACGTAACCGTCCAAATGAAACCGTGCTTCATCTGTGAAAAATAACGAATCCATAACGTTAATTCCCTCACGCAGAAATCGACGAAACCATTGACAATATTGTAGCCGTTTTTCTTTGTCGGTCTCAAGAAGTCGATGAACCGTTTGAATGCGATAAGGTCGTAATTGTAATCGTTTGGTCGCCCGATGAACGGTTGATTTAGATAAATTAATTACAGCAGACAAACGTCTGATCGATTTATTTGGCGAGGCGAGTAATCGGTCTTTGATTTCAGCGACTGTATCTGCATTCAACACCGACGCAGATCTTTTGTGTTCCTTGTTATTAACAGAACCGGTCTCTCTAAATTTTGCGACTAAACTTAATACTGATGTTTTGTTAGGAGCTGGTTTATCCGGGTACTTATGGCGAAACAAATCTTGTACTGCAACCGCTGATTTCGTACTGAAGTACGACTCGAAAATGAAAACACGTTCATCTAGAGAAAACACCATCTTGTCTCTAGCAATGAACGTTATGATTGCATTGTTGTTACTATCGGTAGTGTTCTACTACGTCGCCGCGATGTTCAGATGTTGGACGAGTCCATTTCAGTGACGAGTAGAGGAGTAAGCTTGACTTTTGAAATTTCATGGATGAGTAATTGATGGGCTGCGTTTTATATGGGACACTCTGTATATAATTACATAAATCTTCTTTGTAAAAAGTAAAATTAAACATTCTTCTTTGTACCAGTAAAAAATTTAATTAAAATATAACAATTAATGTTACCCGATTTATTTTTATAATTGTTATTATTTCTTAATGTTAACATGAAATTTAAAGTAATCATAAATATTCTTAGCAAGATAAATGCAGACAAAATTTTACAACTAAATATTACGGAAAATAATTTAATAAAAAAAAAATTCACAATTTAATATGTTTAATCCCCCCTTTATTGAAATATTTGACTAGATTTGAAGAAAATCGATTCCCGAGATAAAAGGCCAAAATCAGTGCGACACACATACAACATACGTATGCACATACGTAGATACATATCTTTTTGATCTAGATGAACTAGTTGGACCCTAAAAAGTAAATTTGCAAAAACTGGATTCCCCATTTTCGGCACCATACTTTCCCCTTTAATATATTACTGCTTTCTTAATATTTCTTTCTTTAACATTTTCCTTCTTTCTATATTCGCCGGGAAAGTAAAATGAAAACCATAACAAAATACACGAAATTATAAAGGGAACACGGGGGTCTATCCCTACATCTAAATAATAAAATAATCTGTTTTGTTTTTTGTTTATTTTTTTGGTTCTTTTAATTTTATCTTTTAATTTTTATCTTTAATCTTTTAAATTTTATCTTTATCTTTTTCCAGCAGTTAATTACAATTCCAGGAGAAATCGAAGACAAAATAGAATAACAAAACAAAGCTACGGCCAAAAGAATGAAAAACGTATTGTTAAAAAAAATAAACCAAAATACATAAAATACCAAAAAATTAATAAATATAATTTATAAGCATCACAATTAGTTATTCAAATATAAAAAATAACGATGTTATTTTTTAATAACAATTAATGTCTTTTTAATACAATGGAAGTTGTTAAGTTTACAAAATGTATAATATTCTTGATAAATTCTGTAAAATAAAAAAAAAAATAAAAAATAAGATACGAAACAAAAGAGAATATAATAGTCAAACATAAAAAAATGTTAATATTTACAAGTAAAGAAAAAAAATAATAAGAAAGGAAACAAAAGATAATGACGTAATAAAAAAGTGTCATTTTATTCGGAACACTGCACTAGAGTTATTAAGTTGTATTTCTTACCTGCCGTACAACGTTTTGTATTAATAATTCGCTGCAAAGTAACTTAGTACCAAGTACGACCTGATCATAAAAGAAACAATTATGTCCTCAAATATAATAATTTCTGTAGTAAATATTTAAAGATGTAGACATATTACCGTTCAGATCTTAACATAAGTAAGTTTAGTTCCCATAAATAACGCATCTCTAGGGAAAAAAACACTTTAAACACACATTTTTGTATCTGTCTATGCGTGCGCGCGGGTATAACTTATACAGAAGAGTAAAATTAGTCATTTTAATATGGCAGATGTTTCCGTTTGTCATAATACTTACATTTTTAGCAATAAAACGGCCAATTCATAAAACTAGGTAGAGATTTCAGAAAGAGTAATATTCTCAATGTTATTATTTTTTTGCGAATTTACAAACGACATTTTCTCTCATAGTTGTAGAAAATATATTCTAATATAAATAATTACGTGTACATATATATTCTTAAAATTTATGTTATAGAAATAGGTAAAAACAAATTTTAATGATTCTAATAAAAATATCAAAATTAACGATCCTATAAAAAATTATTATTATTATTACATTTATGTTATTTTTGATCGGTAGAGTTGTTTATTTAAGTAAATATATATTCTGATATAGACAGCCTAGTATAGAATTGGGGGAAAAAACAATTTTCAACGATAATAATCTCCGCAAATGTCGAGCTTGCACCCAGGAATACTGAATGGGATTTTATAACGTATAAAAAATACTCTATTTGAATAAGATTCGAACACGGGCCATCGGAATAAAATAATGACATAATACCAAATGAGCAACTTAAAAACGAACTAAGCCGATTCTAATTATTTAAGTCATCCTTAAAGCTATTACAACTAACAACACTCTCTTTTTTTCCTGTTTAGCCTCCGGTAACTACCGTTTAGATAATTCTTCAGAGGATGAATGAGGATGATATGTATGAGTGTAAATGAAGTGTAGTCTTGTACATTCTCAGTTCGACCGTTCCTGAGATGTGTGGTTAATTGAAACCCAACCACCAAAGAACACCGGTATCCACGATCTAGTATTCAAATTCGTGTAAAAATAACTGGCTTTACTTGGACTTGAACGCTGTAACTCTCGACTTTCCAAATCAGCTGATTTGGGAAGACGCGTTAACCACTAGAAAAACCCGATGGGTGAAACTAACGACACTATTGGTTGTGTGTGTTACTACTCTTGTCTATCGTTAATAATAGTAAAGTGTTCGTGCTGCAATGCACTATAGTTTTTTACTTTCTCGTCTAGATACCACTATAGCAGAGCTATAGTTCTAGAAGGAAAAATATGTTCAATTTGTACGTAGGCGGTTTTCACCGGATCTTTACGTTTTTACACCTAAGGAACCCTTCCTTTTTCCTGTTTATCCTCCGGGAATTACCGTCAGATATTACTTCAGAGGATGAATGAGGATGATATGTATGAATATAAATGAAGTGTACTCTTGTACAGTCTCAGGTCGAACATTCCTGAGATATGTGGTTAATTGAAACCCAACTACCAAAGAACACCGGTATCCACTATCTAGTATTCAAATCCGTATAAAGTAACTGCCTTTACTAGGACTTGAACGCTGCAACTCGACTTCCAAATCAACTGATTTGCGAAGACGCGTTCATCACTAGACCAACCTGGTGGGTTACACCTAAGTAACCCAAAAAAACCGGTTAGTGATTTTCCGGATGTTATTGTTTCTGTATGTATACGCGCGCGCGTGTGTTCGGTGTTAGCCTTTAAATCATTTTATATCTCCAGAACTACACTACCGATTTTGACCAAATTTGTCTAATTACTTCTATATATAAGGAATTGATGCCGTTAAATTTTCAACATAAAAGATCAAGGGGGTGAAACTGTAAGTAAGGTCATCCTTAGTATCTTAATATAAGATATAAGTATCTTATAATATAAGTATCTTTATCTAATTAAGGTCACGTTTTTTTTATAATTAAAAAATAACTATATTGGCAAAAAATATTTTTGAAAAATCGCACCCGTACCCCAAAAATTGTTGTTGTACTCGTCTGCTATGTTGTGATGTCACAGGTGAGCAATAAAATTAATTTTTTTTTTTTTTGTCTTCAGTCATTTGACTGGTTTGATGCAGCACTAGAAAGATTCCCTTTCTAGTGCTAGTCGTTTCATTTCAGTATACCCTCTACATCCTACATCCCTAACAATTTCTTTTACATATTGCAAACGTGGCCTGCCTACACAATTTTTTCCTTCTACCTGTCCTTCCTATATTAAAGCGACTATTCCAGGATGCCTTAGTATGTAGCCTATAAGTCTGTCTCTTCTTTTAACTATATTTTTCCAAATGCTTCTTTCTTCATCTACTTGCCGCAATACCTCTTCATTTGTCACTTTATCAACCCCGTCTGATTTTTAACATTCTCCTATAGCACCGCATTTCAAAAGCTTCTAATCTTTTCTTCTCAGATACTCCGATCGTCCGATCGTCCAAGTTTCACTTCCATATAAAGCGACACTCCAAACATACATTTTCAAAAATCTTTTCCTGACATTTAAATTCATTTTTGATGTAAACAAATTATATTTCTTACTGAAGGCTCTTTTCGCTTGTGCTATTCGGCATTTTATATCGCTCCTGCTTCGTCCATCTTTAGTAATTCAGTAAAATTAAATAAACGAATAATATTTAAAGTATAAAAAAGTAATTCAGTCTTGTTGGGTCTCGAACTCGATCGCCCGGTTGACTCATTTCTGGTGCGTTAAGCCTCACGGCTACCCCAGTCGGGCAATCGTGCAAGCGAAATTTGTTCTTAGTATGTTGTGAAATTACATTAGTTTAGTTAGTCCCGACGCCGCCGCTAGTACTGCTATTATAACGCGAATTAAATACGATATGCGCGCCCGATTTAATTGGAAGAAATATTGATTTAAGTAAACGACAAAATATTATATTTAAATAAAAAGATAAATATTTTAAATTAAGTTGTGTGTGTAAGTCGTGTATCAGAAACAACCTACAGTTGTAGGACACGCGGCTAATACCGCGTTCCGAGAAAGTCCTACAACTGTGTTGTCAGCTTTTTTCTTCGCAACTGTGTTTTTCAAAAATCACTTTTTCGATCAAGAAAAGGTCTATTATAATAGAAACATATGTGCGTTCTAAATCCTTTCAAGAAACTCATCCAATATTTGCGGAAAAATTTATGACAGGATTACAGCAAAAATTATTATATACGATACAGTTAAAAATGGCTTAAACGAGGTTACTTTCAAACGAAATAAATCAATCTTCCGGTAGGACTCCAGAAACCATAGTCTATATTGAAAGAGGTATTTCTGTCGATCCAGAGATATCTATACGTAAGTTAACAAAACAAAGCGGTGTAAAATACATATCTTGCCGTAAGACTCTTCACGATTTAAATCTAAAACATTATCATATGTCAACTGTGTAATAACTTAAGAGAACAAACCAAGACGTTTTACTTATTGCGACAGGCTTCTAAAAACACATACTCGAAGACCGAATAAATCCGATGCTGTATTTCTTATCAGACGAAATAAAATTTCATTTATTTCGGAGTGTTAATTCATACGACATCACGTATCGGATAATTGAAAATCCTTACCAGATGTTTAATCATCTACTTCACGATGAAAAAGTATATAAGCTGTGCTGTTCCAGGTAATCGTATAATGAGGCCGATATATTTTGCTGAGGTGTCAATACAGTAGTGTACTGTACAATTTTCGTAGAATTCTACGCCTGGTTAACTGATCGTGAAAAAGAGTACCACTTCTTCGAATAAGACGAAGCAACGTGTACCATATCAAACCAATTACTAGCACGCTTTCACAGAAGAACGAACTGTCAACAGAGGTCAAAGCCCTTCGTCTTTTCAGATTTAGTCTAGTTTCGATTTTTTTTTGAGGCTATTTAAAGGATAGAGATAGAGATATGAATCGAATTCCCACATTAATAGATGAACTGAAGATGAATATTAAACAAGAATCGATAGCATTGAAAAAATAATGTTTTGTTTTAGGTGACTCTCAATAAGGAATCCCATTAATATAAATAGTAACAAATTACTTGAGTATTCAGATTATAATGCTGAAATTGTATTATCAAATGCCTGATTTATATCTTTTCATAATCCGTAGAGTTAATTTGATGGAAGAGTTTTGGTAGTTTTCACTGCTGCATAGAAGTTTAGCATGTCTTATCGCTTGACAATTAATTAATAATCACATTTACTTTGAAAATTTTGTGGTACTAATTTTTTTTTCTGTTTCTTTTAGGTGAAAAAAAACCAACATTTGCGAAATTTAGTGGTGTAACATGGAAAGGTGGAATACACAACAGCGAGCAGCAATCGTGGAATTTTATTTTGCTACCAATTACTCATTTATCACTGCTCAAAGAAGGTTTCGTGCTACGTTTGGTGAGCGTGCATGTCCTTCTCAAAAATCAATTCTGCGATTTGTTGAATTCCATAGAAACAA
Source organism: Lycorma delicatula (assembly GCF_047948215.1). Lineage (NCBI taxonomy): Eukaryota > Metazoa > Arthropoda > Insecta > Hemiptera > Fulgoridae > Lycorma > Lycorma delicatula. Next base: position 16,253,797 of record NC_134461.1, read on the forward strand.
AGGCAGTGTAATTGATGCTAAAGGTACGGGTAGGCATATATTTGTACGCAATAAAGAAATCGTTGAAAGGGTGAGAGCTGCAATCACAAACAGACCAAAGAAATCTTCAAGAAGGTTGTCACAAGAAATTGGTGCCAGTAGAGAAACAGTGCGCAACAACCTGGAAAAAGATCTGAAATTGTTTACTTATAAATTTCAAGTTGAAACCGGCTGATTTTCAAAATTGTTTGGCGCTATACAACAGTATGATTGGATTTAACTTAGCCGATCAGAATTTTGGAGAGAGGCTGATAATGACTAATGAAGCACAATTCAATTTATCCGGTTACGTGTATAAACAGAATGTAAAAATATAGACTGGACAAAACCCAAGTGAGCTTCATGAACTTACGTAGTAACTTACTTTTACGTAGTGCAAAAGTTACTTATGGTCCACAATATCAAAATCATGGATAATAAAACCCTTATTTTTTTTAAAAAGGAAAATGATGTTACTGTAACTGTTAATGGCGATCGTTATAGACAAATGCTTAAAGAATTATTTATTCCTCAGTTACAGCGTCAGAACCCCAAATATGGTGACATGTTCATTCAACAAGACCGTGTAACAAGCTACAAAAGTCTTGAAACAAGGCAATCATTGCAAAAGACATTTCCCAATCGTGTAATTTCGAGGTTTGGTGACATTGAATGGGATCTCCATTCTCCAGACTTAACTACTACAGATTTTTTTTACGGGATTTTTTAAAGTCTAAAGTTTATGTAAAAAATTCAAACAACTTAAAGGATCTGAAAGCAGCCATAAGAAATTAAATTCATTTGATATAAAATGAAACACTTACAAAAATTATGGATCAAGTTTTCGTAGTCAGAAATGCCTATGATTCAACGGAGGATACCTAACGTGTCATTTTCAAAAAAAAAAAAAAATAAGCAATTTTTTTGACAAAACGTGGTGAAAGTATACTTTCCGTGTCTTAAATAATTACAAATTTTTTTGACGTCAACTTTCGCCGGAAATTTCAATACCATTTTCACCCGTTTTTAACCCTCCAAATCAATCCTTCACCACCCCGCTCACGGATTTATTTTTTTTTTCGTTTATTATAAGCCCCTTTACCAAAGTTCAGGTAACAATTTCCCCCTCCCTTTAATTAACTATTTCGATCGGTCTATTAGGCTTGTTCAGTCAAGTCTGAAGGGTGAACAAAAGGTTTGTAACAGGACGTCGTACATAATACAACTCAAGTACGTGCAATTCAGTTAAATTGTGATATTACGGAAAATGGAAACCTTTAGTAATAGAGAAATCAAGAAATTCAAGATGTTTTAAAAACGTAAAAAAACTTCCCATCGATTGCAAGTCTAATTCTGAAGTACGGATGACTTCAATGATTTTCAAACAAGAAAATCATAAATGAGATTTGAAATTTCAAAAATATAACACGATAATTTTATTATTGATCGATAATTGCCTCGATCACCCGTCACTATACAACTTAAAAAATATAAATCTTGTGTCTTTACCGCAAAATACCACAGTAAAACTGATGCCGATTGATCAGGAGGTTATTCGGAATATTAAAATTTATTACAGTCGGTTAACGCTTTTAAAAATGATTGAGAAAATGGATGAAGAAAAAGAATTCCAAATTACGGTTATAGACGCTATCAGATTTATGAAGCGAGCTTGGTGTAACGTTATCACAAGTTACAATTCGAAACAGTTTTAAAAAAATCCGGTCTCATTCTACGCCATATTTCGACGGAATATTACTATGACGAAGACGACATATCACTTTCAGAATGGATTCAAACTCTTAACTCAATAAAATAATCAGCCTTTCAAGAATATTTAATAGATGACTACGCAACAGCCGATGACGACGTATATATTACAGAAATTCCGTCTGATGAAGATATTACTACTAAGGTAATCGTTCACATCGATATTTTATTTTAAAACAGCTTCTGAGGTATACAGTGTATTTTTAGGTAGATTTCATAAGAAAGCAACCTGTTGTAATGGGTACCATGATTTAACTTCCGGAAAATTTTGACATACCTTCGCGTTTCACATCACCCAGACCCCAAAACTACTGTCCGTTCAAAAGTTATATATATATATATATATATATATATATATATATATATATATATATATATACACTTCACTTTCTTGTGAACACAACAACTCCCGTAATTTTGCGTCAATCACTTTCAAATTGAAAGTTTTAAATACTCAAACAATTACGGTGTTAATTAGTCAAGGTTAGCGAGCGAAGCGAGCGTAGGTTAAGTTTGGTTAAATTATATTTATAAAATAAATAAATATAAATAACCATTTATTAAAATTAATAAAGAGACTAAATAAAATAAATACTCAATTTTAAATAAAGCTGTAACTGTAGTGGCGTTAATACGTAAGTACCACATTTAATTACACGTTACACTGATAAGTTTAAAGTAAGAATTTTCTTATATATTTAAGCACCGATATTTCTGTGAGCGAGGCAAACAACGGCTAATGTGTTATTCAGCATGTAAATAATGATTTTTTGTTAACCTCCGGGATCACCGTTAGATATTGCTTCGGAGGATGATATAAATGATTTGTAGCGTGTGTGAAAATGCCATTCCTGACCGGGATTCGAACCCGGGACCTCTGGATGAAGGGTCAAGACGCTACCATTCACGCCATGGAGGCCGGCAAGTGTAAATAATGCCTACTGTAAGTAAAAAGGAAATCTGAGTTGGACACAGTGTATCCAGGGATATCATAAACGGTACAGTAGGATTCAAAAAGTCGATGTTTCATTTAAAAATTGATATATGTTTTACGAAACTGTTAATCAGTGTTGAAACCAGAATTAAGCGATTAAATGACCTTAGAAACTAATAATAATAATAATAATAATAATAATAATAATAATAATAATAATAATAATAATAATAATAATGATAGAAAATCCAACAAGCCACTAAGTATGTAGTTACTTAAAAGACCTGTTTTCATTTTATTCCTTCAGACGTATATTATTAGTAATTAATTAAAGCAAATAAATACAAAGGTAATTCAGTAAATTAACGGCAACAGCGGAAAAACTATTTAATAGAATAAATTAATCCTATCTGATGCTCAAGTTGGCACATCTGAGATAGAAAATTATAACAACTGTTCGAAAAGACTTTCCATTATTATAAACTCGTTTATTTATTTCAAAATATCGGCTTCGTTTGAAACATGTACCTGAGAATAACAGCGTGCTGTGATAAAAATCTTTATTTTCTGAAGTTGTAAAACCGCCCGCGAATGATAAAAGAGATAAAAAGAGTCCCGGGTTCTAATCTCGGTCAGGCAAGGGATTTTTCATACCCTAAAAAAATTACATTTTATACTCCTACGCATGTTTCGAGTTTCTGTATTGAATTTCATCTAGAAAAAAAATCGTGAAAGGTTTTTGATATTGACAGCTTAAACAGGTACAGTTCAGATCGGTTCAGTTTCACCAGATACCTTGAAAAAGTTTATTAATAATCTTATATACCAGGAAAGATACATAAAACATTTGTGAAATTTGTACACCATTATCCATGATAAATTGAATTACCACAAAACGCGTTCGAAATAGATTTCGAGACAGTTGTTTCAAAATCACAAAGAGTTAAAAATTTGTAAGAAACTTAAACGACAGGTTTTAGCGAAATGTAAATAAGCCTTTTTTAGATCACCTAATACCTTGCGATGAAACTCTATTTTATCATTTTGAACAGAAAATCAAACGTCAGTGTGTGTGGAATAAAAACATCCGAGTTCGCCCTCCTGGAAAAAATTCAAAATCTACGTGTCAGATCCGTAGTAATAGTAACGGTGTTTTGGGTTTATAAAGGCCCAATTTATTAAAATTATTTGGAAGAAAAATGTACAATCAACAGTAAATACTATTGAGACATACTAGAAAATAAAATTAAAGTTGCAATAAAAAGGAAACGTCCTGATTTTCTCGTATAAACTTCAAACTAGATAGTGTCCCACGAAGAAACTGAGAAACATTCAGGACATGTTCTGCTGGTGAAAATAATGAAAAAACGTCACATAAACATAAATCTGAAAACGCTTGTTTTCGAGTTATGGCTAGTCAAAGATTTGGCTCCGATTTCTTACTAATGAAAAGATGGCCTAATGTAATTTTTGGGACCCATATTAAGGAGTAAAGTTGATGGTTTCTATGTAATTTGAGCTGGGAAATAGAATGAAATAGATCCTAGAATTGTATTTCTAGTAATTTTTAAGAATCCGACATAAAACAGAAAATTCGGTGTCGATAAACAAATTTTTTTTTTTTTTTTTTTGGTACAATAGCTTTGTTAAATGACTAATAAATGCGAAAGATTTAGTAACAGATCTTGTACAGAATTTAATTCTGAGAAAATTAATGGAAATACAGCCAAATAAAACTTTTAAAAATTGGTTTTTTATTGAAGCAAAATGATGAAAAATAGACAGAAATCGTATTATTCTTTCTGAAACTTAATAAAGATGATTCTTAATATAGCAAAACAAAAAAATCTGATGTGAACACCATATGACTTCCTTGTACTCTTATTTCATACACACATTTTAAAAAAAATGAAAAGTTCATAAAATTTTATTTCATTAATTTTTTTATTACTTCTAATTTTTTTATTGAATTATTATCCATCGTAAAACTTTTTTTACAATGCGAAGTTAATAATTATTAATAATTCAATATATTTAAACTAAAAAAAAGTTAAAAAAAAAAGGAGATGAAGTCTGATTCGAACCGATGTGTCTTCCCCTACGATTCAAATATTTAATTAATTAAAATTTTATTTGGCTACAACTCTGGGACCAATCAAAATAAGTACCACTTATGGTATATCCAATTTTTTTTGGGATTTTGGACTTTTTTGGACCCTTTTGGTCCAGTCGATTGCAATGAAAACGGGAGGTGCACTACTAGGTGTTACAACAGTCCTAACTCCAAAATTTCAACATTCTAAGGCTAATTGTTTTTTAGTTATACGAGATACAGACGTCATGAAGAACTAGTCAAAATAGATTCAGGGATGGTCAAAGTGGATATTTCCGTTGAAATCTGAAAAACGAAATTTTTCGCGATCACAATACTTCTTTTACTTCGTACAAGGAAGTAAAAATAAAATACATGAAATGGCAAATGGTAACAATAGTAATTGTTTACAGTAATTAATTGATACCATTTTACTCCCTACAATAATTGAACTCGGTTACATTAATTATTTGAAATTCCCTCCTTCACAATGTACCCAGGGCTCTGCCCGAAGTAAAATATATCCAGTGTGGCTTTCCATATTTTCTGAGAATCGTTTCCTACAAATTCAACAGTATTTCGTATTTTAATGAGTAACTTTTCTTTAGTATTAACTTTTTGTTGGTATATTATCGTTTTCATGTGGTCCCAAATTAAGCAGTCTAGTGTCGTTAAGTCAGGTGATCGTGGTGGCCAACTGACTGGTTCACCACGTCCAATCCAGTTTAAGAAATTAGCTTTCAAATGATTTCTAGATATTAAAGAAAACGTGGCATTACAACATCTTCCTAGTAAATAATTTGCAATCTAGTTTGTAAAGGTACATCCTCAAAAGCAGCCGGAAAAATATTTTTCAATAAATGAAGGTATACATCTCCCGTAAGGTGTTCATTGAAAAAATGGCCCAAGAATTTTGTCGTTAATAATTGCCGCAGCAAACATTAATATGAAATCTATATTGGAAACGAGTTTCCAGAGTACCATGTGGATTGTCTTCGTTCCGTAAATTTTTAGAACTGAAGACTCTGTTTCTCGTAAAAATGGCTTCATCAGAAAATAAATCTGAATTTACCTTATCAGGATTTTGTAAAAGCCAATGACAGAAGTTTAACTGCTGGAGGGTATTCTGTTGGCCTCAAATTTTGAACCTTCTGCAGGCGAAAGGATAAAAATTGTTCTTTCCGTAGGATGCGCCACACTATGACTTTTGACAAACCAGTGCGACGTGAAATTTTCCTTGTACTAGTGTCTGGGCTACGCTGAATATACTGATCAACAAGATGTAAATTAACACAGTTATTTACTTGGTGTTCAACAAAAAACGAACACGTTGGAAATGATCCTTTCGTTCGTAAATTCTGACACACCGAAGAATGTTTAAAAGAATGTTTATTAAGTATAGAAAGAATAATAAGATTTCCTGTCTATTTTTCGTTTGTTTTGCTTCAATAAAAAAAAACCATTTTTAAAAGTTTTTATTTATTTTTTATTGGTTGTATTTACATCGATTTTCTAAGAATTAAATTCTGTACAAGTTTTCTTATTAAATCTTTCGCATTTATTAGTCATTCAGCAAAGCTGTTGTACTACAAACCTAAAAAAAATTTGTTTTATGACACCAAATTGTGTGTTTTACGCCAGATATCTTAAAAACTGCCGGAGTTACAGTTCTCAAACCTTTTTTATCCTATTTCCCATCGCAAATTACATAAAAAACCATCAACTTTACTCCTTAATATAGAAACTTTACTCCTTAATTTCAAAAATTACAGTAGGACTTCTTTTTATTAGAAGAGCTGAAAACCGGGAGAAATCTTTCGCTAGCATAACTCGAAAACCAAGCGTTTCTAGATTTATATTTATATGAACCGTTTTCATTATTTCCTTCGGTAGGACATGTCCTGAAAGTTTTTCCGTTTCTTACTGGGACAATCTGTATATATCTTTAAAAAAAAAACTAATAAATCAAAAAAATATTTTAATTTTCAGTACAGAATAATTTTTCTTCATTTATGAATTTTATTTGTTTTTTTTTATATATATATATATATTAATTGAAATCAATAATTTATATAAATTAATTTTTTAATTCATTGCAAATTAAAAATAATTACATATTAGTTTTTTTTTTTTTTTTTTTGTCTTCAGTCATTTGACTGGTTTGATGCAGCTCTCCAAGATTCCCTATCTAGTGCTAGTCGTTTCATTTCAGTATACCCTCTACATCCTACATCCCCAACAATTTGTTTTACATACTCCAAACGTGGCCTGCCTACACAATTTTTCCCTTCTACCTGTCCTTCCAATATTAAAGCGACTATTCCAGGATGCCTTAGTATGTGGCCTATAAGTCTGTCTCTTCTTTTAACTATATTCTTCCAAATGCTTCTTTCTTCATCTATTTGCCGCAATACCTCTTCATTTGTCACTTTATCCACCCATCTGATTTTTAACATTCTCCTATAGCACCACATTTCAAAAGCTTCTAATCTTTTCTTCTCAGATACTCCGATTGTCCAAGTTTCACTTCCATATAAAGCGACACTCCAAACATACACTTTCAAAAATCTTTTCCTGAGATTTAAATTAATTTTTGATGTAAACAAATTATATTTCTTACTGAAGGCTCGTTTAGCTTGTGCTATTCGGCATTTTATATCGCTCCTGCTTCGTCCATCTTTAGTAATTTTACTTCCCAAATAACAAAATTCTTCTACCTCCATAATCTTTTCTCCTCCTATTTTCACATTCAGTGGTCCATCTTTGTTATTTCTACTACATTTCATTACTTTTGTTTTGTTCTTGTTTATTTTCATGCGATAGTTCTTGCGTAGGACTTCATCTATGCCGTTCATTGTTTCTTCTAAATCCTTTTTACTCTCGGCTAGAAATACTATATCATCAGCAAATCGTAGCATCTTTATCTTTTCACCTTGTACTGTTACTCCGAATCTAAATTGTTCTTTAACATCATTAACTGCTAGTTCCATGTAAAGATTAAAAAGTAACGGAGATAGGGAACATCCTTGTCGGACTCCCTTTCTTATTAGGGCTTCTTTCTTATGTTCTTCAATTGTTATTGTTGCTGTTTGGTTCCTGTACATGTTAGCAATTGTTCTTCTATCTCTGTATTTGAACCCTAATTTTTTTAAAATGCTGAACATTTTATTCCAATCTACGTTATCGAAAGCCTTTTCTAGGTCTATAAACGCCAAGTATGTTGGTTTGTTTTTCTTTAATCTTCCTTCTACTATTAATCTGAGGCCTAAAATTGCTTCCCTTGTCCCTATACTTTTCCTGAAACCAAATTGGTCTTCTCCTAACACTTCTTCCACTCTCCTCTCAATTCTTCTGTATAAAATCCTAGTTAAGATTTTTGATGCATGACTAGTTAAACTAATTGTTCTGTATTCTTCACATTTATCTGCCCCTGCTTTCTTTGGTATCATAACTATAACACTTTTTTTGAAGTCTGACGGAAATTCCCCTTTTTCATAAATATTACACACCAGTTTGTATAATCTATCAATCGCTTCCTCACCTGCACTGCGCAGTAATTCTACAGGTATTCCGTCTATTCCAGGAGCCTTTCTGCCATTTAAATCTTTTAATGCTCTCTTAAATTCAGATCTCAGTATTGTTTCTCCCATTTCATCCTCCTCAACTTCCTCTTCTTCCTCTATAACACCATTTTCTAATTCATTTCCTCCGTATAACTCTTCAATACATATTAGTAGGCAACGATAATTTTTATATTATTTGTAATATAAAAAAATAGAAGAATTAATAGAAAAAATATATTTTTTAGAAAAAAAAAATATATTTTTTCTATTAATTCTTACTTTCAGTTTTAATTAAAATCATTTATATGTGCATTTTAGAGTGCATAAATAGCAGTACTTTCATTCTAATTTATAATACATATTAATTAACAGCAATTATATTAATAAATTATAAATAAAAGTAAGTTATTTTTATTAACTAGATATGTTTCTGTATTTATATCAATACTACAAAAAATGTATTTAAATATTATGGAATACTTTGTTTTCATTCGTTCTATGTTGTTACCAACATTATAAATAACTTAAACCGCATTTTATTATAAATTTTGGTATTATATTACATCACAAATCTGTCGTATTTTATTACATAAGTTTTTATTTTCATCAGACTAAATAGCCTATTAAACAAGTGATTAGTTCACTTAACTGATTTAGATAAAGTATTATGTATTCTTTAAGGACAATTCTGTGGCGTCTATAATTACAGTTTCATGTACTACAAATTCGACAATTATTGAATGAAATCAAATAAAGCAAAAGATCGATACCAAATGTTTTATATTTTAATATTTTTGCTTTTATTTTATAAAAGAGCCGGCTTGCCTAGCTGAACCTGGACCCTCAGACCTAGACGAACCCCGGAGCCAACTCGGTGACTCCTCAGAGCCTCCCGGAGCCACGGGGCCTACCCCAGGGCCGCAGAGCTCGCTTCATTCGCCACTCCCATCTACCAAGAGGGCTCCGCTCCCTGACCCCCGTAGGGTTCGTTATTCTCATGACTTTGAGAATAATACTGATAAATAGCTATTAAATTATTCAGGCTTTATAGAAAGCTGAAAAAGAAACTAAATTACAAAAGACAGAATAATATTAGCTATGATAACTGAAGTGCTCACACCTTTAACAACGAAAACTTCTTTCTTTCCCATGTAGGCAGAAATATATCAATAAAGTAAAAGGATTAATCTTTTTTTTCTTAAAATTTACAACTTCATCCTTCATGGGGGTGAATAAATAATGAATATTTTTAATATTTTAACCTTCAACAGAGCTAGAGCCTCGGTCTGTGGCTTAAAACCTTCCATAGTATAATACGAATGTATTCTAAAAAATTGAGAGTAATCGATTGGTTAGTTGTTCGAGATTTTTCGAGATGAAATATATCTATAAACATTCTCAGTTACGCCAAGAAATGTGGGTAAAAATATGGTTGCGATAGATCGAGTAGTTTTTTTGTTTATCTCCAACAAAGAAAAACCCCCCTCTTCTTCTTTATATATTAGTATTGATGTAGATTTTTTTATTGTAAATTTAATTCTATTATTTTTGTAATATTATTCATTCGAATCATTCAGATCAAACCCAGCTTACACAGTGATAAGGCACTCACAGTTCACAGTTCATTAATTCCATGATGAAAGTAACAAGGTGTCGCACACCCAGCGTTGCGCAGTGGCTCGTCCCAAAATCCTTTTCCCGCCGTGATGTTTAAATTCGTTTATGCGGTTGGCGCACAAACAGAAGCAAGACATCAATGTGATTAAAGGCAGAATTATCAAGGGGGGAGGGGACAATTCATCTATGCAAACATTTAATTTGTATAAATCATATAATTTTTTAGATTAATTAATTTTAGAACTTAAAATTTAATAATAATTGAAGATGAGGTCAATAAGTTCACAGAAAATTTCATTCCATTGATCGATTAGCCAGTAATATATTCTTTGCATTTTTTCCATACAGGCATTTGAATTCGAAATTTAATCGTATTTATTTCATCAAAATTTAAATTCAGATAAGAAACACACTTTTGAACTTACCGTGTTCAATGTTTATATTATCATGTGATTTTCCGCATTTTTGTAGCCACCCACTGTGAGAATGCTTCATTCTCCGGAAACGGAAAATATTTCACGTTCTTTTCCGCTGGCGAATCAGTTCTGCTCAAACAATTGGGGAAATAACACGACGGCATATTTACATTTGTATCAGAATAAATTTGTAAATAAAAAAACACTGTTTAAAAGCGAGTAGTTATAAAATCGAGAAAATTCAGAGACAAACTATCCGTGTAAAAGCTAAAACAGAATTGTGTCTTCAGAGAGAAAATTCTTTTCTGCTTTGTCCAGGTAAAAAAATGAGTCACAGTTGTAAAACAAAACGAATTAAGATATCAAACCTGAATGCAGAACAATTGTTCTCTTTATTGCACGCGGTTTAAAATGGTTTACCTAGAAAATCCCTTGCATTTCATTTGACTCATTAGAAAAATATGTTTATTGAATATAAAATTATTTTTCACTAAATAACAGCTTTTTATTTTATTTTTATTTCAGTATTATTAAGTAATATTCATTTTGGTATCCGTAAAAAAATAAGTAATATCTCATTTTCCCGTGTAAATTAGATTATTAAAAGCAATTTCTTTCAAAAATTGTTTTGTGATAATATTTTTAATTAAACTAAAAAATCATCAATTCCGAAGATTGACCAAAATAAATAATATCAGATCTTTAGTTATAAAATTTTGAAGTTGCACTTCATAAGATGTGTCCCCTGTTTGTTTGTTTAGGTTTTCATTCATTATTTTGAATTTTATCTTAATTAACAATCAATTTCAATATTATTAAGAATCAATAGACTTGTATAAAATATCTATTTTTATTAAGGATTATTAAACAAATTTTTTTTATTATATTTAATAAATCTTCGATTGTTAGCTCGTTTAATCATTATCATGTATTTAAAATTTTGTAAAATTTTTTACAACTAAAAACTTTTGTCCCAAAATCCCTTACTTATATGTTAAAATAACCCGGTAGAAAATGAGATTTTGGGACGAGCGTATACGTATGCGCGCCGAATACTGTGCGCAATACTACACCTTGTTACTTTCATCATGATTAATTAATTCTTTGTACCCTCACAAAAAAGTCGAAACTTTCCAACTTTATAGATGATCGATAATAGTTTAATGAAGCTACCTCAGTGAAGAACTCCCGCAAGTCGTAAAAACACATAACTAGCTTCTGCCAGTTTTTCATTTAGAGAAGGACCGTTTCACAATCATTTCGATTACATACTTCAAACCACCGGTCCTAGATAAAGAAATGACGTATCGACTTTAAAGTTTATGATATCACATTTTGACTAAGCAAAAGCTTGTGAAAAATTCAAAGAAATCAAGCCGAAACAAAAGATCAGAGGTAAGAAAAACAAATGTATACTTGAGAAAAAACTGCAGCATACGCCAAAAAAATTCACCCAAATTATAACGTCTAGCTGTATTTTTTTTTAAGTTTCATTTTTACCGGCTTTTCGAAGAAAAGTACGGAATTACTTTCGGTTTCATTGTGTCGGTTGCCGGGGTGGTGGGGGGGGGGGGTTTAAATTGAACTTTCTTTACATTTTGAGGTATGAGGTGTACGAAAATACTATTCACTTAAATTATGATTTCGTTATACATTTAATTATACTCGTGTATACGAGTATATTTATTTAATTTTAGGCCTATAAATACAATTTTACCATTCGAAGATCTCTAAAACTACTTGATAAATTTTACTGGAATTTAAATATGCTATAGTAGTATATATGAAGTAACGCATGATGAAATTAGTTGAAGATTAGTTGAATTATTCCTGTGTAATGCTCAATTGAAGTTTGAAAAAATTTAACTGAAGCAAGCTAAAAGGATGGTTCGTTATGATGCTGAAAATTAGAACGTGGAAATAAAATAAAATAACAAACAGTCGGTCTTTTTGCACAGAACTGAACAAGATTTTTTTTATTCTATTCTAAAATCCCGGCTAGAAATAAGTTTTTTTAACGTTACGTAAGTAGTGTCTAGTTGTCAATTTTTTTTATTTTTATTTTTTTGATGATATCGCCACATAAGCTTGGAGCTTGTGAATGGTATATAGAAATAGATTTTTGTAGCGAATGAAAAATGCCACGCCTGATCGGGATTCAAACCCAGGACCTCAGGATGAAAGACCGAGTCGCTGCCAACTTACCATGGCGGAGTGATATTTTACTAATATCTTTGTTGCATTTTGTAATTTAATTTTTTTTTTTTTTTCATTTTTGTTAAGTAAACTTTTTCCTTACTCTTTAGTGAAACGATTTCTCAGTAATCAAAATTAGTATTTGGTTTAATTTTTAAGCATTAATTTTTTTTAAACGGTTTTTTAATGGATTGTAATCTTATACTCCCTATCTGTTTAAACTGAAAATCACATTTAGAGAAGCTAATTTGACACTTTTTACCATTCTTAAAGCCAAACTTTATACTTTTTGAATTCTTTAATAATGGCACAGAATGTAACATATCGAATATAGTTTGGTACGCGTGTAGATAATTAAGACTTCGAATCGCACAGTGGAATTATACAGACACCGGAATCATTATCAAACGGATAAACACTGAGCAAATAATAAAATAAAACTCGCGTGCACGAGAAAATATGCTGAGAGATAAAGTAAAAATATTTTTTTAATCAATTTCGAAACATAAAAACATGAAGAAAGTCGACCGAAGACATCTCGTACAATATAATCATTATTGAAGATTAGATATTGCTAAGATTTAGGATTATCATGGAATATTTTGATCCGTGACCTTACGATTTCTCCAAATTAGATTTTTGAAAAAATGGTGAAAAATGTATGAATCTGAGTTTAAAGAATAGTTAAAATTCCAGTTTTCACGACTCTTACACCTTCGGTTCCTTTGACATACATTTTTCATTAAAAAATATGCCTTTATTTTGTCCCTTCATAGACGGAGTTTTCTTAACTCCTTTAATAGTCCCTACGTAATGAAAACTATGTATTATCCAAAATTTGACATTTGATCTCTGCATTGAAGAATCAATCAGAACATTTTGTTTTATACATACATATATATATGTAGAAGGGTCCAAAAACATGTCCTCAATATTTATAATTAAATAGTATCTAAATCAAAAGACTTACACTCACTAATATAATGTGTAGTGAAATGTAAGGTATTAAATTTGTCGTGGTAGGCAGAGCTGGCATTTTATACTGCGCATGCGCGGATGGTTGGTGGTGGAACGAGCCAGTCATATTAGCCGGTGCAGCAGTAGACAGTCGATTAGCAACAATGGCTGAGGTTCACTTATCGTTTGTTGAACGCAAGACTGCACTGAAGTGGTACTGTAAGTACGAGAACATTCACGAGGTACAACGGCAGTGGCAGAGAGAGTTTAAAGATATGCACAAGGAAAGATCCGGCCGACCACGAACAGTTACAAGTCCGGCGTCCAGTGTTGCAAAATTTCACCTGATCACCTAAAATTCAGTGAACCAGGAGGCGCGTGAAAGTGGGATGAGCCTGTCAAGTGTAAGACGGGTTCAGAAGAGTGGAAAGTGTACATTTCAAGATTGTTACACGCGATGAATGACGACGACCCAAATCGAAGGATGGAATACTATGAATGGTTTCAGTACATGGTTGACGAGGATGAGGAATTTTCAGGGAAGATTGTGTGGACTGTCGACGAGCAATTCAAACAGAACGGTACTGTGAACCGCCACAATTGTATCTACTGAGCTCCTGAAAATCCTCACGCTCATGTGGAGAGGGCGGTGAATCTACCGGATGTTGCAATGTGGTGTGGTCTATCAGTGCGTGATTTGATTGGTCCCTTCTTTTTCGAAGGTACCGTAACTGGTGAGGCGTATCTTGAAATGCTTCAGACAAGGATTTTTCATGCCATCCAAAACCTGTATGGTGATGAACTGTTAACGTGCAAAAAGATGGAGCCCCGTCTCACTACCATCAAGATGTCAGGTTGTATCTGGATAAAACTCTACCAAGATAGTAGGGTAGGTGCTCCTGAGTACCCACGTGATTTCACACCTTTGGGCTTCTACCTCTCTCTCTTTTTTTTTCTGTTTAGCCTCCGGAACCACCGTAAGGTACTACTTCAGAGGTTGACATGTATGAATATAAATGAAGTGCAGTCTAGTACAGTTTCAGGTCGACCATTCCAGAGATATGCGGTTATTTGAAACCCAACCACCAAAGAACACCGTTATCCACGATCTAGTAATCAAATCCGTTTAAAATCAACTGCCTTTACTAGGATTTGAACCTTAAATCTCTCGACTTCAAAACCACTACCTTTGGGGGACTGTCAAGAATGACGTGTATCCACAAAAACCAGCAATAATCGACGTGCAAGGTAAAAAAATCGTAGTCATGTGCTGCCATTACACTAGATACACTAACAGCCGTAGTTCGGTGTGTAGCCATAAGCGTTGTACAGAAACTGTTAGTGGTTATTTCGAACACATACCATAGCCCTTTCTCAGTACCAGAAATTGTCACGTCAAATCAAATTTGTCACGAGATATGGACTAGCAAACAGTAAATTTTTTTGGACCCCTCTAACTAAATAAATATATATATATATATATATATATATATAGATAAAAAAAAATTGTTTATTATTTATTTCAATTTTAAAAGGATTATTTATATATTTATGTGATAAATAGATTTGCATTTAGAAAATATCTGAAACATTTTAAAGCTTCTGTAGATATATTTGAGTGTTTGTGCGCGCGTGGGTATTTTGAGCTTGTGTATTTTTATGTGGAATTATGGAGATAAAATGACAGAATATAAGTCTAATAAAGACTGCATGATATCCTATAATTGGTAGTTGGGGTGAAGTATAATATTATAATAAAATATATTAAGATGTACACTGTTCTGGTTATGAAATGAAAATATGTACATCCTAATTACACGAAGAAAGAAACCACGATAAAATAAGTAAATTACAGAACTGAAGGCTAAATAAACGTAACCTATAGATTTTTAAACATAAAAGGTAATAAAATGAAATATCTAGAGGTATTAAATAACAATAAAAATATATTTAAAGTTAATCACCGAATAACCACTGGTTCATGTTAGTTTTTTGTTTGTTTTCTTTTTATTTATTTATTTTTTTAAATATATACAATATTATAAAATTCATAGCCTAGTATATGCATATATAATTTACTAGACAATAGTTATTTTTTTCTTCTAATATCCATACAAATTTTACTTGAATCTTTGTAAGTATCCGTGAAAAATCGGTCGAAGATAGATATTATAAAAAATAAAAATAATATAAAAGTATTTTGTACTATAATTTTATAGCTTAACATGGGAGAATAGTTCATTTATAATCGATGAGAGAATATCTACTTCAGTTAAGTATTTTGCCCTTGAGTTGACAACACACACACGCGCACACGCGCGCTCGCATACACCGGCTCAATAGATATATAAATAACGGGTGAACCAATAAAGAAGCCAATTTTAAAACTTTAATTGAACGAGTAGGTTAGCGTCTCAACATTTTGTGCGGAGGTCCCGGGTTCGATCCCCCAGTTCAGTAAGAAATCTTTTCATACACTAACAATTTCCACCGGGCTAATGACCATAGCTGTTGATGTCCGCTTTTTTTCATAAAAAAAAAGTTTAATAATCTTTTTTATTCATTTCAAAAGAGAATTTTTATTTGCAGTTGCCCATCGGAATGGTCTAGAAATAACTTGTCACAAATCAACTGTTTAACTGATTTTCAAAGTCGCAGGTTCTAAGGTTAAAATCCTAATAAAATTTAGTTGTTTTTATATGGATTTGAATATTAGATAGTGGATTCCGGTGTACTTTTGTAGTTGGAGTTCAATTAACCACACGTCTCAAGAACGGTCGACCTGAATCTGTACAAGACTGCACATCATTTACACGTCATACAAGACATGTTAAATGTTCTCGTCAATTCTCTGTCATTGGACTACTGTGGGGAGGTTTCTTGTTTTTCACTATTCGAACACATTGCAACGTACACGTTAGGAAAACAAAAAAAATATTTGCAGTTAATTTAATAGCATTAAAATATATCTTAAAACAATAAATTTTTTGACCAATACATCTTAAAAGATTAACAGCAATTTAGATTCATTGATTCGGCAAATTTAATTTCTGCAAGTATCATTTCAAGATGTTACAATTCCATAAAAACTTCATTAACTTCGGGATAAATTTTTTCTTTGAGTTCTTTACTATATCTTACAGATCGAACGCTGAATAACTTAGCTCTACAAGAAAAAGTAGCATGCTGGGGAGATCCGGTGATGATTTCACAGGCCTACGAATACATCGATGTACTTGGAAATACATTAATTTAAAAACGATCTTTTAACTGCGTCATTAAATAGCTAGCTGGATCTAGAACCACGTAACTAGATGATTTCTCTGATATTTAAAGCAATCATAATTATCATTCATACATGACGGTACCAGCATTCTTGTCATTGTTCCAAATAAATATTTACAGATTATTCTAAAGGATAATTATTTGTAAACTTATATAATAATGACTTTAGAACTACCCAATAAATTTTGATATATTTTTATTTAGTTTTTTTTTTTGCCCGATACCAAATTTTTTGTATATTCACATTTCTATGTAAGTGGAAGTATAATCCACCATTTTTTTATTAATAAAAGGTTTAAGACACGGTGAGAAAAAAATTATATCACATTAACTCCACCAGCGTAATTTGATGCTTTCAAACTTTAATTTTATATGATTATAAGTGAGTAAAGACTTATGAAGAATCTTTCGAATACTGGTATTTCATAAGCCGTGGGAAACTGATGAAAACGCAAAAACCGTTTGGGCTTTCATAGTATTGCAAAACTTATCTTTTCTGATGTACCTAAATAGTTTTACTTTCCTGGTGTAATAGCTCTAGAACTTTTCAGCCAAGAAGGTTTGGATTTATCATCAGGTTTTTGCATTTCTCAACGTTTCATGACCTAGAGATTTCAAAAAAAAAAGTGGGAGTAATGTTCGTACGTATATATATATATATATATATATACGTGTTGACCTGATTGAAGCTTAACAACTTTTGACTGGATAAATCGATTTTAATGAAATTTTTTTCAGAAACCCGTGCATACAGGATAATTTGTCGGTAAAATTTTAGGGTCAATACTCATATTTTCAGGTGGGTAGATAAAATTTTGGAGTCTATTTTCTCAATATTTTGCAAGCATAACCCCACTTTATATTAAACTTAGTACATACGTGCATGTTTATATTAGCATTTTTTTTTTTAAATTTGCCCTAAAACTTTGTCTTTCCTAAAACTTAAAAAACTATCTTATTATTTATTTCATAATTTTTAACCGATTTTTTTTCATGTCTTCCTATGCATAGTAATAGTGTAAAATACTTTAGGAGCAATGCTGAGTGGTAGAGCCGATCACAGTTATAAAATATCGATTTTTTTTTTAATCTTTTAAAACTGTTTTAATTTATTTAAAGTTTTCATAATAATAATAATACAGTGAAACCTGAATTACTGGGATCTCAAGATACCTATCATTTTTTCTCACTTAAAGAGGTTTTAAATTTACCCAGTTTCCCAAACTGCAAGTTTGTTTATAACAGATGTCCCATTTATAGAGGGCCCTACTAAGAGAGGTCGAAATGAACCTTTTCTCATTTATAGAGGTAAAAATGTACAATAAAAATTCATATTTTAAGTATATAATGTACGAGAGGTTATCTCTAAAGTAAAAACCGTTTCGTTGCAAAAAATGTATTCTTAAAACTAGATAAATATTCTTTATTTCTCTTAAACTTCATACCTTATACAACTTCTTTATACAATCGCCACATGAATTAAGACATTTTTCGTAGCGATATACCAGCTTCAGTATACCCTCGTCGTGTTCTTCTGCCGCCGGTCCATTTAACCACTGATTAACAGCATTTTTAAGTTCATCGTCACCCGCGAATTTCTAACAATTCTTTCAATTTCCCAAACAAATGGTAATCAGAAGGAGCTAAGTCCGGACTATATGGTGGGTGATCGTAAATTTTCCCCGAAATATTCTCAGTAAATCACGTGTCGGATCCGCAACATGTAAACTTGCATTATCATGCAGCAGGAAGACCCCGTCGATCAAACGCTCACGTTGCCGATTTTGAATGGCGCCCCGTAACTTACGTAGAGTTTTGCAATAGGCTTTTACATTTATAGTCGTTCCACGTGGCATGAAATCGATCAGGAGTATGCCAAACCGATCCCAAAAGACTGTGGCCATCAGTTTGCGTCCAAATGGCTGTCGCTTGACCTTTGTCGATCTGGTTGGTGATTGATGTTGACGCCATTCACTTGACTTCTGTTTTATCTCTGGCGTGTAATAAGAAATCCATGTTTCATCGCGGGAAACGATTTAATTAAGAAAAACATCGTCTTTTTCTGTGTAAAAGCATAAAACATAACAAAGAAAAAATTCGAAACAACAAAAGCAAAAAAAAAAAAAATTTATTTTAATATTATTTTTAAAATCAAAAATTCCAAACCGGGTCCCGTTCGCATTTTTTGTGACGTTTCGTTAAGATGTGCAGGAGCCGACATGCATAAAACTTTCTGAAGTCTAAATGGTCATGAACAATGCGACTGATAACAATTTTTTGAAACATCAGGAAAAAAAAGGACCAGGTTGGAAATCGTTGAGCGACGATTTTTTTCTAATTTCATCACGCGTTTCACAAGTCCTTGGTGATTATAGAGAATCTCTCCGAACGTTCTTCATCGTGCATATTAATTCTGTATTTCTATACTTTTGAACCAATTTCGGACGTTTCTTTCATTCATTACATTATCACCGAACACAACAACCAAACTGCCTATGAATTTCAGCCACCTTAACGTTTTGATGGTTTAAAAAACGTATGACTCCACGTATTTCACAGTCGGCGGCAACATCGATTTTCCTAACCATTTTATAACGTAATAACTCACACGTAATCAAAGATACTACTACGCGACAACCTACAGACAACAATGCAGTGTGTACATAACTAGCGTGACCATGAACCACATAGGTTCACCAACCTTAAGGAGAGAAATTTTTCAGCGGTCTTTACTTTAGAGATATCGCTGGCAAATGTAGTACTTTTATTCTTTTTATGAATTTAAAAATTACAAAACTTACGGCTGAAAAAATTTGTTAATTTAGTTTTACTTGCCGTAAGGTGTTTTTAAATATTATAAACCTAATCAAATATGCCTGGGTCACCAATATTTGGCATTTCAAAATACTTATGTAAAGTCTCTAATTCTTTTTTTGCGTCACGCTTTGACATTCTTTCCTCAGAACTCTCCTCTTATTCTTCTTCTTCTTATATTTCTAAAGAGGAGGAAGAGCATGCAGAAATAATATAATATTCAGGTAGCTACTCCAAAACTAATATAATTCGTCATCGATACGCAAAAAATCCTCATAAATTGGCGGCTTGTCATCTTGCAGAATGGTCCTATTCTTCAAGTGTTAGTCCACAGTTTTCTTCCTCTTCTTGTAGCCTTCACTCTCAAAAATTCCTGTCACCTTGAATCATGATTTTTTTTAAAGTAATTTGCAATGGTGGATTTGCTTATAGAAAAGCAAGTTTTTCTCGAAAATATCATGGCTTGGAGAATATTGATAAATTAAATAATTAATAATTGTCTTACTTATACAGGCTGTTAGGCAAAACGGTCCCAGTTTTACAGGTAAAATACTAAAAAAAAATTTTTTTAAAAATCTCAGATAAAGGGGTTTAATTATTCCCAAGAATAGAGGTATTTCGATGCAAAAGCGTCGGAACCTCATTGTGAATTTCAATAGTAGAGGTTTTTCACTTAACCAGGGCGACTTAGGTTTCACAATAAAATTTCATCATAATTTCCCCGCTCAAAAGTTTTACGTAACTTTTTATTAGTTGTACATTTTCCAGGAGAATTTTTTTTTAGTTTCTTCCATTAAATCATAGAAAAGTCAAAAGATTTTCTTGGAAGATGATTTTGGAGGTGGAAAACAACAACAAAAAATAGCATTTTTTTAAAACTTTTTTGGTTTATTTAAACATAAGCTATAATGATAATTTTATAATAAAATTGCATCATAAATTACTTCCCCCCGAAAAATAAAATCATAGTTAACTGTTTTCATGTATCATTATTTTTCCACTATATAAAAATAAATAACATGTCAAGAAAGGATTATATAATTTTTGTTAGATTTTTTTTTTTATTCATTAGGTTATTTTTAACAAACTTTTAAACTGAGATATTAATGGCGTGGGATGACGGTACAGCATCATTCCGATAGAAATCGAAGTGGAATCGAAACTATTGTTATGTATAAAACTATCATTATTTTTATAGAATTCTTTAATCGGAAAAGTACACAAATCATTCACACATCCAACGACTCATTATAACTAATTTTTTTACATAGAGGTATCTAATTATTACCGGAAAAAGCAGTTTGTAATCACCCGTTTCAATAGCTCACCCGCATTATTTGTATTACATGGTTTGTAACTTTTTCAATAATATCAATAATTTTGACCATATGGTAGATTACTAAAGCCTCTTTAATAGATTTTTACAATTCTAAGTAGTATTTGCTTAACAAAGGAACATAAAAATGCACTTATTTATCATGCATTCTTTATATAAACATGTAGTATGATAAAAAAATAAATAAAACGAATTAAATAAAAAAACGACCGGCAGTTTAAAAATATATTTCAAACAATTTTTATTAAATTACATCATCTTTTAACATTTATTACATTCAAAAGTAAAGTAGTAGTAATAATAGGTGTTATTACTACTCTTATTATTACTATCTATTTCTTATTATTACTACACTTATTTCTGACAAACCTAAGTTTTATAGTAATTCAGAAAATTCTGAAGATTAATAACCAATTTATTCTACTATTACTACAGAATGTTCAAAAAGTGACGCAACCATATGGGTAGAGACCGGATTGCATGCATTTGCATTTTAGGCCCATTCTCACAGGTTATTGCATATTTTCCTTAAAACCTAGTAATGATGCATATTTTCGCTATATTTACAATATTTTTTGGTAGGGTATCTCGTTAATAAATGAAATCATACGTTGTAGCCGCCCAAACCTATTAGCTTCACGGCTCTTAGAGCGCACTTAGCAGCCGCGGAATGTTTAAAAAAGTAACAAAATGTTAATTATCGATATGTTATTAAACTAATTACTAACTGTATGCTGATTTTTTAAATAAAAAATCTAAAAATTACATTTTTTTATTATTTAAAGTCGCATATTTCAAGCTTTTTATGTTGCATATAATCCGATCTCTACGTATGGGAAAATGAATAACTTAGAATAGTTGTTGTAAGCGGCCTACATTATACGATTCACATTATTGAACATGACGTG
Organism: Lycorma delicatula; assembly: GCF_047948215.1. Taxonomy (NCBI): domain Eukaryota; kingdom Metazoa; phylum Arthropoda; class Insecta; order Hemiptera; family Fulgoridae; genus Lycorma; species Lycorma delicatula. The sequence continues at coordinate 16,275,703 of NC_134461.1, forward strand.
CTCTTCAACACTTGTAACATTTGTTGACAAATTGCAACGACACATCGTTCAATTTCGCTCGTGCTCACACCGTTTCGGTAACGGTATGAGAATGTGTTTTTTACGCAGCATCCTAAAGGTATCTCCACCAGAAAAATTCAGGAGGGGTAAATCAGGAGACCGAGTGGGCAACAACCCCTTCGAAATCACTTACCCATGAAAACACTGAACCAAGAAAGTAATAATGTTGTTGGCTGTATGAGCTGTAGCATTGTCCTGTTGAAAACACATATACTGTAACCGTTCTACAGGTATAGCGTTTACAAATTGTTTAATAATATTAAAAGACCCTGCCGGGATAGTCAACTGGTTAAACTCCTTTTCAAAATCAGCTGATTTACGAAGTCGAGAGTTTTAAGGTTCGAGTTCTAGTAAAGAGACAGATACTTTTATATGGATTTGGATTTGAATGCTAAACTGTAGCACATGGGGGCTACCCATGTTCTTTGGTGGTTTTTTGATTTTTTATCTCCGGGACCACCATTAGATATTGCTTTATAGGATGAAATGATAATTTGTAGCGTGTGTGAAAATGCCATACCTGACCGGGATTCAAACCCGGGACCTCCGGAAGAAAGGCCGAGACGCTACCACTCGTGCCATAGAGGCCGGCGTTCTTTGGTGGTTGAGTATCAATTAACCACACGTCTCAGGCGTGGTCAACCTGAATCTCTTTCAAATTACATGTTTACCAATAGATTTACACTTACACTGCACAAAATCAGTCCTGGTGACTCACCGGATTGGTCTAGTGGTAAACGCGTTTTCGCAAATCAGCGGATTTCGATTTCGAGAGTTTCAACATTCAAATCCTAGTAAAGGCAGTTACTTTTATACGGATTTGAATACTACATCGTGGATACTGGTGTTCTATGATAGTTGGGTTTCAATTAACCAAACATTTCAGAAATGGTTGACCTCAGACTGTACAAGACTACTATTCACTTACACTCATACATATCATCCTCATTCATCCTCTGAAGTAATACCTGACGGTGAATCCCCGAGGCTAAACGGGAAAAAAGTCAGGCCTGGTAAGCAGGTAGCAGTAACTCTGTTTGTCTATACATACAACCCAAACTTGGCAGTAGCTGGAAAACAGGGTGAAGAAATAAATAAATATTTAAAAACATCTAATAAAATATGAAACCGGATATCGCATTACCCACTTGTCTTACAAAACTAAAACTAAACAATATTAAGATCTCATACAAAAAAATACGTAGGTCTAAATTTGGTGCTTAATGGTAAAGCAGCATAGAAGTATTAAGCAAAATCTAAAAAACAAAAAAAAATTCTATTGGTACGGTCGTATCGATTGGTGCTAAGATTTAACAAAAGTACGTACTTATGTAGACAAATATTTTTTTCAAGGTTGCATGAGATTTTAATAAACCGTTTTGGGAATTTGTTAATTATATTCTTATCATTAAGGTTAAGAAAGGTCTTCAGCGGACCAACTGAAGTGGAATCGCTCCGGGGAAAAGACGCAAATACCTTGCTTGTCTCTTAAAGATAATCTGAGTAATAATATATTCAAAGAATCTGCAAAGAATCGGATTGCAATCCTAGTTTCATCCTAAAACAAAAAAAAATATATAACTGCCAATAAATAAATATATAACCGCCCGATAATAAGAAAAACCCGGCAATAAGGGACTGATGTCCAGGCTCTGCGACGAAAAAAGAATGTGTATCCCTCAATATCCTTGATTCTATCCCGTTCGATTGACTTAAAATCTCTTAAGTCCGATATTGACATAAAATCCCATTACTGTAAACAACTTTAGTATTACTACTGTACCGAATTTGAAGTTCTTATAGTATTCTCTCAAAAAGTTGAATTTTTAAATGATTGTAAACCCCGCTCTCCTCGTTTTATTACGTTAAAAATTTAATGTTACCAATATTTAGAACTATTTGAACCAAACCTCTAGTTTTATATCCGGAGATACTTTTCAAAATACAAGAAAATATACATATGTACGTAGTTCATACATTTTTCTGGAATTTTCCATGGTTTTTTTTTATATTTCCGGTTGTAGGGGAATCATGAGAAATAAGATTTTCAAAAACCTCTTTACCCCGTTTTACTGATCATCAATCTTTCCTAGTAATAATACAATTATCGGGAAGATAAAAATGAAGCGTAAAATGGTTTCACCACTGTTTTCTTGATTAATCCAATTATTGTTACGTAACTTGATCCTTTCTTTTTCCTGTTTAGCCTCCGGGAATTACCGTTAAAGTATTATTTCAGAGGATGAATGATGATATGTACGAGTGCAAATGAAGTGTAGTCTTGTAAAGTCTCAGGTCAACCATTTTTGAAATGTGTAGTTAATTGAAACCCAATCACTAAAAAACAACGGTATCTACGATCTAGTATTCAAATCCGTATACAAGTAATTGCCTTTACTAGGACTTGAACGCTGGAACTCTCGACTTCGAAATCAGCTGATTTGGAAAGACGTGTTCACCTCTATGCCAACCCGATGGGTTAATCCATTTTTATCCAACTTCAGTTACGTTCACTTTCTGCTGAACGGAGTGAAAGTACCACTTATAGACATATGACCAACTTTTCTTTTACAATACGGATTGTTCCGGGACATTTCCCCGAACTTCAGGACACCAAAATGAGCAAAAAAGTTCACATCGACATAAATCCTCCATTGCTTTATTTTCCTTCTCGACATTATTTTGTGATTTTCAAAAAATAAAGATTATTTCTCAGGAACGGGTAAACGTACTTTAATTAAATTCAGCAAATCTAAAACTAGTGTCTTATTCTACAAAATAAAATATTTTTGAAAACGTCAACTTCAAAAATTTCTAAATGGCAGCTATCTTAATTTTTTAATCTTCAACATCTTTGTAAGATATTGATTTGTTTGATCAAAATTTACTAAGCATTTTATATTGAACAAAATGACACACTTCATTTGTTAAAATCCATTGACAAACAGTCGAACTATTGCAGACAGTTAACCCGGCAGTACGCTTTTCTGCACCGCTATGCAAGCTCATAGCCGGCCTCCGTGGTGCGAGTGATAGCGTCTCGGCCTTTTATCCGGAGGTCTCGGGTTCGAATCCCGGTCAGGAATGGTATTTTCATAGACGCTACAAATCCTTCATCTCATCGTCTGAAACAATACCTAACGGTGGTTTGAAGGTTAAAAAAAAAGAAATGCAAGCTGTTTTTATTTTCTCCACTAAATGTAATAAAAATTATTAATAATAAATAATAATAGTAAATTAATAAAAATTATCAACTTGCAGTACCGTGCGCAAGCGTACTGCCGGGTTAATTATCTGCAATAACTCGACTGTTTGTCAATGGAATTTAACAAATGAGGCATCATTTTGTTCAAAATAAAACGCTTAATAAATTTTGTTATAAGTAAAAAGTTTATCAAAAAAATAACTGTAAAACAAAAAGTTTTACTTGTTTGAATCGTATCAATAAAAATTTGACTCATAAAAGAATAAGAAAAGGTAGTACAGAATTAACAGAATAATAAAAATTCCTATACACTTTTTAATTTTATTGAGGGTAAATGAGATACAGGAAATATTTTGGCAGTGCAGAATATCCTTAAAATTGTTCAGAACAGCTGCTTTAAGAAAAAAAAAGGACAAAAAAAGTTAGACTGTTATGATAGGAAACCTCCTCTGACGGCAGAACGCACTTACGAAAAAGAATATTCTCATCTAATGTTTTTTTATCGTTTTTTTTTTTTATAATACCAAAACTGTACCAGGAAATATAATAATATATATATATATATTTTAACTTTTTTTATAAAACTATGTATGGTAAAACTAATCCTAAAATACATAATTATTTATAAAACACCTGCCTTGAAAGTATCCGAACAAAATAATTGATTTAGGTTAGATCTATTAGTTTGAAGGTTATTTTCAAAAAATTGTTAAGCCTATCAGAATAGAACGGCTGCATTAGTAGAATTGTGACCCAAAATGAAAGTTTTACAACAGTGCGTCCTTCCATAAACACCGTGTTACAGGAATACTTGTTTAAAAATGAAGGAATTTATTTTTTAAATAAATTATTGTTTTAAGGTGTAATTAGATCTAAACACAAATATAATAATGTTTTTGTAAGATATGTTGATAAAAATCACAATGTTACATAATTTTCACCATAAAATTGTTGCGAATTGTTAATAATTTACCACTAAAAGACGATTGTATAAAAATATTAGCGCTTTATTATTCATGCAGGAATGTTTTTGTATGTTATTCATCAATACTTTGGTAACTAGTAATTAAGTGAGAAACATTTGCATTATTCTTTCTCTAAGCACAGAATTATAGTATGATTCACTAACTATCTTTCATCGGTTGCCCGATTTCAACCAACAACTAACATTATCTAATGAAAATATATCATGATCCGTCGTGGAAAAATTTATGAAACATTAAGTCACGATTTGTTTGCTTCTAAAGAAGCGTGTAATACTACTGTTAGTCTATTTCTTGTCAGAGAATTCAAATTAGAAGCGCAATATCTATCCACTAAAAATAACTATTAGAAAAAGAATCAATGTAAATCAGTTATATAACTTTAAGAAACCATTAATTATTTCATATTATGCTCCACTAATATTTTGGGAAATTTTTAAAATAAATATTTTTAAGGTCTCAATATTTTCATAAATTTGTAAACTATTTATTTATTATAATAAATAAAGTAAACATTTATAATTTATATCTTATAAAAGCTAACTTTTTATAATTTTCATCGAAGCGCTTAAATAGTCCATCTACTACGTATTACGCAAAAGACAATAAATGATTATTTGTTTTTGTATTAGATTTTTTTTTTGTTTAACCTCGTTTAAAACATTTATTAAGAGTTATAAGTTTAAAATGTAGAATAAGCTGTAATGTTTTTTCATATAAATCCGAATTTTCAAGATGAAATAACGTATATTTGATATAATAATAGCTGTAGAAATAATGTACATTATTATGAAATCACTTCCATGGAAAGATTAAAAAAGTATTATTAGCTTTATAAGGGCTTTTTTTTTATTAACCTTCGGAACCACGGGATTCGAATCCGGAGCCTCCTTATAAAAGGCCAAGACACCACTCGCGCCACGGCTTATAAGGTAAATTTAGATAATATATTTATTACAGTATTAGGTAGATTTCACGAGTAAGCTACCTATTGTATTACCATTACCATTATTCGACATATCTTCGTGTTTCACATATTCCAGACACCTAAACCACCGTCAGCTCAAAAGTTTATATTTCACTTTCTTGTGGATACCATAACTGCCGTAATTTTGGGCCAAATACTTTCAAATTGATATAAAAAATATAACGACCAAAAATCTTGATAGAGTTCGTTAACGGGCAAAATCGGATCATGGGGATGGAAATGCGGGAGCTTTTGCGAAAAAACAAAATATCGCTATAACTTTCATATTAAGTAAAATATCGAATTCGTTTAAAGTTCGTACTGTTCTTTGAATAAGGGCCTAATACTTATTTAAGTAAAGTCTTTTAATATCACCAACTATTTGCCCAGGGAGTGGAAAAAAATAAATTTCGAAGACAAAAAAAATCATACCTCCCTTACTTAATAAGCACAATATCGCATAGGTTTAAAGTGGTCGTTAGTCCTCTAAATATTATTTAAAACTTTTGTTTGAAACAACTTTTGATATGAACATTCCTTACGGCAACGGATGACCAAATTATTTTTGGAGTTTTAAAAAGATGGAATTTCTCGTTTGCCAAACATGTGAAACTTTTTTCACATGCAACCATTGTCGTATTGAGTAAATTTAAAGTTTTTCTTAACTTTAAGGTGGACTTTTTTTTTTATCCCCTACTTAGTACCAGTGAAATCTTACCTCCGCCTTCCGACGTGTCGAAAGGGGTTTTTTTTAAAGTCAAAATTAATTTATATAATTTTTTTTTTTTTTTTTTTTTTTAATTCTACATATATTTTTTACAACTATTTACAAGCTGTTTAAAAAAATACTAAATTAAAAATTTCGTCAATATGATTCATATGATTTTAAATTAAAACTTATATTATCGGATTGTAATCCGAAAATTTGTTTATTTGTCATTTTGTTCTGGCATAACGTGAGAAATAACCGAGCGATTGCTTCAAATTTGCAGGATACATTCTTGTTTCTTGTTATCCCAGGAAAAGTTTCAAGCCACAGACCGAGGCTCTAATCACCTTAAGGATGAAGTCGTGAATTAAACATATTCATTAAAGAAAAAACGAGAATAATCATTTTACTACATAATTATATTATCACCATGGCAAGAGAAATAAGTTATGAATCTTTTGTCATCAAAGGCTGCTATTATTCTGTCTTTTGTAATTTTGTTTCTTTTTCAGGTGTTTATAAATCCTTTCTTTTTCCTGTTTAGCCTCCGGTAACTACCGTTTAGATAATTCTTCAGAGGATGAATGAGGATAATATGTATGAGTGTAGTCTTGTACATTCTCAGCTCGACCATTTGTGAGATGTGTGGTTAATTGAAACCCAACCACCAAAGAACACCGGTATCCACGATCTAGTATTCAAATCCGTGTAAAAATAACTGGCTTTACTAGGACTTGAACGCTGGAACTCTCGGCTTCCAAATCAGCTGATTTGGGAAGACGCGTTCACCACTAGACCAACCCGGTGGGTTAGGTGTTTATAAAACCTGAACACTTTAATTGTTACTTACCAGTATTATTCTAACAACCATGACGATAATGAACATTGCGGGGGACCAGGGGAAAGGACGCTCTGGCTAGATGATAATAGCGAGTGAAGCAAGCTCTGCGCTCTGGGATAGAACCCCGTGTTTCAGGGAAGACTCTGGGTCGGCTTCGGAGTTTGCCTGGGCTGATCTGGATCACAGGAGTCCAGGGGCCGTAGTCCCGACCAGCTTATATTTGTATATATATATATATATTTTTTTTTAATAATAGTATTCTACTGGTATTTTTACCTCGTAAAAACCATTTCATATTATTAACAAAACATTATTTTTTCCTTCAAATTAACAACTAAATTTTAAAAATATTACTTTGAGATACATCATAATGATGAAATATAAAATTTAATAAACATATATTGATTAAGAAAAAAAATGTTAAAAGTGCAGAAAAGTACTCAAAACAAATTACGGAAACATTAAAAAAGTTAATAACTTTTAATACCTTGGAAAAAAATATCAATCACAAAAATGAAAAGAGGCAGTTAAGATAAGAGCAGAAGAGTTGAAAATTTTTTTAAAACAAGTTACAAGTTTATATTATTATACAAACATTATTATCCAAAAACGTTAAATTATGAAACTTTAAAAAGAGTAAAAAATTAGTATTTCTTTATGGCTAAGAAACATTATTTTTAATAGATTTTAAAGGTATAACAGAACATTTAGAAAAGAAAGAAGGAAGAATTATAAGGAAAATATTGGGTCTAATCATTAAAGAAGTTGAAAATTATGAGAAAAGATTAAACTCTGAACTGCTATACATTTGCCCAAAAATAGTAACATATGAAATTAGGAAATGAGAACTTTTATGGTCACCTTCAGAAAATGGATAAAGAAACGTTAACTAAAAATATTCATATTTTTTTTTTTTACAACAAGAAAATATCCATGATAAAGGTTGGGAAGGACAAAGTAAAAAATATCTAAAAAAATTATATATTTAACAACAGTTAATATTTTTCACAGAAACATCGGAAAAAAATTTTAAATCTGATATGGACAGCACATGACTTCCTTGTACTCCAATTAAATTAGATGTACACATTTTTACTTCCTTGTACAAACTAAAGGAAGTATTGTGATCGCAAAAAATTTTGGCTTCCAGATTTCAACGAAAATATCCATTTTGACCGTCCCTGAATCCATTTTGACTAGTTTCAGCGGTACGTCTGTACGTATGTAATTCGCATAACTCAAAAACGATTAGCCGTAGGATGTTGAAAGTTTGGATTTAGAACTGCTGTAAGATCTAGTTGTGCACCTATTCTTTTGACTGCAATCGACTGAACCAAAAGTGTTCAATAAAGCCTAAAATCCCCAAAAAATGGATTTTGAACTTTCTTAAGTGCAGTAGCTTTTCAACGATATATCATGTGGTAGTTATTTTCATTGGTTCCAGAGTTTTAGCCAGACCCACCGGGTTGGTCTAGTGGTGAACGCGTCTTCCCAAATCAGCTGATTTGGAAGTTGAGAGTTCCAGCGTTCGAGTCCTAATAAAGCCAGTTATTTTTACACGGATTTGAATACTAGATCGTGGATACCGGTGTTCTTTGGTGGTTGGGTTTTCAATTAACCACACATCTCAGAAATGGTCGAGCTGAGAATGTACAAGACTACACTCATACATATATCATCCTCATTCATCCTCTGAAGTATTATCTAAACGGTAGTTACCGGAGGCTGAACAGGAAAAAGAGAAAGTTTTAGCCAAATAAAATTTTAATTAATGAAATATTTGGATCTATAAGAGGATGGCACATCGGTACAAATCAGACTTCATCTCCTTTTTTTAACTTTTTTTTTTTTAATTTACATATATTGATTTATTAATAATTAATTATTAACCTCTCATTGTATAAAAAAATTGTTACATTGATAAAATTATAAAAATTGTTACAATTCAATAATAAAAAATAAAATATGAAAAAATATCAAAAGTTATCAATGAAATAGAATTTTAAGTACTTTTCATTTTATAAGAATGTGAAAATGTATTTAATAGGCGTACAAGGAAATCATGTTTTGTCCACGACTTTTTTAAAATGAAAAGTACATAAAACTTTATTTCATTAATAACGGCTGATATTTTTTTATTGTTATTACCGAATTATTATTTATCGTCTAACCTTTTACAATCAGAGGTTAATAATTATTAATAAATCAATATATTTAAATTAAAAAAAAAAAAAATAGGATATGAAGTCTGATTCGAACCGATGTGCCTTCCCCTTGTAAAATCCAAATATTTTATTAATTAAAATTTCATTTAGCTATAATTCTGGAACCAATAAAAATAAGTACCACTTATGATACATCGTTGAAAATCTCTCAATGAGGGCTTATTACTGCAGTTAAAAAAAAGTCGAAAATCCAAATTGTTTTAGAAAGTGGTCTTTTTTGGACACTTTTGCTTCATTCGATTGCCGTCAAAGGAGAAGGTACACAATGAAATGTTACAATAGACGTAAATCCAAAATTGCAACATCCTACGGCTAATCGTTTTTTATATACATACGTACGTACGGACAGACGTCACACCGGAAATGGTGAAAATAGATTCAGACATGGTCAAAATGGATATTTTTGTTGAAATCTGAAAACCGAAATTTTTCGCGATCTTAATACTTCCTTGATTTCGTACAAGGAAATAGAAATCTAAACGTCTTTGAAAGAAAAATACTGCAATACATCTAAAGGGACCATTATATAATAAAGGAAAAAGACCTTCTCCAAACGTATAAGAAAACACTGGAAACAAATGAAAGAGAATTTAAAAAAAAAAATATTTATCTTTTTGTGATCCATAGCTGGCCGGGAACAACAAAATATAATACATACACATTTACCAAAAAAGGATTTAAAATATGGATTCGAGTTGTATAAAACTATTTTTTTGCTTAATTTTTATTTTTAGAAAAATTCCAAAAGATTTTGAATAATTATTTAAATGGGTTTAGATGAGAACTGTTACGTAATTCACTAATTATAAGTTACGGAATTAAATAAAAATAATAAAAATGCTTAGAAAAAATAAAATAATATTAAATTAAATAAATAATTGTATCTTAAAATAAAAAGATAAAATTAGAATAGGTAAGTCTATATGTAAAAAAAAGAAAGTTAAAACATAATTTATAGACAGGACTATTGATTTTTGTTTTCAAACTCTTCGACCTACAATATTTTAACCGTGTAATCATTTCCATTCACCTCCTCCATCTCTTAACGTATATAATGGAATTTTAGTTAAAATATTTTTAAAAATTAAACTGTATTACTGAGGATTTTTATTCTAACTAAATCTGAATTTAAATCTTTAGTAATCTTTTTAAAAAATGTTGAAGTTAATGCTAATAATTGCATTACAAATAATAATAATAATATATTTATTTTATTTTATTTAATTTATATATTTACATATAACTGTAAAATATAGGGACCCGCTAAGACATAAGTTTCATCAGAAGCTTCCCGTATTAACATAATTTAAATACAAGTAATTTACACAGTAAAACACAAAAAAATACATGGAAAATGTATTTATAACCTTAGCAAATAATTAAAATTTTATCAAATACTTAATTCAAGATGGCGTCAGAAAGTAAAAGAAATCTAAGCAAAAAAAAAATCCCTTTCGGCACATCAGAAGGAAGAGGCAAAGAATAAAAAGATTAAGAAAGGATAATGAGTATAAAGAGAGAAAAAATTTGAAAACTAGAGAACGTGTTCACAAATTAAGATCAGAAGAATTATATAAATCCAAAGAGCGATTACATGATTGGCAATAGAAAACAAATAAACGAAATGATGATCAACTCCGACTTAGTTAGAATTTTGTCCGACAGTATCAGAGAAGTACTGAAATAAATGATAATAATTTTTTGCAATTTATTAAAGATCTGGCATGTATATATCAGTGTGTATGTTGTCGTTGTAAGGGTCTATTTTTCAGTCACTATGTAGTTAACTTTAATGTAGATAAAATTAAACAGAAATTCCAGAATAATTAAATAAAATTAAACTCTCTTTTTCATGTTTAGCCTCCGGAAATTACCGTTCAAGTATTACTTCTGAGGATGGCTTGTATGAGTAAATGAAGTGATCTTGTACAATTTCAGTTCGACCATTACTGAGATGTGTGGTTAAAACCCAACCACCAAAGAACACCGGTATTCACGATCTAGTATTCAAATCCGTATAAAAATAACTGTCTTTACTACGACTTGAACGCTGGAACTCTCGACTTCCAAAACAGCTGATTTAGGAGGACGCGTTCACCACTAGACCAACCCGGTGGGTTAAAAAATAAAATTAAACTAGAAAATCAAAAAATAATACGATTCTAAATTATCATTTTCAATTAATAATAAATAATCAGATGTTTCACCAAATCTATTACATATTCATATACGTAATAACGCCTATTAAATTACATATACACATTTTTAAAATTACATAAAATTTTATTTCACTAACAACTTCTGAATTTTTATTGAATAATTATTTATTGTAAAGATTTATTTACAATCACGGGTTAAATTAATAATAAATCAATATATTCAAATAAAAAAAAAATCCCTTTCGACACGCCGGAACGGGGAGGTAAATGTCACCGGTACTAAGTAGGGGGATGAAAAAGATTTCCACCTTAAAGTTAAGAAAAACTTCAAATTTACTCAATACGACAATGGCTGCATGTGAAAAAAAAATTTTCACGTGTTTACCATATGACAAGTTCCATTTTACAATTCCAGCAACATTTTGGTCATCCCTTTCCATGAAGGTTGGTCATATCAAAAATTGTTTCAAACAAAAGATTTAGGTAATTTTTAGAGGATTAACAACCACTTTAAACCGATTGATTTGATATTGTGCCTATTAAGGATAATAAAAAAAAAAAATTTTTTTTTTTTTTGTCTTCGAAATTTAATTTTTTCCATCTTCTGGCCCAATAGTTGGTGATAACAAAAACCTCCAAGTTTTAGGCCCTTATCCAAAGAATAGTAAGAAAGTTAAACGAATTCGATATTTTACGTAATAGGAAAGTTATAGTGATAGTTTCTTTTTCTTTTTTCAAAAAAAAACCCATTTCCACTTTCATGGTCCGATTTTGTCCATTAACGAATTCAAACAACATTTTTGGTTATATTTTATGTATCAATTTGAAAGTGATTTGTGGCGCAAAATTACGGCAGTTATTGTTTCCACAAGAAAGTGAAATATATATATATATAAACTTTTAAACTGACACTGGTTTTCGGGTCAAGGGGATGTGAAGATCTGTAGAAATTTTCCGGAACTCGAATCATGGTACCTATTACAATAGAGCTTCCTTATGAATTCTACCTAAAATCTGTTGTGGACAACACAAGATTTCCTTGTTCGCCTATTAAATTACATTTACACATTTTTTTAAAATCAAAAGTACATAAAATTTGATATATTAAAGGCTTTTTATATTTTTCTTATTCTTTTTATTTTGTTATTATTAAATTATTATTCTCATAAAAGTGTTTTTACAATAAGAGTTTAATAATTATTAATTAATCAATATTTAAAAAGCGTTAAAAAAAAGAAGATGAAGTCTAAGTCGAACCGATGCGCCTTCCCCTAAAATTCATATATTTCTTAAATTAAAATTTCATTTATCTATAACTCTGGAACCAATGAAAACAAGACCACTTAAGTTATATCATTGAAAATCTCTCAATGAGGGCTTATTACTGCAGTTAAGAAAAAGTCAAAAACCAATTTTTTTTTGGATTTTGGGCTTTTTTTGTCATATCGATAGCAATCAAAAATGAGGTGCACAACTAGATGTTACAACAGTCCTAAATCCAAAATTTGAACATCCTACAGTCAATCATTTTTTAGCTATGAGAGATACATACGCACAGACGTCACGCCGAAACTAGTCAAAATGGATTCAGGGTTGGTCAAAATAGATATTTCCGTTGAAATCTGAAAACCGAAATTTTTCGCCATCACAATACTTCCTTTACTTCGTACAAGGAAGTAATTAATTAAATATGAGATTAATTTATAAAATTATTTAAATAGATTTCTGTAAAAAAATTATTATTTTAACCTTAAATCAATTTCAGAAACAGTTTACGTAAAGGTAACTTTTAATACATTATACATCTAAACTTAGGTTGTTTTTTTTATATTACAGATTACGTATTTTAATGCAAAATACAAAGATAAATAATACATAAATCAAACATTTTATAATAAAAACGAAAAAAAAAAAATATATATATATATATATATATATAGTAGTACGAAAATATTAAAAAGAATTTTTTTTTAATTTGGTTTTTCTGGGTGAAAAACGCTTCAGCGTTATCATCGCCCGAACACGATGTATGTGTTTTACAAACTAAGTCAAAAAAAAAATCCACAATTAAAAGTATAAAAAAAACAGCCCAGAAAATAAAACATGAAACATAAATACAAAAACAATAGAATAAAAAAAATGAAAGCATAAAGTAGAAATTTAAATCGAAAATCAAAACAAACTAAAATATTCAAATAAAGACAAAACAAAAAATGTAAACTACATGTTAAAAAACAAAAACATACTACTACCACAAAAAAACAATTGAAAAACAGTATTAAAAAATACGTAAATTATTAGCACCTCCGGAGAAATAAAAACACTTGTTGTAAAACTTCTTTATTATTGGCCAGAATTTAACGCAAAATTCCCGGGCAATTTACATTTACGACGCAAGGCCGCATAACATATGCATTCCACAAGAATGTGGCACACAGTCAAGCGGCAGTTACATTGCATGAATAATGGTGCGTTTACTGCTGAGATCAGATACCCGTGAGTAGAAAAAATAAAATATTATGTATAGTACATACATAATTAATACATTTTATAAAAAAATATTTTATAATAAAAGGAAAAGGAAAAATTCCCGCTAATAAATAATGAATAACTTGTTTTAAAATATTCTCTTTTTATCTATTTCTAAACTATGAGAAGGAAATTTATTTAAAAATGGATTTTTAAAGTTTTGTTACCATATAGATTAAAATAATTTGGTACCGTGTACATTCTTTTATATTCCAAAAAAAAGGTTCATTGGTACTAGAAATTTATTATTTTGGAAAAATAATTTACAAAGTAAGAAATAATGATAGCCTAGAGGGGTCAACGTATAAAGATTTAAATTTGGGTCGTTTGATAAAAAACCTGAAACCAATTTAAGCGTTCTTTTTTGAAGTTCAGTTATAATTTTTAAATGCGAATCGGTTGTCGAACCCCATACTCTTCCACATAAAATCTTATTAAAGATTCAATTAGCGTTTTATACATTAGTAAAAGAGTTTGACCTGGGAGAACATTTTTTAGGTAATAAAATTTATTCAGATAAGCCCTAATTTTAGAAGAAGGTTTATTAAGTGACAATGCCATTTTAATTTATTGTCGTCTATCACAACCACGTATTTAACCTCATCGGTTACCGTCAATCGATAATAAGTACATGGATTGTTACTACTTATACCGAGTCTAAAGGGACAAACGCAATTGTGCACAAATTAATTTGGGCAAAAGATTAAATTTCATATGGGTAGATTTGAAATGTACGAGTATAGTTTGATTTTTTTTTTTTTTTCATAACGAGTCGGTTACTATGAGAGTATATTAAAAATTTATTGAAATCATCATGCAATAACGATTCTACTATATAAAGGTTTTTAGTGGAACAAAAGTACAGTATTTTCAGCATACATAAAAGCTAAACTATGAAATAATTGTTTAAAATTTCATTACGATAAATTAAATATAAAATCGGGCCTAGGGGACTTCCTTTTGGTACCCCAAAATTACAATTTATCAGATCCCTAAAACTACTAACTATTTTAACAACAAATTTTCAATCATTTAAATAACAGTACAAGGTGAAAAGATAAAGATGCTACGATTTGCTGATGATATAGTAATTCTAGCCGAGAGTAAAAAGGATTTAGAAGAAACAATGAACGGCATAGATGAAGTCCTACGCAAGAACTATCGCATGAAAATAAACAAGAAGAAAACAAAAGTAATGAAATGTAGTAGAAATAACAAAGATGGACCACTGAATGTGAAAATAGGAGGAGAAAAGATTACGGAAGTAGAAGAATTTTGTTATTTGGGAAGTAGAATTACTAAAGATGGACGAAGCAGGAGCGGTATAAAATGCCGAATAGCACAAGCTAAACGAGCCTTCAGTAAGAAATATAAGTTGTTTACATCAAAAATGAATTTAAATGTCAGGAAAAGATTTTTGAAAGTGTATGTTTGGAGTGTCGCTTTATATGGAAGTGAAACTTGGACGATCGGAGTATCTGAGAAGAAAAGGTTAGAAGCTTTTGAAATGTGGTGCTATAGGAGAATGTTAAAAATCAGATGGGTGGATAAAGTGACAAATGAGGAGGTATTGCGGCAAATAGATGAAGAAAGAAGCATTTGGAAAAATATAGTTAAAAGAAGAGACAGACTTATAGGCCACATACTAAGGCGCTTTGGAATAGCGCCTTAGTCGCTGACTAAGACGCTTCTAAGACGCTTAGGCGCCTTAGAATAGGCGCCTGGAATAGTCGCTTTAATTTTGGAAGGACAGGTAGAAGGGAAAAATTGTGTAGGCAGGCCACGTTTGGAATATGTAAAACAAATTGTTAGGGATGTAGGATGTAGAGGGTATACTGAAATGAAACGACTAGCACTAGATAGGGAATCTTGGAGAGCTGCATCAAACCAGTCAAATGACTGAAGACAAAAAAAAAAAAAAACAGATTAAAAGAATAACTCGTGTAAAAATGTATGGTATATAAAAACAAGCCGTTAATGACGCGGTTAAGATGGTCAATTTATATAATTCATTCATGGTATTCAATCGTTAAGCTCTTTTTAAAAATGCTATTTTAAAAATCTTTAAAAGCTCTTTTTTCATCTTATGGTAAAATAACATTGAAAACCATTCTTTTTGAAAAACAATAACCAAAATTATGAATTTTTTTTTTTACAAACTAGAAATAAGTTACAAAATTGCAACCAAAAATTTTCAATTAGTTAACCTCAGTTATTTCTTAATCGACATATTGAAAGAACATGTATCGTAATAAATTTTAATGTTATTAATTCTTCTTTTTTTGTTAAATATACAATTACTTACTTGATTATATTTAATATATTTTAATTTTAATTTTTTAAGACAAAATTCTCAACAAAATAAAGTAATAACAAACATTTTTAATATTAACATATTAGTATCAAAGTTGCGAAAAAATTAGGCTTATTCATCAGAGGGCTTTTAAAATCAAAATTTAAAAAACTTTTCTTAATTTTTAAAAAATGACAAAGCTCTCCTATCAGAGTAGGGAATTTTATGTTCTTTACTGACGATTTTTTAACAAAATACATTTTGAGCATTAACAATTTGAAATTGCAAATAAAACTTTTTTCGTTTTGAAGGCTCCGATACTCAAGGCTCCGATTCATTCGGGTACAATTAATTTTTAATAAAATAATCCCTAATTGGCCACAATAAATTGAAAAAAAAAACTTTTTAAAATTGCTTTAAAAACACAAAAGATTCAGCCATAATTGTAAAATTCAACCAAAATTAAAAAAAAAAACCAAGTTGTTAGTTTCTAGGAAGGTAATTCACCGGGTTGGTCTAGTGGTTAAACTCGTCTTCACCAATCTGCTGATTTCGAATTCGAGACTTCTAAGGTTCAAATCCTAATAAAGGCAGTTACTTTTATACGGATTTGAATACTAGATCGTGGATAACGCTGTTCTTTGTCGGTTGGGTTTCAATTAACCACACATCTCAGGAACGGTCGAACTGAGAATGTACAAGACTGCACTTCATTTGCATGCATACATATCATCCTGATTCGTTCTTTGAAGTAATATCTTAAGTGGTTTCGGAGGTTAAACGGAAAAAGAGATTTCCTAGGAAGGACTGAAATGTTTTGGCATTTTTTCCAAGGAATACTAAAAAATTTAAGAATTTTTTACATTTTAAATGCAACGGGTAAAACGTTTTTTAATGTCTCCTACAGGTACAATACTTAAAATAAGTCCAATTTTTTCTAGGTCTGTATTCTTTTCCGTTGCTATAGCAGCATGTATCGCTGAAGCCAGGAAATAATTTGTTTTTTTTTAAATGAAATATACACTTACAATTGATGCATTTATTTATTTTTTATTTTTTGATTAAAATTTAAAAAACAAACTGAGGGTCACTCTATTACAAAGATTATCAGTAACTACTGAAAAATAGGAATAAATAAAAATTACGATATTCCCCTTAGATGTTTAATTATGCTTACTTTTCATTTAAGTCTCTCTCTCTCTCTCTCTCCGCGCGCGCGTACGTGTGTGTTTGTGTGTGTAAATATAATAATTTTCCTCAAGACTGTATAAAAACAACGATGATATGAGACCAAGTAATCTCTGTTGAGAAAGAGATCACGGAAGACATATATATTTTTTAAATTTTTACTTAAAATATAATGTGTGCTCATTTTTATATCAAATATATTAGAAAATTATTTTATAAATGCAACAGTAAAGATAATTCCAAAAAAAAATGATACGTCTTATTTTAATAAATGAACCCCAAAAAATATATTTATACAATAAAATAAAATTTAAAAATAAAAAATGAATTTTAAAGATTTCAACAAAAAATCACTGATTTATTACACATAAAAACTAGAATGTTATAAAAAAACGCTGTTATTTTTATATTTCTGTAGAAAAATTCGTAACATATTACACAATATAATTAAATATAAAATAAATAATGATTACTAATTTTTGTGGCTGAGTGGTAGCGTCTGGGTCTTTTATCTGGGGATACCGGGTTCGAATTCCGGTTAGGCATGGTATTTTTCATACGCTAAAAAATTCAATTTGCGTATTCCCAGGTACACGTTTCACTATAAACTTATGTAGTGAATTTCTTTATGAAGAAAAATAAAAAAAAATTGAGGGAATAAATAGTTTTCTAATCAATCGGAAATCTCGATGATAATTTTATGAAATATTTGTATAGCGTAATTTTTTTAATAAAAAATTCAAACTAATATTGTCTTTTTTTCTAATGAATTATAGCAAAATATATATATATATATATTTATATTATAACAACAGAAACTTAATTTGAATGTATATCAACGGATAATGTAAACCGCTTTAAACTGAAATATTTCTATTAATAAATTTAATAATTGTATTAGAAATTATGCTATCTAGAGAAAAAAATATGAAAAAACCATGTAATTATTCAACATATTAAAAATCCATTGAAATATCGTGCAACTTCTTTTTTTTTAAATTTACTTTTAAATAATTTTTTTAATCGAAAAATTTAATGTGAAAATTGTTTTTAGCCTACATGTTCCGAAAAGATAATAATAAATAAAAATTTTATAAAAAGATTTTGTTTGTTTCGCTTTAAAATTCAACGATTTTACTTGACAATGCTTGTTTAAAAAAGAAAAAATAATTTGAACAAAAACTATGCTAATAACTTTTATAATTATAGAATTACAAAAATTGAAACATTTTTGAAAATTTAAATTAAAAAATATATTACAAAAGTAGTTTGAGATAATATCCAATGTACTGGTAAACTCATCGTCGTAAATCGGTTGATTTCGAAATCGAAGTTCTCAGGTTCAAATTCTAATAAAGGCAGCCGGTTTTATTCGGATATGAATACCGCTGTTCTTTGGTGGTTTGTGTTTCAATTAACCACACACGTCTCAGGAATGATCGGCGTGAGTTTGATCAAGACTACACATTTACCGGTACAATTACATTACGCTGATAAGTCGCTAATAACTTTAATTGTTGATGCGATTATAAATAAAAGTTTTTTTTTTTTTTAATCCGATTTCCCTGGCATTGCGATAGAGTCTCAGTCTTTAATCTGGAGTTCAACGGTTCGAATCCCTGTAAGACAAGTTATTTTTCATACGGTACAAAATTCCATTTCCATATTCCTATGTACAAGTTTCAAAACGTTTCTGCGGTAAGTTATTTCATAAAAAAAAAAAATAATGTTTAGGTTGTTTATGAATAGGCCTACCACTGCCATTTGTATAACAATATTTTGTCCTGATTTTTATAATGGGTTGTTAAAATAAAATTTTTACAAATCTTAAAGCTGTATTTTTACTTCTTTGTACTAAGCAAAGAAAGTACTGTTATCGCAAAAAAATTTCGGTTTACCGATTTTTAACGGAAATGTCCATTTTGACTATCCCTTAATCCATTTTGACTAGTTTCGACGTAACGTCTGTACGTACGTATCTATCTCGCATAACTCAAAAACGAATAGCCGTAGCATGTTGAAATTTTGGATTTACGACTCTTGTAAAATCTAGTTGTGCACCTCCCAATTTGATTGCAATCGACTGAACCAAAAGTATCCAAAAAAGACAAAAATTTGGATTTTGGTCTTTTTCGTGCAGTAATAACCCCTCATTCAGAGCTTTTCAATGATATATCATAAGCAGTACTTATTTTCATCGGTTCCAAAGTTATAGCCAAATGAAATTTTCATTAATGAAAAATTTGGATCTTACAAGGGGAAGGCACATCGGTTCGAATTTGGCTTCATTTCCGACTTTTTTTTTTTAATTTACGTATATTTATTTATTAACGTCTGATTGTAACAAAATTCTACAATAAATAATAATTCATAATAGAAATATAAAAAAATGGAAAAAAAAATTAGAAGTTAATAATGAAAAAAATATTTACGTACTTTTAAAAATATGTATATGTAATTTAATAGGCATACAAGGAAGTCATGTGGTGTCCAGATCAGATTTGGTGAAAATCCTGATTATTAATATTTAATTAAAAATTATAATTTAAAATCGTGTTTCAGTCTACTTGATAATAAATCGCTATAAAATTTAGTAACCATCTCCTGTTTCGTTTTGTTGATAGTTAAATCATAATAATTTGAAATACATAGCGTTAGATAGATATAAGACTTACATTTATTTAAAGAGTAATAAAGGGACTTTTACTCTAACCTAATGTTTCGGGTAAGATTGTTGAATTAAAAATTGTATAAATAGTTGATGTTAATAAAAACTAATATTTTAGCAACTGTATAACTGTTTATTAAAGAATTGGAGGATCGTATATGTATTTCAAATTAAAAAATTTTAAATGAAGTGCAGCAAAAAATGTGTATTTGTAATTCAATAAGCGTACAAGGAAATCAAATGTTGTTCGCATCAGATTTTTTAAAACATTTTTCTACAATCAGAGTGCATCTAAAAATAATATTTAATAGTAATATTCTAATTCATTTTTTTATTTAAAAAATTTTTAATTTTTAAAAAGGTGCGCAAAGATGTACTTTATAAAAATAAACAATAAAATTTTATTAAAAATGTTGAATTTATTTTTTTTAAATTCACTTTTTTGTAATTAAAAGTTATACTTTTGTAGCATTAATTTCTTGTTTCAATTTTATTTAGAGCGGTTATTCTATGATAAACGTCTACATAGTTTAAGTATTAACCTATTTGGCATAAAAAAAAAACAATCTTTTCGAATATTTTCAAAGAATCTTTTCGAATATACAAATTTAAAGAATATAAATTAATTTTTCTTTTAATAATTTTTCACGTAAAATAATAATCTAAAAATATTCCACGTCGTATTACTTCAGTTTACTTATATGGGAAAGATAGATGGAGAAGATTACATTTCAATATGTCATGGGAAAATCAAAGAGCTAAAAAAAGTGATCATCAGTAGGGAAAGTAAGAAATTTTGCGCGATTTCGTAAATAAAATTTGAAGGACGATCATTATTTGTGGATAACGTCAAAATCCGTTATATGCCCACAACGGTTAAATATTTTTTTATAGACTGGATACTACGTTAAACAATTTTTTCGTAGTTACTGTATTAATAATCTAATAATAATAATAAATATTGTTCTAATAATGTAACCAAACTTAACCTACGCTCGCTTCGCTCGTTAGTCAAGGTTAGCGAACGAAGCGAGCGTAGGTTAAGTTTGGTTAGATTATATTTATTTATTTTCTTATTTCAATAATGCCTTTCAGTGACAGTATCTAAGAACTAACGGTTTGATTAAAACATCGATTTAAACAACGATTGTACGAGGCGGGCACATAACCGATAAGTACCAAAAAACTATACAAAACTATTTTAGTTATTTAAAACCTTTTCCAATTGTCCCTTAACAGTAAAAGTCTATAGAAATATGATTAAGCGTTATATATAACAACGGATTTTGATCTCGAGTATACTGAAACTACTTTTTTAACTGAATTCTTTTTTGGTAAGCGATACCACGTTTTTATCCTTTTTTTATCAAAAATAACAATAAAAAACGCGCATTTTTACATTTATATAACAATAAATCAATAATCAAATAACATTTTTACCAAAAAAGAATTTTTCATACTAACAATCAATCTTGGATTTGTCTTTTATATTTTTTTGTCGAGTTTCTTCAAACATGGATTTTCCAAGTGTACCTGAGCGGTCCAATATAAACATTATAATTAAAATATAATCTAACCAAAATTAACTTACGTCCCCTTCGCTTGCTAACCTTCACTACCGAGCGTAAATTTTTTTTTCTTAGCCCCTGGAACCACCGTAAAGTATCACTTCAGAGGATGTTGCATGAATGTAAATGAAGTGTAGTCTTGTACAGTTTCAGGTCATTCCTGAGATGGGTAGTTTATTGAAGCCCAACCACCATAAAACACCGGTATCCACGATCTAGTTTTTTTTTTATAACATGTAAATATCCCTAATTGTGTTGTGCGTAGCTTGGTTTGTAATTTGTATAATGTTAATTTATACTTTTTGTCCTTACTCTTTATTTTCATGTTGTATTTCACGTTTAAACTGAATTAATATCAAATTTAATATTTTATATTTTACGAGTAATTATGAATTAATATTATTTTCCGTTTACAGCTGTATATATGTTCGATTCTATTTATTATGGATAACTAAAAGTAAATTAGGGTATTTAATGAAAAAATTCTTTTGTGTACTTCATCCGTATCTAAGATAGATTTATTGCACGATAGTTTATCAAGGTTAAACAGGTTCAGATTTGGTTACACTTTCATAACTTTCTTTTTTGTTCTTTATTATATACTTCTAACTGTTCTGGAACTGTCTGCATTAAATATCTGATCTGAATGAAAATTTTTAATTATTATCATTTATAAGTGATACTCAGATGTACATAATAAAAACCTAGTTTATGGTGTAGGTAGGTAACCTTCTGAGCAACAATAAGATAAAAAATAGCCTATCACAAACAATTTAACCTAACCCTCAACAAATTCTATCCTGTTCCTTTTTATTAAAATTTTTTTTTAACTAATTTTGTTAGATAACTTTAGAAGCTAAATTTTTACTTTAACAAAATATTGACCGCTTTTATTTTGACAAAAGTTAATTTTTATTAGGAATAAGGAGATAAATTTGCTAAGAGTTTTATTATATACATTCAGCCGTTGAAGTCATGTTAATAACTAATTAGTATAAAAAGATTGTTAATTAGAATGTCTTACTTCTACAACATAGAATGTGTTCAAGAGTTCCTTCTGATTATTTTTAATGTGCCTTAAAGCGATTGAAAAATTACTTTTGGCACATTGTTAATTTCTGGGTAAGGTAAGAGGATATACTAGCTCCCTCAGCTAAGACATCCTACCAGAAACACAGAAAAATATAAATATTTTTTGAAATTATACTGCTAGGATATGAACAATAACTTATATTCTTCATGACAATTTATTTCCGGCTTTAATTTGGTGAACTTTTATTGATATGAAAATAATTAATACAATCAGTATGTGATAAAATAACAGCCAAAATATACATAAGACACGGTTTGAAAAATATATATACATATTATTTGAACCTGATTAATGAGGATGAAGAAGATTTAGCGAGCTTTGGTTAAGTTCGTTTACATTATATTTATAATTTCTCTGCAAATATCTTCAAATACCCACTTATTTAAAAGAAACAAAGAAAAAAAAGTAGTACCCGTTTACCGAAAAAGATTCAAATTTTTCAAATCATCGGGTAGAATTATTTAATTAAAAATAAATTTTCGAAACAACTTTAATTTCCAGGAAGTAATGATGAATTTTTTATTATGAATTTTATTGTTTCAGTTACCGTTTGAAAAGCCCGTTAACCGCTTTAAAATCCTACTTTTTTTGCTTCACGGCAATGGATTTTTATGGTTTATCTGGTTATAGTCAGAAAAATTTATTTGTAACCAATGTATCAGACTTAACATCGCTACGAAAAATTATGTTACAAGAAAGAAAGAATTAGCATAACGGATAGATTTAGCTAATGCGGAAAGGTATTAGGGTAAGACTGGAGCTGTCAACTTTACAGTGGATATCTTCTCCAATCCAGTATATATTATTTTCCTTTATCAATAGTTTATTCTTTATTGTTTAAC
Source organism: Lycorma delicatula (assembly GCF_047948215.1). Classification (NCBI taxonomy): domain Eukaryota; kingdom Metazoa; phylum Arthropoda; class Insecta; order Hemiptera; family Fulgoridae; genus Lycorma; species Lycorma delicatula. The sequence goes on from NC_134461.1 coordinate 16,299,033, forward strand.
TAAATTTATTTAATTATTTATTTATTTCCTTTTATAAATACTTCCTCACGATTCTGTATTCACAAAATTATAATTAGACAGTTGGTCTTAACTAGTCTGTAAACAAAATGCTCTTAAGATAATGCTCTTAATTTAATCCTACTAACCAGTAAAGTACAATCGGTTAAAAAACAATATTCATATCTAATTAATAAGAAAATTAATTAAATAATTATAAAATAAACTTTAAAATAATAATAACAATTTAACAGATTTTAAAAATCGTTAACACAAGTAAAAAAAAAAAAAACGAATAACTTAATGCTTCTAATAATATTAATAATAATAATTTAATGCTTCTTTAAATTTAGAATGAATTTTGAGACTGATGTCAATTTACTCATGCATCAAAAATCTTAATTAAAATTCTGTACAGAAGAATTGATAAGAGAGAGGAAGAAGTGTTAGGAGAAGACCAATTTGATTTCAGAAAAAGTATAGGGACAAGGGAAGCAATTTTAGGCCTTAGATTAATAGTAGAAGGAAGATTAAAGATAAACAAACCAACATACTTGGCATTTATACACCTAGAAAAGGCATTCGATAACGTAGACTGGAATAAAATGTTCAGCGATTAATTAGGGTTCAAATACAGAGATAGAAGAAACATTGCTAAGATTTACAGGAACCAAACAGCAACAGTAACAACTAAAGAACATAAGAAAGAAACCGTAATAAAAAGTGGAGTCAGACAAGATGTTCCCTATCACTGTTGCTTTTTAATCTTTACTTTGAACTAGCAGTTAATGACGTTAAAGAACAATTTAGATTCGGAGTGACAGTACAAGGTAGAAAGATAAAGATGCTACGATTTGCTGATGATATAGTAATTCTAGCCGAAAGTAAAAAGGATTTAGAAGAAACAATGAAAGGCATGGATGAAGTCCTACCCAAGAACTACCGCATAAAAATAAACAACAACAAAAAGTAATGAAAAGTAATGAAAGTAATGAAAAATAGTAGAAATTTGTAGATGGACCATTATTGAATGTAAAAACAGGATGAAAAACGATTATGGAGGTAGAAGAATTTTGTCATTTGGGAAGTAGAATTACTAAAGATGGACAAAGCAGGACCGATATAAAATACCGAGTAGCACTGACGAAATGAGCTATCAGTCAGAAATATAATTAGCTTATACCAAAAATTAATTTAAACGTCAGGAAAACATTTTTGAAAGTATATGTTTGGAGCGTCGCTTTATATGGAAGTGAAACTTGGACGATCGGAGTACCTGAGAAGAAAAGATTAGAAGCTTTTGAAATGCGGTGCTGTAGGAGAACGTTTAAAATCAAATGGGTGGATAAAGTGACAAATGAAGAGGTGTTACGGCAAATAGATGAAGAAAGAAGCATTTGGAAAAATATATTTAAAAGAAGAGACAGACTTATAGGCCTCACATTAAAGAATCCTGGAATAGTCGCTTTGATACTGGAGAGACATGTAGATGGGAAAAATTGTGCAGGCAGGCAACGTTTAGAATATGTAAAACAAATTGTTAGGGATGTAGGGTGTAGGGAGTATACCGAAATGAGAAGACTGGCACTAGATAGGGAATTTTTGGTGTGCTGCATCAAACCAGTCAAATGACTGAACACATAAAAAAGTCAACTTAACATGAAAAACTATCTGAAAATTAATCTTTTACGTCGAAATAATCCGTTTTTAAGAAACAAAAAAAAAATATAAACTGTATTTTAATATAAATAAAAAAGGGACTCAGAGAAACAACTGCTATTGAACGTGAACCAAGGTTTTCGAGAATATTGAAAAAAAAATTTAATTTCAATTTTTTTAAACAGATTTTTCACGTAAATATTTACTTTAAATATTTTAATTACTTCTGATTATATGTAGTGTCATCAACACGCTATAAAAATCAAAAACTATACAATATTCATGGCATAAGAATTAATATTTCAAATAATTTCACTAAATAATGTTATGTTTAGTTTTAAAAATCTTATATTTAAGTTATCTTAAGAAACATACTTCCTGGATAACAAGACAATTTTTCCTTGAGGAAAATAAAATGAAAAATGAGCCATATTCGGTACATATTGTAAAAAAAAAATGATACAGATCGAATCTAATATTTCTTTTATTTAAATCGATAAAAAATTGATAAATGTTATCGAATGTATATCCCCTTGATCTTTGTAGAAGAGATGAAATATCTGCTGATCAATCGACAATAATACCAACTATTGCAAACAAATAATCCCTATAAAGTTTTATTTTTTAAAAATTAATCACAGTTATTAAATCACACAAAAAAATATTATTTAAAAAAGGTATTTTGTAAAAATAAAATAAAAACATTTAGTTTAAAATTAATTTAAATTTTAAATGGCGTACGTATTATAAACTTTAAGTTACAAACAGTAAAGTTACATAACTATTATTACAATTCTTTGGAGAAGAAAAAATACGATATTTTTAGTCTAGTGTGTAAACCTTTTACGCAAAAAATATTTATAAAAATGTAAAATATAGCTTTTTGTACAAAATTTTTCAGGGGAAAAAATAAAATAATGTTAGGAAATGTTTTACCACTGAAAAAAAAAATCGCGTGTTGCTATAACGGGGCGCACGGCCGTTAGTTTAACGTGAGACGTTACAGACCTTGGATGAAGTTCCTCCGAGCTACAGACCGACCAATGGGAGAGCCACCATCGTATTTTTTTTTAACAAAACTGAAAGTCTCCGATGGAAAATTTTAGTCCCTTCATTTGACCAACTCTACAGATAAATTGGTCGGTCTATATGTCAGCGAGTCACTTTTAGTGTATCGGATTGAAATAAAAACGAGACATTGATTAAATTAAATTTTAACATAAAACAGACACTAAATCGTATAAGATATTTATTTCGATTAATATTTGACGACAATTTTGTTCAACATCGGTGTATAATATGAGAAGTAAGAGACATAAAGCACAATAAGCAGCGGTAGAGGTGCTCGCGCCGTCGGCGTCGTTCACAGAGCGCGCCGTTCCAGCTTTTCGACGCTCCAGAAACAGTCTCACTTCCTTGACACCGAATATTGGGATACCTGTCCGTGTCCCATAACCTTCCCTTTCCAGCGATATACTTAATTTATATTTCCGGCTGGCTTTTGCGCGGGCTGGGGCTGACAAATTGAATTTTTATACTTTTTCACTCGTTTACTATAATTTATTACACATAAATATTGTCCAAAATACACATATTATTACTTAAGTCGATCTACCTTGTCAAACTCTAAACACAAACGAACCACCGCGTTATCACGTCTGAGTCGCGAGCTACACTGAATGGAAATGAGCGAGAGCGCCAGTTTTGGCCGATGTGCGCTGTGCTCCGTCCCAGCCAACCCTCTCCACAGTGATGCAAACTGAAAGTCGTATCGGTGTCGTTATAAAATGACACCGTATTTACGTCTAATAGTTAGGGAGTTATTAAGGTAGGACGATGTAGACCTTTTCGTTACGCTTCAAATTTCTGTTCTTGTACCCGTATATTTAGGTGTGATTTTAAAGACGTTTCTCGTCTAAAAGTTGATATAAACATAAATATGTTTTTTTTTTGGTTTTTTTTTATAATGGGCTAAAAATGTAAGTTATACGTAATTACGTATAACAATTACAAATTTGTAATTGTAAAAACATAAAATCATTCTAAAAAGAAAGTGATTCGAGGAAACAAAAAGTTTAGAACGTTAAATGCCAATTGTAATTTGTATTCTTAATAATAAATATATAAAGTATAAAAAAAATTGTTAAAAGTTTTCAAACCAAATTTATTTCTTTTAAATCAGATTTCTGTTGTTTATTAATCCTTAGGGTTGATTTTGCGTTTTGTTCAGCAACCAATGGTACTGTTCTCTGATTTAACTTTACGTAAGTTCTTACAGTCAATGTTCTGCATAGAAATATTAGTAGGCTATGTAATTTTTGATTAGCTTAGATGGAAGCCTTTCCATCGAAGCTAGTCGAAATCTGGGATTGTATGTGATCATATTTTACTTATTGTTTCTATAATATTGTAACCGAGTGTAAATTTTATTTTTAAAAAAAATGAAGACTTTATGTAAACAAAAATCTTATTTATTTCTCAATTTTGGTTTTTTTGTTAATGCTTTTTTATTTTATCGCAAATGTTATACATATATTGTTTCATGGAAAATTTCAGGGCATGTTCTAAAATAAAGTTAACAAGGTAATTTTTTCGGATTCCGACAGCCAATTTAAAATTCACCAGGTTGGACTAGTGGTGAACGCGTCTTCGCGAATCAGCTGATTTAAAAGTCGAGAGTTTCAGCGTTCAAGTCCTTGTGAAGGCAGTTATTTTTATACGGATACTAATTCGCGGATACGGATGTTCTTTGGTGGTTGGGTTTCAATTAACCACACATCTCAGAAATGGTCGACCTGAGACTGTACAAGACTACACTTTATTTACACTCATACATATCATCTACATTCATCGTCTGAAGATAATTCCCGGAGGCTATACAGGAAAAAAGAAGCCAATTAATTTTTTTTTCTAACTTAATACTTGCAAAATAGTTTGTTTTTGAATGCTTAATTAAATTTGTTACAAAACTTATATTTAGACAAAACAAAATAAAACTTTTGGTCAGTCACTGAACAACTTCTTTGTCTCATTTGACATAACATGCTTATAATTATAAGTATAATTTAACCAAACTTAACCTCCGATCGCTTCGAGCAAAGCGCGAATAGTTAAGTTTGGTTAAATTATAACTTCTTAAAAATAGTTTTTTTTAATTGGCTGTCCGATTTCGTAAAAGTACCTAAAACAAAATCAAATAAACACACGTACAGAAATGCTTTTTTTTAACTATAGCTTGCAAAATATTTCATTCTGATTTTAAAAAATGAAGCCACATTGAAATTCTTGAAACTTAAATTAATGGACATATTTTATGGTTTTAACCTAAAAAATTAAATATAGTAGGTATCGATAATCTCTAGTAATTTTTGAAAAAAATATTATAAAACACAAAAAACTGGTGTCACAAAACATAACTGGGATTCCCTTCCCCCCCCCCCACAAACACTTAATTTTTCAACAAATGGGCTAAAAATCGATGCATTTTTAATATCCAATAAGAATTAGGTGAGAATTTGCATGTTTCAAAATAGCAAGAAATATTGATATTAACAATAAATAACCAGGTTGGAAAAATAACCCAATAACACACTAAAGTGCCTTTTATACTACTCATCTTAAACATTATCCATCTTAACATATTTTACATATTAAAAATATTAGCATTATTGCTTATAGCTATAAATATAATCTAACCAAACTTAATCTACGCTCACTTCGACCCCTATACTCCAGCAGTAATGTTTTGATTATTTAAATAATAAATAACTGCAATAATTACTGAATTTATTATTGAAATCTTCAAAACATTACTGTTAATTAGTAAGATTAGCTAGTGAAGCGAGCGTAGGTTAAGTTTGGTTAGATTACATTTATAAAATAAATAAATATAAATGGTTATATCTGATTATTGGGTTATTTCTCCAACCTGGTTATTGTTAATATTAATATATCTGATATATAATGTATAAAACTGGTATGTAATATTTATGAAAAAGGGGAAGTTCTGTCAGACTTAAAAAAAAGTGTTATAGTCATGATACCAAAGAAAACAGGAGCAGATAAATGTGAAGAATACACAATAATTAGCTTAACTAGGCATGCATCAAAAATTTTAACTAGAATTCTGTACAGAGGAATTGAGAGGAGAGCGAAAGAAGTGTTAGGAGAAGACCAATTTGGTTTCAGGAAAAGTATACGGACAAGGGAAGCAGTTTTAGGCCTTAGATTAATAGTAGAAGGAAGATTAAAGATAAACAAACCAACATACTTGACGTTTATATACCTAGAAAAGGCATTCGATAACGTAGACTGGAATAAAATGTTCAGCATTTCAAAAAAATTAGGGTTCAAATACAGAGATAGAAGAACGATTGCTAACATGTACAGGAACCATCGTTCAACAGTAATAACTGAAGAACATAAGAAAGAAGCCGTAATAAGAAAGGGAGTCCGACAAGGACGTTCCCTATCACCGTTACTTTTTAATCTTTACATAGAACTAGCAGTTAATGCTATTAAAGAACAATTTAGATCCGGAGTAACAGTACAAGGTAGAAAGAAAAAGATGCTACGATTTGCTGATGATATATTAATTCTAGCCGAGAGTAAAAAGGATTTAGAAGAAACAATGAACGGCATAGATGAAGTCCTACGCAATAACTATCGCGTGAAAATAAACATGAACAAAACAAAAGTAATGAAATGTAGTAGAAATAACAAAGATGGACCAGTGAATGTGAAAATAGGAGGAGAAAAGATTATGGAGGTAGAAGAATTTTGTTATTTGGGAAGTAGAATTACTAAAGATGGACGAAGCAGGAGCGATATAAAGCCGAGTAGCACTGGCGAAATGAGCTTTCAGTCAGAAACATAATTTCCTTATATCAAAAATAAATTTAAACGTCAGGAAAAGATTTTTGAAAGTATATGTTTGGAGCGTCGCTTTATATGGAAGTTAAACTTGCACGATCGGTGTACCTGAGAAGAAAAGATTAGAAGCTTTTGAAATGCGGTGCTATAGGAGAACGTTTAAAATCAAATGGGTGGATAAAGTGACAAATGAAGAGGTATTGCGACAAATAGATGAAGAAAGAAGCGTTTGGAAAAATATAGTTAAAAGAAGAGACAGACTTATAGGCCACATACTAAGGCATCCTGGAATAGTCGCTTTAATATTGGAAGGACAGGTAGAAGGGAAAAATTGTGTAGGCAAGCCACATTTAGAATATGTAAAACAGATTGTTAGGGATGTAGGGTATACTGAAATGAAACGACTAGCCCAAGATAGGGAATCTTGGAGGGCTGCATCAAACCAGTCAAATGACTGAAGACAAAAAAAAGGTTAATATATCTTGCTATTTTCAGTTATCTCCAGGTGAAAAACTTGCAAACGTTTGGGAAGGGAGAAAAGTAAAACAACCAATTTTTATTTTTTATATTGAAACATGCATATTCCAATCTAATTTCTTATTGGATATTAAAAACACATCGATTTTTGGCCAACTGGTTAAAAAATTAATTTTTTGGGGGAATTCCGAAAAAGGTACCATAACTCTTTTAATTTGACAATAAATTTGTTAAATTGCAGTTAAACAAGTAAAATGTTTAAAAGAAATTTATTTTGTGAAGTAGCATCGATACTTACATCGATGAATATCAATCGAATATGAAGAAAGTTGAATTACACGTGCGCGAGCGTGTGTGTAATATAGATGATCTCTTTTACCTATAAACCAAAAAATTTGTGAAAACCTATGAAATAGGCCATAATGATGTTAAAAGACTAAGGCGAAGAAATAATGATAAAGGAGTGTATTAAAAACTATTAAATAAATGAGGGCAAATAAATTAACTAATATTCAAAATGATGGTTAAGATATAAAAGAAAAATATTAAAAAAAAAGATAAATACTAAATATGGATTTCGAGTTAGGCTTATAAGATTATTGACCTAATAGAAGTTGATACAGTTACATTTCAGTTTAAGTTAAGCTAAATCATTTTTAGATAACAATTTTACCGATATTATTTTTAATTAATTGTAAAATTCTAATTATTTAATCGTAAGGGTTTAATCATTCAGTATATTAAAATACGCTAACATATACAAAAAAATGAAATTCAAAATCGTTAAATTGTAGAATAGTTATATTTAAGTGTGAAGCATCAAATAAAAAATAAAAAAAATTAGTAAACCAAAGTTAATAAAAAAATAACATAAATGGAGAAATAAAATAAATTATTTAAAAAATATTTAGAAATACATCGGACAGTGTAAAAATAATTATGAAACAGTGATTTTTAAGTAATTCCGTAATGGTTTAGTTAATAAAAGAATCAAATTAAAAGATTATCGAGTGTTTCTGCAGCGGTGTTACAGATCCGTAATAAAAAGGAATCAACGTTAAGTGTGGTTAACGAGAGAGCGTAGACAGATTAGAAAGAGAAGACGGTAGAGAAAAGAGGATGTGTGAGCGAGCAGGGTCTTTAATCGGTCTAAACTACGCTAAGCTGATATGGGCGGAGCTTATAAAGAAGGAAGGGAACGATTGCGTCACAGCGATCAATTGAATCTTTAGAGTTGTGGTTGGTAAAGAGGGGGTTTTTAACGCTTTACGATTGGTCGGTTCGTAGAGGGTAGGGATCAAGATGGCTGCGGAAGGCGGGAGAGGGGTTTACACCGCGCGGTCATTCGACTGCTGGTTGTCGTGCTGTTCGGATCCGCGGTCGTGTTACGGTAGTGTTTTTAGTGATTGACTTGTGGCGGGACGGCCCGCAATGACGGCCGGTGTTGCGAACTCTAGCATGCCGGCGCATCACTTGACCAGGTCGCGTTTCATGATTACCGATATACTCGGAGGGGCTCCACCCTCGCCTTCACCACCAGGGCCGCATCACGAAGGTCCCCGTGATTTATCTCTGCACTGTCGCGACCTTTCCGCTGAGCTTTCCGACGGCCACGAAAGCGGCACCGATTCTGGACTACCCGGTGAAACATCCTCTGTTTGTTCAAACGGTCAGTAAGATTATATTTAATATTTTTGTTTGGTTTTTTTATGTTGTATGTCGATGCGTTAAGGTAACGTAACGTCGGTTTCAAATAAGAAAAGTATTTACTTTTAATCTACCCGAAAAACCGATAAGGATAACGTTTAAGGTAATACAAAAATATTTTTATTTAAATTTAAAGAAAATTATTCGTTCAAAAAAAAAGGACTTTCAAAGAAGAAATTGTCCCCCCCAAAAAATCGAATATAAAGTAAAACATAATATTAGAAAGCAGTTTTATAAGATTTTAAACGTAAAGTATAACAAATTTAATACGAAAATTAGTAGAATGTATTTTCTCTATAAATTACAAATTAGCTCACAATTAAAGTCTAAATTACTTGTAAAATATATATTTTAACGATCAAATAAAGTTTTCTCGTATTAAATCCCACGAAATCACTTTTGATAAACAAATATGAAATTTTGAAAGCGGATAAAAATAGAATTTATAAAAATCTGTTTTATTTCTTAATTTAAAAAACAACAAACTAGAGAACTTATTTTATATTAATAATTGTAATAGAATAAATTTTAACGTTCGATTTAAAACATTTAATCAAACTTTGGACTTTTAAATTTTAAAATCCACATTTTTTTTTTAGTTTAAACAAAAACAAACAAACTGAATTAGGATATTTAATTTTTAAATACTTTTACTGTAAATTAATTAAAATCACGTAGCCTAAGGTTTACCTTTTTTTTAATAATAAAGTATTTTAAAAATATTTAAATAAATATTTTAATTTTACGTTACACTATTATTTTTCTAATATTAGATGGGGGACTTTAATAATCCCAGGTAAATAAAAACAATTATTTTATAAACATAATTTAAATAAATATTATTTATTTTAATAATTTTATCTAATGATTCTTCTACATCCATCTTTATTTTAATTGGGGGTACATTTGACAACCCCTTAATATTTTAATTTATATTACTCTTAGGTGATCATTATCAGTAAAAACGTTTTTAAATATATTTTTATTGCATTTATTACACTGAAAATTATATATTTTGTTTAAATCACCTATACTGGATCGTCATTGATTTGATTTTTAGATTTAAAAGCATGATAATCACATTATTTCATTAAAAGAAATTTTAATAAAAATTTAATCGTTTTGTATATCAGTAACAAATTTTTTTAATTTATATCTTTTCATTTACGTATAAAAAATTGGATTTATGTTTATGTGTAAAGGTTAAGATCGTTTCTGATAAAATTAAAATCGATCAAATAGTTAAAATAATATAATTAATATGAAAACTGGAAAAAAATAATTAAATATTCTATTAATAAATTACTTTTTAATATTTTATAAATTTATACTGTATAAAATAATAAATATTTATAAAAATAATAAGCCTGCAATACCGGAGATATCAGTAATTTAAACGCGTTTTTGATCGATGTACATCGTACATTATTTTGTTGTAGTCTAGCTTTATAATTTATTTTCTAAATATCTTAAGTGTTTTTTAAATTTATATATATAAAACAATTATGTTCATTTTTAAATCAGTGAAAAAATACAATATTTATTACAAAAAAAAAGAAGAGAAATATTTAACCGATTTCAGAATAATTTTGTTAACCTTTAAGTTATATCAAATCTTTTCTTATATATAAATTACGTTTCCTTAAAACTAAATTACAGTAGTACGAAATTTTATAAAACTTTCATTCCTATATAAATACTATCGATTGTATTAACTTAAAAAAATAACTGTTAAGGACGATGAGTCCTACATAATATAACACTGATTAAAGTTTACTACTTATATTTGTTATTCTTTCTAATTATAAATGCTGCATCTGTTAAAATCATTAAAAAAAAAATGAAAAAAATTCAATTTTAATTATAACCTGCAGAACTATTACTTCGTAATAAAATATTTATTTTTTTAATTCCGTAAAAATATATTAAATAGCGTTACTAAATTATTTATTGGTATAAACGATTAAAGGCTTTTAAAATGTAATAAACCCTAAGATGATAAAATTAACGGTTAACCAATAAGGAAAACAGATCAATAAATCAAACATTTAAATTAATTAAAAAAAAAAAAAATATTAATTATTATTGAAAAGTTAATTAGAATACTATTCAAAATATTTCATTTTTTTAATAAATATTTTATTTCAATTAATAAAACGATATGATAAGGTACATCGACCGATATAATTGTTAATTAAAATAATTTTGTTTGATTTTTTAATTAGTTAATTTTTTACAAGAAATAATAATGATAATTAAAAATTGTTGTTCTTTGGAAATATTTTCTTATGTTTGATAAACGGATTGAACAATAAAGATAAAACTAAAATTAATAATTAATTTACCGTTAAATTGTTACAAAATATTTTTCTTTAAAAAAAAACAAATATATATATATATATATACACACCCGCGTACGCGCGCGTAAATTTAATTGATTTTTAAAAAAGAAATTAAATGTAACAAATTTATTATAGGTAATTAAGTCTAATATAAATAATAATAATAAATTGATTCATCATTAATCATAATAAGGTATATAACATATATCTAATTAACATATATATATATTTTTACCGATTTGAATATTGTTAATATAGAAATGAAATTAGCATTTCTGATTATAAATAAGAAGAATTGCTACAGCATTTGTATATGTAAAATATGTTTTTCTAATTTAATTTTTATTCTGTTCTTTATATACAAATATAAAAACTTAAAACTAATCCTGTTTACTCAAAAAATTATCATTTTATTAATATAATTTAGAACTAAAATAGCTTAATTTTTTCTACTAAAAAATTTACACAAAAATTAAATTTGTGAATAATAAATTCAGGAATCGATCAAATAAAAATCTGATGTCATAGGATGCTATGACATCAGTCACAGTATTTCGGTCAGTTTTACAATTATGGAATTATATATCTTTGATTTGGATCAAAGAGTATTTTAATTTAAGCGTTCTAGTATTAATATTTTATTTAAATTTATATGCTAATATATAACTAGCCAGGGGTTTACGCCTCCTTGACTCCTAACGCGTTCGTTATTTTCATGTTTGTGGGAATATTAATAATAAATTAAAGATATTCATTAAAGAAAAACAAACTTTATTTCTTATATTTTTTTTTGTCATGGTGACATAAATATAATGAAATAAAAGGGTTAATTTTTCTTTCTTTAATTAATATCTTTAATTTCTCAATCCCCCAAAGGGGTTAGGGCCTCGATCTATGGACTAAAACCTTCCTTGTAATAACAAAAATGTATTGTGAAAATTTAAAAACAATCAGCGGGTTGGTTCTCGCGTGATGCTGTTGCAAACAGACAAATCTACAAACATTCGAATTTATATATAAGATTTTTATAATTTTATTGAACTTAATTAAATTAAAAAAAAAAAAAAAAATACCTTTAATATGTATTTTCATAATTTTTTATTGGAATAGTTTTAATTTCATTGTACAATTTTTGGAGCGATACATTTTTGAACGCATTTTTTATATTTTATTTTTTTCCCGTTATAAAACAGTACTGTTCCATTTATACTACGTAACTACTACGTTAAAATAATTAGGAAAAATATTTACATGTATACTTATTATAACAGTTATATTGTTTTAAAAAATATATTTAAACGTAAATGTACTTATTATTTCAGTAATTTATTTTAGTAATTATTTAACTTATCCATTATCAGTCGATGGTAAACAAGTTTATAGGTTATTATTTGTCCTTAGAAAATCCTCCATCCCCCCAAAAAAGAGTCGGTGTTGTGCGTTTTTCATATGCGCACTAGTTTGCTTAATCTAATTACTAGTATCGAAGATTTTCCACTTCATATTACCTTTGTATTTTAAAGCATTAATTAAAAAAAAAATTAAATACATTAGAATCAAATCAATTAAAATATTCATAATTTTAGGCAGATTATTCCTAAAACAGTACAATTAATTTAACCCAAATTAAAATAAAATTACATTATAGTCGCGTAGTATGCATGTATATATATATATATACATGCATATGTATATATATATATAAACCATTTATAAAAAATATTAAACATATTACTTATTGATTGGTAAAAAGTTATTTATTTTTTAGGTATTTATAAATAATTAAATAAATAAGGAAAACATATCAATCAGAAATAACTACTTTAATAAGGAAAAACATTTTGTAACAACAGTATATATTAGAATTTCGTTCTGGAATCTTCATTTTCTAAAAAAATGAAAAAGAATTTCGAGAATCTGAAAATTTTCATTATCTTGATTCACTAAAAAAAAAAAGACACCGGCCATTGGCTTTCTTTTCAGGATAATCTAATTACCTGGAGAATATTTTTTTTATTTTTCTTAATATATACTAAAGATGTAATTAAAATCCTTAATAAGTTTAAATTTCGTGGAAACCCAATAGATTTATAATTGATCCCCTTTTTTGAAATATTAGGGCTCTTGAAGTTAAAAAAAATATCATAAATGTAGACATTTTTCTTTTGAATGTATTCATTTTTTTTAAACGGTACTCTCTAGTTTATCCATCATTGAAATACTTCCGTATAAAAATTTTATACGAAAAAATAATAATATAATAGATTATAAAATAAGAATCACATTTTCTACTTTTTTTTAGATAACTGCAAAAATTACCTACGGTAAAATATTTTTACGTGCACTTAAAAATAGTTATATTATTTTTAAAATAAAATAAAAAATAGATCTGTTTGTTATTTCAATAATTTATTTTATTAATTATTTCACTTTTCATTATCAGTCGATAACAAATAAGTTTATAAGTTATTTCTCCTTAAAAAACCTCTTTCCCCCAAAAGAAAATCGGTATTGTGCGTTTCTCATTTGCGCAGCAGTCTGCTTAATCTAATTGCCTTCTTTTAAGTCTTTTAAATTAAAAATTGGAATCTTTTGTTAAATCTCAATTACCTAAAACAATGATATAAAATTGAGTAATAAATCAATGAATCGTATATGAACGTAGCGTGGTAATAAAATTTACTTAATACAATATAAGAGGTCACGTGTTATTCCTGAAGTGATGTCTTTTCTGTGGTTTTTCCTGCATCATTAACGCAAATTCCAGAATATCAAGAGTTTAAAACAGGTAAATACGTTTATATAAGGTGACCACATCGTTCATAATAAAGAATAAACTGCTGTATTTTCATTTTTGTACGAAATATGTCATGAGAAAAAAAACAGTTGACTGATTTATATTATATATGACACCATGATATTTTGTTTAATAATAAGATATAATTTTTTACAATCAATTTTATTTTATATTAGAAAAATTCTATAATTGTAAATTTTCATTAAAAAAAAATTAAAGGAAAATATTTCAATAATACAAAGATTTTTATTTGAAAAAAAAATTAGATTTTCTTTTTACAAAAAAATGAATGATCATAATAAATATCAACCCACCGGGTTGGTCTAGTGGTAAATTCATCGTCGTAAATCAGCTGATTTTGAAGTCGAAGTTCTCAGGTTCGAATCCTTATAAAGGCTTTTATTCGGATTTGATACTAGATCGTGGATACCGGTTTTCTTTGGTGGTTGGGTCTCAATTAACTACACATCTCAGGAAAAGTCGGTCTTTGTTTGTTAAAGACTAAACATTCACCGGTACAGTTACATTACATTCATAAGTTGCTAATGATTTTCATTGTTGATTCGACTATAAAAAAAAAAATGAATATTTAAATCCTATTTGTTTAAAATAAATTATTAAATTCGCCAATTTATTCTCAAAAAAATAAGAGAGGATTTTGAAAATAGATACAAATTAAATCCACAAATTTTATAGCGTTTAGTAAATATAAAAGGTAAATTTATCAATATTAAGCCAAACTTAAAGGAATTTGCTTTATTAATAAACCTACTCGTATTTATTACAATTATTAAAATTAAATAATAATTCAATTTTTTTTTGTCTTCAGTCATTTGACTGGTTTGATGCAGCTCTCCAAGATTCCCTATCTAGTACTAGTTGTTTCATTTCAGTATACCCTCTACATCCTACATCCCTAACAATTTGTTTTACATATTCCAGACGTGGCCTGCCTACACAATTTTTCCCTTCTACCTGTCCTTCCAATATTAAAACGACTATTCCAGGATGCCTTAGTATGTGGCCTATAAGTCTGTCTCTTCTTTTAACTATATTTTCCAAACGCTTCTTTCTTCATCTATTTGTCGCAATACCTCTTCATTTGTCACTTTATCCACCCGTCTGATTTTTAACATTCTCCTATAGCACCGCATTTCAAAAGCTTCTAATCTTTTCTTCTCAGATACTCCGATCGTCCAAGTTTCACTTCCATATAAAGCGACACTCCAAACATACACTTTCAAAAATCTTTTCCTGACATTTAAATTAATTTTTGATGTAAACAAATTATATTTCTTACTGAAGGGTCGTTTCGCTTGCGCTATTCGGCATTTTATATCGCTCCTGCTTCGTCCATCTTTAGTAATTCTACTTCCCAAATAACAAAATTCTTCTACCTCCGTAATCTTTTCTCCTCCTATTTTCACATTCAGTGGTCCATCTTTGTTATTTCTACTACATTTCATTACTTTTGTTTTGTTCTTGTTTATTTTCACGCGATAGTTTTTGTGTAGGACTTCATCTATGCCGTTCATTGTTTCTTCTAAATCCTTTTTACTCTCGGCTAGAATTACTATATCAGCAAATCGTAGCATCTTTACCTTTTCACCTTGTACTGTTACTCCGAATCTAAATTGTTCTTTAACATCATTAACTGCTAGTTCCATGTAAATATTAAAAAGTAACGGAGATAGGGAACATCCTTGTCGGACTCCCTTTCTTATTACGGCTTCTTTCTTATGTTCTTCAATTTTAAATATTATTTTAATAATTAATTATATTAATTTTACCTTATTTTACATATATGAAACAATATAGGTTTTAATCTTCTCAAAAAAAAAAACATAAATGTGTATTATTTTTTAAGTTTGGTCAAGTAATTAGGATTATTATAGAAGACTACGGCTATAATTTTATTATGGTTAAACCAAAGTATTAAGTAATTTTAAGTAGATTACTTAATTTTTTCGCATAGAATATTATTAAATGAAAAAAATCGTAAGAAAATTATTATTGAATCATTAAATAAACTTGTAAATGAAAGATATAGAATAAAATATTTTATTGTACGGATATATTTTGATTTATAACTTACTATATATAAATTTAATTTGTAAAAAAAGTTAATTAAAATTATTATGAAACTATTAAATCATTACAAATTTAATATTTGGTTCTAAAAAGAATCAAAATTATACAAACTAAGATATTTTTTTTACTCTTCGATTGCCCAATCTTTGGAACCATCTGACAAAATTTAGACCACAGTTCGGATATAAAATTTCTATTAAACCAGAACGAAGGTGTAAAACGTCTGTTGCGGTTTCTCTCCTACAGTAGAACGAAGAATACGATTTAGTGATTTTTGTGAGATTTATATATTTTATTTTATATTTATTGTTATTACTTGTCTACGATTATTCTTTATTGTTTATTTTAGTTGTTTTATATAATACATGATAGTGTTACTTTAGTCGCTAATAACTATAATTGTTGATGCGACTATAAATAAAATGATTAAAAATATATTTTTTAATATTTTAATTAAATTACAAATATAAAATACGGTGTATACCGATTGCTAAACTTATAAACGTTGTTTTATAAACCGTTTCTGTTTTTCAAAACTTAAAAATGGAATTTCTATTAAAAAAAATAATATAAATATTTTATTATTATAAAAATAATTTATTACAGTTTTGGTAATAGTTTTTTCTTTTTACAAAAACAGTTATAGTATATAAAAAATATTATACCTAAATATACTTATTAAAAATAATATATAAACTTTCCAATTCAATTCTTAAAACATATCGTTTACAAAAATTACTTTTTTTTGTGGAAAACAAAGTTTTTACGTGTAATATTTTTAGCTTCTCCAAGTGATTTTTCACACGTTATTAAAAAAAAGTACATACATGTATATTAGCAACCCCGTCGCTGCTTTATCCACCCTATATGGTTATTTGTGTTCACTCAGGTTTCATTTGCTTTTTTTTTTTTATTAAAATGTGGAACTTTTAATTTTATTAATGTGGTCTTTGAAATTTTAAAATAAGAATTTTCATTTTTTACGCTTTATAAATCCTAATCTTTTTTTTGTTACTCTTATTAATTGAATTAGTCTAATGTCCTATTTTTAGTGAATCTAGTTCCATACACCAAAGCGTTTGTTACAAATGTATAATTAATTAATGAATTACAAGTTCAAAGTATAATAAAAATAATTTATATCATAAACGAAATAAAGACTTATTTATTTGTATGAAGCAGCGAACAATCAAATATTTAGAATAATTAAACCTAACCGAGGTGTTCAACCTAGGCGACATATTATTCGACAATTTGCGTTTCCCGTCGCGGTCAGGGGATGTCTGGTCGATCAGTACTCTGTCCCACAGAGAACCCCCCCTAAATTCATTAAAATCATGTTTATGAGAATAATAATGATAAATAAAAATTAAAATCCGTCTCTCAATTTCGTTTTAATTTATAAAAAATATCAGTGTATTGTAATTTCTTCCGAGCAAAAGTTTGGTCAGTACCAGGCCACAATTGATTTTTAAATTTCACGTCGCGGCTGAGCTCGTGAAATACATAATCAGATTTATAAACATAAATTATTATCACAATGTTACAAAATATCATAAAGATTGATTCAATAGCTGTAGCATAAAATGGTAAAACTTAAAAAAAAAAAAAAAAACAATTTATATTTTTTACCTCTTAAAATATTAAAATACGAAAATGGTTTTTAAATATTTATTTGAAGAGTATTTGTAAATCCAAATCGATTGAATATCTCGTTTATTATAGTCATAAATGGGAAAAATTTCAAATCATTGTTTAAAATTATTACACCTTTCTTCATCCCTTTCATGGTTGAATTTCAAAAAATATAGAAATTTGTTTTTAGATATTTACATTAACATGACAAACATCAAAAATCAAGTTGATATCTTCATTTATTACCAAGAAATTTAAAAAAACTTCATTTTAACCTTTTTAACTCGGAATTTAAAAAAAAATCCTTTGTTAGTGTGCACTTAACACTGTAAAAAGAACGTAGATACAAATTTTCATCAATTTATTGATGCAGGACGTTAATTATGAATCAGTCACGATATGTTTATAAATAATTAACATCAATGTAATTAATGTAATTTCATGTTATTACTACACAACATCGGCATGCATTACTACAACCTATTTCATGTTATCTATCCACCCATCCCCTAAAAAGAATGCGTAAAAATTCTTCAGTACAAGTAAGTACAAACATTTAATCAGATGCAGTTAGTTTCCACCAAGAGTTTCTAATCACTTGAAACAGTTAGTAAAACATTAAAAATCTTTTTTTAATTTAAAAAAAATTCAACATAATTGTTTATTTTATTTTTTTTAATTTTTGTAGTAACATTATCATTCTCCTAACGATGATTGTATAGAAATTAATAACAGATTTATAATCGCATTATTATAACATAATTAAACAATTAAAAAAAAGCAATAAAACTTCTTTTACTTTAATGCATTCGTTCTCAAAGTGGGCGATAATGCCCCCTTGTGGGCGCTGGAGGCCTTCAAAGGGAGCGGTAGAAGGCTCACAGAAAATTTGGGGGCGTTCTAGGAAGGCGATGTCTGATTAAAAAAAAGGCAAAAATTAATGGCTAACAAAAATTTTGGCTACAAAAGCCAATCTCGCAACTGTTCCCTGGATTATGGTCGATTGTTCAACGATTTCTGATAGCATTCCCGTCGTATTTGTATGAACGTGGATTTAGTGCTGCAGAACCGTTGCTAACAAAAAAGAGAAATCGTTTGCATGTTATCGAACGCGGTGACTTACGGTTGTTTTTAAGTAAATTCTAACCTGATAATGTAATTTATCCTAATAGTGTGATTTTTCAATTTAAAGCTTTATTTTAATTATTGTATTGTTATATTGAATATTTTTTTTTTTGTCTTCAGTCATTTGACTGGTTTGATGCAGCTCTCCAAGATTCCCTATCTAGTGCTAGTCGTTTCATTCAATATTGAATATACTATCACTATTGTTGTTATATAACTATATAGATACAATTGTAATTTTAACAAAAATACTTCCAATTATGACTAAATAAGCTTTTAAATTGCTCTCATTTAAAATTTAAGTTTCAACTCAAAAATAGGATATGCGATGTTTAAAAACAGTAATTGCAATTGCTGTTTTTAAGAGCGCATCTTAAAAATAATAATTGCAATAATTATTTTCAATAAATTGTAAGTTAAAAAGTTTGGGGGCGCTAGAAAATTTTGATTCTCAATATGGGCGGTGGGTGAAAAAGTTTGAGAATCAATGCTTTAATGAATTTGGCTTAAAATATTAACAAACGTTTATTACCATAATATTGTAAAATTGAATTAATTTCTAAAATTGAAACTTAATGAAAGAGTGTTATAAAAAGCTGCCATAACGCTGATTATGAATTTTCAATAAGAGATATATTAATCTATACATTTTTTTATAATACACCAAAAGATGAGAACGGTTTTTTTATCTTCTAGTTATCTATTTTAAAATACAAGTAAATGAAAAAAAATTAAAACACAGAAAAACAAAATGAATTACGTATAACATAATTTAATAAAAGAAATAATAAAGTTAATATAAAATGAACAACTCATTCAGGAAAATCAAAAACAAAATAAATAAAATAAGTTGAAATTAATTTTGAAATTGCAAGACTGTCAATAAAATAATAAAGGCGAATTCAGATTGAGACATCTGCACCGATTGACAAATTATTTTTCTTTGAAGAGATTTAAAGAAAGTAACAATTATTTCAAATTAAAAGCAATTAAAAATACGCATAGAATCTGTTTTAGCAATCGTAGAAAATGTTAACGTTCAAATAATTCTTAATATTAATTAATTTTAACTTTCATTTTTATTTAAAAGAAATCTAAAAATTAATTTTACTTTTTTACTTCTTTGTACGAAGTAAAGAAAGTATTGTGATCGTGAATAATTTCAATTTTGAGATTTCAACGGAAATATCCATTTTGACCATCCCTGAATCCATTTTGACTAGTTTCGGCGTGACGTCTGTACGTACGTGTGTATCACGCATAACTCAAAAACTATTAGCCATAGGATGTTGAAATGTTGGATTTAGGACTGTTCTAACATCTACTTGTGCACCTTCCCTTTTGATTGCAATCGACTGGACCAAAATTTTCCAAAAAAGCTCAAAATCCAAAAAAAACATTTGGATTTTTTACTTTTTCTTAACTGCACTAATAAGCCCTCATTGAGAGTATTCAACGATATATCATAAGAGGTAGTTATTTTTGTTAGTTCCAGAGTAATAGCCAAAGAAATTTTAATTAATGAAATTTTTGGATCTTACAACGGGAAGTCACACCGGTTCAAATCCGACTCTATTTCCTTTTTTTTTTGATTTAAATATATTGATTTATTAATAATTATTAATCTCTGAATTTAAAAAAAAATTATGAAAAAAATCAGAAATTATTAGCGAAATAAAATTTCATGTATTTTTTTAAAAAAATGTGTATATGTAATTTAATAGGCGTACAAGGAAGTCATGTGGTGTCAACATCAGAGTTTTTCAGAAGCAAATTGGAAGTAGTCTGATAATCTCAAAAATCTGAAACAGGGAAATTATGTTTACCGTAAAATCTATAATTTAGAAATACTAAAAATATGAAAAAAGCTTTGTTTAAGATATTTACGTTCTAATTTTGATGATACATTTATACAGAGTATTATTTTTATATTTAAAAAATAATATCAAAACAATTTATGGGCATGACAAAGAAAAATCATATGCTATTTTAAATAGTCTATAAATTTTTCGTTTCAGCACATTACAGATCTGGTTTAATATTTTTCTTAGCATCCAATTCCGTATTTTCTAACAAGTATTTTTGATGTCCTTTTTCCTGTATTCCTTTTTTGAAGTCACCTTCATAAAATCCTTCCTTTCTGAGATTTCAAATTTTTTTTTTTTTATATATATTAACTCTCCATTTTGTTGATCTGAAATTTTTATTTATGCTTTATTTAGTCTTTCATAATTTTGTTCCAATACATGTTTTTATTTTTTCTTTCTAGAAATAGCAGAGAATTTTGTATCAAATTATATAATCATTTAATCCTTAAAAGATGGCCAATAATGACCGATTTCCTAATATGATTTTTTTTTTTAATTTCTGATACTCCATTTCGTGGAGACGAAGTTCATTTATTATATTAAGTTCTTCGTCTTTTATATAGCCATATATTTTCCTTAAAAATTCTCTGAGTTGTTTTGTTCATTTTAAAAATTCTACAGATGTACAGAGCGTTCGGAAAATTGCCGTGCACTGGAATTATGGAAATATAATGACGAAACTTTCTAATTATTACTTTGTATTTCTATTTTATTATTCTACAGAAAAAGATATTACAATAACTGGAATAGTTTATAAAAGGTATTGAAACATGAGTTTCTCTAACGTCAGTACAACACTACACATATTTCGATTTGTTTTCAAACACTTTAACCTGCTGATGTAATGAAATGTCTCGTACATATGCCGTTATTGCAGTTTTTAGTTAATCAATCATACATGGTCTGTTGCGATATACTGTTCGTTTCGCTGCTCCCAATAGAAAGAAATCTGGGGGGGTGTAAGATCGAATGATCGTGTAGGACAAAAAACCCCCGAGATGATTCTTTTACCAAAGACATTTTGTAAAAAAGTCGTGGGCCTGTTAACTATGTGCGCTATGGCGCCAACTTTTTGGAACCAACACTGATTGATTTCCATTTATGTTAACTGACTAATGAAAGTTTGTTAAATCAGCACAATAAACGATCACTATTAACTGTATTTTCAAAAAAATAAAAAATAAATAGGATCCACAATGCGCGTTCTATTCTCACCGACTCAGACTCCGATTTTCGTTTCGTGTAAATAATTGTTCGTGTAATTCATGGGGTTAATTGTCGACCACAGTCGTATATTTTGTGAATTAATATTCTCTCCAAGATGAAACCGCGGTTCATTTGTAAAAACCCTAAATGTAGAGGATACCAACGATATTTTGGTCAATAAAACGTTTAAACCCTTGATAATAATTTAGTCTTTTGGGATGATCTGTAGGTTTCAGTTACTGAACACACATCATTTTGTACGGGAAAAGTTTCTTTTCTTACAGTTTTATATGCGATAGCAAGTCCGATATCTTGTGCTGAGCTAACTTACGCGTTGACTTTGATGAATATTCTGCCATAGAATCCGAAATCTTAAGCAACTTCTGTTCGTTTAATTTAGGCTGTCTTCCACTTCGATCATTGTCTTCAACAGACCCGAAATTTTTCAACAAGAGTTCAAAGTGCATTGCAACGAGGAACAGAAGTAATTGGAAACTTCTCAAAAAACTTACGTTTCACTAGACCAGTATACTTTTCACCTTCACAAAAGACGTATTCATCGAGAAAAATCGTTCCTCTACCGAAAGAACCATTACGTTTCTCGCAACTATTGATTTCGTTAAACGAAAAGAAGCACTTTCAATCACAACTCAACAACTGACGTCTTGGTTTATTGCTGAGCAACGTCCAAAGAACCCACAGGACAACTAACCTAACGTCAAAAAAATAGAATGCATTACATAATTTTAAAGCATAATGCACAGATAATTTCCGAACGCATTGTATAACGGCTTCTGGTAGAATCACTGTAATGAAATGCCTTCCTTAATTTTGTATTTATATATAGATTTTTTGTTGTATATATTTTCTGCAATTTCCATTGATTGGTTAACCTACTTTCTTAGTTATTTTTTCTTGGGCATACTATTCTGTAATTTCTTATTTTCATTTTTCTAGTATATAGATAATTTACACACAAAATAAAAATAAAATAAAGAAATTTGACTGGTTTCATGTTATTCTTCATTCTTTTTTGTACTGTGCTAATCTTTTAACTTCAACATATTTGTTGCATCCTAACTATCAATGACAACTTTGTCTTTATAGATTTTATCGTCTATATATTTCTCTAAATTCCAAATTAGCTAAACCTGGATATCTTAATACATGGCTCGCTTATCTAAAGAACGTCTTTTATATAAGATTATGCCATAATTTTCTCACTTCGTTTTCATTTCGAATTTTATCAAATAATAAAATTTTTATCGTTCTTTTATTTAATTAAAATCTTCTTCTGTTTTTATTATTCTTCATTTTCGTTATCATAGGAGAATTAAAAAAAACACGCAAAAAATACCAAATTAAAGAAAAATAATTGTACTTCTTATATTCTCATTTAGTGCTGGTATGAAAGTTATCCTTCCTAGGTAACAATTTTTTTTCATTTTTGGTATTATGTGAATTTTTCTTAATATTTAACCCCTTTATTACATTCTTTTTATTAAATTTAAATATTTTTGTTTTATATTTATTTATAAATTTAATTTTTCTTATAAAATTAAATTCATTACGTTTATCAATTTCTTTTAGTTTCTAACAAAAATATAACGTACAAATCTGAAGTTCTTTATCTATATTTTCTTTACGTAATAAGTACTTGGCTAATTATTATAATTGGTGTTTGTAAATTACGTTGATTATTTTTTTTTTTAAATTGTTACTTAAGCTTTATTTTTTTTTAAACATAAATTATTTTATTGTTTTCATAACTGCAAAAATTAATATTAATATATATATTATAATTAACTATTTTAACTGATTAACTGATACACCAAAACATTTATAAATATTTTTCCTTCCCAATTTTTATTTTTCTCTTCAATTTAAAAATTTTCTATAAAAATTTCATTCTATTTCATATTCTATGCAATTAAATTATTAAAAAAATGATACACAAATTTAGTCCTCAGAATTTCAGAGAGTGAGACACATATTTGTGTCTCAAAAACATACATTTTGTAAATTAAATATAAATAAGGATGGTCTTATCATTACGAAACAGTGTTTTTTTTTTTTTTGTTTTCATAAAGATGAAATAAGGAAATACCATATTTCAATCATCTAAAATATTGAAATCAGAATGAATGTACACTTATGTTGTTCATAACGCAAATTGAAAAATCTTTACATTCGATTTTTATATATCGTTCTATTTTTTTTATTTTATCTATCACTTTTTAATAATATAATTCAAAAAGAACTTTGATATGAAAGAAATATAATATTTTTAATGAAAGTACCAAGTTTTAATGATATTTGAAAGAATTTACGAACAGTAGTTATAAATTTTTAAAGCTAAATTATTTCCCTCTAACAATGATTTAAAAAAACAGTCAAAGTAAATATGCATAGCATATCCACGACACTGAGTCCAACCTTTTTTGACAATCTAAATGAGAAAATTAAACTAAAAGTTAAATCTATTTTGTAAAAATCAGTAATTAATTTTTTACAATAATATGACTTATAATTTTTGAGAAATAATTTATTAACTTTTATATAAGGCAATGCACACATAAGCCCTTTTTTATATTTAGCCTTCTGAATATACCGTAAGGTATTACTTCAGAGGATGATATGTATGAATGTAAATGAAGTATAGTCTCGTACAGTCTCAGGTCGACCGATCTGCAACCAACCGGGTTGGTCTAGTCATCGCAAATAAGTTGATTTCAAAGTCGTGATTTCTAAGGTTCAAATCCTAGTAAAGGCAGTTTTACTTTTATACAGATTTGAATACTAGATCGTGAATACCTGTGTTTTTGGTGGTAGGATTTCAATTAACTACACATGTCAGAAATGGTCGATCTGAAACTGTACAAGACTATACTTCATTTACATTCATACATATCATCCTTTGAAGTAATACCTTACGGTATACGCAGGAAACTAAATATAAAAAGTGAACTAAGCGTACCATTGGAATTGTAGTATTTTGGTTTATTACATTACGACGTTTTCGTTCTGAAAAGTAGAATATAATAAAGACTCTTAACAGTTGGAAATCGCTATTCCACTGTAACATCTAAACAGTTTACATATCCCAGCTTCCCAGCAATGCATAACTTAAGTACTAAAGTCGGTTCTAATGGTAGTCAATCCGTTAAATGATAGATTAATTTTAAATAACTTAACGAAGTAATTTATTGTAAATTAAATTTAAAAAATCCCTTTCGGTACGTCGGAAGGAGGAGGAAAAGGTAGATTTCACCGGTGTTAAATAGGGGATAAAAAAGATTCCACCTTAAAGTTAAGAAATCCTTCAAATTTACTCAATGCTCGTTGCATATGTAGAAAAGGTTTTAAATGTTTAGAATACAACAAGCCCCATCTTACAATTACAAGCACATTTTGGTCATCCCTTGTCGTGTGGGTTGGTCATATAAAAAATTGTTTCAAAAAAAAGGTTTAGGTAATGTTTTTAGGAATAACGACCGCTTTAAACCGATTCGATACTGTGCGTATTAAAGGAGGTATGATTTTTTTTGTCTTCAAAACCCCATTCTTTCTATCCGCTGCGTCAATAGTTAGTGATATCAAAAAACTTTACTTACATACGTTACAGGCCCTTATACAAAGTACAGTAAGAATTCGATATTTTATTTATTAAGAAAGTTATAGCGATATTTTGGTTTATCGAAAAAGCCCCCCCCCCCCATTATCCACCTCCACGTACCGATTTTGCTTATTAATGAACTCGACCGAGATTTTGGGTCATTATATTATATGTATCAATTTGAAAGTGATTGGCACAAATTACAACAGTTATCGTGTCCACAAGAAAGTGAAATATATATATATTCACATAAACTTTTGAACTGACGATGATTTTGAGTCTGGGAGATGTGAAACACAAAGATATATCGAATCATGGGACCCATTACAATAGGTAACTTTCTTATGAATACTACCTTAAAAGAAACATTTTAATAAATATAGATCGTGGATTTATAATTTTGAATAAAATAAACCAGACCGATTGAAAAATATATATATATATTTCAAAGAAAATTATATTATTTTTTTCAAAGAAAAAACCTTGTTATTCATATAGCAAAGGAAAGATTACAACACAATAAATGGGAAAATATGTATATATAAAATTATATATATTTTTCTAATAAATAAACAAATCAATTATTATTTATTATTAAAAGCTTATTAAAATTTAAAAAAATACAATCTTGTAAGAATTTTTTTAAATATTAATATAAAAATGATTTTATACAAATGATACAATAATAATAATGAAAAAAACAAACCCGTGTTTGATAAAACAAATTTTAATAAAAATTAGAAATTCAACTGAAGAAACGACGGTGATCTGGGAAGAAAATTATTGTTTTAATAACTATTAACAAAGAGCTATTAAGTCTTAAATAAAATTTGTTTTAATTCATAATTAATATCGTGTGAATATTTTAGTAAATAATTATTGTTAAATGTAATTAATTAAGTTGATATAAGCAATTTTAATTACCGGTGTACTATAGTAATATTATTATTTATACAAACCTTACAATACGACCAAAATATTCTAATAAAAATTGATTAATTTTATAGTAAATATGAAAGTAACAAACTCTAAAGAAGATTCTAAAATAAAAGCTTTCTTTCATTTTTCCTGCTTAGCCTGCGGGAATAATAGTCGGATATTACTTTCAGAAGATGAATTAGGATGATATGTATCAGTGTAAGTGAAGTGTAGTCTTGTACAATTTCAGATCGACCATTTCTGAAATGTGTGGTTATTTGAAACCCAACCACCAAAGAACACCGGTATCCACGAGTATTCAAAACGGTATCTAGTATTCAAATCCGTGTAAAAGTAACTGCTTTTACTGCCGTTACTTATAAGAGAACCTTTTTTTTTTTTTTTCCCCTCAGCTCCCCTGGGCCGGACCGACTTGTTGGTATTACGCCGCCCAGGGGAGTGTCTTTAAACTCAAATAGGCCTCCCCACCTACCGGCTATATACCGGCAAGGCAGGTCGGCCTACCGGTTAGCTCTTTTTGAGAGTTCTTTATCAATATTGGCCCCTTTGGGACCCAAAAGGGCAATACTAATACACCACGCCAGACCCAGTTCGCCGCGACGCAGTACCGGGTCCCTTCAGTATTCAGTGTGCTCTTGCCTGACTGTTACCCGTGGAGTCCTTGGTGGCCAACACACCGCAGCATGCTGGTTATAAGAGAACCTGTTCTTTATTAACTAAACTAATATATACATTTTAATATATATATATATATATATATATATATATATATATATGAAAGAAGAATATAAAATATTAAAATTGAAATAAGTCGCTACGCAAATAACAAAAATAAATATAAATATGCAGATACAATATTTAAATCACAAATATTCCGTATTACAATTTTTCAGGCAATAATAACCATTTTACCATAGTATGATAATATTATTTAAAAGAAAATATCTCAATAATGGTTTTTGTTTTGTTTTATTTTAAGTAATAATATCATAATATGGTAAAATGGTTATTTTTACCTGAATAATTATAATATAGAAAAATTGTGAAACAAATATTTTTTCTGCATATTTATATTTATTTCTTTTATTTGCGTAGGAATTTATTTTTATCACAATATTTCATGTTCTTGTTATTTTAACATTCACCCGAGATGTTGCATCGTCGCCACATTCGCTGATGACACTGCTACCCTGGCCGTTAACGAAAACCCTGGCCTAGCCTCGTAGAACCAATAAATGGGGCTGGATGGCGTGTGCGTGTGGCAGAAAAAATGCTAGAATTGAGGTTAATCAAGGTAAGTCTAGGCATGTCACTTTTGCCGTGCGGAGAGGTAATTTTCCCGGTGTGTACTTCGATGGTGTTTTGATCCCGTAAACGGAGACTGTGCGGTATCTGGGACTTCACCTGGATCGGCATTTGATCTGGAAGTGTCACGTGAAGATGAAGATGAAACAGCTAAATGCAAGGTACAGGGATCTTAATCGGCTGCTACGGAGGAACTCAGGCCTCACGTTATCAAACAAGATCTTAATTTATAAGACTATCCTGCGCCCAACTTGGACGTACGGTGTAGAATTGTGGGGAACGGGTAGTACTAGTAATGTGGAAATTATACAACGATTTCAGAACAAAGTAGCGAGGGTAATTGCCGAAGCTCCGTGGTTCACCCGGAATGATGAGATTCACGATTATCTGAAACTCACATCGGTTCGTGAGATTACACAACAGCGCAATGTCAAATACCTGCAGAGGCTTGAGAATCATGTAAACTACTTTGCAACTATTCTACTCGATAACAGCAGAAACGTCCGATGGTTGAAACGAATCCATGTACTCGACTTAGGGTCTGCGTAACAGTTTGGAATCTAACACCGTCAAGTTTAGTGGTGTCGTATCTAATTTCTTGTTACTTATCTTTCTTTTTTATTTGTTATTAATGTTTGTTTTGTGGACTATATGGTGCTGAAATTAATGGTTTGTGATTTAGGACTATGCTTGAAATTTCATATTCGACTTTAAGTTTGCTTGTAACTATTTATTGTATATTACTTATTTTGTGGGTTCCTTAAGGACCTTCTTATTACGTGGTTTAGTCAGGAAATTTACTTATGGCTCCGCAGGAGAACCCATTGTAATTATAATTGTTATTGAGAAAAAAAACCGAGAAGTTGACATTTATTATTTTATATATATATATATATATATATATATATATATATATATATATATATATATATATATATATAAATTTACAGGTGTATCACGAAATTCTCCGGGACTTTCATAACCTTCTCTACTCGTGGAAGTAATGTAAAAAGTTCATAAAAACATATGTCCTAAAAATGAGTTTCCTCGGATTTCAGCTACCAGGATTTCAGGAATTATTATCTAACTAATTTTTATTTTACAATTGGCGTGTAATTTCCAATTTTTATTATTACATTTTTAACACCAATTTTTAACAGTAAGTTTTGTTTTTACAAATTTTTCAGATCATCAAAAAATAATTTTCTTGTTTTAACATTAAATACTAAATTAAGTACTTTTGTGACAAACGTAGCAATGTATTGCTTTTAAATAAAATATGAATTTTTGTAACTTTTCTTTGTTATATTCAACTTATTTTAAAGCATTTTGTTCAGAATTAATTTCTCTACAAATTTTGTTTAAAAGTTTTATGTGTTTATTACCCATTTAACAAAGTTATTGTACGTCAAACAAAAAAAATATATTTTTACCCCAATCTATTGGTTTTCACTAGAGATTTCTCAAAAACGACTGAAGATACTGTTCTGGAACCTATTTTATTAGATTTTGAGGTCAAAAACCATAAAAAATACGTAATTCTGCTCTTTAATAAACGTTATAAAGATGTCATTTTACCGGGGTAGCTAAAATCCGGGAAAAATATTTCATTAACCGTAACTCGTAAACGAAGTATTTTAGGACATGTTTATATTATTTTTTCCCATTATTTTTACAAATAGAACAGGTTATGAAATTCCCGGGAGAATTTCGTGATTTAATACGTGGTTTTTAAATATATATATATATATATATTTAAAAATTTAAAAACCACGTTATTATATTTTTCTTTTTAAAATTACGTATTTTCCTTATACTGTTGAGGTTGTCGTCAATAATAAACCGTGTGAGGACTGTGTTCGTCATTTCAGAGGTTTCTTTATTGTTTTTAATACTTTGACTACTTAGAAACAGTTATACGATATTATATTCAGTGACAAATCCCGTACATATTGATATTTGTAATAATCGCAGGTATTTAAGTAAATAACAGATATGACCTTGATCGATTATTCAAATACGTAACGTTACAGTCTCATCTTAAAAATGTAATATTATTGTGTAAATATTAAACCTACGAATTTGTATTAAATAAAGAAAAGGTTCTCTAAATAGAAGCTAAAATGTGTAAACCTGATAAACGAATTAAGGTTGATTGGTTTTAGACAATTAAGCTATGCGAAATGATGTATAACGTAATACATTATGAGTATTTATCTAAAATACTACTCGTTTCGATAGTAGTAATATAGTCATATATTTATCTTTTAATAACAGCATTGTCTTTTCTTGAATTTGTGTATATTTTTTAAAATTTCTGTTTAACCAATAATATTCTGGTTTTGTATTCATAGGTGCTTTGATATATTTTTATGGAAAACTATTTGTTAATTACAGAAAAATAAAAATAATTTTTTCATTTCCAAACTAAAAGTTAAATACTTTTAAATATCTGAAGCATTTAAATTCTAATTTGGAAGTTTTTTTTTTCTTTTGTTTAACCTCCGGAACCACCGTTAGTTATTGCTTCAGAGGATGAGATGAATGATTTGAAGCGTGTGTGAAAATGCCATGCCTGACCGGGATTCGAACCCGAGACCTCCGGATGAAAGGCCGAGACGTTACCACTCGCACCACTGAGGCCGGCAATTTGAAAGTTAAAACCTCTAATTATCACAATTATAGACATTAGTATTAAGTTAAACACTTTTATTAAAGACATTTATTCTCCTTATATTGTAAAATTATGAAAACACAAAAATTTCAATAACTCGGGGTTTAATTTATTTATTGGAATGGGCAACGGTTTAAAGCATATAAAGAATCACGTCACACCTTTTAATCAAGCTTCACCCAACAATTTTTGTGTAATAATATACTAATAAGTTACCCAAATGTGCAATAAATATATGTAATGATTTCCCTACCGGAAACGTTAATTTTTTTTTTTTTTTCACTTTTTTACTTCATTGTAGCGGGGTCGGGCCGTGAAGCGGCATAGTCCCCTAGTTTTTTTTTTATAAAATAAATATTTACAATACAAATTGTGTTAGGAAGAATCAGAAAAAAATTTCAAGATATGTTCCACAAGTGAAAATAAAGAAGAAAATTAATATAAACCATATAAAATTTCTCCCTGGTAATTAATAAATTTATATTTTTAAAAAGTTATAATGTCTAAAAAAGCAAAAACCATTTAAATACTGAGAAATACATTATTTTATTCTAACGTTTTCGTTTGTTTGTTTTTAATAAAGTTCAAATTTCTTACTCTTCTTCATGGAAAGTTGAAGTTAATTACATACATTTTCTCAGAGTTAAATTTTATACAAATTTTTCGTCAATATTTTATTTATTTATAGCAATTTAACGAAGTTATTATACTACGTTAAACGTAAAAAATTATGTTAAAACACCATTTTTTTTTGTATTTTACAATATATTTTCAAAAATTAAATATAAAAAAATTCTGGTACTTATTTAATTTTATTTATTAGGTTAAAAATCATATGAAATTATCAAATTTTCGCCCTTGATTTAAATTCAAAGAATTTTAGTATGGCTTTATTTTAACCTGGGCGAAATTTTTCCCCGAGTCATAACTCCCAATATTTATATGAATAGCGGACCCATGATTAAATAAATATTTTTTCATTATTTTCCCTTGGAGAACATATATCTTGAAATTCCTTCCGTTTGACTTAATGAACCCTTAGCAGTACAATATTTTTAATACATATATATAAAAATGAATGTTTGTCTGTCTGTATGTCTCTTATGCCTTCCTATCCCGTTCATCGGATAGCGATGAAACTTTGGAGAAAGATTGGACGCACGCTCGCTAAGGTTTCTGAATTTGTTTGTACCTCCTAGGTGGTGCTGGTGTCGAGATATTTTGAAAAATTGTATTTATGGTCCGATTTAGTTCATATTCAGAATATTTTTTAGTTACATACAAAGAAATACCTCTGCAAAAAATGGACTCGCTAGATGGGGCTGGGGTCGAGATATTTCGAAAAATTGCATTAATGGTCCGATTTGGTTTATATTCAGAATATATATATATATATATATGAGTTACGTGAAAAGAAATACTTTTTCGAAAAAATGGACCCGATAGGTGGCGCCGGTGTCGAGATATTTACAAAAAAATAAACAAATATACAAACAGACTTTCTTCTTCTATATATGTAAAAAGAAATGTTCGTATGTGTGTCTGCTGTAGACTAAAAAACTGCTGGACCGATTTACGCGCGGGGAAAAAAAGGAAAATTTAAAAAAAGAAAAGGGGAAAATGGGGGAAAAGGGAAATAAGTAAACTGAAAGGTTAAATTTTGTGAAGTTCCGTAATGTTCAGTTTTTTATTGTTTTATCCAACTTCCAATTTTGTTCATTTAATCTATAAACATATACTCAAATCTAGCAATATGGATGTATTGCCAAGTCTGCTAGAATATGTGTGTATACATATATACTGGATATATAAGAAATTATCTATTGAAAAAATTACAATTAAAATTACGTATAATTTTTAATATAATGTATAATTTACTTGACTGATTTAAAGTATAAAAAATATTACGTAACCTAATAATATTTGAAGTTACATGAATTAAAATATTAAAAATAATAATAAGTTAGAGAAAATTTAATCTTAATGTTTTTAATGTGATTAATAACTACAACATAAATATTAAAAGTATATCACTTCAAGGAAACAATTATGGATGAGTCATCAAAAAATGAAAAACTGAGAAGGTAATAGTAATTCGTATAATTACGGAAACGAAAGTTCGTAATTATTATATATATATATATATATAGTATATTATATATTTGTTTGTTAACATCCATAAAACATTATCAAATCAAACATAAATATTATTGTACGCTCCTATTACAACAATAATTATAATAATAATAATGAATAAATAATAAATATATGTAAGTAGCAATATAAATTAAAAAACATTAAAAAATAATTGAAAAGATTCAGTCCAAAGGTTTAATGCGCAATACAAAAGAACTTGCACCGAGTGAATAAAAATATACATCCATCTGTACATAATATATATATAATGAAATTAAAAAATTACACGATTTAAAATCATTTTTTATTTAAATTTTAAACGGAACAATTTTTGTATTATCATGTAAATATATAAAGTTAGAATAAATAAAAAATTATCATATATTTTACTGTTATTAATGTAATAAAAAAAGTCACTAAAAAAAAAGTTTACGATTTTTTCCTTCTTAAGGTAATAAAACTTTATAATGTTAAATAACACTCATAAAAAGATATGTAAAATTATTGACATCAATTAATTTAAAGATCTACATCAATTAAATTATATAAAGTTGTTAAAATTAATAGTAACAGTTACAGAAAGAATGATAAAAAAATAAAATGCTTAAATTAAAACCAGCAGGTGTTTTAAAAATTAAATCTTTAAATGTTTCTTGTCTTTCACATGATGAGTACTTTAAAAATAAAATGTTATAATCCTAACAGGTGTTTTTTTTCTTTTCAAAAATGTATTACGTCCTAATTTTTAATTTACATCGTATTTATAATAGGTATATAAACTTAAAATTTTATCCATTTTCCTTACCCCTTTTCAAATTATAAAATAAATTAATTATAAACTAGTATAAAATAAATATATATGTTTCTTCGTGTAAACAATCCCTAATTAAATACCTTTGTAAATCTTTTTACATACAGAAGATTGTTAAAAGAATTTAAAAGACCTTTAATAAGCTTATATACCTATTGTTATATTTAAAAACGTAATAATAAAACAAATAAGTATTATTGCTATACTGTTACATATTTTAAAAGCGTTTTAAAAAGATCCTAAATATAAAAACCAGTTTTAAACAAATATAAACGTTACTTAATTTTATTTTAAGAAGATAAAAATTTCGATTTCATGATTGGTTAAAAGTTATCCCCTCCATAAAACAAATTAAACCAATAAATTTATTTCTTTTTAAAATTCCTTAGAAACCAGTTACGTCAACGTAATCTAATAACCAATTAATTTATTCTTTTTTTTTTTTTGTCTTCAGTCATTTGACTGGTTTGATGCAGCTCTCCAAGATTCCCTATCTAGTGCTAGTCGTTTCATTTCAGTATACCCTCTACATCCTACATCCCTAACAATTTGTTTTACATATTCCAAACGTGGCCTGCCTAGACAATTTTTTCCTTCTACCTGTCCTTCCAATATTAAAGCGAATATTCCAGGATGCCTTAGTATGTGGCCTATAAGTCTGTCTCTTCTTTTAACTATATTTTTCCAAATGCTTCTTTCTTCATCTATTTGCCGCAATACCACTTTATTTGTCACTTTATCCACCCGTCTGATTTTTAACATTCTCCTATAGCACCGCATTTCAAAAGATTCTAATCTTTTCTTCTCAGATACTCCGATCGTCCAAGTTTCACTTTCATATAAAGCGACACTCCAAACATATACTTTCAAAAATATTTTCCTGACGTTTAAATTAATTTTTGATGTAAACAAATTATATTTCTTACTGAAGGCTCGTTTCGCTTGTGCTATTCGGCATTTTATATCGCTCCTGCTTCGTCCATCTTTAGTAATTCTACTTCCCAAATAACAAAGTTCTTCTACCTCTAGTAGAAGATACTACCGATCTAGTATTCAAGTCCGTGTAAAAATAGCTGGCTTTGCTAGGACTTGAACGCTGGACCTCTAGACTTTAGATTTAATGGAACTAAACTAATCTAAATGTATTCAATAAACTTTGTTTTATATTAAAACTAATACTTCAATACATTTAAAGTGTATAAAATAAATATTATTTAATTTAAGTGTTATTTATTCGAACTTTTATTCATGGTATTTAATGTCGCCTATCGATCGTTTGTCTAAGTTCAAATTTGCTTGAATGCGTAAATAAATTCCTTTTTTATTCACGCCAAAAAGTATAACTTCTTATTTGCGTACACAAGTACACACGAACCTTTTTTGGATTTTGAGCTTTTTTGGACAGTTTTGGTTCAGTCGAACCATAAAAAAAAAGGGTAGGTGCACAACTAGATGTTACAACATTCCTAAATCCAAAATTTCAACATATTACGGCTAATCGTTTTTGAGTTATGCGAGATACATATCCACATACGTACGTACGTACGTACATAAATTTGTTTTATAAAAATGTTTAATGGCTATTTTTTTTTATAAAATAATTTATTTGAAAAATAAAAAATTTTTTAATATTTAAGAATTTTTTTTAAGAGAAAGTTTTAACTTTTTAAATAAGTTGTTCATAACTTTTCTAAAACCAAGATTGGATATTTAAAAGTTAAATAAAATTTTCAAAGTTTTGTAGTTTCTACATTTTACTCATAAAATTCTATTTTAATAACATAAAGAGTTTTTATAGAATGTATAATTTTGGTCTGTTATTGGTTTTATATTAGATGAGGCAATGATTTTATCCATTTATAATTTAATAAATTAACTTACTTCCCTTCTGTTTTTCTTCAAAAGTCTCATTAATAAAAAAATACAAAAAAAATAATTATACTTTAAACAGAAAAAAATTAAATTTTTTATAAAAAAAATAATTTTATTTTAGCATTTTTATGTTTTTTTCTTTTTCTGTTTAGCCACCGGTACCACCATAAGGTATTACTTCAGAGAATGATTAAGGATGAATGTAAATGAAATGTAGTCTTGAACAGCCTCAGTTAAACCCATTCCTGAGACGTGTAGTTAATTGAAACTCGACCTCCAAAGAACACCGGTATCCACGATCTATTATTCAAATCTGTATAAAAGTAAACTGCCTTTACTAGGATTTAAACCTTAGAACTCTCGACTTTGAAATCAGCTTTGCAATGACGAGTTAACTAATATACCGACCTGGAGGGTTTAGCATTTTGTTCGAAAAATAAAAATTATATTTCAATCAGTTTTTCCAGCTTGCTGCCAGATCTGGTTACATAGGCAAATGCAATTATTACTACCGGCTTGCAAAGCCTGCAGCTGCAAACGTATGTGTAAATTTACCGTTAAACGTGTAATCCTGAAACAGACGCGTGTGGTTAATATAAACCCAACTACCAAAAAACACCGGTATCCATAGTTTAGTATATAAATCCATATAAAAGGCTTTATAAGGACTCGAATCTTAGTACTCTAGACTTCGAAATCAGCTGATTCTGCTTAACCCGGCGGGCTAAAAATAAAAATTAATTAATTAAATAGATATTAAAAAACGTTTTATTAATGATCTTTATCAATAAAAAATATTACTTTAATTTACGGTCATTATAGAAATAAATTATAAAGAAAAAACAAAAAAAGAAAGGATTAATCTTTTCCCACGGTATTATGTTTTATATCGTATAAAGACTTATACAATATTAGTATTTTAAAATAAACTAAAAAGAAAGAATCTACAAATAAATAAAAAACGAAATAATTCCATTGAATGATAAAGAAGTATATACAGTTAAGTCAGTATATTATCTCCTATGTACTGTATAAAAGGACTATTGTGTGGCTGCACGCAGATAATTTGCGGTTTTCTCTATATTATCCGTGCGTAATTCTTTCTTCTTTTTTATAAGTATACACAGGTTAAATAAACATAACCCGGATTAATACAAATATTATCATCTGACATTGAATTATATATTAGAATTGAAAAGAAAATTCTATTTTTATTTCCATCGATAAATATTACAAATTTATGTTTTATTAATAAGAAATATTTTATTACATAATACTTGTGCTGATTATTTCAAAAAATTATTTGTAAATAAAAAAATATTTTATTTAAATCGTACATAATTATTATATATTAATAAATGAGCAAGTACTTTTTCCAGTGAAAAAAAAATTAATCTACTCCATTATTACCTAAAAAGAACTCATTTTTTTAATAAATAAATTGATTTACAACAGTGTTTTGTTATATACATAATTTTGGCTTTATTTTTATGTATTTATTATCGCTAAATGCAAATTTAATTTCAAAATTTGGCCTAAGGGCATAATTTTTGATTTCTTGTACGAAGGAAAGGAAGTATACAAATTCATGTAAAAGGGTTTATAAGGACTTGAATCTTAGAATTCTCGACTTCGAAAATCAACTGAAAAATTTAAACGACTTCAAATTTAACCGAAATTTTTCTTATATTTTATAAAATGAGAGATTTATTCATGTGTTATATAATTCAGTTATATATGTTTTTATTAATTATAGTAATATATAATTCCAAGAGAAAAGACTTGTTTCCAAGAGAAAAGGAAGAGGTTTCTTTTTAATGCTGTGTATAGACTTGCTTAAAAACATTTTTTTTACTTCCTTGTATGAAGTAATATTGTGATCGTGAAGTATTTCGGTTTTCAGATTTCAATGGAAATACCCATTTTGAACATCCTTGAAATCATTTTGACTAGTTTCGGGGTTACGTCTGTACGTATATATCTCACATAACTCAAAAATGCAAGACGTAGAATGTTGAAATTTTGTATTTAGGGTGTTGTAACATCTAGCTGTGCACCTTCCCTTTTGATTGCAATCGACTGGACCAAAAGTGTCCAAAAAAGACAAACCCCTAAAAAATTTGGATTTTCGACTTTTTTTTAACTGCACTAATAAGCTGTCATTGAGAACTTTTAAACTATATATCATAGGTGGTACTTATTTTCATTGGTTCTAGAGTTATAGCCAAATAAAAGTTTAATTAATGAAATATTTGGATCTTACAAGCAGAAGGCACGTCCCCTTGAAGAATTTGACTTCATTTCCTTTTTTTAAATTTTTTTTTTGTTTTATAAAGATATATTAATTTATTAATAATTATTAACCTCCGATAAAAAAAAAAAAAAAAAATGAAATAAATCACAAGTTATTAGTGAAATAAACTTTTATTTCCATTTTAATTCAAAACTTTTTACAGAGGTTAATAAAATATGTAAGTGAATTCGGATTCGAACCGATGTCATGGTTACGGATCCGACACGTTCTCACTTACACCACATAAGCGACGTGAAACAAAATTAATATATAAACTAATATAAAATACTGATGCGGGAATCAGAAAAAGATGTCATGCAATTTGATGTCTACCACAATGCAATTGTGCAACTGTCCACTTTATTAAAGAATTGGAGGATCGTATCTCACTTTCAAATGAAATAGATTTAAATGAAGTGCAAGAAAAAATTTATATATGTAATTTAATAGGCGTACAAGGAAGTTATGCGGTGTCCACATCAGATTTTTTAAAGTTTGGTTAATTTTTTTTTTACCGGTAAATGTGTAGTCTTGAACAAACTCAGGCCAACCATTCCTGACACGTGCGGTTAATTGAAAAGCCAACCACCAAAGAACACTGGTATCCACGAATCTAGTATTCAAATCCGAATGAAAATAATTACCTTTAAGATTTGAACCTGAAAACTTCGACTTTGAAATTTACTTTCGATTAAAATTTACTTTAAAAAAATAAACAGAAAAATCAAATAAATAAATACTTAAAAAGAAAATTACCATGAATATTTTTTCTTTCACTTTGTATATTTTTTTATTGCAGTATCTATTTAATTTTAGGGTATTATATAGATAAAAATAAATAAATCATTTTTCTTATTAATTAGGTAGAATTCATTTAAAACATCAATTAAATATAATTTCTTTAAAATAAACAGTTTTTATCAAAAGTAAAAGAAATAATAATAGTAATTTAGCTGTTTTAATGCATTACCTAATATCCATTGTTTTGTTTTACGTTTAGTTGTTTTCTTTTTAATTTTTCTTCTTGGAAAAACCTAACGGTGTAAATAGTGTTTTCAATTTCCTTCTTTTGGTCGTTAGTAACCATTTATAGACCACAAAAAGACAACTATTTTTTTTAATTTTCTTCTATTATACGTTTAAGAAAAGGCTTTTTCCTTTTTTATGACAATTTCATTTAGATGTTATTTAGAAGACGAAAACATGAAATTTATCAAAAGGAAACATTATGTTTTACTTTCAAAAATAAACCGAAAAATCAAATAAATATATTTATATATACATAAAACATGATAAAATTAACTTTAACCAATACCCAGTCCAGAGTGAAATTCAGAGGTGAACTCTCTCAACCCTTCTACATAAAAACTGGATTGAGGCAAGGAGACGGCCTCTCACCACTCCTTTTTAACTGCGCCCTTGAATTTGTCATGAGAAAATGGTATGAAATAAATCCCAAAAATATAAAAATGGGTACTAAGAAAAACTCCATCACACTAAATTGCCTAGGATTTGCAGATGACCTCGCTCTTTTAGCAAATAATATTCAAGAAGCCAAAACACAAATCATGAGCCTTCAAAACCTAGCACAAAAGATAGGGCTTCATATCTCTTTCGAAAAAACTGAACTAATGGGCATAGATCCTCTAGTAATAGAGCACATTAGGATTAGCACATTTAGGATTTACGGTAAACAATCAGAAAATTAAAATAGTAAAACAATTTAAATATCTAGGGGAAATAATAACTTATAATTTAAATGAAAAAGTGACATGGCAAAACAGGACAAATAAAATGATTAAATCCCAAAAATTAACTCGGTCAACATATAACAAAAAATGCCTTTCTGCTAAAACAAAACTTAAACATTATAAAACTGTAGTAAAGCCAGAAGTCACCTACGGAAGCGAGACCCTTTTCAAAATCACTCAGAAAAACCGAATTGAAAAAATTCTGAAAATAGAGAGGAGAATTGTCAGAACGTGTATCAATAAAAAACACCAAAAAGAAGGCCGATGGTGGATTGTGCCAAATGAGGTGGTGTATCGAGAAATAGAGCCTGTTACTGATACTATACGGAAAAAAAGAATCTCTTTCTTCGGTCATCTCATAAGGACACCGCAAACAAGACCGTCAAGAAATATCATTGAAAAGCTCCGGTTCCAAAAGCTAGAAGTAGGATGGATCAAAGAAATTAGAGAAGATATGAAAGAATTGGGAATTTCCCTGACCGACCTACAGAATAAAACTGGAAAAATCACAAAGCTAAAAGATAAAAGCATTAGATTTAAACAAAAGACAGACAAACGACAAAATACAACGAAGAGGGTGTTTACGGATGAAGAAAAGAAAGCAAGATCTGAACGGATGAAGAAATACTGGGCAGCTCGAAAGAGTAAAATAACACGCTTTTCTCAGAAAAGATCCAACTAAAATTGACTTAAGTGGTCCCATGTTGGCCGTAAAAGCATAAAAAAAAAAAAAATATATACATAAAAAAATTATCATGAATATTTTTTCATGACCTTTAGATTTTCTTACAGTTTTTCTTCCTTTCCTTTTCCTGCTTAGCCTCCGGGAATTACCGTCAGTTATTACTGCATAGGATGAATGAGGATGATATGTATGAATGTTAATGAAGTGTAGTGTTGTACAGTTTCAGATCGACCATTCCTGAGATGTGTGGTTAATTGAAACCCAACCACTAAAGAAAACCGGTATCCACGGTCTAGTATTCAAATCCGTATAAAAGTAACCTTTCTTTTTAAAAGTTTTTCTTCCTTGAAACTTATTAAATTATTCTTTAATTTTCTTTCTGAAGTTGTTTCAAATCAAATATTAGGTCTTTTTTATTTCCTATTTCTTCTAGTTTTTCTTATTTTGTCATTCCTAAACTTTATCTTTTACATTTTTCCTATCTTCAAAAAAATTATATTTTCATCCATTCTCTGAAGGTGGCCGTAAAAAAAGTAATTCTTCAATTATTTCTGGAACAAGTGCAGTTCAAAGTTTGATCTTACCCGTTAATCCCAGTTTTTTTTTTTCAATAATTGAACCCAATATTTTCTTTAGAATTCTTCTTTCTTTCATTTCTAAATCTTCTTCTGTACCTTCACAAAAAGTTGTGTATCTGAGCAACAAAATACTTCCGATTTTACTAATACTTGGTAGTATTTTAATTAAAAAATTTTAGATAAAAATTTTTGTTATTAAAAATAACCAATTTTAATAAAAGAAAAATTATACGTATTAAATTTTAAATAAAAAAAACGATTTTTAAAGTTTTTATCTGGATGTATTTAAGCTAATTTTCTCAGAATTAAATTCTCTTCAAGTTTCGTTACTAAATCATTCGCATTTATTAGTCATTTATCAAAGTTATTGTACAAGAAACCTAAAAAAAAACATTTCTCGACACCGAATTTTGTGTTTTACGTCATATATCTTAAAAAGTAATAGTTACAGATCTGGGACCTATTTTATCCTATTTCCCGCTCAAATCACATAAGAAATCACCAACGATTTTCCTTAAATTGTATCTCAAAAATTATAACAGGGCTTCCTTTTATTAGAACAGCTGAAATTCGAGTGGAATCTTTATATTTGTTTGAACCTTTTTCACCAGTAGAAGAATTTTGAATTTTTACCAGTAGAACATGTCCTGAAAGTATCTCCGTTTCTTCGACGGACACCTGTATAAACTGTTGACTTTTATAAAATATATTTTTTAAAATTGCTCTTTTTCATTAATGATTGATATTTTCTGATAGGTATTTAAATTTATCAGTTTTTTAAAAATGTTTTCATGACTTTTTTTGAGTATTTCACATACAATTTTTTCAAATGAAATTTGTAGCCTTGTTTTTTCTACTGTTTAATTTCTTATTAGCGTTTTCTAAGTCTAGAAATATTATATCCCTATCATCTACAAAATCTACTCTTCAGTTCTTCCCACTTACCCGCCGGCTTAGTCTAGCGGTGAACTCGTCATCAAAAATCGGCTAATTTCGAAATCGAGACTTCTAAGGTTCAAATCCTAGTAAAGACTGTTACTTTTATACGAATTTGAATACTAGGTCGTAGATATCGGTGTTCTTTGGTGGTTGGGTTTCAATTAACTATATATCTCAGCAATGGTCGACCAAAGAGTCTATATGACTACACCTCACTTACATTCAAACATCATCCTCATTCAACCTCTGAAGTAATACCTGACGGTGATTCCCGGAGGCTAAACATAAAAAAAGACGTTCTCCCGGCTTTATATATTTATTCACTCTTTGTTTTTCTTCTAGATTATTCCATTCTTTAATAACTTCTCTAAAATAAGTAGAGATAATCCATCTCCTTGTTAATTTTGAAACGTTTTGAAAAGTCTTTAACTTATTATATTTATTAGTCATTTACACTGTTTTATTATCTGCCCAAAATTCTTTTAAAATTTAGAAGATTGAATTTATTTCGATAGAACCTAAGCTTTTTTAAAATCTATAAAAATCAAGATTTGCTTGTTTGAAAAAATTAATTATCAGTTTTAAATCTTCACAAGAACCGTTTTTAAAACGTGCTCAGTATTCTCCAATCTGGTTATATAATGCGTATTTATCTTTTCGAGAAGGTTTTTGGATAAAATTTTCTATTTTAATAAGAAAGAAATTCCTCTGTAATCATTTATAATTTATCTCCCTTTTACTTCCTTGTACGAAGTAAAGGAAGTATGGTGATCTGGAAAAATTTCGTTTTTCAGATTTCAACAGATATATCCATTTTGACCATCCCTGAATCCATTTTGACTAGTTTCGGGGTGACGTCTGTACGTATCTATCTCATATAAATAAAAAACGATTAGCCGCAGTATGTTGAAATTTTAAATTTAGGACTATTGTAACATTCAATTGTGCACCTCTTTTTTTGATTGCAATTGACGACTAAATGTTTCCAAAAAAGCCCGAAATCCAAAAAAATTAATTTTGGAGTTTTTCTTAACTGCATTAATAAGTCCTCATTGAGAGCTTTTAAAGATATATCATGTGGTACTTATCTTCATTTTTTCCAGTGTTACAGCCAAATAAAATTTTAATTAATGAAATATTTGGATCTTACTAGGGGAATGTGAATATGTAATTTTATAGTCGTACAAGGAAGTCATGTGGTGTCCACATCAGATTTTTACGTAAAGGGTGGATTAGAGCTTTATTTCTCAATTTTCTTATACTTTTTTAATTTCCGATATTTTATTACATTATTTATCAATTTATTATTTATTTTTCCACTTATTTAATTGATTTTCCTTTAATTTATTATTTATTAAAGTTTCCCTTTCGATTTAGCACGGGATAAAATAATATTATAAAAATTTACACGTAGTAGCTTATTAAGTAAAAAATAGATTTAAAAGATATG
This sequence comes from Lycorma delicatula, assembly GCF_047948215.1. NCBI lineage: Eukaryota > Metazoa > Arthropoda > Insecta > Hemiptera > Fulgoridae > Lycorma > Lycorma delicatula. The sequence continues at coordinate 16,341,858 of NC_134461.1, forward strand.
TAAATATTTTATTTCAAAATACTATTAAAAATTCATGTACAGCTATTTTTATTTTGTTACTACTATTTCCTTAATAATATAAGCATACAATACTATTTATAGAGCAACGGTAGCGACAGCAGTAGTGATGTAGAGACAGCCGAGTAAATAGCTTAAGTCTCGTTATAAAGGGATAGCATTATAAACCATCAACGACGCAAATTGGCATTGATATACGTAACTACCTATTAGTCTATCTAACTACGTGGTATAGGTTATAAGTTAACCGGGTGTATGTAGATAAATAATTATTTCGTTATAGAAATAAGCGATGTTATTACTTAACTGTTATAAAAATGAAATAAATTATTTAATTTTAGTAAATTTAGAATTAAATTTAGCACCCTATTGACCGTCATAATGGAATGGTAGCATCAGTGTTTTGTCTTTCATCCGGAAGGTTCTAGGTTCGAATTCCGATCTGACTTTCGCATTTTTTTCATACGATACAAAAAAGTTCTCTTATTAATTCATAAAAGAAAGTAAGATAATGTAACCGAGTGTTAGCCTGTAATTACTAGCGTGAATAAATAAATTTTCTTTTAATTATTATTAAAGTTTTCTTGATTAAATATTTATAAAATTAAAATTATATATATATATATATATATATATATATACATATTTCAATTACCATAAGTCTCAGAAGTGTCGAGCTGTGTCTGTTCTAGACTACAAATTAACTGATACATTTCGACTACATCTGTAGTTACATCAGGATCGGTGACTTGGCCACCAATATAATTGTCAATAATGAAAATGAATTTTCTTTTCGGAAGGTTTTTAGCATTGCCTTTGTGAAAGATTAAAGAAGCCACCATCCAGATGGCTTCTTTAATAAAAGATGATGACTTCTTAATTCAGATGGCTTTTTTAATAAAGATGAATGGAAGAAGCCTGCCTTTTTAAACTGTCATGGCAAAACATCCCAACCCCGTAGGGGTAGACATCCACATTGTGATGTTACCGGTCGCCACACCACCCCTTCCGTTCCAAGCCCAGAGGGGCTTTACCGGAGGTCGTCTTTAGACCCTATAACTGATTACATTTTGGCTACATTTGCCTATGGACACACACCCAGACCGGCAGACTGATAGGACAAAACATGTAACTATATATATTTTTTTTTACTTTCCCGTCTAGATAGAGCTCTAGAAAGGAAAGTATTGCAATTTATCAAATTTGGGCACAAACGGTATTCACCGGAACTTGACGTTTTGACATCTAAGCAAGAAAGAAGAAGAAGAAACCTAAAGAACAAAAAAGTCTGTTTGTATATTTGTTTTTTTTTTTTGTTTTTGTTTCGTAAATATCTCGACCTCAGCGCCATCTAACGGATCCATTTTTTGCAAAAATTTTATTTTTACTTAACTAATATGATTATGAATCAAATCGGACCATAAATACAATTTTTCTAAATATCTCGATCCCAGCGCCACCTAGCGAGTCCAAAATAATTTAGAACCTTTGTGAGCGTACGCCCTGATCAGAACAACTCATCAAAGTTTCATCGCAATCGGATGAACGGTAAAGGAACGCATACGAGACAAACAATTATTTAGTTTTATATACACAGATATATAGCCGGTCGCTTCGTACGCCCTGATCAGAACTGACCCAGGGATCCTAGGCCTTCCCGGGCCGCAGAGTCGCTTCGGTTGCCATTTCCGTCTAGCCAGAGCGTTCCGCCCTCTTGACTCCCGCACTATTTTTTATTCTCATGGTTGTGAGAATAATACTGATAAATAACAATTAAAATTTTCAGGCTTTATAGAAACCTAAAAAAGATATTAAATTACAAAATACAGAATAATATTAACTATGGTAACTAAAGTACAAACACACCTTTAACGACGAAAAATTCATAACTTATTTCTCTGTCATGGAGACAGAAATATTATAATGAAGTAAAAGGATTAATATTTTTTTCTTTAATGATATACAATTCATAACTTCAACCTCAAGGGGGCTAAGACCTCGGTATATGACTTAAAACCTTTCTGGGATAACACGAATGTATTTTTGAAATTTAAAAGCAATCGTTTGGTTGGTTTATGCATGATGGAAGAACAGACAAATAAACTTTCGGATTTATATATAAGATTATAAGAGATAATTTTTATTAAAAAATTACTCCTTAAATTTTACACCAGCGGGTGATGTAGTATGCTTTTTCACTTTTATTTTTATCATAAATCAACTGTTTTAATACGTCTCCGTATTTCTTATAAGTCTGAACCAATTTCTTCACCTCGAAGGATAACTTAGGATCGTGAATGTAAGAGCATTCATGATTCTAAACAATCATTTTTTAATATATAATTCTATCATTATTTTTCATTATTAGTTGTATTTTTTCTATATATATTCTTCCTGTTAAAACAAGATTCATTAACTTCGGGTGTATTCTGTTTATAAAAACTTTGCCAAATATTTTTTTATACCGTTTAATTATTTTAAAATCTTTTCATTTTTTACTATATCAGTCCAGTTGTTTTCCTACCTATCAACATTTTCTTGTACAACATGAAAGACTATATTTTTTTATTTTTTATTTATTTGTGGCACTTTTTTATATTTTGTGGCATTTATTTAATCTATACTTATTACCATTAAGTACCGCAGTTCTTTCAATTATTTTAATGAGATTTTTCGTTAATAATTATTAAAAATCTGTATTTAAATAGCAGTATATTAAATGTGGCATGTATGAATTTAGTAATTAGATTTCATTTTTTCCAGTAATTTATAATATTCTTTCATCAACAACTCCATATTTCTCTTGAATTCACATACTTTGTTATACAAAAATTAATATTTTTCTCATAATAATTAACTTAAATTATATTTTTTGTAATATAATTAAATTATATTTCCCATTTTCCCTTCATAATTTGAAACATTATAACGTCGACTTTAATTTTAGAATAATGTTACAAAAGGATTTCAAAATTTTTAAAAACTTAACTCTTTAACCATACTTTAATCAAATTATTAACATACATTGCATGAGTTTAATTATTAGGTTAATTTGGATTAGAAGAGATAACATCATATATTGAAACTCCGCATAGACGTTTTGCAATTTTTTATATTCGCACCCTTAATTTACTCCCGTACGAAGGGATGTTTGCAAAAGTAATGGTGGAATATTGTATTGTCACTGACCTTAGTAACTGTGCAAAATCTCATCAATCGGCAATGTCAGGAAGTATATTAAATTAAGGATACAAGATTTGAGGACAAACGTGAAAAAAAAACATTGTGAGTTAAAGAAAGGCAAGTAAAAACCGTTTAAAACTGATAAAACTGAATAATTAATTACCCACATTTTTACTATATTTTTTTTTACTGTATCTAAAATTTCATGTCATCTTTTTTTTTGTTCTGTCGTAAGATATTTATTTTTTCCAACATGACATACGTTTATATCAAAAGGACATTAATTTTTTATTTTTTTTTACAAGAGGAGAAACAATGTCATGTTTTGGTTTACCATTTTTCTTTAATTAAAATTTATATATATCATACCAACAGAATCAATACTAATTTTATAGTATAATTCTAATTAAACTAATTTGTAAAACCAATAAAAAATAATTATATAATAAAAATAATATTATAATTCCTACCAAATAATTGAAGTATAATTAATTATAATGCTAATACACGTAAAACTATTCTCATAAACCTTCCTCGTTAATAAATGAAAATATTATATCCCATATAATTAATTGCTCAGTGCGTTATTTCCCAACAATTTAGCAACATAATTAATATTAAGAAATGATGTTTAATATTTACAGCTTAAAATATTTAATTATAAAACAACAAATATTATAATGTAAAAAACCATAAGGTAATAAAAATTTATCTTTAAAAATTTTAATTACTTTTGAAATTTAATAAACATAACATATAATAATTAATTATTTAAAAACATTGCAACACCATCAGTAGAATAAGCAAACGATAAAAAAGAAAGATATATATACATAGAAAAAGAGTGAGTGAGAAGGATTGGCAGTACGTAACAAGCTTTAACGGAAAACCCATAAATATGATATATAAAGAAATAATAGGCAGCCAATTAATGCTAAATATGCACTTTAAATAGGTCTATTTAAAATCATGCATGTAATAATTATAAAGAGTATATATTTTTTATACGATTAAAAAAATTTAATTAAAATAGGAGTTCTGTTCAATATAATAATTTCTTTTATTAAAATATGTATACAATCCATCAAAAAAGAAGTTACATCATTAAACAAATAAAAATCATTTAACAACTACAGGCAACAATTTTAAAATGTTAAAAATTGATATTTTATTATAAATCTAAGTCTTTTATAATATCCAAACAAATGAAATAAGGAAGTTTTTTTTTTAATTTTTAAAGGATTTGAGCTTTAATTTTTTTATTTGATGCAATAGGTTGAAAGGATAACAAAAAAAAAAGTCATATTTACAATCTTCGCAGATGAGGCAAGTGTACCTGTTCCAGAAAATAATTATTTAAAAGTCCTGGAAAAATTCTACATGAACATTCAAAAAATTATTCACTGGCTGGATTGTAACCATCTGACTAAATATAATGAAAAAAATCCCTTTTGGCACGCCATAAAGCGGAGATAGATTTCACCGGTGCCAAGTAGGGAATAAAAAAGATTTCCAGATTAAAGTTAAGAAAAACCTCAAATTTCCTCAACACAACAACGGTTGCAAGTGAAAAAAAGTTTCATATGTTTATCATACGACAATCTTCTTACGATTCCAGTAATATTTTGGTCATCTTTGTCGTAAGAGTTGGTCATATCAAAAATTGATTCAGACAAACGTTTTAGGTAATGATTAGAGGATTAATGAGCACTTTAAACCGATTGGATACTGTGCCTATTAAGGGACTTATGATCGTTTTTTTCCTTCGAAACCCTATTTTTTCCACCTTCTGGACCAATGGTTGGTGATATCAAAAGACTTTACTTACAGAAGTTTTAGGCCCTTATCCAAAGAATAGTAGAAACTTTAAACGGATTCGTAATTTTTCTTAATAAGAAAGTTATAGCGATTTATTTTTTTTCAAAAAAGACCCCCCGAATTTCCGCCCCAATGTCCGATTTTGCCCATTAACGAACTCAACCGAGATTTTGGATCGTTATATTTTATGTATCAATTTCAAAGTGATTGGCTCAAAATTACGGTAGTTATCGTGTCCATAAGAAAGTGAAATATATATATATACAATTTTTAGCTGACTGTGGTTTTGGGGTCTGGGGGATGTGAAATGCGAAGATATGTCGAAATTTTCTAGAAGTCGAATCATAGTATCCATTACAATAGGTAGCTTTCTCATGAAATCTACCTAAAATCGTAGAATTGTATTTCTAAGGTAAGCTGATAATTATTTGCCTGTTTTTATTTCATCCACTAAATATAATAACAACTATTAATAATAAATAATAATAGTAAATTAATAAAAATTATCACCTTCCATTACGGTGTGCAGGCGTACTCCCCCGGTTTAATTGTCTCCGGTAACTCGATTATTTGTCAACCGATTTTTACAAATTAGATGTCATTTTGTTTAAAATAAAATACTTAATAAATTTTATATTAGTAAATATTTCATAAAATAAATAATTACAAAGATATTGAAGATTAAAACAATTAAGATGGTCCCATTTTGAAATCTTTAAAGGTGAAGTTTTCAAATTGTTTTATTTTGTTGTCTTAAATTTGCCAAATTTAATTCAAGTAGGTTTACCCGTACCTGACAAATAATTTTTGTTGAAAATCACAAAATGGCGTTCAGGAAAAAACAAAGTAAAATAGGACTATTATGTCGACAATAAATTTTTTTTTCTCATTTTTGTTTCCTGATTCAGTATCTTAAGTTCAGGGAATACTTCCCGAAATATCCCTATAATAATGGTGATCAATTGAATAGAATTCCCATTAAGATCGATAGTAGAATATTTCTGTTGTTTTTAATGCAAAATTTCTGTTTGTTAAATATTATTTTAGTTAGTTTATATAATGGACGGAGTTTGGAATTGCATTCCGATCGTTTGTAAGTCGTATTTAAGAAAAGTAATTTGTATTCGGCTTCTGTTTTTTTTTATTAGATGACAAATACTGTTGGTATAAAAAAATTGATTTAATTTTCAACAAAATCAAACTGTATTATTTTACTTTGAAGCCCCTTAATAAAACGCTAAGCATAACATCAATAATATATATTTATTTTGCTTAGGTATATTCCCAACAAAAATATATCATATCTTTGTTGTTCCCTCAAAAAGAATTTTCAAAATACAAAAACGAGATGTGAGGTTATAGTTTGGCGCCCAAAATAAGAATTGTGTTGACCGATAGTTTGAAATTAAAAATATTAATTTATCCTTGAGTTCAAATTAATGAATGTGAAATTTTTTTCCACACACTTAGTCAGCGGGGGGGGGGGGGGGGGCTAAGGGAACTATAACCCCCCCAAAGGGGGTTATAGTTCCCTTAGCCCCCCCGAAATTGTTATTAGACTTTATCATTCAAACAGTTTAACATAAAAACAATATGATACTTGTTGATGATATAACTATTTTTTTTCTCAGCAATTCACATGAAATCGATGTGCTAAAAAAGCAATGATTGTGTAATATATAATATCTTCATAAATTTAAATTAACATTACATTATGTATTTATATTTTAAATAATTAATATGGACTTTAAAAAAATCTATATTTTATCTCGTAAATTATTATGTATTTTGTGATGCTGCTCTGATTAAGATTTCATTACGGTTGATCCGGTTAAATGCAACAGAAATTCCTTTTCTTTTTCTATTCATAGGTGAAATGTTCTATGTTATGTATATTATCTAACGATTTCAACAAATTATTTTTTTATGCATCGCATATCTAGCAAACTACTTATTTTCATATAGGCCTGTTCTTTTGTATTTTATTTTTAAAATAAAAGCCAAAACTAAATTTACTTTAAAACACAAGAAGTGACACTATATTAATATTTGTTCTTTAAAATTTGATTTTAAACAATGAACAGTTAATTAAGAGTAGTAATTTTTTTACTTTAATGTTAGTAACGACTTAAACAAAAAAAATAGGTGGAAATTTTAAGAAGACTAACTGGAAAACCATTCTTTTTTTAACGTAATTTTTTTTATTTAAACAATTTATTCTTTCAAAAATATAATAATTTTCTGAGAGAAAATGAAAAATTGATCACAATTATGATAAAAAAAAAAAAAACAAGAAGCAAAACTTTTTATCTATGATTTTAATATTTTTTAGTTAATGAAATACCGAATATTAATAAATATATTTAACTCCTTTAAAAAGTCACTCCTTTAAAACTCCTTTTAACTCCTTTCATTTATTGACCAAAAAACAAACGTTTTTAATTCTATTATTCAACCTATTAAAAAATTTCAGTATAATTTTCTTATTTACATAAACATAGAGTATCACGAAGTTTTCCTGGGATTTTTATTACCTGAGGCTTGAATTGTGGGGAACAGCGTGCAACTCCAGTATTGACATATTGAACGCTTCCAGACAAAACCACTGCGGAAAATGCTCGAACATACTCTGGTACATAAGTAATGGCCTTATATATAATGACCTTAAGATGCGAACCGTTCGGTAGGAAATCTCTCTGGTCAGTTTACGGTATCAAAATCGTTTGGATCGGCACCGGAATTATTTGGCGGTCAATTTGTTAGATAACACGATCAGTGGTGATTTTTCAAGATTGCTGAGAACAATATTCTTGGTTTGTCATATCGCTTCAATTAGGTGACTTTATGGTCTCATCTATTCCATTATTAAGTCACAAGCCGCTGGATCTGTGGTAATTTAAAGTTAATTCAAATACATCGTACTTAGTTATTGTTCTATGAACAGATTTTAAAGTCGCTGTGTCGTTATAATTAAAAAAAACCTTTCATAACCTATTTCAGTCGTGAAAATAATGGAAAACGTGTCTATAAACATACGTCTTAAAATGCTTCGTTTGCAAGTTACAGTTAGTAAAAAATTTCTCTCGGATTGAAATAAATTCATTCTGAAATTTTTAGGATATTAAATAAGAGATAAATTTGTTATTTCTAATGAATTTTGATCTGAAAAATCGAATAAAATAAGTCCGAAAACCGTATTTGCAATAGTTTTTGAGAAATCTTGGGTGTAAATCAATAAATTGGAGTAAAAAACGCTGTTTTTTTTAATATTTGACGTACAATAACTTTGTTAAATAGCTAATAAATATATATAAATTTTAAAACAAAACTTGTAGAAAATTTAAAACTAAACAAAATGGTATAAAATAAGTTGAATGAAACAAAGAAAGTTAGAAAATCTAAATCTACAAACAATACATACGACCAAAATGCATTTATTATTCGTACCACTTTATAATATTTGGTTTTTATTTAAATATTTTAGTGAAAACTGTTATAATGTACTGTTGCTAAACAGAATTCAAATTTTTCTAACCTTTCTTTATTTATTCAATTTATTTTGCACCATTTTTATCAGAATTAAAGTCTGTTTTAAAACATTATGTGTTTTTAAACAAATTTATTGTATGTCAAACTTAAAAAAAGGATGTTTTACACCACTTTTTTTTATTTTCACCCCATATTTCTCAAAAACTACTGCAGATACGGTTCTGGAACCTTATTTATTCAATTTTCAGGTCAAAAACTATAAGAAGTCACTAATTTTCTACCTTAGTTAAGGCCCTAAAAATTTCAATACGCCTTGGTAGCCGAAATCACCTGAGTAGCTGAAATCAAAGAAAACTTTTTCACTAGCCTTAATTTGCAAATGGCATTTTGAAACATGTTTATATAAAATTTTTCCATTATTTTCGTGAGTAGAATAGGTTATGAAATTCCTGGGAAAGATTCTTGATACAGCCATATAATTATCAATGTTTTAAAGAAATAGGACATTTCAGAAATTGTTAATTATAAAAACTATTTTAATGTTTCTACAAGTTAAATTTTATTTAATACAAAATTAAAGTTCTAGAATATTTTAGTAGTATAATACTTTTACAAATGAAATCGATAACTTATTTTCAATTATTTGGAAATAGTGGTTATTTTTTTTCAAGAATTCAATGTCAACTAGTTCATATATTTTATATCATCAGTCAAATTAAGCGATTAGCCTGTATAAAAAGTTTATCAATTTATCCTAGTAAATAACCAATTTGAATATTTTTCAAAAAAAAAAAATTTTTCCATTAATTTATATTTAGTTTTTCTTATTCTACTACAAGTTTATTATTATACATTTTTTTACAAATATTAATTTATCTTCTTAAATATAAACGTTGAAGGTTAATTAAGCCGACGTGAAAATGATATTATTTTCTTTACATAAAAAACAATCATAAAAACAAAAATATTAATTTGTTTAATATTTATATGCATATAATAAATCAATTAAAAATTGTACAATAAAAATAGGTAATTATCAAGCAAGGAAATAATTTATAATAACATTATTATTATTAATTATTATTATTATTATTCTCTTGGGCAAGCCCAGTAAAAAAGCATCCTGGCCGGCCCAAAGGCAAGGCAGAGGAGCTATAACTATTGTTCTGACATGCATTGTATATGGTAACATGAACTAGTGAATACTTTGGGTGAAATATATGAATGAAAGACAAAATACCAGACGTAAAAATTTATGAACTGCCAGATGTTAACGGCCATTGTCCCCTGTCTGCAGCTCCATCTGATGACGATCAGGTGGCCCTTCAAGAACAGGCGTTATCTTATCACTAGAGCTTGTGATGTACCGACGGACCAAGCGGCATGTATCCAGCAACACAGCCTTCTGCATCGTTCGAAACAGATTTGTTGGTGCTCAAACGGATCTTAATGAACCATGCAGAGAACGTGGAATCTCTCCCATCGCGCCCAAAACCACCGGGACCACAATTACGCTCTCCTGGTCCCAAATCTCCCGGACTTGTTCTGCAAGATCCCTATACTTCACTAGTTCTTCCGTGTACTTCTTCACTATGTTGGTGGATAATGGGATTGTGACATCGATCAGGAAGGTGATTTTTTTCCTGCTTCTTGGTCAGAACGATGTCTGGCCTATTATGCTCCACTGTCCTGTCCGTCAGAACAGTACGATCGTATTACAGTTTATACTGATCGTCCTCTAATACAGGCTGAGGAGCATACTTAAAATACGGGACTGAAACAGCAAGGAGATCTAGGTCCAAAGCGAGTCTCTGATGAAGTATCTTCACCACGTTGTTATGTCGGAGTGTATATTCCCTTGGAGCTAAAAACTGACACCCGCTAACGACATGTTCGATGGACTCGTTGGTCGATCCACAAAGATGATTTATGATTACAACGATTATGAAGATGGTTTATTATTATTTTATTTATTTATTTTTTTTTTTTTTGAGGTTTTTAGTGGCATCGACTACTATGGTCATTAGCCCCATCCCACTTCAAAAAAAAAAAATAAAAAAAAGGTTCAATTATTCACATTTCTATGAATCAAAAATGTTCAAAAATTTACGTTCTTCTATCTTTGAATCCAGAATATTACTTTCTAGGCTTTCCTTTCAGCCATCCTTTCTTGCCCCGTTTTCTCCATTCTTCTGACGGCCTCAACCTCTGATGACAGCGTATCTGAGGCCCCAGACATGGCATCGTCTTCCTCTATTTCGGATGCCAGTGACGTTCTGCGGCTGACGTCAGTCGATGAAAGTTTCGTCGGTGCTGTTAGCATCTTTGCTAGGGAATCTAAACTAATAAGCGATGATGTCTCCGCGGCGGATGAGCCGGACTCTATCACTACTGTAGTACTGGGTCCAGCTGAAATAGATGCTCACCGAAGCTGATCTCTAGCGGTTTTGGAGGCTCTATTGGTACAGGTTTTATATTCTCTACGTCTGGTAGTTTCTCAATAAAAACTTGTACCTCCATTTCCGTAGATTCAGATTTTCTTGTCACAATTTCTTTAAGTTTGTGACATGAGAGACGACGGAGTGATCCGTTTCTCGTTGCTAGATAAGCAAGATTTTTTATTCTTACTTCAGTTGGTGGCTTAGTAATCGCAGGTTTAGCTGCGATTACTAAGCCACCAACTGAAGGCTTAATAATAATAATAATAATTATTATTATACAGATATATTTAATTATGTCATTGAAGTAAAGATATTAAGCAACTAAATTAGATAGGCCAACCTATTACATGTTACGTAACATTTAAGCATAAATATAAAATGATGTGTTAAAATGAAACCTTAAGGGTAAATAGTGGGGGCAAGAGAAATAAGCTAAGGTTATATAACTAATAATAACAGCAATACAAGGGTAATAAAACTTTCTAAAATAAATATCATTATTAACGTTCTATATTAACCTTAACATGAGTCTACGTGCGTTAAATAGATAATTAAACAAATAAATTAAAGAAGAATAATTTATACAAACAGAATTTAACGTATCTCAAAATAACATTAGGCAAATTTCATACTATAACACGGTAATTTTAGCTGCAGCTTTATATTGATCTGAATGCTTGAATTTCTTTACAAAAAATAAAAAGAATAATTTGGAAAAGTGGAATGAAAGATTCCTGAGAAAAATAAGAATTATAAAAAAACTAAGAAAAATTCATGGTTCGATTCTAGAGAAAGAAATCTATAAATTTGGCAAAGAAGATCTATAATAAAACTGAGAGAGAATTAATCCGGTGGGTTAATTACGCTGTTTATTAATGTAATAATAAATAAAATATATGAAATTAAACCAAATTAATCGCTTTTAAGTACAAAAATGCTTTACTTTTTTTTGTTCATTTTTATATTTATAAATTTTAAGTTATCTATTTTAGTATAAAAATATTTTTTTAATAAAAACACGGTGTGATATAGTAATTCATTGAAGTATAGATATATATTTCTTTTAAGTAAATAATTTTACGCACGAGTGAAGAAATTTTGATGTTAATTCATAATAACTATTACATATATATATATGAATAATTACGAGTTAAAGTTGCTTATTTTTGATAATTTATTATTTTTTTGTATTCATTTCCTTGAAACAAAGCTGTAACTTTTTTTCATTGCTACCATTATTTAAATTTTTTTTTTTATCACTAATTCCTATCTTAAAATGGAAATGAATAAATATGATCAACTAATAATAATAATAAATAAATCAAAATCCATCCCAAAAAAAGGAAAAAAAGATTAATAATTAAAGTTCTGTTAAGTGCAACTAAATGCTGGAATGTTTTTTACAAAATAATAATACTAATGAAATGAATTTAAATCTTTTCCTGCCGGGTTTTAATCAATCAGTTCTAACTAGTTTTAAATCCAATACTCTTTTAACACTGAATATTCAGATCGGTTAATTAATTTTTTTTATTTAAAAATTAAATATTAGAGTTAATTAAAAATGAATTTAATCCTTACTTATGTGTTTTTCATTCATAAAATAAATTTATATTATCTATTAACAGCTTTTAGTTAAGATATTCATTTTAATTTACACCTAATTGCTAAGTAACTGATAAATTACCGTTTATATGTCGTGATTTTTTTTTTCTTAAAATACAAGATTTATAGCTTATACGAGTATAAAGGTTATTTTCTATTTACAACTTTTTGCCTCCATTTTAATAATCAGTGACATTTCATCACTATTCTAATAAGATTATATATAAAAAAATTTAAATAATAAACTTGCTTAACATTTTACGATTACGGTTATGAAATATTCCTTAAAAAAATTAATCTCTTAAGTGCTGAAGTCTGCTTAGTGTATGCAGTCCTAAATATTTATTATTTAACTTTCTGTTTATACCAGTTTAAGATACATAAAAAAATTAAATAAGGGATTTAAATAACACTCTACATTTTCTTTAAAAATAAATAAATTAATAATAGTAATTCTAAACCTTTTTTTTTCGAGGTACGTGATTTTCTTTTGCCTTCTTCATCAAGTAAATATTTCTTGCGAATTAGTACAAAGAACTCGCCGAAATTTAACCTTACTGATTTTTCATTACTTATATACTTATATACAAATGATCCCTTCATTCTATAGATTATAGGAACCGGTTACATAGGAAACATCAGTAAATCAGTGAAATCAACTACGAATAGTACATGTTGAACCTTAAACGTTTTACTTGCATTACGATCATAAAAAAAGCTGAAAATACAGGAGTCCCGCAACTTACACACGCATACACACACAAAATTTAATTTAGCATGTCAGTGCTACACCAGCGCTTCTTCTGGTGATAGAAGGTACTATAGACGCAGTATACTCGCTTAGATACTTAATTTATTTTTCACTTTTAGATATAAAAATGCTTACTTTTTATTTATAAATTTTAAATCACCTATTTTCTTATAAAAATATTTTTTATAGATTGAATTTTTTATAAAAAAAATAATAATAAAATGAATTAAATTTTTCCCCGTTTTTTTATAAATAAATTTTTTAGGGTAGTGGTGCGATTTTGAAAAAATAATTATTATTTTTGCAAATTTTTTTTTTTTTTTTTAATTGTTAAATGTCGAAAAATAAGATTAGACGAAATCTCAAGATATTGAGGCTGACCTAGCTATATAGCCTCACCCCGTAGACCTTTTCCGTTGAAAATTTAATGGCATGCCCTGTATGCAGATATAATCTAACCAACATTGATCAAAATCGGCCCAGTAGTTCTGAAGATATAAGGTTATTTATAGTATGACACCGAACACATGTACATACGAACATCCGGAAATTTTCCATCCGGTTTTTTGGGTTTCTTAGGTGTCAAAACGTTAAGATTCGGTGGCAAACCGCACATGCTCAAATTGGCCCGATTACAATACTTTCCCTTATAAAGCTTCAGATCTGCTGTGATACGGGAAAGCAAAAATGTAGGAAATATAATATTAAGCAGCTATTTAAATAATATTCAGTAGAGTAAATAAACTGCCAACGGAGTTTTTATACTCTCCAGGCACTGACAAATTAAAGCTTAATTTCGAAAATTGGTTTCTCGATTGATTTTAAGATTTTTATCTTAGTATACAGCTGTTTTTATTAAATATTTACTTAAAGAAAATAAATTAAATATGAACTTTTTTTTATCTTTATTCATTTGACTGGTTTGATGCAGCTCTCCAAGATTCCCTATCCAGTGCTAGTCGTTTCATTTCAGTATACCCTCTACATCCTATATCCCTAACAATTTGTTTTACATATTCCAAACGTTGCCTGCCTGCACAGTTTTTTCCTTCTACCTGTCATTCCAATATTAAAGCGACTATTCCAGTATGCGTTAGTATGTGGCCTATAAGTCTGTCTCTTCTTTTAACTATATTTTTCCAAATGCTTCTTTCTTCATCTATTTGCCACAATACCTCTTCATTTGTCACTTTATCCACCCGTCTGATTTTTAACATTCTCCTATAGCACCGCATTTCAAAAGTTTCTAATCTTTTCTTCTCAGATACTCCGATCGTCCAAGCTTCACTTCCATATAAAGCCACACTCCAAACATATGCTTTCAAAAAATTTTTTCTGACTTTTAAATTAATTTTTGACGTAAACAAATTATATTTCTGACTGAAGGCTCGTTTCGGTTGTGCTACTCGGCATTTTATATCGTTCCTGCTTCGTCCATCTTTAGTAATTCTACTTCCCAAATAACAAAATTCTTCTACCTCCATAATCTTTTCTCCTCCTATTTTCACATTCAGCGGTCCATCTTTGTTATTTCTACTACATTTCATTACTTTTGTTTGTTCTCGTTTATTTTCATGCGATAGTTCTTGCGTAGGACTTCATCTATGCCGTTCATTGTTTCTTCTAAATCCTTTTTACTCTCGGCTAGAATTACTATATCATCAGCAAATCGTAGCATCTTTATCTTTTCACCTTGTACCGTTACTCCGAATCTAAATTGTTCTTTAACATCATTAACTGCTAGATCCATGTAAAGATTAAAAAGTAACGGGGATAGGGAACATCCTTGTCGGACTCCCTTTCTTATTACGGCTTCTTTCTTATGTTCTTCGATTATTACTGTTGCTGTTTGGTTCCTGTACATGTTAGCAATTGTTCTTCTATCTTTGTATTTGAACCCTAATTTTTTTAAAATGCTGAACATTTTATTCCAGTCTACGTTATCGAATGCCTTTTCTAGGTCTATAAACGCCAAGCATGTCGGTTTGTTTTTCTTTAATCTTCCTTCTACTATTAATCTGAGGCCTAAAATTGCTTCCCTTGTCCCTATACTTTTCCTGAAACCAAATTGGTCTTCTCCTAACACTTCTTCCACTCTCCTCTCAATTCTTCTGTATAGAATTCTAGTTAAGATTTTTGATGCACGACTAGTTAAACTAATTGTTCTGTATTCTTCACATTTATCTGCTCCTGCTTTCTTTGGTATCATAACTCTAATACTTTTTTTGAAGTCTGACGGAACTTCCCCTTTTTCAAATATGAACTATAAGCGTTAATTTTTCTTTTACAAAGAATTTTTTTATAGACCACTTAAATGAAGTCAAAAATGAAATATTCCCACACTTTCCCACTTATTGGGAATATTTTCATTAAATTTTAATAAGATAAATATTCCATATATAAATCTATTGACCGTATTTGAACTGAAGTGGTTCTTTCAGTTTGGTGATATTTAGCGAATAGCAATCAGAAATATATATATATTTATGTTAACGTAAAAGACCGAAATTAGAGAATATTAGTATTCTCCGATGAATATCGACACATACCAAATACGTTGGTGAATGACTGAAATATTTGCATTTATTATTACACAGTCGGACATTTGCCGGTGTATATCAAGAAACACAAATAAGCTCTGGTGGGCCCAATATCAATCTCTACGGTAAATAGATTACGAGAAACCGTCGTAAAAAAGGAATTTTAAATTTAAGCTAAATATACCTACACTCGCTAACATCGTATAATTAACATTAAATATACAAATTATAAATGTCAGTTTCCAACACCGTAGGCGATTACAATACATGCAAACATTACTTGGAATACATCTTAGTTTATCACTTAAATGATTAAAAGATATTATTTGAAACATAGCAGTTGTAGGCCTTTCTTTTTTTCTTTTTCTGTTTAGCTTCCGGAACCACTGTAAAGTATTACTTCAGAGGATGAATGTAAATGAAGTGTAGTCGCGTACAATCTCAGGTCGACCAAACCTGAGATGTATAAAAAAGGAATTAACATAAAACAGGAATTGTAATAAGTAATCTGTTTTATTCTAAGATAAAAAAGACTTGTTAAAAGAAAACTACATTATCACCAATTAATAAGTATAGACCGGAAATATTTTTATTTTTTTTTTTTTTATATTCGCATCGACTCGCAGAGATCTGTGTGAATGTACCGGTAAATGTGTTCTTTTGAACAGACTTAGTCAGACCATTCCTAAGGCGTGTGAATAATTGAAATCTAACGAACAAAGAATTTATCTACGATTTAGTATTCGAATCCATAAAAAAAGCAACTAACCTTTATTAGGATTTGAACCTTAGAACTCTCGATTTCAAAATCAGCTGATTTGCGGCAACGAGTTCATCGCTAAACCAACCCGATGGGTTAGGAAATATTCAATTTACAAGGAAATATTACAAAATTAATAGCTGTCAAGATATAATAATTTTATTGTATAAATTAAGTTTCCACTTACCGACAATTTAAAAAGTGTAAAATCCAGTATTTTCGTTAGCTGTTACTCCATCTTCAGGGATTTTCTAAAAGATAATAGTCTCAAACATCCTACAAACATGACGTTACTGTCTTATTGACGCACGAATTAATTTTATTCTTGATGATCGACTATTATGAACATAACAGTTTAATTTTAAAAACGATTATCGATTTGTATTTCAATTAACATCTTTTAGAAAATCCCTGATGTTGGAGAAACAGCTCCGAAAATACTGGAATTTACACTTTTTAAATTGTTCGTAAGTGGAAATTTAATTTAAACAGTTGTATTAATACCAACCGTGCCAAATGCTAAGAAAATTAAATCTAAACAATATAATAATTTTAATAAAAAATTTAATAAATATTCACGGTGTCCCCCGAGAAACGAAGAAATTTCAGGACATGTTTTACTGGAAAAAATAATTAAAATTATACAAATAAATATAGGTCTGGAAACGCTTTGTTTTTGAGTTACGACTAGCGAAAGATTTCGCTCGGTTTTCAGGTCTTGTATTAAAAAAAAAGCCCTACTGTAATCTTTGGGACTCAAATAAAGAAGTAATGTTGGTGGTTTCTTATGTAATTTGAGCTGGGTAATAAGATAAAATAGGTCCCATACCTGTAACACCAGTAGTTTTTAAGATATCCGACGTTAAACACAAAATTCGGTACCGAAAAAACAGTTTTTTTTTTATTTGTAGTACAATAGCTGAGTAATAGATGCGGAAAATTTCGTAATAAAATTTTTAGAGAATTTCATTCTGCGAAACGTAATGTAAATACAGTCCATAAAAATTAAATAAATTTTTTTAAAAACTGGGTTTCTTATTGAGGAAAAACAAACGAAAAATAGAGAGAAATTCGTATTGTTATTTCTATACCTATTAAACATTATTCTTAATATAGCAAACAAAAAAATAAAATACATAAAACAACAAATAAATAAAATACACAAACAAAACAGTTTTTTGAAAAAAAAAATTACTAAACGTCTTTGTAGAGGGGGACCTCATACAGATTATATTATTCTACAATTTTATAAAATTTCATCAACCAAAAATAAAAAATAATCTTTTGTAAAAAAACAGTTTTTTTAGATTTATTATATTTAAAAAAATAAAAAAAGAAGGATTTCCTATACATTTAATAAAAACAATGGATAACTAATGACAGCATAAATTTCATTTAGAATTCTTAAATGATATAAAACATTTTAAATTAAAAACAATTCTTTATAAACATAAACTAATCTTTTATTTTATACATATAAAAACTAAGACACTATATATATATATATATATATACATTAATTGTAATAAATAAAAAAAGTTAAAAAGAATTACTAACATCAAAAATTGTAGAAAATATCCGGCCACGGATAATTTTAAATAGGGGAACATACCTTAAATTCTTGAATTATAATTTATATACACACATATATATATATATATATATATTTGTGAACGAATTGATAGAACAGGAACTGGTTGCAACATTAGGAGTAATAACAACAGAAGGTATACAAAACACACACACACACACACACACACACACACACACACACTAATACATATATATATATATATAAATACAACAGGATCAGTTCTTGCTTGCTTAAAATGTGAAACTTCCAAGCCGGAAACCGTGACGAACATTACAATAAAACCTAATATACTTGAATAAATTAAAATTAATCTCAGATAAAAATCAGTTTAGAAAAGAGAGAGGAAAATATATAATAATAACCATGTTTTGTATACTAATTATATAGTTTAAAGAAATTAACGTAATTATGCATGATATATAAAGAATAAAAAAAAACAAGAAACAAAAAAAGATACATAAAAGCTTAATTTTTTACAATTGAAATTATTTCCGAAACGGACCACCAACAAAAATATATATATATACAAGTATGTTTGTATAAAGAATAAAAAAAACAAAATACCAGAAGAATAAGGATAGAATTAAAATAAATAAAAAAAAATAATAATAATAAATGAAATACAATTAAGGAATAGAAGTTCATAAATTAAAGTGTATATCATTTACATTGAAAAGAAAATTTTCTGATGTAATTTCATTTTTAATTCAGGTATATAGTTAGATAATTGATCCTTTAATTGATTACAGAGCATAATACTTTTGATTTTATCATTGTAAACCTACGTTAAAATTAACTTTTCTCGCGCAATTATTTGTTTTTTTTTTTTTTGTTTTTTTTTATTTATATATATATATATACATAAAGTCATTAAGAAACGTAAAAAATAATTATGTAAATTTAGAATTCATTATACGAGTACATCAGGAAAATATTATATGACTCATTCACAATTAAAACAAATAAAAAAATCAAATAATTTCAAAATACTAATGTTAATATACTGTAACATGTTTTCTGAATGAAATAGGAAACATTTCAGTTTTTTGGGTTTTTTTTTTTATTCAAGTCATTATTATAAAGTTAAGTATCATTAATTGTTTTTATCTCCTTCCTTTTTTTCTAATTACGTGTGTATGCACGTAATTTTCTGTTATCCATGTGTACTCGTATTGAATGTATGTATGAACATTCATTTTAAAATATTTTTTTTATAAAGTTATTGACTACAAAGTTTGTTATAATTTAAAAAAAAAAAGGTTTGATACCTTTTTTCTTAGTAACAAATTTGAACAAATAAATACTATTAATGCAGGTGTTCAAAATTGGTCACAGAATAGTTTATTATATATATTAGGAGACTCGGCAATGCTTCGCTGTTGCAAGATTTGAGTATATACAGAAATTAAATAAACACTAAATAAATTTTGATAAAACATTAAAAAACTGAACATTACGGAACTTCACCAAATTTAACCTTTCACTTTATAAAACTCAGAATATAAATAAATCCATTTGTAAAAAGAGCGTAACCTATCGGATTTATATGAAGCTACTTTGTAAACACAGTAGTAGGTTCAAAATACCCTTAACTTACTTTCTACTGGTCAGATCGTGAATTTCAATAACTTTAAAGCTTCTCCGGACAACGCGGACCATTTTGTAAAAAACCCTCTCGTAAATCGGTCCAGTAGTTTTTTAGTCTATAACGGACACACATATGAACATAGAAAAAGAAAGTCTGTTTCTATATTTGTTTGTTTGTTTCCGAAATATCTCGACCCCCAGCACTACCTAGCTGATCCAAAGAAATTCAGAAGCACGAAGAAACCCTTACATAACTTTTCAATAGTAAAAATAAATAAAAAAACGCTCCTATTTTGAAACTATTTATTTTTTAATGAAATTATCACATTCCAAGGGGCTTCATATTGGGAAGAAGTAAAAAACAAAAATAAAGGGTAAGACTGATTATTTTAAATTGAATTGAAAATAAACAAAAACCTAAAAAACATAGGGATGCGATAACCCTAAAAAAATTGATGAATTAATTAACCACAGAAGGTTACAAAGAACCTTGTACGAGGGAATGTGAAAGTTGAAATTTGAAGAGTATGAAAAATGACATGCCTAACCGGGATTCGAACCCAGGGCCTCCGGATAAAAGAATAAAACGCTACAATCCGCCACGGAGATGGTGAAAAAATTATCAAGATTTAATGTTTTTCATAGCTAATTTTAAAAGTGGTCAATAACACCAAAGAAAACAAATAATGAGTAAATGTTCCTATTTCAAAACGATTTATTTTTAAGTGTGAAAGAGTTACGAGGGTTGTACTGTAGGCCATTTATGAAGTTAGCTGTCAAAAATATGAAACGGTTACTATTCTGGTTAAGGTTATCGTAAAATGAAAAATTTCGCTTGTACAATCGGCAGGCTTGTTTAGCCGCGAGGCTTAACGCACCAAGTATCGAGTCAACCGGGCGATCGAGATACCGGGCCACCCAAGACCAAGTTACCTTTTTACACTTTAAATATTATTCTATCACTCACCTATGATGTCAAAACACATTAGACGACTACAACAGAATTTTTTTTGGAGTGGGAGTGCGATTTTGCAAAAGTTATTTTTTAAAAATATTGTTCTTTTTTTAATTGTTAACAAATGTAACTATAATTAAGCGAAATCTTGAGATATTGAGGGTGACCTTGCTCTACAGCCTCACCCCCTTGACCTTTTAAGTTGAAAATTTAATGGCATCAATGCCTCATAATTGAAAATTAATCTGACCAAAGTTTGGTCAAAATCGATCCAATAGTTCTGAAGATGGTGAGTTAGAGGCCAACATCGAAAACTCTCACCGTACATATGAACATTAATATCCGATAAATTTCCATCCGGTATTTTAGGTTCCTTAAGTGTAAAAACGTGAAAATCCGCTGAAAACCGGATATACCTAAATTGGACCGATTAAAATACTTTATTTTCTAGAGCTATAGCTCTATCTAGACGGGAAAGTAAACCCACCGGGTTGGTCTAGTGGTGAACGCGTCTTCCCAAATCATCTGATTTGGAAATCGAAAGTTGCAGCGTTCAAGTCAGTTAATTTTATTCGGTTATATTGAATACTAGATCGTGGATACCGGTGTTCTTTGATGCTCGGGTTTCAATTAACCACACATCTCAGGAAGGGTCGAACTGAAACTGTATACCACTACACTTCATTTACATTCATTCATATCATCCTTAATCATCCTCTGAATTAATACCTGAATTCCCGGAGGCTATACAGAAAAAGAAAGACGAGGAAGTAAAAATTTTCTCCATGAACGAAGTTTTTTATAAGAAATAAATCTTGTTTAGTTTAAAAA
Organism: Lycorma delicatula; assembly: GCF_047948215.1. Classification (NCBI taxonomy): domain Eukaryota; kingdom Metazoa; phylum Arthropoda; class Insecta; order Hemiptera; family Fulgoridae; genus Lycorma; species Lycorma delicatula. The sequence goes on from NC_134461.1 coordinate 16,363,430, forward strand.
CTTTTTTTATATTAAAGACATCTTCGTTTCTTTAAACGTAAAAAAAAAGGCAAGCTGTTTCATATAATTATTACAGTCCATATTAAAAAAAATTCCAATTTAAGGTGTTATATTTTTAAAATATTACGTGATATTTAATTCGTTATTCAATTATAAATTAACAAAACATATTATTTATGTAATAAATAATTAATTTATTATTACTATTATTACTATTATTAGGTTTGGTAATTTTTTAATTCTTTTTATGTATAGCTACCGTATATTTGAACAGGTTGTCAAACTAAAAGGCCTTGGTTTAATTTCTAAAAAGTAAAAAAAGCTAACTATTAAAATATCAACTAGATAACTTCCTTCCTAATTTGTAGTGATGATATACACACTTTAAAGATTTATAAAAAAGATAAGTAAATCAAGTTAATAATAGATACATTTATTTTTTTATTCTTACCTTAATTTATAACAATATTTTATCAATTTATCGACTAGATATGATTAAAAAAAAATCTAGTTTTAAATTACCGTGGAAGTTAAAATTTTTATTTAAAATACATATATATATATATAAAAGATGATTCACTATTTTTATTAAGATAAAAGTAGATTTTGACAATTTATTAAACTGATAAACATTCTTGTTATTAAGAAAATACAACAAAAAAAAATCAATTTTCTCACTGTAGAATTTAAAATAAATTTTTAAAAACGATTAATATTTAAATATTTTTATTTAGCTTTTATTTTGCATATAAAAACAAAAACTATTAACCAGATACTATAAGACAGGTGGTCTTATCTTTTCAGATGACTCCAGTTAACGACTCCTTGATAAAAATGATTTGAAATCTAAAAATATTTACTGATTAAATTTTTATAAACAAATTTATTTCAAAATAAAAAAAAATAATAATCTAAACCCATATATTTAAAATCATTCTTTGTTTACTAAGTCAAATTTGTATAAATTTAGTCGATTTATAAGCAGAAGACCAATCTCTAAAATAATTTCATCGGTTAATTATTTAAAAATAGCATAGGAAACATTTCTAATTATTAAGGATCTTTTTAAGTTATTTTACGATAAGAAAAAATATTAAGTAAACTGGCACTCGAAGGATCAGTGACGAATAAATCTATTTTTTAAATTAGATTTTAATGAACATTTTGTTTGATGAAAAAGATAAAACTTATCAAATATTATTACATTTTATTAAAAATACGTGGTTAATTGTATGTTACTAATCAGATGTGGCTGCACAAATGGAAGATTAAAGTCAATCCGGCGAAATCTAAACGCATTATTCTTACGACTAAGAGAGGAGACTGCTCTCTGGTCTACCGGGATAACGTTGAAATTTCTCATACAAATATATAAGAACTTACCTACTTAGGCTTACCTACCGGGTTGATCTAATGATGAACTCATCTTAAATCAGCTGATTTTTAATTCGAAAGGTCTAAGGTTCAAATCCTAGTAAAGGCAGTTTTATATACGGGTTTGAATACTAGATCGTGGATACCGGTGTTCTTTAGTAGTTGAGTTTCAATTAACCATACATCTCAGGAAAGGTCGATCTGTGAGGCTAAACTTCATTTATACTCATACTTATCATCCTGATTCATCCTCTGGGAAGGTGGTTTCGAAAGCTAAACCTAAAAAGAGAGATATATTGGCTTATGCCTAGACCGATGTATGATGTAGAGAAGTTATGTACTGGAGAAAAAGAAACAGATGGATCAGAAATTCAAGCGTATGTATTGGCTAATGGTTAGAAATTCTTAGTTCTCTCTCTCTCTCTAACAAGATTCTTCTACATAAGACCTTCTTGAAACCGATAGGGACGGTAGTGAAAGCAATATTAATGTGATCCAACGTTATAAGATATTGAGGAAAATGATCCAACCGCCTTGGTTCGCCAGAATTTCTGAAATACGTCAATATCTGGAAATCCCAACTATTCGTGACGTAATTGATCGTTTTAGTTCTACGAGTTAGGCTAAATAGACGTATAAATCCCCTTGCCTTGAATCTGCTGAACAACGGTGATGACGTCAGATCAGTAGTTCCCAAAAGTTTCCGACTCGCGGCGGCCTTTTTCAATTAAAATTTTGCCATTGAGCCCTACCCTAAGTAAAAGTATGACTAAAATAAGTAAGAGATAAAAATAAATAATACTCGTGTATTTTCATTATTATTTTACTTTAACATTAAATTAATAATTATAAATATCTTGGTTCAATTAATTATTTTACAATATTTCGCGGCTTCATGTGAAGAGGCCGCGGCGCATAAATTGGGAATCACTGCGTTAGACGATTGAAAAGGGTTCATAAGATGGACCTTATACTCTATTTTCATGTTTTTTTCGGAACTTTTTATACCTTGCCTATTTATCAGTTTTTGTTACCATTTTTTGTTTACATTGTAGTGATCTACTAGTATTTATTGTTGTCTTAATGCTACTACTATTTGTCGTATTCTGAATTTATCTTTCTGCATTTACCATTCGCTTACTTTATCAACTTCTATTTATGTTTGTGCTTAATTTTCCATTCGTTCGTTTATCTATCTGTGTTCATATGCGCATGAGCATTTTCTGTTTAATAAAAACATCATCGCTTGCAAACTGAATGTGTCAGATATACAGAGTGATTCAGGAGGATAGGGCAATACTTTGACAACACATTCTAGAGGCTAAAAATAAGAAAAAAGTTCATATAAACATAGGTCCGAAAAAGCTTCGTTAGCGAGTTGTACAGGATGAAAGATTTCGCCCGAGTTTCAGTTCCTCCGGGTAAATTAAGGCTTTCTGAAATTCTGGGAAGGTCAATTAAGGATCAAATTCAATTGTTTCTTGTGGTTTTTGAGCTGGGAAATCGAAAAAAATTGGTTCCAGAACTGTATCTCTCTTAGTTTCTAAGATATCCCATGTAAAACGCCAAAAATAGGGTCAAAAAACACATTTTTTCTACGTTTGACGTACAATAACGTTCTTAAATTGGCAATAAATCGTACATTTTTTAAACATAAATTTTAGAGAATTTAATTATAAGAAGATTGATGTAAATAATATTAACAGAAAACAAATAAAATTAAAAAATGTCCACTTTTATTAACAACAAACATTAATTTTTAACAGATTGAACTTACCCCTTAATTGACCTTCCCAGAATTTCAGAAAACCTTAATTTACCCGGAGGAACTGAAACTCAGGCGAAATCGTTCACCTGTATAACTCGCTAACGAAGCGTTATCGGACCTATGTTTAAATGAACTTTTTTCTTATTTTTAGCCTCTAGAATGAGTTGTCAAAGTATTGCCTTATCCTCCTGAATCACGCTGTATATGGTCATTAGGGTGGACAAGTGATAAAACCCAGTGATAATAGTACTTTTGACATAGTGTGTGTTTACTGGATTTTATAACGTGGGTATCGGTGTTCTTTGGTGGTTGGGTTTCAATTAACCACACATCTCAGGAACGGTTGACTGAGACCGTACAAGACCACACTTCATTTACATTCATACATCATCCTTACGGTGGTTCCTGAGGCTAACAGAAATAAAAGAGGGAAGTATAGTAACATACTTATGTTACTATAAGTATATTTATTAACACGAACATTTACTGTATATTTTCGTTGTTTAGGGGGGGGGGGAGGATCATCATTGGATGGCCCTTTCTCATGTGATATTTTAACCTATTATTTTAACCTAATTATTGCTTGTATGTTTAAACTATATGATTTTTATTATTTTTTCTACCTCTTGTAGGTTAAAATATTTTCGAAACTTTTTTGAAAATGTATACTTTATATAAAGAGCTATCAAGAAACGTTTACAATTTTTTTAGATTGTAGATCCCTGACCAAAATTCAGAAGGTTTATTAAAAATGTTTTTCTTATTTTAGGCTCTATTTTAGGGAGTGGTATTTATAGAAAAATTTACTTAAGGAAAACTGTTAAGTTAACCTACACGTAATATTTTTAGAAATTTTTTAAAAATTTATTCCTTATCTCTAAAAATGAAATATTCAGTTTTTTGCTTTTTGAATTGACTCTTTTAATTTTTATTGTTTAAAAAAATTGTTTGTATTTTTTTCATCACCTAAAAGGCTATAAAAATTAAAGTACCTTTGGCACCAATATTACATTCCAGACCCAAAATGAGAAATAATTTTTTTTATTACTACCATAAAAGTTGCATTTTATTTTTCAATAAATAAATTTTAACAAATTTTTTCCTTTTAAATTAACTTTATTTACTTCCTTGTACGAAGTAAAGGAATTATTGTGATCGCAAAAAATTTAGGTTTTCACATTTCAACCATCCATTTTGACCATCCCAGAATCAATTTTGACTAGTTTTGGCATGACCTCTACGTGTCGTGTACGTATATATCTCACATAATTAAAAAAGATTAGCAGTAGGATGTTGAAATTTTGGATTTAGGACTGTTGTAAGGTTGTGCAACTTCCCTTTTGATTGCAATTGGTGTACCAAAAGTGTCAAAAAAAGTCCAAAATCCCCAAAAATTAGGAGGCTCTCAATAAGCCCTTATCGAGAGCTTTTCAACGATATAACATAAGTGGTACTTATTTTCATTTGTTCCAGAGTTATCGCCAAATAGAATATTAATTAACAAGATTTTGGATCTTAGAAGGGGAAGAGGCACATCGGTTCGAATCAGACTTCATCTCCTTTCTTTTTTTTAACTTTTTTTAATTTGAATACATTGTTTTATTAATAATTATTAACGTCTAATTATAAAAAAATACGTTAAATAATAATTCAATAATAATGTATATATATAAATATATATATATATATATATATATATATATATATATATATATATATATATAACAAAATATCAGATGTTATTAATAAAATTTAATTTTATGTTCTTTTCAGTTTAAAAAATTGTATATATGTAATTTAAAAGGCGTACAAGGAAGTCATGTGGTGTCCACATAAGTTTTTTTGTGAGGATCACTTTAAAAATAAATTTTTCCAACAGCGTATGGAAACCCCTAAAATCAAAAATTTTTACTTGAAATTTGGGAATTTTGATACTTAAATCTTATTTTGGTTATCATGAGTAGATCGTCGTAGTCGGAAAAATATTTTGCCAGCTTTTTTTTGTATATATTTTGTGTAAACCATAGACCAATTCCATTTTGTTCGTCCGAATTTTACGGTTGTTTTTCTTTATGTTCCATTCTATGGATTTACCGAGGTAAATCCTGGTATTTTAATTGTTTTTTTTCTACATGCCTGGTTATTAAAAAAAAACGAGAAATTAATTATATTTCTTTATATTGTACTTTTTCAAAAAATACTTGAGGGCCGTTTTTTGAGCTGTAATATGTTGAATTGTTCTTTTGGTATTATTGTTATTATTTTTATTAAATAAAATAATAACTGATTAATAAGTAAATGAAATTTAATAACATATACCGTATAATAATAAAAGATTTTTAAAATTCCATTTAAATTTCCCTTTACATGTGTTGGTAGGACTGATAAATGATCTCATAAATTTAAATAGCTTTTAATAGGTAAATTAATCAATTGTTAATTCAATAAATTTTAGCTAAGCTATTTATTCAGTAAATGTAATCGTTATCATATTGAAAGAGCAGAATTGAAAAGTAGATATTTAATGTTATTGAAGTATAAAATGATGGGTAGACTGCTACTATATACACACACATATATATATATATATATATATATATATATATATCCCTATTAAACTTGATTGCTACGTAAAATATTAATGAAGAACAACATTTCTCTTGCGTGAGTTAATATTCTAACTTAACCAATGCCAATTTATCCTCTTTTCTTTTTAGCCATTCTATTAAAAAGGAAAAAATCAGTCTTACAAACATCGGTCTTAATATATATGTTACGATATTATTTAGCTTAATTAAATAAATTATTAAAATCTAATTATGCCACATTTTCAAAATAAAATAAAACAATTATGAATTATAGTTCCAACTTAGATTACCAAATAACTGCAGGTGGTACTTCTTTAGACAATAAATATCTATTTATATATGTTTACTGTCGAAGAAAATAAATATATCTTTGCTAAGATAAATAAATACATAAATATAAATAAATAAAAATAGTAAATATAAATATAAATAGATAATAAATATGTTATGTATAGAATATCTAAATGAAAAATAATTTAATTCTCATTTTATTTAACGTATTCTTTCTTTATAATAATAATTATTACTGTTAGTATTATAAACATTTTTATTTTTATCCAGATTTGAGTCTGACATCAAAATAAATAAAAAAAATGTTCATGTGCACAAATGCATTAACTCGTTTCATTTTACTTTTGAACAGAAAGAAATTTCAATATAAATAATCAATAACAGTTTAAAAAAAAAAAAAAATGATTACCATTAAATAAAAATTAATCATATTATTGTAATATCTATATATATATATTTATACTAGCAGACCAGCATTACTTCGCTATTGCTAGATTTGAGTATATAGATAGATTAAATGAACACAATTGAAAGTAATATAAAACATTAACAAAATGAACATTACGAAAATTCACAAAATTTAACCTTTCCCCTTCTCCTTTGACCCCCTTTGCTTTTCTCTTTTTTCTTTTCCTTTTCCCCCATTTAATTTTTACAATTTCCCTTTCCCCGTTACCCCTCTTTTCATTTCCCTTCCTTCCCCATACATAATGCTTTGTTTCCCTTTCCCCTCCCTGTTTCGCCATTAATTTCCCATTTTCCTCTTTCCCCTCTCAATTTCCTTTTCTAGTTTTCCTTTTCCCCGTTTCCCCTTTTTATTTTTTCCATTTTCCCATTCTTCCCTTTTACCTTTTTCGATTTTTCTCTTTTCCGATTTTTCCCTTTTTCTTCGCACGTAAATCGGTCCAGCAGTTTTTTATCTATAACGGACACACATATTGGAAACCGTGAAATGTAATCGTAAAATATTTAGTATAGCGGGTGTTGCTTTTACGTCCAACAGATAGCGCTGTTTTTAAAAAAAGCATGTTTTTACCTGTCACAGGTGTGACATATTAGGTATATAAAAACACGTGCGTATTCGAATGCAACGTTGTGTCAAAATTTCAAAGCAATCGGTGAAGAACTTTCGGTAGGGGCTTATTTTACGTAATATATAGTCAAATTTATATTGAAAATACTACATAGTGCGTAATAGTGGGTTTAGTTTTATATTAATATAATTAATTAGACCAGTAATCTTAGGATTTTATGAGAAGGCGGTATTAATTAATTATAAGTAATTATTAATTCTTGTTAATTAATATTCTTGTTAAATGCCGATCTCCGTGGTGGAGCGGTAGCATCTTGGCCTATTATCCGGAGGTTCTGGGTTTGAATCCCGATCAGAAATGGTATTTTTCATAGGTTACAAAAATTAGATTTTATATTCCTATGCACAAACTTCGAGATTATGTAGTTAATTAATTCATCCAAGAAAAAAAAATTAAAATAATGGAGCAATGAATAAATATTCAACTAATTTTCTATTATAAAGGGACGATTCTATCGTAAGCAATGTGCTGTCTTTTACTTCTTGTATGTATGTGTGTGTGTGTGTGTGTGTGTGTGTGTGTGTGTGTGTGTGTGTGTGTGTAGGTATATATATATATATATATATATATATGTTTATTGTTTTTACAGATATAAATAAGAAAATTAACATAAATAGCTAAAGAATTAAATAGAAGAATAATTATACGTATTTAATAAACGATAGACTAATTTGTAGTCATCTGAAAATTAAATTATTAATAATTTTATTACCTCAATAAATTAATTTATAAACAAAAAAACACGAGAATAAAAGTAGCCATTCTTTATAGCATGCAATATTATTTAAATAATCTAAAAAAGAAAAAAAAATTATATATATATATACTAAGAACAACGAAAAAAAGGCGTAAATAAAAAGAGCTTAGGTTACCATAAAAAACAATAGAGAGTATCAAGAAACATGTTTAAATATCTCGGAGAAATTACAGAATGGAATAGTCAAGAAAAAACAGCCTTAAGAAATCGGCAACAAAAATGGAATTCCTACCGTGTTACATAAAGCATGTATAACAAAAAAGCAATCTTTCTAAATCCAAAATTAAAGTACTTGAATGCATTACAACTAACACAAAACAACCCTGTTAAAATACGAGAAAACCACCAAAAATATATTTCGTTGGACAGTGTGCTGAATCCACTGCGGCGTAGGGCTTTCTTCAGCAGTTTATTTATTGATTATAATTCGGTTTTATTGTTGGTTTTTGTTACTTTTTAAAATATTTAATTCCTTAATTTTTGTAATAATGAATTTTTTTTCGTTTAATAACCAATTAAAATCTGTCACTAATTAAAATGTTTTGTTTTTAATGAACTTGGAAATTATTACGTTTGTATTTAGTTTCCATGGATTTTGTTCATACACTTTAGTTATAATAAAATTTTCTACAAGATTTAAAAAAAAATGTTACGTGTTTATTACCCGTTTAAGTTATTTTACGCCGGATATAAAATAATGAGGTTTTCGAACCCCAATCTTTTATCTTTTACCTGAGATTCCTCAAAAACTACTACAAATACCGTTCAGAAACCTATTGTTTTCAACTTTTAAAAATTTAATTTACCCCTTAATTTGAGTTTTAAGAATTACAGTCCGGTTTAATTTTACGAAAGGTCAAAAAATCAGTGCAAAATATCTCTCCGGCCGACACACTGTAACGAAGCGTTTCCGAACCTACGTTTATATGAACTTTCTTCTTTATTTTCAACAGTAGAACGTCCGAAAAGTTTTACATTCTGTATAAACAGAATCATTCTGTAGTGAATCATTCTGTATATAAACTACATCCCCTTATAAAATGCTTTACCAAAAGTTAAACAAGTATAGCGGGCGGCGTATAGCTCTGCATATTGCGTGCGAGAGAGATAGATTAATAGGACGGGTGGAACAGTTAGATGGTCATTCTTTACGATATAGCTCCGTATACTTACATAATATTCAGTACGTTGTCAGTTATTCAGGATATTTAATAGCGCGGTAAGGCAGCCATCACCCTATGTGCACAGCAATACGCCACCCTCTATAACAGAAATAATGCGTGAGAAGAAATCGGTTTTCATAGGCCGAGTTTTAAAAATAATTGATAGAATTCACAAAAAATATTTTTTTTATATAAGGAAAACATATACTTATAAATGCTCTTGCACAGTTCTACACAAGAAGACCGACTTTTCGTTTCCTGCGCCCTCACTATTTCGCAGTAAGAATTCACTGATTTTCAGATTATAACGCACTACATACGTTTGATAACCAGTAGACCATACACACATGCATCACGTTTCAACTCGCTCACCACAGTGACTCACTGTATAAACACGTTTGAAAAATAAACCACTACCAAATTAACATAACCTCAAATCTTTTTCGATCTTAAATTGAACGTAACTAAAGAACAACTCAACCAATCTTCATAGAATTTTCACATGCACAATTTCAGATATACTACTACAGCATATATAAATTTCAATGAAATGATCTTGTAATTTTGGAGTTTCTTGAGTCGCAAAGTTTTATACGTAATTTTATATATTAGAAAAACGTAAATAAAAGTAAAATAGAAATTGCGGATTTACCAGATCGAGAATGAATATAGAAGAAAGATAAAAGAAATCTTAAAAAGGAGGCTTTTCTTCGAAGAAAAAGCTTAAAAACAGAAAAAGAGGAATATCAAAAAAATTCAAGAAAATGCCAGTGAGAAAATTAAAAAATTCTGGTAGGAAAGGAACGAGTGGGATGAAAAGAAAAGTGTAAAAATATTTGATGTGAATATCACATGACTTCCTTGTAAGCCTATTAAATTGTATGTACACATTTTTTTTTTTAATTAATAGTACGTAAAATTTTATTTCATTTATTGTTATTATTGAATTTATTATTTATCGTATTATTTTTTTTATAATCAGAGGTTAATAATTAATTATTATTAATAAATCACTATATTAAAATAAAAAAAGCTACAAAAAAGGAGATGAAGTTTGATTCAAACCGATTTGTCTTCCCTTTGAAAGATCAAATTGTTAGATTAAAATTTTATTTGGCTATAACTCTGGAATCAATGAAAATAAGTACCGGTTAAAATATATCGTTGAAAAGTTCTCAATGAGAGCTTATTACTACACTTAAGAAAAATTCCAGAATTCAAATCTTTTGGAATTTTGGGCTTTTTTGGACACTTTTGGTTCAATCGATTGCAATAAAAAGGGAAGGTGGACAATTAGATGTTACAACAGTCGTAAATCCAAAATTTCAACATCCTACGGCTAATCGTTTTTGAGTTATGCGAGGTACATGCGTACATACGTACGTACAGACGTCATACCATTTTGAAACTAATCAAAATGGATTCAAGGATGGTCAAAATGGATATTTTCGTTGAAATCTGTAAACCAAAACTTTTCGCCATTACAATATTCCTTTACTTAGCACAATGAAGTAAAAATGACCCGTAATTGAATAAAACAGAAAAAAACTGATTTATATGTTTAAATTCTTAGTTACTATCCTTAAGTGCAGCAAATAAATGATGTAAGGATATTATAAATAATTTAGAAATTTTACTAAATTAATAATTACGGGAAACAAAAAATCGCTGGATCCAATAAATTCCTAGTGTATTATATAAAATAATAATGTAACTGATATTGAAGTAATGAAAATCATTTCATTTCGTATAAAAAATTCACTTGGTACTATCAATCCCACAACGAGAGTTATATTTGTTTAAGTTAAACCTTTTCTTATCAACCCGCCGGGTTGGTCTAGTGGTTAACGCGTCTTCCCAAATCAGCTGATTTGGAAGTCGAAAGTTACAGCATTTAAGTCCTAGTAAAGCCAGATATTTTTACACGGATTTGAATACTAGATCGTGGATACCGGTGTTCTTTGGTGGTCGGGTTTCAATTAACCACACATCTCAGGTATGGTCGAACTGAGCATGTACAAGACTACACTTTATTTACACTCATACATATCATCCTCATTCATCCTCTGAAGAATTATCTAAACTGTAGTTACCGGAGGGTAAACAGGAAAAAAACCTTTTCTTATTGGACCGCTCAGCGTGGAGAACATCATCGCCACAATGTTGCGGAGCCCCAAGAATTTTGATACCATTCCAGGGTTCGTGGCGAGGGTTTATCAGGAGAAGGATCGGGGAGCTCGGGGATGAAGGACAGCTCTCTGCGGAGCTGCCGTTCGCACGTACTTGCACGAGTGGGCGGTAGCGATGAGGCACGGGAACTCTCGCACTCCCGAGCGAAAAAGACAGAGCCCGGCGGGAATGCCCCACTCGAGGTGTCCCCGTTAGAGACATTGGCATAAAGACCGAGTCCCGGTTCTGGGAGTGGAACCTAGGGACGGCATAGCCGGGCTAGGTGGATCCTATTCTGGGAATTTGAGGAAGGCGCAAAGTGATATCCGACCGACGGGCCGAGACGTGGAGGTCCGTTAGAGTAAAGGAGACTTCCCTGGGCTGTGTAATAATTAACTGCAGGATCCGGCCCGGGGAAGAAGAAGATAAAAAAAACCTTTTCTTATAATGTTTTTACAACCTCAAGTTTGATATTTAAAAATTCCGGAAAAAATAAATTACTTTGAAGTACAAATGAGAGAGATTCTTACAAGAAATTAACTCAAAAACTTTTGATGTATCAGCAAAACGAAATAAATATTACATAGATTTACTTTCGATGTGTTTTAAATAATTTATTAATCAAGAATATTATAGAATTTTTAAACGAATTTTAATACAAAAATATAAAAAATAGAAAGATAAAATGGAAAAAATAATCTGCATGAAGTAAAACATAATTGTGGGAAAATTTTTATACGTTTACAGTCTAAACATATCTAATGCATATTGCAATTATCTATTGTTTAAAAGTATTGCATATTTTTATATAAATTTACAATTACTAACTTAAGATCATGTAAAACTTAATTGACTTATTTAACAACAATTATGTTTAATTACGGGTAGCTTGTGTAATATATTTAACCTTCACTAATAACATTATAATAAATTGCGATTTAAAATTCATTATTACTATTATTAACTACGCAAGGACTTTAAACATAACTTTAAAAATTCATCTTTTATTATTAATGTTTAAATTATAATAATAAAAACAAACTATCAGTTAATAATTAAATATACTTTCATAAAAATAAATAAAATTATATCTACATGTTATTCACAAAGAATTGAAAAGGTGAGTTAAGTGTAAGAAATTATACAATGTTTAGTATCCTCGTAAACAAGGCGTTAAAATAAAAATAAAATAAAAAATAATAGACTATTATATCAATAATGATATTCATGAATTAACTAATAGATAAATTATAAGATACTACTTTTTTTTTAAATAATCATTTTGTCACACCAACATATACGCAAATCATCATCATGCACTATCATCATATACGCATATTACACAAATCAGCCAAACCAAATCCACTTTTCATTTACCTAAAACTATTTTCAACCGTAATTAATTTAAGCATAGTATGATTTTATAATATACTCAATCGATATAAAATGTAGATAACTAAACAGCGTGTATCACGAAGTTCTACCGGAACTTTCATAACCTATTCTACTCGTGAAAAAAATGGAAAACGTTCATATGTACTAAAATTCTACGTTTGCGAGTAACGGCCAGTGAAAGATCTTGCTGGGATTTCAGCTACCCCGGTAAAATGAGGTCGTACTGAACTTTTCAGGACATTAATTAAGGTACAGAATTACTGATTTCTTATCATTTTTGACCTGAATAATCTAATAAAATAGGTCGAGAACCGTATTTGCTGTAGGTTTTGAAAAATTTGGGGTGAAACCAATAAATTATGGTAAAAAAAATCCTTGTTTTTACTTCCTTGTAAATTGTGATCGCGAAAAATTTCGGTTTTCAGATTTCGACGGAAATATTCATTTTAACCATCCCTGAATCCACTTTGACTAGTTCGGCGTGACGTCTGTACGTACGTATGTATCTCGCATAACACAAAAACGATTAGCAGTGGATGTTGAAATTTTGGATGTAGGATTATTGTAACATCTAATTGTGCACCTCCCCTTTTAATTGCAATTGACTAGACCAAAAGTGTCAAAAAATTTGGATTTTGGATTTTTTTCTTAACTGCGAAAATAAGCCCTCGTTCAGATCTTTTCAACGATATATCATAAGTGGTATTTATTTTCTTAGGTCCCAGAGTTATAGCTAAAATAAAATCTTAATTAATGAAATATTTCGTACTTACAAGGAAAAAGCACATCGGTTCGATTCAGACTTCAAATCCTTTTTTTTAATTTAAATATATTAATTTATTAATAATTATTAACCTCCGATTGTAAAGAAATCTTTACAATAAATAATAATTCAATAATAGCAATAAAAAAAATAAAAAAATGAAAAAATCAGAAGTTATTAGTGAAATAAAATTTTTTGTACTTTTTAAAATGTGTAAATGTAATATAATTGTACAAGGAAGTCATGTGGTGTCCACATCGGATTTGATGAAAAAAAAAATTATTTAATATTAACTGAAAATAATAATTTAAAATCGTATTATTTTTATTTACGCATTTGTTTCAGTCTACACGATAATAAATATCGCTATAAAATTTAGTAACCGTCTTCCGTTTCGTTTTTGTTCTCATTTTATTGATGGTTGCATCATAATTTAAAAAAAACATAGTGTTACATACATAACACTTTACATTTATTTAGAGAGCGATAAAGGGACTTTTTAGTCTCTAACCTAATATTTCAGGTAAGATTATTGAATTAATAACTGAATAAATATTTGATGTCAAACTAATATATTAGCAATTGTGTAACTGCCCACTTTTATTAAAGAAGTGGGGTATCGTATCTCACTTTAAAACGAAATAAGTTTAAATGAAGTACAGCAAAAATGTGTATATGTAGTTTAATAGGCATACAAGGAAGTCATATGGTGTCCACATCAAATTTTGAAAATTGACAACTTGTTAAATGTGTAACAAATACATAAAAGTTACAAACAAAACTTTTAGACAATTTATTTCTGACCAATTTATTTTCTCACAAATATACTTTAGATACCTTACAGAATGATTTAAACACTAATACAGTATTGTGTATTGTTAATCATCCGTTGTGATTTTATTGTGAACTTTGAAATAATTTATTGTATTTGTCACTAATAAACAAATTATTATCTAAGAAATTTTTATTTAACTGTTATTGTGTAATTTCTAGTTTTTTTGTTTTTTTTTTTTTTTAACAGTGGATTTTGTTTCTTTTATAATCTTCACATCACCAAAAAAGAATTTGGTTTTTGTTTAAGTTAAATAAGTACTTTTCTAATAAATTATAATGATGTACTGTTTCTAAATAAAATTTTAATTTTCCTAAGTTTTCTTTGTTTTGTTCAACTTATATTAAACCATTTTGTTGAGTATATATTCTCTAAAAGTTATTTTTAAATAGTTTTTATGTTTATTACCACCAATTTAACAAAATTATTGTACGTCAAACATAAAAAAACAGGGGTTTTACCCCCCCCCAGTTTATTGCTTTTCACCCAGATTTCGCAAAAATTATTCCAAACACGGTTCTACGATCTATTTTATTCGATTTTTCAGGTTGAAAACCATAAGAAATTAGTATTTCTGTCCCTTAATTAACCTCCTAAAAATTTCAGTACGACCTCATTTTACAGGGGTAGCTGAAATCCGAGCAAATCTTTCACTAGCCGTAACTCACAAACGAAGCATTTCAGAACATATGAACTTTTCTATTATTTTCACGAGTAGAGTAGGTTATGAATGCCCTGAGGTAACTTCATAATACATTCTGTATATCTATGTTATAACGAATTATGAATGAAAAAACTAAGTGAGAATAAATTAAAGGAATTTCATGATTCAGACAGGAAATGCACCTTTTTATTATTATTATTATTATTATTACTATTATTATTATTATTATTTAGTTATTAAAAGTACATTAGATCCATAAAAAAAAAGTTGTAAATAAATTATTTTTCTTTTTATTGTACTACATCATTAGAATAAAATAATTAAGATAAGTAATAAGAATAAAAAGTATTTTTAATATATCTGAACAAAAGTATAGTTTTTTTATTTTTACTTACTTATTTTCCTATCGATCATTTAAAAAAAAAAAAACAATTAACGATGTTAATATGAAGAAATAAAATAAATATATTATTCTAAAAAACCCAATGTTTTTCGTATTATCATATAAATATGAATTCTAAACTTTGATGAACTAATTCACCACCCAAGCTTGGACGTGGGAATTTGACTATGAAAATTTTTGGCGTATGAAGATGTTATGCCTGACCGGTATTTGAACTTGTGACTTCGGCATGAATGGCCGAGACGCTACCGCTCCACCATAGAGACCGGTGAAATATTTTATTTTTTTAAATTTAAACGAGTATACATGTCTGAAATCGAATTAAAATTCATAACAATCAATAAAAATTAAATAAAGAATAGCGTCGATCCTAGCTGAGATATACTCGATTATGTGAATTTTCGGTTCGGCCGAATTTTCGGTCAACCGAAAAACATACGATGATGCAGAGGGCATAGGCATCACCGGGAGGGCCGGGCGGTCTAAATGCCGTCGGTCCCGGTCGAATAACGTCGATCCTGGCTGAGATATACTCGGGATTTATAAAATAAAAAGATTATTAAGTAAATAATGATTAATTTAAAATTTTTAATTCTTTTAATGGGCATAAAATCTTTTTATTTGATATTTAAAAAAAAATGTTTTTATTTGCTATGATAAAAATATAATGATATGTGTATATAGAGCAGAATATAGGTTTCTTAATATTAATTTTAAATTGATTTTTTATGTTTTCATAGATAATAGTTGTAATTAATATTTATATAATTAATAAATCGGCGTATTTTATTTGGATTAAGGTGATTTCAAAAAAAAGGTAGAAGATTATGCAAATGGCGGTATAAATATTACAATTTAAACTTAACATCTGGCAAATCACATATAATAGAGCTATTTTATTTTCTAATCTAAAATAAATTTACGTAATTTGAAATTATACCTTTATTTTTAAATTATTCCTAAAGGTATTCATTACGTAACATATAGATTTTATCTAAATTAATGAACTGTTTTTTTTAAAGTAAAAAACAATCTATTACTGTACATAGAACAAACTGACAATTTATTATTTTCTATTAATTAAATAAAACTGGCATTGTAATATTTAGTTGCAAGTATAACAGTAGTTTAATTTTATAGATTTATGTTTATAATTTTTTATTATTATTATTATTACTAGCAGACCCGGTAATGTTCCGCTATTGGTAGATTTGACAATATATATAGATTAAATGAACACAATTGAAAGTTTGATAAAACATTAACAAAATGAGCATTACGAAACTTCACAAAATTTAACTTTTCCCTTTTACCCTTTCTTCCTTTTCCTTATTTTCCTTTTCCCATTTTCATTTTTACCACATTCCCTTTCCCTTTCCCCCATTTCCCTTCCCACTTGTCTTTTACCTTTCCTCTTTCCCTCTTATCCCCTTCATTTTTTCTCTTTTCCATTTCCATTTTTCCTTTTCCCGTTTCCTCTTTTTTTACACTTTCCCCTTTTTCCCTTTTACCTTTTTCAATTTTTCCCTTATCCGATTTTTCCCCTTTTCCCTTTTTCCGTGTGCGTAAATCGGACCAGTAGTTTTGTTAGTCTATAGCGGATACACATATCGGAAAAGCTGAAATGGAATGGCAAAATATTTAGTATAGCGTGTGTTGTTTTTTCGTCTAACAGATAGCGATGTCTTCCAAAATTAATCATGTTTTTATCTATAAGGTGTGACATCTTAGGTATATAAATAGTAGGTTTATTTTATGAGCATTTATACAGAATGAGCGAAAACAGCTTAACTAAACAAATATATTTTAACTTTTATAACAGTAGAACTATTAAACTAGCCGATTTAAAGAAGAAGAAAACGAGGTTAAAACTTGGTTAAAACCTCTAAAGAAACCCTGTTTAGATAAAAAACAATTTAGATTGTTAATCAGATTTTCCAGAGAAGAACGATAAGAGATGTATAGGAAGAAGAAAGTGGACTAAGGAAAAACAAAAAAAAAAATGAAAAAAATATTACGAAAAAAAAGAAGTCCAAACTACTATTTAAACGTGATCCTTAGTGGTACGGATGAACAAAAAAAAAAGATAATGCAGTTTAATGACGATTATCCGGAATAACCTTTCCAATGCCGAATCCGTTAATTAGAAATCCGGATAATTGAAAAATTACAAAGGTGTATTATATGTACTGGACATAAAAAAATCCCTTTCGGCACACGGGAAGGCGGAGGTAAATTTCACGGTGTTAACAAGGGAATAAAAAAGATTTCCATTTTAAAGTTAAAAAAAATTTAAAATTTACTCAATAGAACAATGTTTGCATTGAAAAAAGTTTCACATGTTTAGCATACGACAAGCCCCATCTTTATACAATTCCACCAATATTTTGGTCATCCCTTGCCGCAAGGGTTGGTCATATCAAAAAATTGTTTCATACAAAAGTTTTAGATAATGTTTAAAGGACTAACGTCCACTTTAACCCGATTCGATACTGTGACTGTTAAAGGAGGTATGATTCTTTTTTTTTCGAAACCCCACAAAAGTGGGGTTTCGAAAAAACCCCTTGTCCAATGGTTGGCGATATAAAAAAATTTACTTAAATAAGTTTTAGGCTCTTATCCAAAGAACAGTAGAAACTTTAAACTAATTCGATATTTTACTTAATAAGAAAGTTATATCATTGTTTTGTTTTTTTCGAAAAAGCCGCTCATTTTCACCCCTATCGTGCGATTTTGGCTGCAAACGAACTCGACCGAGATTTTGGAACGAGTTATGTTTAAGGAACAATTTGAAGGTGACTGGGGCAAAATTACAGCAGTTATAGTGTCTACAAGGAAATGAAATATATATATAAATAAACTTTTGAGGTGACCGTGGTTTTGGGGTTTGAGGAAAGTGAAACGCAAAGATATGTCGAAATTTTCTGGAAGTCGAATCATGGTACCCATTAAAATAGGTAGCTTTCTTATGAAATCTATCTAAAAGACGAAAATATAAAAGATAAAAAAACACAGAAGTATCTAAGTAAAATTTAAAAAAAAGTCTAAACTCAAAGTGCTATACGAATTGCAAAAAAAACTAATTAAAAACGAAATAAAATGCATTTTCAATTAAAGTAAAGCTTTATTTTAATAATATTTTAATTTTTTAAATAATGTATAAATATTTTCAAATTGCATAGTGTGGATATAAGAAGTCGGGTAATTGGACATTAGAAAATGGGTTTTTGGATAATCGACACCTTATTGTATATTTAAAAGAGAAAATTATAATAAATATATATGTCATAAAAATCCAATAAACACATAATTTTTCTGAAAATAAAAATAACGGCTTAATATAACATAATAATAATCCTAGATATTCAAGCTTAATAAAATTCTTGCAACATAATGTTATTACAGCAGCAGCTGTTTAAAAAGAAAGAAAAATAATAATAAAAACACAAAAATAATAATAAAACTGACATTCTTTTCAACAGGGAATTACAACTCGACATATTAGCTGCTGTTTGGTTGGTAGTCATTAGATGACAGCTGTTGCCTGTTTGAATTGTAAAGCCATGTGTTCTTACAAATCAAATTATTTGCTAACTAGTACTTAATAAAGAAAAAATACATATATATGTAAGAAACGTTTATAAATAATTTATTATTTTACAAATATTAATTACGTTGTTATTTTTAATATTTGCGTTTAATTTTATTAAGAAACCTGATAACATTACAATTAGTTTGTTTAAATATTTGTGCAACCTTAAAAACACTTATAATGTTTAGTACTTATACAATATTAATTATTGTACTCATTCCTTCTATCCACTCTCAAATACGAGTAGAATAAATCGCTTCTATTTTCAGGAATCGACCTTCTAAGAAGCACGTATATATAATTTAAATTTCCCTCTACATTTCTTCCATATTTCTTTTATCACTTCACTGTGGTTTTATTTTCTCTCTTTAGAGCATCGATGATCTTTCTGATCTATCTTTTCTACCACAAAGACCTTTATGTTGCGTACTGTTTTTTTGTAAATTTCTGTTTTACCAAGGCAAACTTTTGTGATTTATTCAGTTCTTCATTTATTTATTTAAGATATCTGCACCTTTGAAATACCAAAATTTATCAGAAGATTTTTATTAAATCGTTCTGAGTCCATTTCGATCATACGACATAGGAAACCGGGTCACATGATCCAGATTATGAAATAGTTCTTTTATTATACAGAATGAGCAACATAAAACTGAACCCATAACGAAACCGCTACCCAACACTATTTATGAAAGACTGTCACACAACTAGCACGACTAGTGGATGTATATATTACTACTGATTGTTGCTGCCGTTTGTCAGATGATAATGGGTCAGTGCAATATACGTTTTGTTACAGTGCAGTATTGTGAGTGCAGTTATGTTTGTGTAAAATTCCTTATTCAATTCAGGATAGGATAGCTATATTTGAGGCCTATATTCGTTCTGGATCGTTTGAAGAATCACGTCAAGTATTCGTAGAAAAATTTTCGAATGCCTGTATCCCGGCGAAGAGTAGAATACACGATTTAGTTAAAAAAATGGTGTTGAACAGGTTCGGTTTCAAAAGTAAAATGAAATAGGCAACCTTTCGTTAGGACTCCACAGACCATTGTCGATACTGAAAGGAGAATTACTGCCAATCCAGAAGATCCCATTTTTGAAGAATTATATGGGCAACTAACTGATAAGGAAAGAGCTTCTTCCAACAAAATAGAGCGACATGTCACACATCAAACGTTCCACTGAATCGCGTTCATCCAGCTTTCACAATTGAACGAGCTGTCAGCAAAGGACGGTAGCCTCCACGTTCGTCAGGGTTGTCTACTTACCCATCGGGTTGGTCTAGTGGTGAACGCGTCTTCCCAAATCAGCTGATTTGGAAGTCGAGAGTTCCAGTGTTCAAGTCAGTTTAGGCTATCCAATGTTAAAGTCAGTGTTCCTGACGTCAGAAATAGCCAGATATTAAATTTTATGACACATATTTACACTCCGTAGGAATAACAATACTTGATCTAACATTTTGCTGTCATTGCCTAGGAAACGGCGAATATTACTGGGTAGTTTAAATTTGCGACGTAAGACCGCATATTGTACGGAATCCACAAGGATGCTACATCCTTGACCGGCCCTTAACTTTGCGTGGCGCACAGTTAAGCTTAAATCGCATCTTACGCATAATAGTAAATATTCCACTGACGTCAGGTACCCGTGAGTAGCTCTCATAAAAGTTTTAATTGAAAAGCTTTAAAAAGTATGGAAATTTAAAAACATTACGATTATTTTAAATTTAAAAAAAAAATATAAAAACCTTTTTTATATTTAATTAAAAGAAAGCACTTTGAGGACATTTTAAACAATTTTTATTTATTTACTAGCATCTCCGTAGGCTTTACTACGCTTACAAAGAATTGAATTTGATGCGTTAATGCGCTTTCGGAATTAATTTCCATGTCCAGTAACTCACATTATTCGTCATATTTGTAACAATAATTAAAACTTCACATGTTAACTGTATGAAAGTTGTGATATTTGCGTAATTATAACCGTTAGTCGTCGTATATTTTTAAATTATTTCAACGTAAACGTCCTGTAAATTTGGTGATCTCAATTTTTACAAGTTAGACAAATCTTATAATATAACGGTTGAGACCGCAAAATTGACAGGACATTTACGTTGACGTAATTTTTAAATATACGACAAACTATTATAATTACGCAAATATCACAATTTTCATAAAATTAACATGTGAAGCTTTAATTATTGTTAGAAATAAGACGAATAATGAGTTCCTGAGGATGGAAATTAATTCCGAAAGCGTCAAATTCAATTGTTGGTAAGTAGTTTTTTTTATATTTGCTATAATTATATACTTATATCAACGGGCCATGCTTAACAAAATTATAATTATAGTCTTTTTGTGTATACTAATGTCAAGAGCTTTTTTTTTATTAAGAAGTCCGTACATTTTATTTTACTTATATTCTTGAATATAATTACTATTTTAATAAAAAGGTTTCCTTTGATCATCGAAATTAAAAAAAAACCCTGGTATACTAGTAATTGAATAGATAACACCAGTATATTCTCGTATCTTTAAAACGTCTATGCGATTTAAAAACTAAAATATAAATTCTTGTGTGATTAAAAACTTTATGTTATTTAAAAATTAAAACATAGCCCGTTTTAAATCAAAAAATATCCTACTTATTTTTAATTAAAAAAAAAAATAATAAATTATAATATTTTTACAATAAAATAAAATTCTCTCAGTAAAACGTTATTTATATTTCTTTGCACGAACGTGAACATATGTTTTGTCAGTTATATTAATAAAATAAAAGAACAATATTGTTTATAGTAATAATTATTCATACGATTTGACGGTTTATATGAGACTTCAAAAAATAATAATAAAAAAGGGATTGCTTATAATATAGATAACTGTTGAAAATATAAAAGGTAGGGGATACATACAAGTAGTCATCTAGTCAGTCATTCACTTGAAGGGGATGTATAAAAGGGACTGGAAAGAGGATAGGGTAGGAAGGAAGAGGAAGAAAAAAAGGATAAATAAAGGTTGAAAAGTTATCGAGCTGCGATAGGTTGATGATGACTTGCATAAATGTTATTTCAAAGCATCGTCGACAGCTTGTGGCATAACATAGAGATCTTAACATAAGCTATATAAATATAATGCCTGCGGCATGTATTGTATATTATTTATATAAAACACAACACAATACGTAAAATGTGAAAAAAAAAATCGTCTAATCCTTGAGTGTAATCCTTCATTTTCATGTTATATATCAAAATATTATGCATACTAATATTAAATACGATATATATAGTATTATATACTGAATATATTTCATTTCTTTCAGACTTTTACGTTTTCTATTTGAGTTTAAAAAAATAAACTATATTAAAACCTTACTTCAAAATGATTAAAAAAAATAAGAAAGACATCTCAGTTTTTTAAATTTCGATTTTTAGAAGAAATTTTAAATTAAGAAAAATTTACTTGTAATAATAATAATTAATTTATTAATGATAATAAACAATTATCTTTTAATTCCAGTTTCAACAACAGAAATTTAAAGTAGAATACAGAAAGTATTTTTCATCTTCTTCTTATTATTATTATTTTAATAGATTTTATTGATTTTTTAAGTTTAATTTATTTGTATTATTATTTAAAATATAGATAAATTAAAAAGAAAACACTGCCCTTAAGAAAATAAATTTTTTTTCGCATTTTTCGCATAAACAAAAGTGAAAAAATCCTCCATTTTGAGAAAACAACAATAATAAGAAAAGAAATCCCGGAGACTACGTAAAACGACTACCGTCTAGGACGAGTTAAGCTTTCTATAGTAGGAATTTCATATTTTTTTTTTTATTTCCCAGCAATAAAATGCTTAATATTCACAGGGATTCGATAACGTAGACCGGAATAAAATGTTCAGCATTTAAAAAAAAATTAGGGTTCAAATACAGAGATAGAAGAACAATTGCTAACATGTACAGGAACCAAACAGCAACACTAATAATTGAAGAACATAACAAAGAAGCCGTAATAAGAAAGGGAGTCCGACAAGGATGTTCCCTATCTCCGTTACTTTTTAATCTTTACATGGAACTAGCACTTAATGATGTTAAAGAACAATTTAGATTCGCAGTAACAGTACAAGGTGAAAAGATAAAGATGCTACGATTTGCTGATGATATAGTAATTCTAGCCGAGAGTAAAAAGGATTTAGAAGAAACAATGAACGGCATAGATGAATTCCGACGCAAGAACTATCGCATGAAAATAAACAAGAACAAAACAAAAGTCATTACTTTTGTTTTGTTCTTGTTTAAGAACAAAATGTAGTAGAAATAACAAAGATGGACCACTGAATGTGAAAATAGGAGGAGAAAAGATTATGGAGGTAGAAGAATTTTGTTATTTGGGAAGTAGAATTACTAAAGATGGACGAAGCAGGAGCGATATAAAATGCCGAATATCACAAGAAATATAATTTGTTTATATCAAAAATTAATTTAAATGTCAGGAAAAGATTTTTGGAAGTATATGTTTGGAGTGTCGCTTTATATGGAAGTGAAACTTGGACGATCGGAGTATCTGAGAAGAAAAGATTAGAAACTTTTGAAATGCGGTGCTATAGAAGAATGTTAAAAATCAGATGGGTGGATAAAGTGACAAATGAAGAGGTATTGCGGCAAATAGATGAAGAAAGAAGCGTTTGGAAAAATATAGTTAAAAGAATAGACAGACTTATAGGCCACATACTAAGGCATCCTGGAATAGTCGCTTTAATATTGGAAGGACAGGTTGAAGGAAAAAATTGTGTAGACAGGCCACGTTTGGAATATGTAAAACAAATTGTTAGGGATGTAGGATGTAGAGGGTATACTGAAATAAACTACTAGCACTAGACAGGGAATCTTGGAGAGCTGCATCAAACCAGTCAAATGACTGAAGACAAAAAAAAAAAAAAATATTCACAATAAAATCCTTAAAATTTTAATTTTATTTAGTAAAATATAATAATAAAAATAAAGACTTACATGCGACTTACTATTGACGATTAAAAAAAATGAACGACCGTCACTTTAGAATTTTCGAAGATAAAATTTTCAGATTTACTAGGTATATAATAATAAGGTTTAATTCTTAAGATATCCCATTTTTATTAAAAAAAAATGGTGGATAGATAGAAAATTAAGCTAGATATGACATTTGTTCTCATAATCTTTTTTTTTTTTTATTTTAATGTCTTGAATCAGTTCTTTATCTTTAGCCAACACCGTCATGGACATATAATCCCGATATTATCATATGAGATACTAACAATTAACAATGATAAGAGTAAAAATGATGACAGCAAAGACTTTCTTGACCAATGACTTTCTTGTCATTGGTTGTTTATTATTATGTAGTGGAAAAATAAAAATACATGAAAAAGTTTAAACAAATTAAAAATAAATCGATATTTTTAATTTTTTTGTGCTCCTACCTGCAAATCACCTACCAAGAAAATATTTTCTTTGGTCTACATTTGCTATTTTAAATGGATGAAATTTTAAAAATTCCATCGAAACATATGCGTCTAATAAAAAGGTAGCTAAGATTTCTTTTTTTGGGGGTGGGAGTGAATTATGATGAAATTTTATTGTAATATTATTATTCAAATTTTGAATAAACTATAAAGAAATTTAAAAAATCAAAAAAAAATCATGTCTTTAAATTTTGATCGATTCTTCCATCACCAATATTCGCCCAATTTTTTTTTTTTTGGCTACTTGTACTACTACTATGTTTAGGATGACATACAAATAAATTCCTATTAAAAAATATGCAATAAATAATTGTTAACTTTTTTTTTTATTTTTGTAAAGCGGAAAAATCTGGGAGAAATGTTTTTTTAATGGTAAGATACTGAGTTTACCGATCGGGTTGTTCTACTGTTGAACGCATCTTCGCAAATCAGCTGATTTTGAAGTCGACAGTTGTAACGTTTAAATCTTAGCAAAGGCAAGAATAACATTTTTACGGATTTAAATACTAGATAGTAGATACCAGTGTTCTTTGTTGGTTGGGTTTCAATTAACCACACATCTCAAAAATGGTCGATCTGAGACTGTACAAGACTACACTTCACTTACACTCATTCATACATATCATCCTCATTTATCGTCTGAAGTAATACCTGAATGGTAATTCCCGGAGGCTAAAAAGGAAAAAAAGAAGCTAAAATATTCGTTGGTAAGATGAGAATGGATATATGGAGAACTCTGTGATGAAGCTACAGTATAGGAAGATGTAGGCATTGACCTCGCTTCCGAAAGCGGATCAGAACAGAGTGAAATAGGGTAGTTTCATCAGAAGATTATTAAATTTGCGAATATTTTGGTATATTTTCATTAGAGGCTTATTAAATTTGTGAATCCCTTTCTTGATTTTTAAGTAAATCAAGATGACTTTGAGTAAATTGAATTGTATGAAAATATTTTCATTTATGCGATCAACACTTTATTTTATTGGTATGAGGATAGTGTTTTTAGTATTTAAAGACTCAATATAACATTTAAGACGTATTAAAACACTAAAGACTTTTTAACACTTATTTAAAGACTTATTTAAAGGTATCACACAAGAGATTTTGTGTGATACCTTCGGAAAAGAAAATTGACCCCAGGAAAATTAACTGCCCCACCCTCTGGAGATATAAAGATATGTTAATGACTTTAAAGAGCTGCCTGATTATGAAAATTAGCAAGTTTTTTCTTGAAGAAATCTAAGGCTGTTTCTAGTAATACTTCAGTCTCAAAAGAAGAAGACATTTTACAGTATATTTGAGTTACTTGATGATAAATCCGTAATGTCAGTAATTTACCGTTTTGGGCAATCGATTTCCGAAAAATCATCCGTGGTTCAGATGAACCATTATTATTTGAAGGCTAATGAATGTCGGATGTATTTATCACGCTTCACAGTTCTCGTGACGGTAAATCGCTCGTTTTTTAATATCATCCTTTTCAGTACTCACGATCCATACTTTAACATTGACCCTAAATTTTACCAACATATTTCCCATATATACGAACGAATCTCTGTGCCAAATTTAATCAAAATCGGTTTATTCAGCCAAAAGTCATTAAGCTTCAAACACACCAACACACATACTTACGAACATTACCTGTAAGATTTTTTTTTTTGAGGTGTCCTTGGGTCATGAAATGTGTAGAAATGCAAAACCTTATACCCCAGTTTTTGACTGATTACCATACATTCATTCTCGCAGCACAGGTCTAGAGCTAATATATAGATATAATCTTATATGCTAATATATAGCATATGAAGATTATAATGATAAACTTATTATAATTTAAATTTAACTTAACAGAAACAACGAAAACGTATTTTACCGTAAGTTTTGGCCTACATTCAGCTCACATAAAAGTAAATAATAATGTTTAAATTTAATTAATTATTTTAAAGATGTGTAATGTATAACAGTACGTACATCCGAATTTTCCCACATATAAAACAATATCAAATCTGGCATACTCCCTCCCCTTATTAAATGTGGGAAAGAATATATTGTCCTTTTATTACTTATGAAGATATGTAAGCTTAAATTTACTTTAAAACAACGGCTTAAATACTTACTTTTGTTATTATTTTTACGGTAAATCTTATAACAAATAGGTGAAGCGTACAACAATAGCTTTGTGTGTGTCTGTGTATGTGTGTGTGTGTGTGTGTGTGTGTGTGTGTGTGTGTGTGTGTATGTATAAAACAATTACTGTTTTACCCACGTCAATTATATACGTTTAACATGAATATACAATAAATAAAGATTCTTTGAAACTTTAACGAATAAATTAAATTATCAAAAGTTATAAAACAGTTTGTAGATTATGGGCCAGATAGTATTTATAATTAATAAATTTATTTTACTTTTCATAAACCACTAAATAAGGTTATTATTTAAATAATAATTTAAATAATTACAAACTAATTAATTTTTTTTAATTTTCGTTTGGGTCTTCTTTGTGTACGTTAAAACAAGTTCATTTTGTATTTTATTTTTTGGATTTTAACTTTTGATAATATTTTTTTTATTATTTCACTTTGAGTTCGTTTTTTCCTCTGTTCTAGATTTTCCTCATTATTCTTAGTTTTTCCTGGAACTATTGTGTACATATTGTATTCTACATTTCCAAACATTTGTCTCTTACACACATTTCCGCTTTCTCCTAGTTCTTAATCCATTTCTTTCTCAAACAGATTAGATCTGCTCTTTAGTTTTAAAAAGTTGATAAGTATTTTCATGTTCAAACTTTTCATTTCCGTTGAAATTTGAGAACCGAAAAATTTCGGTTCTCAGATTTCAACGGAAATATCCATTTCGACCATCACTGAATCTATTTTGATTAGTTTCGGAGTGACGTCTAAACGTACGTACGTATTTCTCATAACTCATAAACGATTAGCCGTAGGATGTTGAGGTTTCGGATTTAAGACTGTTGTAACATCCAGTTGTATCTCCTCTTTTGAATGCAATCGACCAGACCAAAAGTGTCAAAAGAAGCCCAAAATCCAAAAAAAAATTTAATTTTGGATTTTTTTTAACTGCAATAATAAGCCCTCATTGAGATCTTTTCAACGATATATCGTAAGTGGTACTTATTTTCATTGATTAAAGAGTTATAGAAATACAATTTTTAATTAATGAAATATTTGGATCCTAAAATAGGAAGACACAGCGGTTCGAATCAGACTTCACTTCCTTTTTTTTTAACTTTTTTTTTATTTTAAATATATTGATTTATAAATAATTATCCAAATAATTCACTAATTAAAATTTTGTTTGGCTATAACTCTGGAACCAGTGAAAATAATTACCACTTATGATATATCATTGAAACGCTCTCAATGAAGGCCTATTAATACAGTTAAGAAAAAATCCAAAATTAATTTTTTTTTTTTGGATTTTGAGCTTTTTGAATACTTTTGAACCAGTCGATTGCAATGAAAAGGGGAAGTGCAAAACTAGATGTTAAAACAGTCCGAAATTCAAAATTTCACATCCTACGACTAATCGTTTTTGAGTTATGGGAGATACAAACGTACATACGTCATGCCAAAACTAGTGAGAATGGATTCTGGGATGGTTAAAATGGATATCTCCGTTTAAATCTGAAAACCAAAATTTTTCACGATCACAATACTTCTTATACTTCGTACAATGAAGTAGAAAATAGTTAATAAATTCTGAATCATCTATCCTTTAGTAATCGTTTATCTTAAATATTACTAAGCAGTAGCATTGGAAAGTTTATTTTTAAATGTTATAGAAATATGTGAAAAAATAAAAGAAAAGTTTTTTTAAATAAATTATTTATTACATTTTAACATAAATATTTGAACTTATAAATGGAATATAAAACAGTTTACTTGTAAAAAACAGATCTGTACGAATTATATTGTTTGTAATGTACCATTGTTGTCGAGTAATTAATCGAAAACGTTTTGACTGAAAACGGTAAAATACTTCTATATTTGAATTTGAAGAAGGGGCCACCATAATAATGACCACAGCACATTGATTTTAGGTATGCAATTTTTTCTACGAAAGGCGATCACAGAATACACCACATTATTTAAATTGGGGGGAAAAATTGATTAAATATTGAAATGTCTATTAACGTTTAAATAAAAAAAAAAACAGATTTTAGAAATATTTAAGTACATAAAAATGATACATTCTTTAAATATATAAGCAGTATTGTGGCAATTACATTCAAATTGTTTATAAAGTGTAATTCATGAATTTCTCTAGTTAAAAAACAAACGTAGAATTTTTAAAGGGATGTTGGTTAGAGAAACATTTCGAGGCTGAGAAATGTTGGATGACAGGATGTTATTGATGTGAATATAATGATTCATATTGAACAAAATGGGGAAAATAATTCCTGTTAGAGATATGTTAAGAAAAATTGCAAATCTGGTAAAAAAAAGTGTAGGAATTAAAAAAAAAAATACCAAATCCTTTGTTTCAATAATTTTTTTTTTTTTTGTCTTCAGTCATTTGACTGGTTTGATGCAGCCGTCCAAGATTCCCTATCTAGTGCTAGTCGTTTCATTTCAGTATACCCTCAACATCCTACATCCCTAACAATTTGTTTAACATATTCCAAACGTGGCCTGCCTACACAATTTTTTCCTTCTACCTGTCCTTCCAATATTAAAGCGACTATTCCAGGATGCCTTAGTATGTGGCCTATAAGTCTGTCTCTTCTTTTAACTATATTTTTCCAAACGCTTCTTTCTTCATCTATTTGCCGCAATACCTCTTCATTTGTCACTTTATCCACCCATCTGATTTTTAACATTCTCCTATAGCACCGCATTTCAAAAGCTTCTAATCTTTTCTTCTCAGATACTCCGATCGTCCAAGTTTTACTTCCATATAAAGCGACACTCCAAACATATACTTTCAAAAATCTTTTCCTGACATTTACATTAATTTGTGATGTAAAAAAATTATATTTCTTACTGAAGGCTAGTTTCGCTTGTGCTATTCGGCATTTTATATCGCTCCTGCTTCGTCCATCTTTAGTAATTCTACTTCCCAAATAACAAAATTGTTCACCTCCGTAATCTTTTCTCCTCCTATTTTCACATTCAGTTCATCTTTGTTATTTCTACTACATTTCATTACTTTTGTTTTGTTTTTGTTTATTTTCACGCGATAGTTCTTGCGTAGGACTTCATCTATGCCGTTCATTGTTTCTTCTAAATCCTTTTTAATCTCGGCTAGAATTACTATATCATCAGCAAATCGTAGCATCCTTATCTTTTCACCTTGTTCTGTTACTCCGAATCTAAATTGTTCTTTAACATCATTAACTGCTAGATCCATGTAAAGATTAAAAAGTAACGGAGATAGGGAACATCCGTTTCAATAATAATAACAAATAATTTCTTAGATTCGAATTTCTTTCGATTTTTTTATTAATTAGTATATAGTTTTAATAACTTTACGCAAAAAAATAACAGCTATCAAAATGGAATATTTAAATTGCTTATAAATAAGGAATCAATGATACAACAATTAAATAAATCATCCTGAAAATCGAAGGCTGCGGTAATAATAATAATAATTGGAAAAAATTAAAATGGATAAAATAAAAACTGTATAATAAAACTAATGAGAATATATAAAATTCAAATAAAACTGATCATAAACAACAGCCTATACCATAAAATTTAAGTTTTATTGTAATATCTCATTACTCAGGAATAATTCTGTATAAATTATCCTTTATAAGTTATATTTACAGAAAAAAAAAAGAAAAGGTTAAGTCGTAAAAAGTCTTACATAAGAGAACCTTTGCTTATTATTTTAAATTGCTAAGTGCAATATATAAGGAGAAAAAGCAGAAAAAAAAATTATGTAATCGTTTTTAACATGCCTATAGATATTTAATTATTTTACTTTGAATAAACCCGTAGTAAATCAATTAATTTTACGTTATTAATTCATAATCTTTAATGATTAAATATATAAAATTAGATAAAACGTAAAGTTTAAAAAAAATTAAAATACACTTGTGATACAATAACACGACTGGATTTTAATTTTCTAAGAAATTTTTTATATTTAACTATTAAATTAAAAAAGTGATATGTAATTTATTGTTAATCCTACGAATGACAAAAAATAACTATGAATATTTCGATGTTACAGATCACTTCAGTTTAAAATATGTAGAATTAAACGAACGTGAAATTTATAAAATTGAAAATATCAATGTAAATTAATTTATTAAACAGATAACTCAAAGTATCATATATCTATACGCAGAGTAAATCACTAAGGTATCCCGTGGTTTTCATAACCTATTTTACTCGTGAAAATAATGGAAAAGGTTCATATAAACTATATGTCCTAAAATACTTCGTTTGCGACTTACGCAAGCGAAAGATTTCGCTCGTATTTCAATGGTATCTACTTTTTTCGATTTTTCAGGTCAAAAATCGTAAAATTTTCTGCCCCTTAATTGACCTTCCTAAAAATTTCAGTACGATTTCACTTCACCGAGGGTTACTGAAATCCGAATGAAATCTTCTACTAGTCATAACTCGCAAACGAAGGATTTTAGAACATGTCTTTATATATGAACTTTTTTTCATTATTTTCACGAGTGGAATAAATTATGAAATACCCGGGAAAACTTTGTAATATTCTCTGTATATCTGTACCTATAAAGTAACTTGTCCTAACTGTCTGATTCGTTATTACCGAGCAAAAACTACTGAAGATAAATTGATTATAATTTATATACGTGTTCTTATAGGGTGAAGAAAGGTAAAACAAAATTCGAACAAAGCTTGCAAATTTTTCACATTTTCGACTATACTAACGTGTTATTCATAGATTTGGGCTTGCAAATACTCTTCAGATAAATATCTAAAAAACATTTTCGGTTTTTTTTTTAATTTCGATTTTTTAAGAGGTGCAACGGTGCAGCGGTTAAACCAACACAACCACTGCGACTGTAAGTGCTATGCGACTCACTCACTGTACCTGTCACCGGTTACTTTACTAAAAAACATAAAATAAAGAAAATTTGACTGACGGGAAACGCAAGTAACCATATAGAGCGGGCGAAGCCGCGACAAGGATGCTAGTATATAAAAAATATGACGCCTTGGTTACTACTCCAGCGGTAAACCTAAGCCTGTGTACCTTAAATTAAGGAGTAAATTTTACGGTTTCATATAGGTTTTATCCTGTAAATTTCAATGAAATAGGTCCTACAACAAATCTCTAGTAATT
The DNA here is from genome assembly GCF_047948215.1 of Lycorma delicatula. NCBI lineage: Eukaryota > Metazoa > Arthropoda > Insecta > Hemiptera > Fulgoridae > Lycorma > Lycorma delicatula. Next base: position 16,395,084 of record NC_134461.1, read on the forward strand.
TTTATGAATATTATTGTAAAATATACAATTTATTTAGTTTTGAGGAACAATAAGTTCGTTAAATTGTCAGTAAATAAAGAAAATTTTGCAACTAAATTTATAGAGAACTTAATTCTGAGAAAAAAAAATGTAAGTAATGATACTTAAATATGAAAAAAGTTTAAAAGTTTTGATTTAAAAAAAGAACCCGGAACGTCGTAGAAAAATACGGTATTTATTAAGTCATATTCTTATACCGGTATGAAATAAGTCTTGTTTCGATTTAAAATCGAAACGCTTAGATCAATATCAGAAAATATCTAAAAATAAAATCAATTGTTATAATTAAACCTTAGAAATTGTGTATTATAATTGTGTATCTTTTGTGTTTTATAATTTTGTACTTACTTGTTTTATTATTCTTTTTTTATATGTTTTAATAAATTTTTAACTTCAAAAATAGTATGAAATCATCAAATTTAAGGCTTAACCTAACTTCAAATAACCTCAGAAGCCTATAAATGGTTTCAATAGTCTACAGGATATTTAGGGAAAAGAGCAGAAAATGTGTAAGAGGAATAAAATCAACAAAACAAAATTGAATAATGTTACAAATGCATTGAAATCATTATTCTAAAATTCTGATGTGGATACCAGATGACTTACTTGTACGCCCTGTTAAATTATATATACATATTTTTTTTAAATGAAAAGTACATAAAATTTTATTTTTAATAACTTCTGATATTTTTTCATTTTTATTTTTATTATTATTGAATTATTATTTATTCTATAACATTTTTTTTTACAATCAGAGGTTAACAATTAATTATTAATATATCAATATATTTAAAATAGAAAAAAAAAGTTAAAAGAAAAGTTAGAAAAAAGGAGATGATCTTATTTCAACCGATGTGCTTTCCTCTCGTAATATCCAAATATTTCATTAATAAAAATTTTATTTGGCTATAACTCTGGTACAATAAGAATAAGTACCGCTTATTATATATTGTTAAAAAGCTCTCAATGTGGGCTTATTAATGCAGTTACGAAAAAGTAAAAAATCCAAATATTTTTGAAGTTTGGACTTTTTTGGACAGTTTTGGTTCAGTCGATTGCAATCAAAAGGGGAGGTGCACAATTAGATATTACAACAGTCCTAAATCCAAAATTAAAACATTCTACGGCTAATCGTTTTTAAGTTATGCGAGATACATATGTACGTACGTTTAGATGTCACGCCGAAACTAGTCAAAATAGATTCAGGGATGGTAAAACTAGATATTTCCGTTGAAATTTGAAAACCGAAATTTTTCGCGATCACAATACTTTCTTTACTTCGTACAATGAAGTATAAAGATTGTTGCACATTAAAAAAGAAACAAAAACTTCATTCGTTAAATGTCTTTTAGCGTTTTCTACAGATTTAAAAATATAAGAAAAAAGAGTTGATCAAGAAATTTTTGTTAACCATAGGGAATAGCTCCTTTATTTAACAGAATTAAGATATTACGTTCAGAGTTGATTATGATATGAATTTTAGTTCACCGATATAGAACTATTTATTTGGTTCACTGAAAAAGCAAGATGAAACCACTTCATTCCTCAGATAACCGTGTAACTTTTTTGCCGGTTAGACATGTCAAATAGATAAACGATTAATTCACCACATAAACTTAAACAGTGTACGTACGAATATGAACTGGAAATTTTTGTAGCGTATGAAAAATTCCACGCCTAACCGGAATTCAAACTCGAAAACTTCCAGATGAATGGCTTAAACGTTACCATTTTCCTAAGAAGGTTGACTGACTCAAATTTTTAGTTAATTAAATAAATAAAAACAAAATGTAAATTAGACTCTTTAAGTGATCTTTCAATTTTATTTTTTTAAATATATTGACAGATATAAAAATAACACAGTTAATTTAAGAAATATTACGTAGAACTATTTAAATAAACTAAAATAATGTCGAATAAAATATGTATACAGTATTACTTTATATTATTTAACCAAAAAAAATATTTAAAAAAATAAATAAGGAAGAATAATGCGTATAACCAACCGGTTTAATTTCGAACGATATAAAAAAAACGAAAAATAAAAGTAGGATTAAAGTGTATATATATATATATACATAAATGTAATAAAAATTAAAAGTTAAACCGTTTGTATAATAATGTTAGGGAATAAACCAACTATAGATAACATCTAATAAGTCAAGGAGAGAGTGAGAGAGAACGAATGAGAGTGAGAATAAGGAGGGAAAGAAACTTTTTTTATGACATGGGTCAAAAGGGTCGATTCAGAAGCTTAAGAGTATAATACTGACTACTGATATGCATTGCAATACTATTTAGAATCATGGAGGGGACCAGCATCAATACACAATAACAACAACTTATATAGAATGTATTTTATAAATGATAGATGAATAGAAAAAGAAATTGACACGTCAGGACACAATCCTCTTACTAGTTACCGACAACTAAGAGAGGGGGTAAAACTACCTACGACCAAAAAAAAAAAAATTTTTTTATGTTTATATGACACCTCCCTTCCAGTACACTCTTTTCTCTCCATAATATTTAATACATGTGTATATATATATATATACACGAGTATATATTATAAAAACACTTTCCTCTCAATATTTCTCATTCTAATTCCATCTCTTTCTCAACCCCCCTCCTTACACACATACACATACACACACACACACACACACACACACACACACACACACACACACTTCTATTATAATATTTCTATCTCTTAACTAAAGTTATAATAACTTACTGAATACATTCGTAGTACACAAAAGTAACCGCCCCATTGAGAAACTCCGCCTTAAAATAACTTTCAACCTTCCTTTCAAATACTTTATCCTCTAAAACCTTGTTGAATATATAGTATTTAATTACATTCAGTTATAAAAAACATAATAACGATTTTAAAAAAGGTAAATAACTAATTAACAAATTTATTTATTTATAGATTCTGTATTAATATTTTAGTAATCTGTTTAGGTACCATTCTATTTTTTTTTAATTTTTTTTTGTCTTCAATCATTTGACTGGTTTGATGCAGCTCTCCAAGATTCCCTATCTAGTGCTTGTCGTTTCATTTCAGTATACTCTCTACCTCCTACATCCCTAACAATTTGTTTTACATATTCCAAACGTGGCTTGCCTACACAATTTTTTCCTTCTACCTGTCCTTCCAATATTAAGACGATCGGAGTATCTGAGAAGAAAAGATTAGAAGCTTTTGAAATGCGGTGCTATAGAAGAATGTTAAAAATCAGATGGGTGGATAAAGCGACAAATGAAGAGGTATTGCAGCAAATAGATGAAGAAAGAAGCGTTTGGAAAAATATAGTTAAAAGAAGAGACAGACTTATAAGCCACATACTAAGGCATCCTGGAATAGTCGCTTTAATATTGGAAGGACAGGTAGAAGGGAAAAATTGTGTAGGATCTAGGGGGTATACCGAAATGAAACGACTAGCACTAGATAGGAAATCTTGGAGAGCTGCATCAAACCAGTCAAATGACTGAAGACAAAAAAAAAAGAAAAAAAAGACTATTATTTATGTGCCAGGGTATGTTGAGTATTTTCTGCAGTATTTTTGTTTTGTAATGCTCAAGTCTGTCAATACTGAAGTTGCACGCTGTACCCCACAATTCAAGCCCGTAAATCCAAACAGGCTTCAAAACTGATTTATAAATCAATAATTTACTTCCTGCTGAAAGCCGAAAAAATAATAAAATTGAATTATTATAGCTGGGCCTCGATCTGTCAACCTTCCAGTTATCATTATGAAGAATAAAAAATTAAAACATAAAAGAATTCATACTTTACAATATAACTACACATTTTTCACAATATATAGTTTTAAACTAAGATATTTATTAATAATATAATTTTATTTAAAACAATTAACATAAAAATACTTTAATTTAAAAAAAATTAAAACGTATCTTCAATCTGTTATTTAAAAATTAACTCGTAAACTATATAACATTTAAAAAAATATTATTATAACCTATACTAGCAGCCTATAGAAGCATAATTAAAACTTAAATAACCAATGATGGTTTAACTTTAATTCTTTAACTATTAAATGTATAATTATTTATATTATTAACTGTTGTTAATAGAATATAATATACTTCATACATAATAATAATTAGTCTACAATATTAAAAGTTGATGGTAATAAATGAAAAAAGTGTTCTTTTTTTTACTAACCGCTTGGCTTACTTGATTTTAATAATGAAAGAGTTCAACCATAAAAAGCCAGCGTAAAAACGTTTTTAATTAAAGTCTCGAGTGACTGAACTTGTTTTTGTATAATATATCTTTAATTTTTATCAATTAAAACCGTGAACGATCTGACGTGCAACTAAACATACAACCGCTAACTTTAAAAATAAAAAAAAGAAGATATATATATATAGTAATAATAAAATAAAACTATGTACAGTCTGTTTAAATTTTAGCATGAAGTATATTATTAATTATCTATTGATTGATGTTAGGTTATATTTTTAAAGTAAACGGTTCCTTTTTAATATTAAATAAAAAAAGAAAAATAATTATAGAGAAATAGGTTATACATTACCCATTTAATTAATATTCAAATAATTTAATAATCAATTATAATAATAATTAAGGAACTGATCTTTATAACAAAAAAATAATTAAAAATAATAATTTGAGGAACTGATAACAACTTGAAAATTGATAAAAATACATTTAATAATTAGGCGTAATCTATGTATATTTGTGAAATATAGTTAACACATTATTGCTGATTAAGTTTCATGAAGCTTTTTTGTCGCTAATTATATTACAAAATTATTTTTGTTCTCATGACCTTAACTTAGAGAAAAAAAAAAAATGTTATAGATTTTTTTTTTTTTTTAAAGATAGTACTTTTTATACGATTGCCCAAAACGGAATGCAATGTATTTAGGGTGTATGTATGTATGTATATTCATTCTTCCGTAGTAGCTCAACGGCTGAACCGATTTAGATGTATGACCCCGCGTTGGAATCCTTACGTTATCGGGAATGTCATAGGCTGTATAAATAATATACAGCGGCGAACAAGTTAATCCGAGCACAGTATTTTTAATAGAAAATTTTATTTCTAAAAAAAAAAACATGTTTAATAGTCAAACTAACTCAAATTTAAAAGCTTATGTGTCGTCCTTTGTTTTTGATTATCTCATTAATTCTTTTTGGCATTGATTTCACTAAGATAGAACAATGATTTTGGATTTCTTCATCTCGAAACCAAACCCGTATCGCTGAATTAATAAGGTCAGCTTTTGTGCTACAATTCACTTTCCCAAGTCTTTTTTTTAGTTTAGCCCATAAATTTTCAGTGGGATTTAGGTTGAGGGAGTTTCCTGGCCACAATAGCACCCGAATTTTTTATTTTTTGAAAAACTGTTTTGCTTTATTTGACGTGTGACATGGTGCAAGGTCCTGTTTGAAAATGAGTTCTGAGTTTATAAGTGCTACTATTTTTCTTTGGTATATGTTAATATATTGGGTCCGATTTCATCACCCCAACCACAGATATACGTGCTCCTAGCTCTTAATGTGTAAAACTTCCCCAAAACATCTTTTTGACTGGGTTTTTGGAAGATTGTTACAGATGTACTGGCGTAGTAGTCTTTTCATCTGCTGATTTACGTATGTAGGCTACTGTATCCCCTTGGACAAAGAAATGAGTCTGGGCTGAAAAAATAACTTTTTTCCATCTCTCGTCCATTCCTTATGTTCCTTTGCCTATTGAAGTCTTTTTGTCTTCATAACCTGTATCAGTAACTGCTTCTTTTTAAGTTTCCGAGCAATTTTTCCCACTGCCAACAATTTTCTATGAACTGTCATATCAGAAATATTAGTCTCACTGGCTGTCAAATCCCTATTGAGGTCAACAGCTGACAATCGCGGGTTAATTTTGCTCTTTCTTATTAGTAATCGATCCTGTATGTGCGTGGTTTTCTTTTTCGGTCCATATTTTCTTTTTCTCTTTGGAAAGACGAAACCTGTTTTCTTAAACTTTTTCACGATTTCATTTACAGTACCTAACCCCACACGACATTCACTGACAATCTGTATTTGAGTCAGTTGTGTCTGTTGGGACAGAAAAACAATTTTTGACGGCTTTCGTGGGGTTATATCCATTGTATTAACTAAAAGAGAATAAAAAATTTAGAAACTCAAAAGGTCACCAAAAAGTATTTTGACAATGAATTATAAAAGGACAAAAACCATAATTTTGTTTGTGTATGAACTAAAAACATAACCTGAAACACCAAATAGCAAGCAATCTGCTACAGAGTGAAAATTCTCTACAACAGAACAAAAATTCCGTTTGTTCGTTACTGTAGATATTTGTTTAAGTAACTTTAAAAATTAGAAACAAAATTATACTATTTACAAATAATTTATACAAAATTGCCACCCGCACGCTCTTTAATTATCCTATATTAAAGAGCAATCTTTGTCTGCAATGTTTCTTAATTTGGCAGCTGTGTTTTTTAATATTTATCTCTTGTTTATAATTTATTAAAATGATTTAAATTTTACCATAATGCAAAGAATTCTATTTAAAATTATCATATCTAAAATAAAAACACCTTGAATCGTTAAAAAAACCTGTAAAACCTTTTTTAATTTATTTCTTTATCATTGCAATAAACGTTTAAAAATATTCATCCTTTCTCAACCAACTTAAAAATTGTTTAATTTAAATAAAACTTTTATTTTTTACCTAAAAACCTATTATGAAAATTTATTTCCTCACAATTTTTTTTATTTACAGTCGGTTCCAAGTTAGGAACCACAAGAAAATCGTATTACAAAAAGCACATGAAAAAAGGTTTCTAACGATCAGTTTCAATAAAACGTACATACACATAACATATAAATAAAATACATATAATTAGCACATATAAACACACTCGCATCGAATAAAACCACATAGACACAAGAGTTCACAAAGGTCTAATGAAAAACAAACAAAAAAAATCTGGAACATCATTAAACAATAGATAAAGACAAACAAACAAAAATATAACGAGTACGTGGAGGTAAATGGAAAGAGGCTAAGCTCCTCATCAAGGCATAGAAAGATGCTTATCAGATATGTAATATTGTACCAGCTTAAAAGTCATGCAGATCTCTCCACAAGTCTAGCAAATGTAGACGTTTTAGTCGTCGGACATCATCGCTGTTGTCTAGGAGATTAACTGCAGGAAAGTTGACGTGATTATTTAACCGCTGTCTATACTTTGAACCGAACCGTTTGACCTCTTCGCGAATATAAGGTAATTCAAAATTGTTATTGTAATAATAATTACTACTATCTTTTCTGCTAAGATTATTATAGTTTCTATGTTGAGAACTGTTTACCTTTCTTAGCCTCTTTGTTTTATCACATATTGACGCGTTTCGGAACCACTCCATTTTCAAAACGTATAGTGCTGGTAATTTTATTTTTCTATTAATCTTTATATAGCGTTGTTTATAGGAAAATTGACTAAACGCTAAAGATTAACAAAAATTTAAAAGTACTAGTACAATAAGGTTTTTGACAACGGAATTATTCCAAAACGCGTCAATATATGATAAAAGAATAAAGCTAAAGAAGGTAGACAGTATAGAAACTAACTTAAGATAGTCGTGAATTTCTTCGTTTCGTGCGAAAGATTCACGATACCTCTGCAACTTATCTCGCCAACTTATTCTGGAAACGTTCTATAATCTTGATGTTAATCTTTTTCGTCGTACCGCACAGCTTTATGCCGTACGTCTAAATCTTTCTTTTCTTGTTTAGCCTCCGGGAATTACCGTTCAGATATTACTTCAGAGGATGAATGAGGATGATATGTATCACTGTAAATGAAGTGTAGTTTTGTACAGTTTCAGTTCGACCATTCCTGGGATGTGTAATTAATTGAAACCCGACCACCAAAGAACACCGGTATCCACGATCTAGTATTCAAATCCGTGTAAAAATAACTGGGTTTACTAAGACTTAACGCTGGAACTCTCGACTTCCAAATCAGCTGATTTGGAAGACGCGTTCACCACTAGACCAATCCGGACGGTTTATTCCATACGTCCTAATCTGTTTTATAATCATCTTGTATATTAAATAATATGGATAGCGACCATTGTAAATTACTGTAAAACAAGCAATAAAGCTTCTTATATCTCGTCTTTAACTGTTTCTCTTTTTCTCTCACTTGATATTTCCACGTTAAACAACGATCAAAGTGATGACCAAGGTACGTACGCGGTCAGAATACGGGATGGAAAAATAAAAAACTAATTTTCATTTCTATCCTCATAATAAAACGACTATTAATTATGAAAGTTTTTTTCCCGATCACACATTAATTGTGCTCTGCCTTCTCGCAAGTCATCACATAATGTTTCTTGTTGATCCTCGCTTTATTAAATCGTATTTTTTTTTCTCCAGATAATAAAAAGGTTTTTAATTATAGGACATTTTATCCATAAAGAAAACTATCTTAAACTCCAGAATTGAGTGACATGTGAAAAATATATTTCTAACTTAGTTATAAACTGTTTAGCCAAATTTAAACGTTAGAATATAGACAGTATTTAGTTAGTATAATAAAATATGAAGTATTATTAGATAGAATTATTTATCATTGATAAATTTTAGATGTAATGTATTATAGAAAACTTATTTATCATTGTTCATATAATTACAGTTCTATAAAAAAAAAAATATATATATATATATATATATACATCTCTTTCTCTCTCTCTCTGTCTCTCTTACTGTTTGTGTGTGTGTATTTATGTGTGTCGAAATATGTGTCTATGGATATAAAATTAGTAATATTGTACAGTTTACAACCGTTGTCTAAATTGTTGTATTCTGTTAACAACGAAACAAAAACAAAAAAAAAAGAAGAAAAGTGGCAGGAGGTTCCAGTATAACATTTAATGAAAGGACCACACCGCCTCAGGTAATATAACAACATAGAGTTTTGTCGTTCAATTTGTGACCTAAATTGGGTGCCCACTAGTTTTTATTTATCTTAGTGAATGATCTTTTGAATTCGACACCGTTTGTGGATGTTGCTCCTACAACACAAAAGAGATCCGACTAACAATGTCAGTACGGCATACGTACCCACCCTTATATTTATTAAGGGATCTTTTGAAAAACCGCTAACAGACCGTGTGGTTTTATATTATGGTTCTACCGCTTATTTTCTAATGACTTTAACGAATTTATTGACCTTGTAATACACATGAAAACCGATAAATATAACATTGAAACTTTCAATAATTATATCGACATGAGACGAACGTTTAATAATTAAATCACCTAAGAAAAATTAAAATATTTGAATTTTAAAGGTTTTTTTTATATAAATTTAAAACATCATTCGCAAGTAATTTCCTTTGATTTTATTTATATCGTTTCATAACAATAAAAAATCCTTTATGAACTAATTTACTGATTAACTTTCTGTAAAAAAATCAATTAAAAAACTTAATCATTAAAACCGTTAACGGTTTGTAATGTAATTTGTTACATCCGTAGCCTGTAGCCTTTAATATTAAAAGATATGGGACTATACGAAATAGGAAACCGCAGACCAATAAATAGCTTGTTATAATTTGAAAATTGTTAGTGAATAAATTTAATATGATTATTACTTTTATAAAAATAAATTCAACCAATTCGTTCCATTATTAGACCTATATATACAGAGTGTTTCTAAAATTGTGAGCTGGCTATACTTTTTCGGATTCTACTTGTAAAACTAAACAAAATATATCTTTAGGAAAAATTACAATTTCTCCTTCGTTCTCCCACTGTCAGCCATTTTTTTTTTTTTTATATATAAAAATGTATATCTCAAGTTCAGATAGACGAATCGCATTAATATTTGGTAAGCGTCTTCGTAATAGTTTTAAAATTAGCAAAAATGAAATTTTAAAAATACCTTCACAAATTACAAAACTAGCGGCCATTTTTATTTCTCAATCATCTCCATAAATATAAGTTTCATCAAAAGTTTTATATTTACTAAAATATTAAGCCTTTTATTATGAACAAAATAACGTTTTATTTTTTTTAAATTGGTTAACAAATAGTAGAATTATCGGAGAAAATTGATATTGTAATATTTTGTCATAATTATTAGGTCTATTCTTGTTAGAAATTTATTACTTAATTTGATACTAATTTACAATCCTAGAATTAACAATAAATAAAAACAATTAATATTTCATCGAATTGAACGTAAAGTGGAGGACATGAAAACAGACACAAAATTACATCAATTTTCTGCCATAACTCGGATATTTGTCAACCGATTTAAAAAAAATAAAATGTAATTTTGTTGAAAATAAAAAGCTTAATATTTTAGAAAATAACATAAATTTTGTTAAAACAAAATAAATAAATCACAATAAATATAAAAGTTAAAACGGTACTTATGTATTAACGCCACCGCAGCTACAGCTTTATTTAAAAACGAAGTAGTCAATCGGATTTCGGTGGAAAATGGGCCGATATAGAGTTTAACATAGATTCAAAACAGTCTCTTTATTAATTTTAAGAAATGGTTATTTATATTTATTTATTTTATAAATATAATTTAACCAAGCTTAACCTACGCTCGCTTCGCTAACCTTGACTAATTAACACCGTAATATTTTGAGTATTTATTTAATAAATTCAGTAATTATTGCAATTATTTATTATTTAAACAACAATAATTACTAAATTTATTAAATAAATACTCAAAAAATTACGGTGTTAATTAGTCAAGGTTAGCGAGCGAAGCGAGCGTAGGTTAAATTTGGTTAAATTATATTTATAAAATAAATAAATATAACCAGTGTCAATCTCTTCCAGTGTCAACACTGGAAGAGATTGCAGGAAAAATTGGACCCACTATGCATAAGCAAAGTAAAAATAAACAATAATGACATAGAACTAGTAGAAAACTTTAAATATTTGGGGGAAAACATCACGCAAAACCTCCAAGAAAATCCAAATTGGTATGAAAGAATAAATAAACTCATCAAAGCCACAATAAAAACACAAAACATCTATAACAAAAAATGCATGTCCATAAACACAAAAATAAGACATTATAACTCAGTTATCCGACCAGAAATACTTTACGGATGCGAAACCATATTTGGACCGTACCAGACAAGGTTTACCGACAAACTGAAAAAGATTGAAAGACAGATTCTACGACGATGCATCGGGGAAAACATTAAAAAAGACGGGATTTGGAGAATTATTCCAAACGAAGAGATTTACAAAACTATCATCCCGATAACTAATAAATTTAGAAAGAAGATAATTTCCTTTCTAGGACATATTTTCAGAATGGAAGACACCAGACTTATCAGACGAATAATCGAACTTTTCTGGAATAAGAAAAGCAGCCTGAACTGGTTATACGAAGTACAGAAAGACATGGATCAATTAGACATAACCCCTGAAAACCTAAAAACGAAAACCGGAAACTATGAGAAATAAAAAAATAAAGAAACAAGATTCCTATCAAAACCCAAGAAAATAATAAGCCGGGTGTACTCTGAACAAGAAAGGGCAAGAAGATATGAAACCCTTAGAAATTACTGGCAAAAAAGAAAAGCTGAAAAACAAGAAATCAGCAAGAAAAGAAAGAACTTGGCAAAAAAAAAAAAATGAACTAAAGTGATCCATAAAAAGTCTTAAAAGTAATTAAAAAAAATATATATAAATATAAATAACCATTTCTTAAAATTAATAAAGAAACTAAATAAAATAAATACTCAATTTTAAATAAAGCTGTAGCTGCGGTGGCTTTAATACGTAAGTACCGTTAAAACAAAATAAACATGGCCGCCATTTTGTAATTTGTAAAGTTATTTAAGTCTTGATTTTTTGATGTTCAATTATTCAAACAGAACGGTACAAAATGAACTTCCTACATTTATTAAATTTTCATTAAATTAGATTATACTACTACTCAAATTTTACATGTTATATTTTCCAATTTATTTATAAAATACCCACCTAACGTAACTGCTAGATAAAACTTACAAGTTGTAGAATGTACAATTAAAAAATGTTTTATCGTATAATACATATAATAAACTACATTCCATGACCTTGATTTAAGTAACACTCATCATTATTTGAAATAGCCGACAAGACCTGTCTGAACATTTTGAAAAAGGATGAGTAAAAAAAAAATGAAATTTTAATATTTCTTAATTTATTACTGCAGGAATCAAAGTGTCATAAATTTGTGCAAGTTATAAATTTATTTTTGTGAGATTACATTTACTACAGTCAAACCTATCGCTAATTTTTATGATAATGATTTAACTTAAAATCAAAGATTAAAGTCCTTAAATCAAATATATACAGATGTACCATAATTTTCCATAAATATGAAAACATATTTTTTACATTTTAACGTAGAGTTATGCTTGTAATGATGTTGGTGATACGTTCCTTGAGATGATTTGTATTTTGTATCTTTTCCAGATGCCCTTCAAAAAAAACAAAAATTTATTTTACCTGTATAAAGAAACTTACGGGCTTAGCAGTGAAGGGCACGCAACGAAATATTTTCAAAACAATGGTATTGTAGGGCATATTATATAAATTAAATTTTTTTCATATAAAAAGGAAAATCTTTATTTTCTTATGTATGAAAACTTACGGGACACTCTGTAGATCAAAGCTTAGAATACAAACAATAAAATCGTAATTTAAGACAGGTTAGTTTAAAGTTCTCGTTACTTAAGTAACAAAATTTATCCAGAAATATCGGAGAAAAAGTTACCACAACAGAAGTAAACCGAACAATCCCTTACGATGGGCAATTAATTCACTACAAAGACATTACAATTAGAATAAAATAAAATTAATTTTAAGCCGATAAAATAAACAAAGAAGATATGAGAAAAAAATTTAAAAAAAAAAGAAAGTATTTATTTAAAAAATCAACGTACATAAGAAAGTATTTAATATCTAATTCATAAGAAAAACTTAGGAAAAAAAGAACACAGGACAATATATATAAGAAGAAGAGTGGTTGACGGCTGCATGAACAATTAAACAGGCAGAGCCGCCGTACTTCCGGTCTCTGCGACCACTTCCGTCCGCTAGACTACTAAAAATATTTAATAATATAATTGACCTTAAAAGCCAACCATTTTGAACGCGTATTACGAAACGACACGCACATAATAGTAAACCCGACTGGAGTACGAGTAAACGTTGCCGCTGCTCCGGTGAGATCCGGAAAATGTCACTTCTACTTTCTATTGTTATATATATATATATATATATATATATATATATATATACCTATATTTAACTATATATATATATATATATATATATATATACTAAGATATTCCTTTTTGAAACTGATTTAAATCGCATACTATAAATATTTCCAAAAATCCAAAGTGACTCAATCATTAAAAAGTAATATTTAATATGTATAATTAGAAATAAGTAATAATTTTTAAAATCGTTAAATAATATACTTTCCGAATATAAAGAAAAGAAACATTTATATTAAAAATAGGCTGTTATTTTTACACGGATTTGAATACTAGATCGTGGATACCGGTGTTCTTTGGCGGTTGGGTTTCAATTAACCACACATCTCAGGAATGGTCGAACTGAGAATGTACAAGACTACACTTCATTCACACTCATACATATCATCCTCTGAAGTATTATCTAAACGGTAGTTACCGGAGGCTAAACAGGAAAAAGAAAAGGCTGTAGCTTTTCAGTATATTTCCTTCAACAATGTTGTTCTAAGCCAGATATTTTGGTACACAACACAAAATTGTGCACAGAGTAATCAAAAAATTATAAAAAAAATATTACACAAGATACATCAATACAGTTTAACAGTCTTTAGTTACATTACTTACCGACAAATGTATGACTTAGTTAAGCATAAATAAAATGCGTAATTTGCTCCAAAAATCAATGAAAAGTTTTCATTCATTCATATCGTAAGGTGGAGAAAGATTATACTTTTATTTTTTTATAAAATAAAAAATGTATTTTCAATAATTTTATTTAAGTAAAAAAAAAGTGTAATTTCTCAATTTCATCCGTATATAACTTTATTTTTTTTTTAATAAATAAAGCAAGTTCAGTAATTTTATTTGAAGTTAGCGCCTCATGTGGTCCTTTTTATTTAATTTTCAGGGCCATCGTTAGGTACTGCCTCAAAGGATGAGATGAATGTAAATTTTTGTAGCGTGTGAAAATGCCATACTTAACCGGAATTCAAACCCGGGACCTCCGGATAAAAGGACGAGACGCTACCACTTGCGCTACGGAGGTCAGCTCTCATGTGGTCCAGTTATACTACTTTCCACCAGTATACTTACTATATTGGTAGAAAAATTAAAAAAAAAAATTAGTTTAAAAATACTACTACGGCTCTGTAAATAGTCTTAGCTCAGATTCTTAGTACACTCATTCGTAAAGATATACATTTTTTTTTTTACTTTCTTGTACGAAGTAAAGGAAGTATTGTAATCGCGAAAAATTTAGGTTTTCAAATTCCAATGGAAATATCCATTTTGACCATCCCTGAATCCATTTTAACTAGTTTCGGCGTAACGTCTGTATGTATGTATCTCGCATAACTGAAAAACGATTGGCCGTAGAATTTTGGATTTAGGACTGTTGTAACATCTAGTTGTGCACCTCCCCTTTTGATTGCAATCGACTGGATTAAAAGTGTCCAAAAAAGCCAAAATTCTAAAACATTTGGATTTTGGACCTGTTTCTTAACTGTAGTAAGCCCTTATTGAGGACTATTGCAATTGACTTGATGACTTGACCAAAAATGTTCAAAGAAGGCCAAAATCCAAGAAATTTGGATTTTGAACTTTTTCTTAACTACAGCAATAAGCCTTCATTGAGAGCTTTTTAACGATCATAAGTGGTAGTTATTTTTTTTAGTTCCAGAGTTATAGCCAAATAAAATTTTAATTAATGAAATATTTGGATCTTACAAAAGACGGGCATATCGGTTCGAATCCGATTTCATTTCCTTTTTTTTAAATTTAAATATATGGATTTATTAATAAAATTATTTACCTCCTATTGAAAAAAATCAGAAAAATCAGAACTTAGTGAAATAAAATTTTATATACTTTTCAGTATAATTCAAACATTTTTACAGAAGTTAATAATTATTAAGAAATCAATATATTTAAATTAAAAAAAAGAAATTAAAAAAATATATATATGTATATTAAATCGTATTCGAATCGTTGTGTACATAGTTACGAATCTGACACGTTCTCAGTTACACCACATAACTTCTTGAACGACGTAAAACAAAATTAATATATAAACTAATATAAAATGCTGATTAAGGACACCACAAAATAATGTGGTGTCCATCACAATATAATTGTGTAACTGTCCACTTTATTAAAGAATTGGAGGATCGTATCTCCCTGTCAAATGAAATAAGTTTAAATGAAGTGCAGCAAAAAATATGTATATGTAATTTAATAGGCATACAAGAAAGTCATGTGATGTCCACATCAAATTTTTTATGTTTGACGTATAAAACTTATTAAATGTGTAATAAACACATGAAGTTACAAAAAAATTTAAAAAAATTTAATTCTGAACAAACTGGTTTATAATAAATTGAATAAAACAAAGAAAAGTTATAAAAATTCGATTTTTACTTAGAAATACGCCTATAAAAACTTAAATAAACGTCTATTAAGCGTACAAGAAACTTACGTGGTGTCCACATCAGATTTTTTTTTTAATTTGATGATACGACTAGAATCATTAAAATTAAATATACAGGAATATGATTATGATGAAAAAATTGTTCATAAATATGTTTTTAACTATTAAAAAAATATTCCAGATTTTAAAATAGAAGAAAATCTTATAAAAAAAAAGAAAGTTTTTCGTATGTAATAATAAAGTTTACACTTAATAAATGAAATGAAAGATTTTTTAAATTATTATTCTATTTCAAAAATAAAAATAAAAAATAACCGGAATATCTCTAAAACTGTTATTAACTGATTGAATTTTTGTATCAGATTTCCTTTACTGATTTGTGGTTGGTTTTTTCTCTACTTCAATCTAATGATTATTTTGTTTAAAAAAGAATAATTCTTTTAAATTACTATAAGAAACCTTAGTTACTTCTAGTATTAAACTTTATTATTTAATAAATATATTTTTTAATAAATTATCACACGTTATCCTATGATGTATAATTTCAGGTATATGATATAAATTATCTAGCAACTATTTTAAATATATTATTTAAATTATGTCCTTCCAAAGCAGGTTTTTTACAAATTTAACCATAATTTTTCATAAGGAACCCTATCCTCCTGTTTCTATCTTTAATATTCCGATTCCGAGATCTCAGAACTGTAAATATTTCGGTTTTCATCTTGACCGACCACTTAATTGGGCGAAACATATCAAATCTAAGCGGAAACAGTTCGATCTCAAGTTTAAAAGCATGTACTGGCTGATAAGACATAGATCTCAGCTTTCAGTAGACAGTAAATTATTGATTTATAAATCAGTTTTGAAGCCTGTTTGGACACGGCTTGAATTGTGGAGTACAGCGTGCAACTCCAGTATTGACATAGTTGAACGCTACCAGATAAAAGCATTGCAATAAATGCTAAACATACTCCCTGGTTCATAACCAACAGCCTCATATGTAATGATCTTAAGTTGCGAACTGTTCGGCAGGAAATCTTTCTGGTCAGCCTATGGTATCAAAATCGTTTGGATCGGCACCCGAATTATTTAGCGGCCAATTTATTGGATAATACGATCAGTGATATTTCAAGGTTGATAAGGAACAATATTCTTGGTTTGCCTTATCGTTTCAATTAGGTGAGTTTATATACGGAGTGCTCTTCTATTTCATTTCTTTCCTTTCGTTAAGTCACCAGACGCTGGGTCTATGCCTACTTAATGTTAGTTCAAATAGTTCTTATTTACTTATTGTTCAATTATCTTGCTGAACAGATTGTAAAGTTGCTGTGTCGTTATAATAATTAAAAAAAATTATAATTATAATTTTATAAATAAATAAAAAGAAACAATAAAGAATGTAGAAATTTTCAACAAATTTATTGTAATAATTATTCCATATCATTAGATAAAAAAGAAATTACAGTTTACTACAGAATCATCTAATATCAGATTTTTATCTACAATAAAATTAACGTTTTTCTGAACATTGCTAAGAATAATCTATTCCCATTATCTATGCTTTAAATAAATAAAAAAACTGAAGCAAATTGATTTGTGTCATGTTTTTTTGCAGTCAATAAATAATTTTAATAAAATTTGTCTTAAATCAACTGTGACTTAAATTTTTACAAGTGATCGAAATACGAATCCAAGTTTGGCCTTCTTTTTATTATAAAATTATTTTTTTAATATTTATTTCAAATGCATTTAAAGAAAACTTAAAAAAAAGTAAATCAAATCGACTTTAAAAAAGTGCTAAAAATAAAAAATAAAAAATAATAAAAATTCGACTTTTGAGGGTTGAACAATGTTAAACTGGTTGTACGACTTCCTCACGTATTTTTTGACCGACTGAACTCATTTTACTTTAACATATATTGTTTTTATTTTAATAATACTGTAATTAAATTTATTTTCTACTAAGTAACTGGCGTCAACGCATAACAACTTCAATCAGTATGGGCCAGTAAGACCCGCAGCAAGTAAGAATCCAGAAAAACTGAAAATGTTAGTTTTGTAGTTTTCGTAATTTTATGGGGACAAAAATATGAGAGAAAAGATTTGTTTTTATGAATTCTACAAGAAGTTACAATCATCTGGATACCAGAATAATTGATATAATTTGTACCTAAATTGGTTTCCTTATAAGTAATAAATTAAAATTTTTCTTCATTTTCTTGCTAGGGAACAATATTATTGATTTACCTTATCGTTTCAATTAGGTGACTTTATGTACGGAGTGCTCTTCTATTTCATTTCTTTCCTTTCGTTAAGTTACCAGCCGTTGGGTCTGTAACTACTTAATGTTAGTTCAAGTAATAGATCTTATTTAATTATTGTTCAATTATCTTGCTGAACAGGTTGTAAAAGTTGCTGAATCGTTATAATAAAAAAAAGAAAGTTTCTTAATAACTTTCATATATTTATAATGTTTTTGATATTTTTTAACAAATTTATAGATAATTAATATTATATTAATTATATGCCGATGGAGTCTTTGCCTTTCATCTAGAAATTCCAGGTTCGAATCCCAGTCAGGCATGGTATAATTCACACGCTACAAAATTCATTATCATCCATCGGTAACTGATGATACCGATGGATGAGGGGGCGTAAGCCTGTTGTTACTGTATAAATAAATAAATAATTATCATTTCACACTTTCACAGCCTTTTGCCGGTGACATTCCTTAAACTCGGAGTAATTTATACCAAGGAGATTAGGTTTGCTATTGTTGACTAAGTGCCTTCCGGAAAACATGTCATGTTTCAATTATAACGCTCCTTTGCATTAGCGCGTGGGTCATCCACTGGATCTACAGTTTTTCAAGACTTGTGCAAAGTAATGAATGGTATTATTCCGTTCAATGATATCATTATTATTACTTTTTGTCTTGAGATTCACATTCGGAATTTCAGTATGAGAGGCCATTAGGGGCCTCTCATACTGAAATTACCTCATTCAGTGATGTGGTGCATTTAACACAGTACTACAATCCTGCACGTCTCCAGAATTACCGATTTTTGGGTTTTTGGAATTAAGATTTTAGGATCCAGGCCAACCTTTTCTATGTATTTCTTTAAATTTTTGTTAATTAATTCCGTTTGCTGTTATCACAATGGACATAACTTTTCTTGAGTTCAGTCTGTAAATTTCTTTAGATTCTATTGCCAGAAGGTTGTATTTGGTTATTTTATCTGTTTCAGTCTTATTAATATTGTGATCTGATGGGTGAGTGAAATCAATGAGAAGATCAGGTTTTTCTCTAATGTGTAAAACCATGTCTGGCCTATTTGCAGCAACAAATTTGTCAGTATGCATGGGAAGATAATACAGTCTATAATGCTCATTTTCCAACGTTGGTTTGGCCTTATATTCATAACAAGGACAACGCTCCCTGTCATCTATAAGTCCTTTAATGCCAACGCCTGATAAACAATGTTTACCGTAAGATTGTGGCGATGCAGATATTCCGTGTTTTTAAGTTGGAGCACCCAGTTATCAAATGATCAATTGTTTCAGATGATTGATGGCATACTCTGCACTCATCACTGATGTCCTGATTTTCTATGAATTTTTTGTAATTGTTTGTTGCAATGACCTGGTCCTGGATGGCATGGATAAACCCTTCAGTTTCTCCAAATAGAGACCCATATTTTAGCCAACGCGTAGATGCGTCCTTATCGCTGTTTTCGAAAGAATGGATAAATCTATCTGCCGTGGAATGCCTTAGATTTCTATGTTTGGATCATATCACTGGTTGTAGTGATATTGGAAAATAATTATCATTCAGTTTTAGAGGGGAGTAGCCCTTGTCAGATGTAACTATTGTTTTGTGATATGATGATGTATCAGACCTGGAGAAAAAATATCTCTTCATTGATGCAATCTATCTGTTACATTATTATTATTACTATTATTATCTGTTATTATTATTATTATTATTATACAGGTAACTTACTCATCCTTAATCAAGTTTTAATTAAAAAAAAAAGGATTTTAAAGGGCTTTTTTTTGTCTTCCGTCATTTGACTGGTTTGATGCAGCTCTCCAAGATTCCCTATCTAGTGCTAGTCGTTTCATTTCAGTATACCCTCTACATCCTACAACCCTAACAATTTATTATACATATTCCAAACGTGGCCTGCTTATACAATTTTTTCCTTCTACCTGTCCTTCCAATATTAAAGCGACTATTCCAGGATGCCTTAGTATGTGGCTTATAAGTCTGTCTCTTCTTTTAACTATATTTTTCCAAACGCTTCTTTCTTCATCTATTTGCCGCAATACCTCTTCATTTGTCACTTTATCCACCCATCTGATTTTTAACATTCTTCTATAGCACCGCATTTCAAAAGCTTCTAATCTTTTCTTCTCAGATACTCCGATCGTCCAAGTTTCACTTCCATATAAAGCGACACTCCAAACATATACTTCCAAAAATCTTTTCCTGACATTTAAATTAATTTTTGATGTAAAAAAATTATATTTCTTGTGATATTCGGCATTTTATATCGCTCCTGCTTCGTCCATCTTTAGTAATTCTACTTCCCAAATAACAAAATTCTTCTACCTCCATAATCTTTTCTCCTCCTATTTTCACATTCAGCGGTCCATCTTTGTTATTTCTACTACATTTCATTACTTTTGTTTCGTTCTTGTTTATTTTCATGCGATAGTTCTTGCGTAGGACTTCATCTATGCCGTTCATTGTTTCTTCTAAATCCTTTTTACTCTCGGCTAGAATTACTATATCATCAGCAAATCGTAGCATCTTTATCTTTTCACCTTGTACTGTTACTCCGAATCTAAATTGTTTTTTAACATCATTAACTGCTAGTTCCATGAAAAGATTAAAAAGTAACGTAGATAGGGAACATCCTTGGCGGACTCCCTTTCTTATTACGGCTTCTTTCTTATGTTCTTCAATTGTTACCGTTGCTGTTTGGTTCCTGTACATGTTAGCAATTGTTCTTCTATCTCTGTATTTGAACCCTAATTTTTTTAAAATGCTGAACATTTTATTCCAGTCTACGTTATCGAATGCGTTTTCTAGGTCTATAAACGCCAAGAATGTCGGTTTGTTTTTCTTTAATCTTCCTTCTACTATTAATCTGAGGCTTAAAATTACTTCCCTTGTCCCTATACTTTTCCTGAAACCAAATTGGTCTTCTCCTAACACTTCTTCCACTCTCCTCTCAATTCTTCTGTATAGAATTCTAGTTAAGATTTTTGATGCATGACTAGTTAAACTAATTGTTCTGTATTCTTCACATTTATCTGCCCCTGATTTCTTTGGTATCATTACTATAACACTTTTTTTGAAGTCTGACGGAAATTCCCCTTTTTCATAAATATTATACACCAGTTTGTATTACACACCTCTTGTGTTTAAGAGGCATTAAGTAGTATTATAATTTTAATTTATAAATGCAGCATTATAAGCTGATTATAAATCTAGTCGAAAAATAAATTTGAAAGACCAAAAATGTATCGTTTGATAAGAATAAGGAAAGAAACGTAGAGAAACGACGTTAAAAACAAAACGACCTTAATAAACGTTTAATTTAAAGATCAATCGATGCTCTGTAAAATGCGGGAATAATTATATTTACTTTTTTTCTTAATTAAGACTATAGTAAGGTGAACTAGAAAGATTATTTAAAAATATTATAAACAAATCTAAATTATTATTAAAATTAAATTTTGATAAGTCACCATACTCATTCATGATTGATTTATTCTTACCTATATAACAGGTAACAATATATATATATATATATCGATATTAGTAATAGAATTGTAAAAATTTATTTATATCTTCTAATTATTATTAAATCTGGAATTATTTTTTCCAATAAAAGAAGGTTCTATTAATAATTTATTTAAAATAATAACAACTTGGTACCTTCCACTGATGATTCATAATAATTTCAAATGAATAATCTAATAACAATATAGTCTAAAAATGTTGTTATACACGTGTTGTACTAAATTATTACAATAAAACTATATAAATCGATTTAAATAATTTATTGTTTTTCATTTCCTTATTTTAATCAACTTGCATAACGAATTAAAAATGTAAAATCCGTGAATTCAAAGATACTTTTATACTTACTGTTCTAACTACGGTACATATAACACGCGCGCGCGCGCGCGCGAACATATATATATATATATATATATATATATATATATATATATATATATATATATAATTATTATTATTATTATATTCCCTGCATTGGATGATCATTCATTATTAATGAAATAACAGTTAAAAATATTTAACCTAACAATTCGTTAGTTGTGTATTCAAAATGAATGACAGTTATTCGTAATATTAGCTGTGCGAATAAAAAGGGTGGATTGAATTTTTTGAGAATAATTACAGTAATTATTACAAAATAATAATGTAATTTTTTTTTTTCTCTTATAATATATAAAACCTATTGTTGTATATTATTATTATTACAGTTGTTTTCTCTAATCATTAGTTAATTTATTAAAGGTTAATTCTGAAACATAATTTATACTCGTATGTTCGTAATGCAATATTAATAGATTTTTATACAGTCGATATAGTTTTTTTCTTTTTTATTAAGTCAATATGTTTTGTAGTGTAGAATAAAATAAAAATTAGATAACAACGCAATTATGTTTTAATAAGAGGTAACATTAGTTATTCTGCAAGTCGGTTAATATCAACTGGTAAATGTCTGTGTGTGTACTTGTGTGAATATTTCTCTATACGTTATCTCAACATTAACAAAAAAGGTAATTAATTTAAATGTCAAGAGTTGCATACAGATATATATATATATATTTTATTATATATGTCATTAAAATAATTAAATGTTACAATTTCGCTTTCACTTTTTTAAATTTATTTTATACATTCTAATATGATTATTATTTATTTGGTTAACTAAAAGTCTACAGTTTTTTTATCACTCTATTAAATTATTATGAAATCTTGTTTTACTCTATAACAAGCGGAATTACCAGTCGATGTTCTCGGCTTTATATATTTCTTATCTATTTCCATGAGAGGAAATCCCGGTACAAATAATCTATCGCGTGTTAAATATGTTGAGCCGTATTACAAAATACTTTTTCTTTACTTTTTTAATGCGTTTTAATTTTTGTTATCATAATAGTAAATTAATTCTAACGGTATTATGAAATTTTTCAGATATTTTGTCAAACTTTAATTTTCTAGTCAAGGGAGATATAGTCTTATACGTTCGTTATTTTATTTTTATGAAAATATTCTAGCTTGTTACATTCCTAAATAAATAAGCGAATAAATTTATTGTTAATTAGAACATAACGATAAAACGATGATTGGAACTCAGTATAGAGGAATCGTTTACAATAAAAAATAACTTGGTTCTATGTCTGATCTCGATCTGTTTACCTCCCGCACGGAAAGGCAAACGTTCTGCGTTACTACAATATTTCCTTCCTTCTCAGCGATAGAAGACGATAAAGACTGCGGTTAAACGTTTGGTGTTGTGAATGCTTATTTTCCTCGCATAAAATATTAGCGTTGTATTTATTTCAGAGGTAAGACTATACAAAATAAAAATAATCTTTTAAAATTGTAATATTTAGTTTTCCATTATCTGTACCTTTAGTTCAAGTTAAATTCCTGATGGTACCGGTTAGATTATAGCTTATTGTAAAATTAATATTATTTATACAGTGAACCACCTCAGTAATCAGTTTGAATCTGCTATTTACAGAATTAAATATAATTTATATTTCTGTTGGCTTACCATGATGGTGTGCAATAACAGGCTTATAAAAGTTATCTAGATGAATACGGCAATGAATTTCACTTCTCATTTTCTATAATATGTCTGGTATAACACGGTTAGTATTCTTGATCACGGCTACAACAAATTTGTGTGTGTTTTATATCGTATGTTACGTCACCTGAAATACAATTATTACAGTTATATTCGATTTATTGTACATGTAGACATATTGTTCAGATTGGCTCTGAAACTAATTTATATTAAAAGTTTTTGTACTCTTAACAGTAGAACTCGCTCAATTTTTAATTTAATTTAACAAATTAAGTTCTAAAAACGAAACCAAATTAAGCGGCAATTACAGTTAAAATGACAAAGCGGAATTTCCAATTGTAATTGATTGAGGAAAATTATTCCAAAATAAAATTATATTAAATTAATATTTTAAATAACATTTCCAGGAGTACCATACTGATAGTAGTCGAGGAATTACTTGCAATATATTTCTCACTTTCAGGTTTTTTTTTTTAATTTTTTTAATGTTGCACAAGCTTTGAGCTTATGTGAGGGATTTATAAATAAAATTAAATATTAAAAACTTTTTTAAATCCGTTATTATCTGTAGCGAAGTGGTAAAAGCTTTATCATCGATAGATTATCGGGTTTAAATCTCTGTTTGGCATGTTATTTTCCTTACCATATAAATATTATTATCTATTATATCAACTGTCATTAAGTTTCATTCTGTGGTCACTTTACATAAACAAGTAAATAATAATATTTTTTTTTTTAATTATATAAAAAAAACCGTCAGATCACTCTACAAAAATACATTCATCATAAAATAGTTCAATGATCCCAATTTAAAGAAAGATAAAAAAAAGATGAAAACGCAGTTTTCCCGTCACGCATTCCGGGAAAGTCCTACAATTGTGGATTATCTCTGATGTACGGTTTGTACATACATGCACACACAAGTTAAGTTAGAATATTTATCATTTTATTTAAATATAATATTTTTTGTTTATTTAATTCAATGATTCTAACTAAAGCGCGCGCGCGCATACTGTATTTAATTCGGGCGGGTATGGTGGTACTCTCGACGACGGTCGGTAGTAAGAAAAGTAATTAAATTTCTCAACTTACATGGAACAAATTTCACCGGTAAATTCGGTAGATTGGTGAACTTGCGAGGCTTAACGCATCAGGTACTGAATCAACCGGACGATCGAGTTCGAGACCCAGCCAGACCAAGTTACTTTCTTACATAAATTATTCATTTATTTAATTTTACTGCTCACCTGTGACGTCACAACATAGCAGTAGTTTACAAATTTTTTTTTGGAATGGGGATGCAATTTTTGAAAATATTTTTTATAAATATTGTTATATTTTAATTGTTAACAAATGCGCCTAAGAAATATATGACCTTAATTAGGCGACATCTCGAGATACTGAGAGTGACCTTGATCTACAGCCTCACCGACTTGACCTTTTAAGTTGAAAATTTAATAACATTAATGCACCCGTACGTAGAAGTAATCTAACCAAGTTTGGTTAAAATCGGTCCAGTAGTTCTAGAGATAAAAGGTAATTTAGAGGCCAACATCGAAACGCGTATATATGGACATTAAAATCCGGAAAATTTCCATCCGGTTTTTTTGGATTTCTTAGGCATCAAAACGTCATGATCCGCTGAAAACCGCATATGCCCAAATTGGACAGATTACAATATTTCCTCTTCTAGAGGTATTGCGCTGCTACAGCCCTATATAGTAAGTAAAAGATTATAAAACAAAAAAAGATTTACAAAAAAAAAAGAAAATTATTATAGATATTTCAAAAAATCTTTGGTGGTAATAAGGATTTAAAAATAAGTTTATTTTTGTTTCAAACAATGAAATTTTATTAAATATTAATTATATTTGTCGTAAACTATTATAATATTTTTAAATTCTTTATGAACGATATAGTTAAGATTTTACGAATGGTACATGGAGGGGGAAAACTATGCAAGTGCAAATTTTGTGCTCTTAAGAGCAGAAACTCGCTCGTTGTATTTATAGTATAATATAATTTCTGGAGATATATATGTTTCTAATTAATTATCCTATACCATTCAGAAGTTATATACACACTTTGTTGCATGTAAACTTATCCATAAATCTGATATAATTTATGCGTACTAAATAAGCCTTGTACTTTCACTGATGAACATTTACTTTTTTTTTAAATAACAAATTTAGTAGAAAGTTTTAATTTTTAATAAGCTAATAAGAACTAAATATCTTAATGCTCAATTTTCTTTTCCTTCTCTCATTCTCTGTCTCTCTCTCTCTCTTACACACTCTTACTTTTAGTTATATTAAATAAACTACTTTTAAATAGCATAAATAAAAATAATAAATATTCAATTATTTGGCTGAATTCATTAAAAAAATATTTACGGTTCAGAAGTCTAAACAAAAAGAAATTGCTTTTACCGATTTAATTTCTTTATCAGGGTTCAATTAATGATAATATAAAGAGTACGATAATATATTTATTTATGAATATCCACTTAGAATTTTTGAATTGACAGAGAAAACAAATTAAAATATTTAATATATATAAAATTATTAAATTTACACAACTGTATAATCCAATCTTTTTTGATAAATAATTACCTTTTTCAGACAACCTGTTTTATATACTTCGAACATTTTTTATCCAGACATTTAAATCATAATAATTTTAACCAACTGTTCATCCGATCATCAGAAAATTGTCTAATTTTGATTTAATTATTTTGAATTTTGCACCTTTAAAATAATTATTTTATTTATCTAAAATATACATTTGTATAAATAATTCTCTCAATGGAAACATATTTGTTGTTTCTTTTCCAAAGTAGTTTTGATAGCCGAAATGTAATATCCTTTATGTTCTAAACGATCTTTTATTTATACGACCGCCCAGAAAAGAGTGTAATGTATTTAGAGTGTATGTATGTATGTTTGTTCCTCTGTAGCAGCTCAACGGCTGAACCGATTTACATGTATGATCCCGTGTTAGAATCTTTACGTTACCGTTATAGATATATGTTTAAATAAATTGAAAAACTACACTAAATACAAATACTATACATAAAATTGTCATCGGCACGCTCTTTAATTATCCTATAATAAAGAGCAATTTGTTTTTTGTAGTCCTGTTTTTTGATTTTTAATATTTATCTCTTGTATATTTTCGTAATTCTTAGAGATTGTTATTTTTTACAATATTAGACGCGATTTTTTAATGATAGTAACCCTTTGTTGGTGTTCCGTCTCCAACAAAGACAGTTCACTGAATATCCATTTTAATTTACAGACACATACACACAGATAGGCAGTCTTTTGGAATTTTCCCCGAAAATGTTTCTATTTTTTTAACTTTTACTTTAACTTTTTACTTGTAATATTGTTCATATCATAATTCATAAAAAAAATTCATGTATTTTAATGATTACATAAAAATATTTTAGAGAAACGAGAATATAATTAAAAATTTATATAATATATTTTTTGCTGTAAATCATAATTATAATTACTTTTATAAACACTATCCAATACTTATTTTACTAAACGATAATTATACTTGCAGGATGAAACTCACTAATATGTTGAAATATCATATTGAACAAATCTTCCTCATCCTTATGTCAGTGACACAACAGAAATTCACATAAATAAGAATACAACAAATTCTGTTAGCCATCATTAAAGATTGCATTACTGTTGTATATAATTTGTGAATTTAACGTTAATTAGATGTGGTTAGCGAGCGTTAGTTAATGTTTGATTAGGTTACGTTGATATCCTGGGGAGGAGCTTCACGGCCACCAGATGCGGTGGTCGTGTTGCTTCAATGAACCAGTTGGGACCCCGGTGGGAATGTCCAGTGGGTGGACAGTGCTGACGGATGGTGGTTAGACATCGCCGCGTCACATTAGGTCAACCGAGGTAAGCATTTTAGGCTGTTACCGGTTGCCCTAGTGTGGTTAAAAAAGTTTAAAAAAAAGGTTACGTTAATATAATCAATCGGGTTGGTCTAGTGGCGAACGAATCTTCGCAAATCAGCTGATTTCGAAGTCAAGAATTCCAACGTTCAAATCCTAATAAAGGCAGTTATTTTTATACAGATTTGAATACTAAATCGTGCTTACACATTACATTACAGACCGTTCCTGCGCATCTCAGGAACGGTCGATCTGAGACTGTACAAGACTACACTTACTTACACTCATACATATCATCCTCATTCATCCTCTGAAATAATACCTGTCGGTGATTCGCGGAAGTTAAACAGAACAGAAAAAGTACGTTGATATCCGTACGATCGTTATATATCTTAAAAAAAGAACAGAAAAGATTTTTAGTTGAAGATTCCGAAAGAGTATCCACACATAATTATATATATATATATATATACACACACACACACACACACACACACACAAACAACAGACGGACAGTGTTAATAACTTGTGACGTATTATTTTAAAGCAGATTGAAAAAAAAAAATTTAACGTTCTATAGTATCTCTTAAATAATTTCTCAACAGAGAAAACGCTAAAAAAATTAATATTAGCCGTAAGAGACCGCTACTTAGGGTTTAATGTAGGTCACTTTTGAGACTAGCTGAAAGATATTAAATAGCAACCATTTTTGTTAGTGTTCTCATAACCCGATGTTTTATACATATGAGGTTTTGCTTTTTAATGTTTTCTACTACATGAATTGCAGTAGAAATAACAAAGATGGACCACTGAATGTGAAAATAGGAGGAGAAAAGATTATGGAGGTAGAAGAATTTTGTTATTTCGGAAGTAGAATTACTAAAGATGGACGAAGCAGGAGCGATATAAAATGCCGAATAACACAAGCGAAACGAGCCTTCAGTAAGAAATATAATTTCTTTGCATCAAAAATTAATTTAATTGTCAGGAAAAGAGATTTTTAAAAGTATATGTTTGGAGTGTCGCTTTATATGGAAGTGAAACTTGGACGATCGGAGTATCTGAGAAGAAAAGATTAGAAGCTTTTGAAATGCGGTGCTATAAGAGAATATTAAAAATCAGACGGGTGGATAAAGTGACAAATTAAGAGGTATTGCGACAAATAGATGAAGAAAGAAGCATTTGGAAAAATATAGTTAAAAGAAGAGACAGACTTATAGGCCACATACTAAGGCATCCTGTAATAGCCGCTTTAATATTGGAAGGACAGGTAGATGGAAAAAATTGTGTAGGCAGGCCACGTTTGTAATATGTAAAACAAATTGTTAGGGATGTAGGATCTAGGGGGTGTACCGAAACGAAACGACCAGCACTAGATAGGGAATCTTGGAGAGCTGCATCAAACCAGTCAAATGACGGAAGACAAAAAAAAATAAAAAATTATGTGTCACAAATCTTACTAGTTACTCCCCTAGGGGCTGCGGAGGGGGTTTGAACAATGGTAATCTTACAGCAAAAATAAATCGTTTAGAGGTAGGAGGTAACGCTTGTAAAATTATTTAAGGGTAGCCATACTTTACGAACAAGCTATATATTTGTGTATTATAACGCTATTGGGGAAGATAATTAGGATTGTATAAATTATTATGGTAGGATGCCTATCCTAACGGTAACTTACAGGAGAAATTTACTATGAAAAATGCCATGCCAGATTGAATTTCGGTATTCAAGAAAGAAACAGAAGGAATTGTTTTATATATATATATATATATATATATATATATATTTTAATTATTTCTTGAAATTATTTACTATTTTCTAATTTTAATTCAAGTAAGTTTAAGATAAGTGTTGTATTTTTTACGTAAAATATACTTTGTATTGAAATTAAGAACTATTTATACATGGAAATTAATGCCCTTTTGTGTTTTTGTTTTTTTTTTAATTAAAAAAATTTTACTTTTGATCTGTTAATATCTAATAAAAATTATTTCTATTTACTATTCAATTTAAATTACTATTCGTCGTTTATATAATTATTCTATTCTATTTTTATTTTATGAAAATATTTTTAATTTTTTATTAACATTTTATTTAAAATTATTTTTATGATTTTTTTTTTGACGAAAGATGGTACATTATTTGATGTGGATGTTGCGGTTTTCTAGCTGATTATACATAGAATAAAAAAAAATCTCTACCTGACTTATATATCAAATCATTCAGTTAATAGGAAGTGGCGTTAGCTTCCTTCACCTGACCACAGAAGCCTTTATAATAATATATTTGTATTATTCCAATGTAAAAATAAAATAATATAAACTATTAACTCTTTATAATATGAGACAATTTACTTTTCTTTTTTTTAAATACGAAAATTTTAGTAAAAATTAATTTAAAAATTCATTTATTTGTGTTTCATATAAAGTGAAAAAAAAAATGTTTTATACAAGAACTTTAAGATTACCTGGAAAAAACACACCCTAAATAATCATAAGAAATTCAAACAAATAAGACTCAAAATTCAAACAATTTTTTCAATTCAAATTAAGAATTTAATTAAGAATGAAAATTCAAAATTCAGCAGTTCCTCACAGCTCGGTTCTTGGACCGGTTCTATTTCTGGTCTACACTGTGACCTACCTAATCCAGACAACGTTATAGTTACATCATATACAGATGAGATAGCAATCTTGGCGGTTGACAATAGCCTGAGAAATATACAGCGGATAGGATATACCCTTGGAGAAATTACATTCTTTACTCGTTACCATTAACGTGTGGCTGCGTAAATGGAGAATTGAGGTAAATCCGACAAAGTTCAGCCATATAACGTTCACGATGAAAAGAAAAGATTGCCCTGACGTTCATTTAAACGATTTCAGAATACCTCATGACTAAGATAAGGTAACGTACCCACCGTGTTGGTCTAGTAGTAAACGCGTCTTTGCAGATCAGCTGATTTCGAAGTCGAGAGTTCCAACGTTGAAATACTAGTAAAGACGAAATTATACGAATTTGAAAACTAGATAATCTTTGGTGGTTAAGTTTCAATTAACCAGACATCTCAGAAATGGTCGACCTGAAACTGTACAAGACTACACTTCACTTACATTCATACATATCATCGTCTGAAGTAATACCTCACCGGGATCCCGGAGGCTAAACAGGAAAAAAGTAAGGTAAGGTACGTCGGCTTTTACCTTGATCTCATTTAACTTGGAAGCTTGGAGAAATCACGTAAGGGAGAAAGGGAAGTTGCTTGACGTTAAGTTTAAAAAGATACTGGATACTGGGTAAGGGATATCCAAAAAGATTCAACTTTACAAGGCTTTCTTGAAGCCGGTAAGGACTTACAGAACTGAACTCTAGGACACAGAAGTAGAATTACTCTTACAATTCTTATCATTATTAGGCAAAAAATCCCAAACAATCCTATTCATTGTTTTTTAACCAATCATAAGGCGAGAGAAATTCTTATCATTATAAGGCACGAAATTCCAACCAATCGTATTCATTGTTTTTTAGGATTACAAACATCAAAATTAAATACAAAAAAAGACTGGAATCCCACAATAAGTTGGTAGTAAATTCATTAGACAACACAAAAACAGTAGATTGAAACGCCAAGCATCTAACGACCTTATTTCACAAACTTTTCAAAGCTTAATTTTACTAATGAAGATGAACAAACTGTGTTTGAATTAATGAACGGATTAAAAAAAAATCCATAATTCATTATGTCGTTCAAGTTTTTTTTTCTAGTTTTTTGTTCAAATTTTCTTTTAATGTCGCTACGTACACATCTGCTGAATATTCCGTTATTCAACATAGTAAGAAATATTAAAAAATCCCTTTCGGAACGCAGCCAAGGCGGAGGTAGATTTCACCGGAGTTAGTAAAGGATAAAAAATATTTCCACTTAAAGTTAAGAAAAACTTAAAATTTACTCAATACGACAATGGTTGCATGTGAAAAAAATGTTTTACATATTTAGCAAACAAGCCCCGTCTTCTACAATTCCAGCAACATCTTGATCATCCCTTGCCGTAAGGGTTGGTCATATCAAAAATTGTTACATGCAAATGTTTTAGGTAATGTTTAGAGGACTAACGACCACTTTATACCGATTCGATATTGTGGCTATTAAGGGATGTATGATTCATTTTGTCTTCGAAATTCCACTTTTTTCACCCTCTGGACCAATGGTTGGTAATAAGTTATACTTTACTTAGATAAGTTTTAGACCCTTATCCAAAGAATAGTAGAATCTTTAAACGAATTCGATATTTTACTTAATAAGAAAGTTATAGCGATATTTTTTTTCGAAAAAGCCCTCCCATTTCCACCCTATGGTCCGATTTTTCCATTAACAAACTCGACCGAGATTTTGGGTTGTTATATTTTATGTATAAATTTGAAAGTGATTGGCGCAAAATTACGTCAGTAATCGTATCCACAAGAAAGTGAAATATATGTATATATGAAATATTCATATCTATAAACTTTTGAATTGACGGTGGTTTTGGGGTCTGGAAGATGTGAAATACGAAGATATTTCGAAATTTTCCGTAAGTCGAATCGTGGTACCCATTACAATAAGTAGCTTTCTTATGAAATCTGCCTAAAAAAATTAGAATTTTAGGAAAACTGTTGCATCTGTAATATTCTTATAATACTAATTTCTTAATAAATTATAATTGTATATAAGAAATCAAAAGTATTATAAAAGTTAAACAATTTTTTCAGCAAAAAAATGGTTTCTTTTAGAATGAATTTCATACTTTAAGGTCTAAGTCTCCTAACCCAACATTAATGCAGTTACAATATTTTAAAAAGAGAAGTTGTAATCTATAATACCCTTTTAAATACATAAAATATCGCCACAAAATCTAAAAAAAAAGAAGTTATATTAATATTTAAAGAAATGAAACAAGTAGTAATTATACCATATAAAATTACATTTATTAATGTCAAGTTTTTTATATTAATAAAGTTAAGAAGTTAAGTAAGTAGAAAATGATTATTTTTTGTTTATATGCACTTAAATGTTTTGCATTCATTAAATATAATCTTTTTTTATTAATGTATCTTAAATAAATATTTATTAAATAACCATTTTATGTTATTAGAAAAAATTAATTCATTTTACAGTTTTTAAAAAAAATAATTTTGTTAAAAAAACCTCAATATATTTTCACCTTATAAATTAATTTACAAAAAGATAATGATTAATTATAAATTTAGATAAAAATGATATTTATCGAAAGAAATAAAACATAATAGTTCTTAATAAATATTACAAATAACCATTATTAAAACGTAATAGACTAAATAATACGTTTAAATGATAATGCAAAATTTTATCCAAAAAAAAAACGAAATATGTAAATTTAAAAGGAAGAAAGATCTTTTTAAATGAATGAATACAAACAAGGAAATTTATCTAAGTAGGAACAATAATTCAACTTGGTCAACTTAATTACAGAGTATATATATATATATATATATATATATACAATTCGAAAAATGTTGATAAAAAATAATAATAAAATTAGTATGATATGGTGTGGTGTAATGTGGAAAAATTTTTTAAATATTCTAAAAAAAGAATTATTGTTTAAAGCACGCAAAACCTAAATGATGACAGCTGGAAAAAAAGAAAACAGGAGAAGTATTATAAGATTTATGAGTTAAGTTAATACAATATGAAAGATAAAATTATATTAAAATGAATTTTAAAAAAAAATAATAATATTATAACGAAATAAGAATTAGACCGATGCAGCTGATCTAACCTAAATTCCAATAATATGCAAATTAATAAATTATTATACTAATAGACAAAAGCATGCTATTTTACATACATACACACACACACACACACACACACACACACACACACACACACACACACACACACACACACACACACACACACACACACACACACACACACACACACACACACACACACACACACACACACACACAACTGGAATACACTAATTAATGAATTTTTTATGCCTTTTCTCTCCATCTAATTATAAATCATCATTAGAATCATAATTATTAAATCATTAACATTTTATTTTAAATAAATTAGGAATTATTTATTTTTCCTATCTAGATTATGCTAGATCTTAATATATTTCAAAATAATAGGATTTAGGATTCCATTAAACTGATAAAATCCGTTTGTTAAATTAAGTTATTGAAAGCAGATGTTTATGTTACAAAAATAAGTTAGTAATTGACTAATTATTCTGTTTATTAGTTTACAATTAATTATTATAAGCCGATCAGAGTACCTTTGCTTGTTCTTCCCGTCTGACCCGTGTTGTGTTCATATGGTTTAGAATACTGACAAAATAGCAATTAAAGAAATCTGAAAACGAAACTAAATTACGAAAAAGATAGAATAATAGTAATTAAAGTACACACGACTTTGGACGAGGAGAATTCACAACTTCACTCACAATATGGGAGTAGAACCTCAAACTGTGGCTTAAAACCCGAAAATTTATTCTGAAAATTTGAAAGCAATTGATCAATCGGTTCTCGCGTGGTGCTGTTGCAAACAGACAGACAGAACCCGCCACAAAATTCTCCATTTATATATTAGATTAATTTTTAAAACTGTTAAAAATATTAAATAATAAAGTTAAATTAACTTTATTTTTATTAAGCTTGGCCCGTTGGTATTAATGTATAAATTATTTAGAAAATAGTTTCCACTTACCAACAATCGAGCTATTTCAGATTATTAATACATACTGACATGATGGATAGCGTTAAATTTATTTTGTCTTTACACGATCAATTGTTATATTTATATTTTTATAAAATTCAATTTAGTATAATTAGTGTGATGTAAATAATTATAAAGTATAACATATCATTGTTCCTGAGGATGGATTAATCATCCGAAAGCGCTCGTACATTACTATTAAAGATTGTTGGTAAATCAAAACTATTTGATAATTAATTTAAATTAACTTTGTTTTCTTATAAGTTTTAACTGAAATATTTTAATCATTACTAAAATTTAAACCTTAATATTGTCTTGAAAAGTATCACTGGATGCCTTCCTTTCACATCATTATTACTCTGTACAATTTATTTATAGTTTCGCTGTTCAGAAATATAAATAAAGCAATACCCAAAAAAAAATTTACAATTTTATGTTGTTTGCATGTTAGCAAACAACATAAAATTCTTCCAATCCAAATGTAGCAGAAAACTTAGTAATGTATGACTAGTCGTCTATTGTTAAAAAAAGGATATGTAAAGGCGGGAGTAACAATTTTTAAGGAAAGAATTACTTGCCGAAGGAGAAAAGGAGACATTGAAGAATTTTATCTATTATTATTATTATTTAAGTTTTAATACCTTGAAGTAAAGCAATTTATACAAGAACTAGCTTCTCCCGGCGCGTCTATGGCACGCCCTTCGCAGTTAGGACCTCTAGGCGGGTTGCCCTGGCTGGCGGCGTCTCAGAATGCTATTATTAAGTGACCAAAATTGATTACCTCAAAATTGATGCCTCAGATAACAGGCAACCTCCGTTGCCTGTTATCTGAGGCATTACATTATTACTTGTTGTACGGAATGACATCTTTCGGACTACTGGTGTATTATGTGCTAAGCTAAGGGGGACAGACACAGATATAAATGCCCTTTAGTAGGGTTTATAAAAATTATTTATAAATAATTAAAATTTATTTATAAAAATGTATATTTTATATTTTTTTTATAAAATTTTATTTATTTTTCTTTTGAATATTAAGTTATAACAAATTTTTAATTTATTCTTTTACATGGTTTAGTAACCATAGCAACCTTAATCACAGCAAACACTTTCTAATAAAAAAAAAACAAAAAAAAACAACAAACTAAACGCATTATTAATACAAATTATATACGCTGTTAAAAAAAGATATCTGTAATTTTATGTGTTCTAAATAGCTATACTGGAAATCATACGCTAATTTTTATTTTTTTTTTACTATACAATTTTTTTCATAAAGTTATAATCGACCAGTGAAATAGAACAACAATAAAATTATACGTCGTAATACCATCTTTTTAAACATAAATAACTAAACGATCGGGAAAATAATACTTTATGGTAATATAGGATTATTATTATTGAAAAAACAAACTGAAGAATCGATTACAAATTGATAGTTTTCTAAAAATTATTAACTCTTTATAAGGGGTTCAATCTGTAAAAAAATCTATCATTTTATATTTAAAAACTCTTATTAAACGGTCCCTTTAAAGAAATGTGCAATAAATTATAAAAGTATATAATTTTAAAGGCTAACCCTTTCATTATCTTGGAAAATTGAATTTTTAAAAAACTACTGTATTTTTAAGAAGTCTATTCAATCTTACCGATCTTTAAACATCTTAAAAAAGGTTCTTTTACCTAATTTTATAAGAGCATTTTTGAACATTCTCTCATTTTTGCATGCATATGCAAAATTAATATAATAATTTTTCCATAATTAACATTAATTAAATTACATTTTTAAAGATAATTTTGACGTTTCTTCTTCTTCTTCTTCTTCTTCTTCGTCTCATAAAGTTTAGGGTATATAGCCTGTTTTGGTGTCCATCTTTTCCTCGGTCGGCCTCGACCTCTTCTCCTTCAAGGCTTGTAATGCCAGGCTCCTAAACGGGACGTTTAAGGCTTGGCATATGAAAAACGTTTTTGTCCAAATCCTGCGATACCTCCTTATGACATCATCAATCGGTTAAATTTACAATTCTGTTCTTATATTCTCATTTTTAATTCGGTCCATTCTGGTATAACATTTCACCGATCGTAAAATTCTCATTTCGGCTGAATGAATACGTGATTTCACTTTTTAAAGTTAAACCCAAGTCTCACTTCCATAAATCAAGTAGGCATAGCTGGAAAAAACGTAATTTTGTTTCTCAGTGTCCTTCTGATGCTACCACATACAGCATTGAACCTTCTAATTTGTTAATTCACGTCAATGTTCACATCATAAGAAACATCACTTCCTAAATATTTCAAATGACTCGCTTGTTTTATAATGTGGCCTTGTACCACTAATTTGACGTATAACAATTATATTTTCCGATCTCTATGACGGAGTGGTAACGTCTCGGTCTTTCATCCGGAGGTTCCGGGTTCGAATTCCACTATCCGGCTTGGTATTTTTTATTCGCTGTAAAATTTCCATTTCAAATGCCCATGATGATTTTTATATTTGATGATTATATGAATATGATGATTTTTATATTTTTCATATAAAAAAAAATTAAATAAACTGTGCAAAGAAAAAGTTTAAATTCATTAATAAATAATTAAAAATTAAAATTAAAATCAGGTATCAATATTATTTTAATATACAAAAAAAAAATCCCTTTCGGCACACCGGAAGGCGGAGGTAGATTTCTCCGGTGTTAAGTAGGGGATAAAAAAGATTTCCACCTCAAAGTTAACGAAAACTTCAAATTCATTCAATATGAAAATTGTTGCATTTGAAAAAAGTTTCACATGTTTAGCATACGACAAGCCCATCTTCTTACAATTCCAGTAATATTTTTGGTCATACCTTGCCGTAAGGGTTGGTCATATCAAAAATTGTTTCAGACAACCTTTTTAGGTAATGTTTAGAAAACTAACGAACACTTTAAACCGATTGGATATTGTGACTATTAAGGGAGGTATGATTCATTTTGACTTCGAAACTCCACTTTTTCCAACCTCTGGGCCAATGGTTGGAGGTAAGTTTTACTTTACTTAGATAAGTTTTAGGCCTTTATCCAAAGAATAGTGGGAACATTAAACGAATTCGATATTTTACTTAATAAGAAAGGTTATAGCGGTATTTCTTTTATCGAAAAAGCCCTCCCATTTCCACCTCTATGTCCGATTTTGCCCATTAACAAACTCGACCGAGATTTTGTGTTGTTATATTTTATGTATTAATTTGAAATGATTGGCGCAAAATTACGGCAGTTATCGTATCCCCAAGAAAGTGAAATATATATATATATATAAACTTTTGAACTGACGGTGGTGCTGGGGTCTGCGGGAACTGAAATGCGAAGACATGTCGAAATTTTTGAAAAATTCAAATCATGGTACCCATAAAAATAGGTAGCTTTCTTATAAAATCCACCTAAAAATTATTTGCTAAACAATTAAGTATTTATTAAACAAGTATACAGAAAATTCAGGTTTATTTATTAAGTATTATTTAAAAACATAACTATATTTTTCCGTAAAAGGAAATTTCCAATTTTATTTAAATTAAAATAAATTATGTCAACGTAAACGTACTGTCAATGTGATTGTGTCAACAGTTATGTTCTGTTATGAACTTCTAGAACATAACAATTGAAACAACCATACTGATCAGACGTTTATGTTAACTTAATTTTAAATATATGACGAACAACTGTTACAATTCCGCAAATATTAAAAATGAAAAAAAAAAACGTGAACTTTTGATTATGGTTACAAATATGACGAATTATATGAGTTCCTGAGGATAGAAATTAATTCCGAAAACGCTTGAACGTTTCAAATCCAATTGCTGGTTAGCGGTTTTTTTATATATTAACTATAATTAAATAATTAGGTCAGTAAATATAAATTTTATCGAATTATGTTACATTAAATAGAATCTTAAGCCTTTTACTGTAAAGAAAACCAGGGATGATTGGAACGTGGTCTGACAGAGACCAAAATCGAAAAGAAAACTTTGTATAATCTCATAAAATTAATATTTACGTACTTATTGATATAACAAGTTAAACGGTTGCCAATTTAATATTTTTAAAGTTACAATTTTTAAACTTATAAATTTTGTAGAAAATATCGCCGGGTATGTACTTGTACACAAATTTCATTAAAACATTTCAATTCCTTTTGAAGATATTACATTTTTATTGATAAAACATAAAATTGCGAAAAGATGGAAATTAAATCAAGATAGATTTTTCTACAAGAATTTTATTTATATTTTGATGTCCTGAATATTTTTGTTAACTTGGGTCAACAACTCTCGTAACACTCTGTATATGTCTATTTTAAGATTATTAAAAATAAAAATATCTTTAGTATATTTCACTACGATTAAAAATGATTTAAAACTATTTAAAAATACATAAATCTTTAACCTAACAACACCTACATTTATCATCATTATTTATGCATTTTTTTTCTCTCTAACAAGGAGAAATTAAAGAATAAAATAAAAACTTGTCT
Source organism: Lycorma delicatula (assembly GCF_047948215.1). NCBI lineage: Eukaryota > Metazoa > Arthropoda > Insecta > Hemiptera > Fulgoridae > Lycorma > Lycorma delicatula. The sequence goes on from NC_134461.1 coordinate 16,433,889, forward strand.
GTAAGAGGTAATTATGCAATTAAAATATTTCGATCAAACTGCAGGTGTCTATTATAATTTAAAAATAGGGTGAAAGAAAACTAAGTTTTAAGTTTTATTATTATTGTTACATTATATTTTTTTGCAGCGCATTTTTTTTTTTACCTTGTTTTCATATTATTATTATTATATTCAGAATAAAAGGTAATTGGTACACTTTTTTATATTCATGTTAACGTACAGTAAATGTCTATGTTATGACGTAATCACGTGACGTCATAAAAAAAAGAGAGCGTGAACCGGAAACAGCCCTTCTAATTAAATATACCCTCTAGTAGTAAAAGTTATAATATATCGTGCAATGGTATAACGTCCAGTTTGCCCGTTAAGTTGTGTTTAAAAGTACAAAATGCCCATTACACCAGGCAAGTTTTTATCAGATTATTAGTTACGTAAAACTTCTTGCGAAATATGCAAAAAAAATGTGTGTATATATATATTATACACTTCCCCTAGAGCAAAATAGGACTATTAAATAAATTTATTCTAATTACTACCTATTTAGTAAGGTATTTAATATATGTGTAAACACTGCTGTGTAAAAATAAAGACAAAAATTAAGACGTTAAGTTTAATAATTGCTTACAAGATTAACTTATCAAAAATCATAATTGAATGAATTAATTATTTACAAATCTTATATTTTATAAAATGAGAGATTTATACGTGTGTTATAATTCAGTTAAACATGTATTTATTAATTATTATTAATATATAATTCCAAGAGAAAAGACTTGTTTCCAAGAGAAAAGGAAGAGGTTTCTTTTTAATGCTATGTATAAACTTGCTTAAAAACATCTTTTTTACTTCCTTGTACGAAGTAATATTGCGATCGTCAAAAAGATTTCGGTTTTCAGATTTCAACGGAAATATCCATTTTGACCATCCTGAATCCATTTCGACTAGTTTTGACTTGACTTCTTTAGTACGTATGCATGTATCTCGCGTAACTAAAAAACGATTAGCCGTAGGATGTTGAAATTTTGAATTTCGCTCTGTGATATCTAGTAGTCCAACTTCCTTTTGGATTCCAATAGACCCAAGTTCCAAAAAAGTACAAAATCTAAAAGATGTGGATATTGGACTTTTTCTTAACTGCAGTAATAAGTCTCACTGAGAGCTTATCAAAGCTTACGATATATTGCTACTTATTTTCATCGATTCCACATTTATAGCAAAATAAAATTTTAATTAATGAAATGTTTGAATTTTACAAGGGGAAGGCATATCGGTTAGAATCCCGCTTCATCTCCTTTGTTTTAACTTTTTTTATTTAAATGTATTGATTTATTAATAATTATTAACCTCCGATTGTAAAAAGATTTTAACGATAAAAAATCTTTCTTGTATGCCTATTATATTACATATACACATTTTTTTACAATGAAAAGTACGTAAAGTTTTATTTCAGGAATAACTTGTGATATTTTTTTTGTATTGTTATTATTGAATTATTATTTATCGCAAAATTTTTTTTACAATCAGAAGTTAATAATTATTAATTAATCATTATATTTAAATTAAAAAGAAATAAATAAAAAAAGGCGATGAAGTCTGATTCGAACCGATGTGCCTTCTACGTGTAAGATCCAAATATTTCATTAATTAAAATTTTATTTGGCTGTAACTCCGAAACCAATGAAAATAAGTACAACATATCGTTGAAAAAGTTCAAAATCCAAATATTTTTGGATTTTGAACATTTTTGAACACTTTGGTTTAATTGATTTCACTCAAAAGGGGAGGTGCAAAACTAGATGTTACAACAGTCTAAATCCAAAATTTCAACATCCTACGACTAATCGTTTTTCAATTATGCAAAATACATACGAACTAACATATAGACGTCACGCCGAAAGTAGTCGAAATGGATTCAGGGATGGTCAAAATAGGTATTTCCGTTGAAATCTGAAAATCGTAATTTTTCGCGATCATAATACTTCCTTTACGAAGAAAAATATTAAAAAATATCAGAAGTTATTAATGAAATAAAATTTTACGTGCTTTCCATTTAAAAAAAATATATATATGTGACTTAATAGGAGTACAAAGAACTCATGTGTGTCCACATCAGATTTTTTCTTTCAGTAATTATTATCGGAATAATATATATTTATTCATTTACCACCAGAAAGATGAATAGTTAAACATAATTTAAATCTTCTTATAAGCAGATTGATTGCACAAAGGAATTTAAGAAAAAAACATATTAATTTAAAGGTCAAAGTGCTGCTGAAAAGAGTAAACAGTGAAAGCGTTTATTTATTATTTAAGTATGGACTATGATAACTTCTTTCTATTTAACGAGACAAAGAGAGAATTAAACGTTTCTCTTAAGAATGAAGGAAATATTTGTTAATTCTTATAAATCAAATTAGTTTTATGCAAACCGGTGAATAAACATTTTTTTCTCTTAGGTTTTTTTTTAACGGTTGACCTGATATGAGACAATTATGAAAATGGTATAGCCGTTCCAAGAATAAGTATCATGTTTTAGACTTGGTTAGGAAAGTACGGATGAAATGATTTCTTGTTATTAACGACTTTTTGAAGGAAAGTATGGTATTTTACTTTCGGTCGCATGGTGGAAGTGAGTGATAAATATGAATTTTATTTACGTTTTGATGTATGACAAGTATAAAAATATCATCCTTATATATATATATACATATATTATTTTTCTAAAATCCATCCTTTCAAGAATCATATTTCCCCATTACATAAATTATATTAATCCGATTAACCTAAGTACAAAATAATAAAATAAAATAGGATGACACCTACTTTATACCATAATTCATGCAAGAACGCTTTCGCGAGTTCCTGCACATTGTGCAATTGCACATTAAAATTAAAATTCCTATATTATACATAAGATTTAAAATTGTTAAAAGATCTTTCATCAAATTAAAATCAAAACTGAAATTTTACTTCATATTCTTTATATTTATGCAATTTTTAATTTTAATTTAAATTTTGAAAAATTGAATTTAAAAAGTTTTAGTTTTAATTTCAGTTTTGATTTTAATTTGATGAAAGATCTTTTAACAATTTTAAATCTTATGTATAATATAGGAATTTTAATTTTAATGTGTAATTTAGTAAAAATGATTTGAAAAATTACATAGAGCAACTGATGATGCAAGGAACTCGCGAAAGCGCTCTTGCTTGAATTATGGAATAAGGTAGGTGTAATCCTATTTTATTTTATTATTCTGTACTTAGGTTGATCGGATTCATATTATATATATATAGGTTAAAGTATAAAATTTTGAGGCTCAAAAATCAACAAAACTACTTGATCAATTACATTGAAATTTAAATATGATTTAGTAGAATATTTGAAGTTACGCATGTAAAAATTTGATGAAGATTCATTGCGTCGTTCCTGATTGATGCTCGAGTAACTTTGAGCGGGATAAATTCGAAGCGTGGTTCGTTACGATGCTGCAAATTGGAACGTTGACGTTTCTTTATCAGATATCTATTATTAGCAATACTTTTTGGTGTATTCAGATAGAATTACTTATTTTAAGGGTCATGATGAATGAGTATGTGTTTGAACGGGGCATAAGAAAACAGAATTAACTAACGAAAATTTCATCTTTCTTCATTTTATTGCATATGTAAAACCTTTTGAAATGCTGGTAATATGTACCCCGATCATAACTGTTCATTATAGGAAGCGATTTGAATAATAATTTATTCTCAAATAAAATAATTTTATTATGTTATTAGATGTTTTATATCAGTTTTATTAATAATATAAAGACTAGGATAGATATTAAATAAAAAAACGCTGACAGTACAGTTGTAGGACTATCCCGTTACACGGCTTTTTTCTGATGCTCGGCTTACACACACATCCACACGACTTAATTAAAAATATTTATCATTTTAAATAAATATAATATTTTTTGTTTGTTTAATTCAATGATTCTAACTTTACCGCGCGCATACCGTATTTCATTCGCGCAGGTGTGGCGGTAGTAGCGGCCACACTGAATTAATTGTTACACTTTAAATATTATTCATTTATTTAATTCTACCGCTCACCTGTGACGTCACAACATCTCGGACGACTACATCTGTAAGTCAGTGCTACATTAGCGCTCCTTTTGGTGAGCGGAAGTGCTAATGATACAGAATACCCATTTAACCACTAGTTTATTTAGTGCATTTTTAGGTGTGGGAATACGGTTTTGCAAAATTTTCTTTTTAAATGTTTTTTTTTTTTTTTTAATTAACAAATGTACCTAAGAAAAATATGACCTTAATTAGTTGAAATATCGAGATACCGCGGGTGACCTTGATCTACAACCTCAATCCCTTGACCTTTTAAGTTGAAAATATAATGGTATCAATGTCTCATGTATATAAATAATCTGACCAAGTTTGACCAAAATCGATCCAGTAGTTCCGAAGGTATAAGCTGATTTACAATGCAACACGGAATTCGCGCGCGCGTACATACGAACATCAGGAAAATTTTCATCCGGTTTTTTGGGTTCCTTAGATGACGAAACGTCAAGAACCGGTGAAAACCGCATATGCCCAAATTTGGCCGATTACAATACTTTCCCTTCTATAGATAGCTCTGCTGTAGCGCTAGGCGGGAAAGTAAAAATTAATTATTTTGTTTAGATTACCATTTTTATGAAGAATTTTAAATATAATAAAAAAATTAAAAAAAAACACAAATTGATTAAAAAATAAAAGAAAAAATAGAAAATTAAGGAAAAAATAATATTAAATCTCAAGTAAATTTATATACAGTATATATATATATATAAATTGTATATAAACTGTATATAAATTGTTATATATGTGTATATAACAACGTACAGAAAAAAGGATAAAAAAAGTCTTAAAGTAATATTTATTATATATTATAACAAAAATGACAGTTAAAAAGATGATACAGAAGTGTTAAAAGAAAGATAAATGGGGGAGAAAGGAGTGTACAAGATTAGTGAAACATTATGAATTCTGATAGGAGGATTTAAAGAGATAAACGTTTTACTAAAATAATACAGTAAAACACGTAGGAGTTACGGAGGAAGGGCTATGTATAAGAGGGGACAGTACAACATTACAACGCAGACGCAATTTCGTGGAGACTGGGTGTATAAAATGGCGCCTTAAACGGTGATAAACGGTTTGTACACGACCATGAATAGAAATGATTTCAAAGACTTCTATACTGTTATACAATCATTCGTTAACTAAAATAAATTTATTTTAAAACAATTATTTTTCTTAATTATAATAGAATTTTATTTTATTTTCTAAAATCCTGTAAAACCCCCTTTTTTAATTATTTAATCTTCAATAGTTAAAATACAAAGCAATTTTTTAATTTAAATTATTAAACATTTTAACGGAACAAAGGAAAGAATTATGTGAACCATTTAATTCTTTACTCCTTTTCCTATTTCCTTTTAATTTTTAAAGGTAGATTCGTAGAATAAATAAACAACATAACGCTAAGTTAATTTGATATTGATTACACCAAAAAATCACTATTGTAAAAAGTATTAAAATTTTAATAGTATTATTTATTTAAATAAAAAATAAAATATTTTAAACGTTTGTTTTATATATTTATTTTTGAAATATGTTTTTGATTTACTTTTCTTTAACGATATCTGTAGATTCGGCTAAAAAACCTTCTGTAACCGACTTCAAAAAGAAAGAGGTTCTCTAATTACACCCGAAATATATATATGTATATATATATATATATATATATATATATATATATAAATTTATTTATTACCCTATCAGAGCTCGATCCGGTCGCCCTTCCCGTCTAATCAAAGGGGCTCCGACCCCTGGACCCTCACTGTATTTGTTACCTTATGGTTGCAAGAATAATACTGATAAATAAAAATTAAATCTTGAAAAGGTTCCTTTTCTCCAGTATTTAAATAATGATGGAAATGACGATTCAGATGATGAAGAGGTTTTGGAAGAAAATATAAATGTGACGGTTAAAGACGCTAAAGGATCTATAAACACTTTCTGAATTTTCTTAGAAAAACTAATAAAGATCCAGCTAATGTATGTTCTACAATTGTTTCTATTGAGAACATGATAGATTCGCACGTTATCAGTAACCAAAAGCAAAATAAGATTATAGACTTTTTTACAAGTCGATAATGTACATTGTGCTGTGTTTATTGTTTACTAGCAGATCCGTCGCGGCTTCGCCCGCGCTATATGGTTACTTGCGTTTCTTCGCGGTCAGGGACGTTTAGCCTGACAAGGTTCGCTTCACTTGCCCTTCTCGTCTAATTAGGGCGCTCTGCACTCTAGGCCCCTCTGTATTCATTAAAGTCATAAAAAATAAATAAAAAAACTATAACTAATAAAAGATTAAAATCATAACTAAAACATATAAATAATTAAACTAAAACTACTTTTACTAAATTTAATGTAGTTGTATATATCGAGAGATATCGTTTGTATCTATTGTCATTATCAATATCGATCGTTGTTTATGCCAATAACGACTTCCTCAGACAAATTATGATTAAAATTTTTACATACCTCAACCCCAGCATCAACTAGCGGATCCAATTTTCGCAGAAATATTTATTTTCACGTAACTAATACATATTCTAAATATGAGCTAAATAGGAACATAAATAAAAGTTTTCAAAATATCTCAACTCCAATGACATCTAGTCGGTCCAATTTTTGCAGAGGGATTTCTTTATATGTAAGCAATACATATTCTGAATATGAATCAAATCGGACCATAAATACAATTTTTCGAAATATCTCGATCCCAGCGCCACCTAGCGGGTTCAAACTAATTCAGAAACCTTCGCGAGCGTGCGCACAACTCAGTTTCATCGCAATCGGATGAATGGTATAGGAACGCATACGAAACAAACATTCATTTTTACTTCCTTCTACGAAGTACAAGAAAGTATTGTAATCGCGAAAAATTTCGGTTTTCAGATTCCAACGGAAATATCTATTTCGACCATCCCTGAATCCATTTTGGCATTTTCAGCGTAACTCACATAACTCAAAAACGAATAGCCGTAGAATGTTAATTTTTTTTATTTGCGACTGCTGTAACATCTAGTTGGGCACCTTCCCTTTTGATTGCGATAGACTTGACCAGAAGTATCCAAAAAATTTGGATTTTGGACTTTTTCTTAACTGCAGTAATAAGAACTCATCGGGAGCTTTTCAACGACGTATAAGTGGTACTTAATTTCAGTGGTTCCAGAGTTATAGCCAAATGAAATTTTAATTAATGAAATATTTGGATCTACAAGGGGAAGGCACATCGGTTCGAATCAGACTTCATTTCCTTTTTTTTTTTCTTTTTTTTAACTTTTTTTTAATTGATTGTTTTATTAATAGTTATTAAACTTTGATCGCATTTTAACTTTAATGACTTAATCTCCTCGCACGAATAAGAACTCCGCTTGGAGGACAGATTCAGAACATTTATTATCATATATATCACTAAGATTTTTACTTCATCCACTTTTCCAAGATTAGCTAAACCTGGCAAAAGATCTTTGAAACTTTTTGAAGATTCTTGGAACGCCGTCTAGCTATCTACGCATGTATTTGAAAGCGATAAGCAAGTATTGCACTTCTGGCTTGCGGGAAAACCCCAGTAATAAATTATTTTTATTGGTATTTGGTCAGAGTGAGCGCGGCGCTCATACGTCGAGTTACGGCGTTACTCTTGCAGGGTCGAGTAACGACGGGTTAAGGTATATAGGAGAGGACATTAGTGAGTAAGGAGATGATTATGTACAGATTTATCTCAAATTTTGTGAAAATACTTTTGAGATGTTATACATTACGAAAATGTAAAATTCTAAAAATGGTTTTTTGGACCCAAATTTACTTTAACCCCTCTATGATAAAGTCTAATAATTTTCTACAATTGTCTAATAATTGTCGAAAATTTCGGCGAGGGCTATAGTCCCCTTAGCCACCCGCTCGCTACGTGCGTTTATTAACAACAATTAATATCGTTAAATAAATAAAATCAAGTCTAATAAAGTAATATAAATTAACTCATACCAAGATAAGAAATTTTACTATTATTAATGATTATATAACCACATATTATTTATACTAACTGTATTATAAGGAGAGATAGTTAACTGGTAAATTACATCATAATCATATGTGAGGCCTATAATATACTCGTATTGTAATAACAAAGAGTAAAAGTTTTCTTTTTTTTATATATAAAATAAGGAAAGAAAGAATTTCACTTATTATTATCACCATCTTCATCAACTCTGTTATTATTATTATTTCCGCATATGATATAACAATAAAATAATAAGCCCAAGTAATTAATTATAATAAACAAAAAATTACAATTATAAGCAAAAAGAAAAATTATGTGAAATTAATATAATTAAAAATAATAATACTAAATGCCATTGTTCCAACTACTAATTAATTGGTAAATAAATAAAAACAAATTAATCGAAAAGAATTGTATAAATTAAAATATAATTTTTTTTTTTTGGTAATTAAAAATTATTGTCAGTTAATTGATGTAATCAAGAAATCACTATAAATTGATGTATTTAACGATTAAATACAATTTTTTAAAAATCGGTAATAAATTGTTTAACTTTTTATATTGTAAATAAAATTTTAATAGGTTGTGATCTGGGATATTGGAAGCGGTCTGGTGTTGGGTTTGCATTGGAAGGATATTAAATTATTTTAGTGATTTTTTTTTATAAATACTTTTATTTATATTCGCATCAAAAGTTAAAGTAATTAGGGATTTATCAGTGTAATGTAATTGTACCGGTAAATGTATAATCTTGAACAAACTCAGACCGACTATTCCTGAAACGTGTGGTTAATTGAAAAGCCAACCACTAAAGAAGACCGGTATACACGATCTAGTATTCAAATCTAAATAAAATTATTTCCTTTTAATTAGGATTTGAAACTAAGAACTTCGACTTCCAGATCAGTTGATTTACGATGACGAGTTTACCACTCCCCTGGCGGGGTTTTACTGATTTTATTTATAAAAAAAATACATTTTGAGTATTAAAAATTTGAAATTGTAAAAAAAAAATTTTTTTTTCATTTTTGGGTCTTCTCTACTCAAGGGGAAGCATTGAGATAAAATTATTTAAGAAAATATACTCTGTGGTATTAATAAATTTTAAAAAATTAATTGTTTAAAAAATACAAATTCACAGTCATAATTTTAAACAAAGTTGTAATTTTTTTTAGAAGAGGTCAAAACTTCGTGGCTAATTTTTTTTTTAGAAATACTAAAGAGGAAGGCTATCAAAAATTATTTAATTTTACATATAATGGGTAATTTTCTAGAAAAATTTAGATTAAAAATATATTTTTTAAAAAGTAAAACAATATTTTTTGTTCTTCAGATCATTCGAGTCGATAGGAAAAAATATTCTATAATGGTTTGAAGGCCTATTGATGTAGAAAATATAAACACAAAACGGTCCCATTATCTCCTTTTATGAAGCAATATATATATATATATATATATATATATATATATATATATAGAGCTGAGAAAGAAATATTTTTTTAGAAGGGGTCAATATTAAGGAAGAGGGAAGGGAGAAAATTTGTGGTATCGATAAAATACTTCAATTTTTTGAAGAAAAGGTTTTTGCTAAAATATTCCGATAATTCCGATTTGAAATTTTATTTCGATCAAAATACCCGCACACCTTTTTCCAATTTTTCCGAAGTTTTAATACAATTTTTCACCTGTCTACCAAGTTTGAAAAAATTACTCAACGGGATCCAAAATTATAGGACCAAACAGAGGCCAACATACGTATGAATAAACGCAAAAACGTCCGTTTAACAAAAATAGATTTTTTTGGATTTTTTTTGTCTTCAGTCATTTGACTGGTTTGATGCAGCTCTCCAAGATTCCCTATCTAGTGCTAGTCGTTTCATTTCAGTATACCCTCTACATCCTACATCCCTAAAAATTAGTTTTACATATTCCAAACGTGACAATTTTTTCCTTCTAGCTGTCCTTCCAATATTAAAGCGACTATTCCAGGATGCCATAGTATGTGGCCTATAAGTCTGTCTCTTCTTTTAAATATATTTTTCCAAATGCTTCTTTCTTCGTCTATTTGTCGCAATACCTCTTCATTTGTCACTTTATCCACCCATCTGATTTTTAACATTCTCCTATAGCACCCCATTTCCAAAGATTCTAATCTTTTCTTCTCAGATACTCCGATCGTCCAAGTTTCACTTCCATATAAAGCGACGCTCCAAACATACACTTTCAAAAATCTTTTCCTGACATTTAAATTAATTTTTGATGTAAACAAATTATATTTCTTACTGAAGGCTCGTTTAGCTTGTGCTATTCGGCATTTTATATCGCTCCTGCTTCGTCCATCTTTAGTAATTCTACTTCCCAAATAACAAAATTCTTCTACCTCCATAATATTTTCTCCTCCTATTTTCACACTCAGTGCTCCATCTTTGTTATTTCTACTAGATTTCATTACTTTTGTTTTGTTCTGGTTTATTTTCATGCGATAGTTCTTGCGTAGGACTTCATCTATGCCGTTCATTGTTTCTTCTAAATCCTTTTTATTCTCGGCTAGAATTACTATATCATCAGCAAATCGTAGCATCTTTATATTTTCACCTTGTACTGTTACTCCGAATCTAAATTGTTCTTTAACATTTTTTTTGGATATTGGAACAGATTTTTTCGCAAATTATTTAAAATCTATTTAAATGTATTTTTTGATTAAAAAAAACCATTTTAATGTTTCCTTAAGGCACAAAACTTAGAAAAAAATGAACAATTTTTTAGATTATTTTTTAGCCAAACTATATCTATTTTCCCGATATACGCTGTAGATACTATATCAGTATATAAAAGTTTTCTTTTTCTGTAAAGCCGGGAAAATATTATAAAAATTAAAGACAAAAAAAAAGGCACATGAAATATCTATAAAATATGGTCCGTTTACGAAAATTTGGCATTTGATCTTAAAAAAAAAAAAAAGTAATATATGTCAATAAACATGAAATATCATCGATTCTAACAGGATATTTTCACTTGCACTACACCAAATTCTTTAATTTATCACATTAAATATTAAAAATATGTTCCATTGGAACAATGAACAGATGTGTTAATTGTTTATCACTGATTTAATAATAATTTTCTTCCTTATATTTCGTTTATCACCTTGTAATAGTCACTGATAGATGATAAAAATTATCTATTTTTGTAGAGTGTGAAAAATGACATGCCTGACTAGAACTCAAATCCAGAACCTCGTGATAACAGGCAGAGGCGCTACCACTTCTCCACGAAGATCCGAGGACCAAAAATAAAACGAATAAATCAGCTGTTCCTTTATGGATAAACTAAATCCATAAAAAACTGCAATTAAATTGTAAAACGTACGGTAAGAGTCTCGCATATATCTTTTCTTCCGCTTAAAAAACAAAAATTTCTGTAATATAAATAAAACTGTTTTTAACAAAACGATATTGATATCAAAAAAGGTTTTTTTTTTGTCTTCAGTCATTTGACTGGTTTGATGCAGCTATCCAAGATTCCCTATCTAGTGCTAGTCGTTTCATTTCAGTATACCCTCTACATCCTACATCCCTAACAATTTGTTTTACATATTCCAAACGTGGCCTGCCTACACAATATTTTCCTTCTATCTGTCCTTCCAATATTAAAGCGACTATTCCAGGATGCCTTAGTATGTGGCCTATAAGTCTGTCTCTTTTTTTAACTATATTTTTCCAAATGCTTCTTTCTTCATCTATTTGCCGCAATAAAGGTAAGACACTTCTATTATCAAAATTTGTTATTAATTTAGAATTTTGTCAAAAAAAAAATACATGTTAAATATATCTAATAGATAATAGATGTACAGTAATAGGAAATAAATAATGTTTAAGCATTCCATATAATATGCAAAAACAAGATAAAATTGTTACACAAACTCTTACCGGCCGATTTCATTTATTAAACAATCAATAATCATAAGAATTGTATTATTTCTGTAAATGTGATGTGTATTACATATACATGAAATCGAGCCGGTAAGACTTTTGTAACAAATTTTTCTATTTTTTTTTCTTATATGGAACGCTTAATTGTTTATTATATATTGCTGTATACCTATTATCTATTATATATATTTAACAAGTATTCTTTTTTAAACAAAATTCTAAATTAATAATAGATTTTGATAATAACAATATATAGTGTTTTACCTTTTTTGATGTCAGTATCGTTTTCTTAAAAACAGTTTTATTTATATTACAGAAATTTTTGTTTTTTGAGCGGAAGAAATGATACCTGCGAGACTTTTACCGTACGGTTTACAATTTAATTGTAATTTTTTTCGATTTCACTGCGTTTTTTTATTTTAATTTTATTTTTTTATTTTTTTTGTATTTCTGATTGTTGTCTTATGGATTTATTACTAAAATTTATCGCGTTTCTAGAACAAACAAATATACGTTTTTTTTTTAATTTATCGGCCAATTATTTTTGTTGATAGTCTTTCATTCACTTCATACCATATTTTTAATTTTTTAATAAAACGGGTATTTAATAAACCTTCACGAAGATCCACGATGTAATATTATACTTATTACTTTGTAAGTGTAACCCTTGATTTTTATCGTTAATCTTACCAGTCGAATCTATTTCTGTTTTATTCAATCCTTGTTTAATAAAACTAGTATAATCTCTTGAAAACTAATACTTTTATTTATTTTTTTAATGAAGTGATCGGAATTAAAAAATTTATTCATCTTCAGTACTTTAATTTACGTAAGAGCATTTACTGTTAAAACAAGCTGTAGTAAATTTTATTTTAAATTTTACTATTCTAAGTACATTATCAAGTTTTTTATGAGATCATTTGTAAATTCAAAGGCGCCGTTAAATACTGCTAACTAGCGGCGCGATTCGTAAACCCACTTTTGGAGGAAAAATTGACATATTCGAGTCTCGCGGTTCATCAAATGAAAGAAAAAAAGCGTTGCCTAACAAAATTCTAGGTATTTTTTGAATAACCCACCGGGTTGGTCTAGTGGTTAACGCGTCTTCCCAAATCGGCTGATTTGGAAGTCGAGAGTTACAGCGTTCAAGTCCTAGTAAAGCCGGTTACTTTTACATGGATTTGAATACTAGATCGTGGATACCGGTGTTCTTTGGTGGTTAGGTTTCAATTAACCACACATCCCAGGAATGGTCGAACTGAGAATGTACAAGACTGCACTTCATTTACACTCATACATATCATCCTCATTCATCCTCTGAAGAATTATCTAAACGGTAGTTACCGGAGCTAAACTGGAAAGAGAGAGAGAGAGCGGTATTTTTTGAAAGTATTCTTTATTACTGAAATATAATTTTTTCTTGTCTTTTTTTTTTAAATTTTTCCCCATTTTCATTTCACTTTTACGTTAGGTCATGTTTAGAACTGTAAACATAGTTCATTGACTTCGCCGTGCCGTTCAGTTTTGCGGACTCTTACCGGCGAAGTTCAGACGAACTTATGGATAATTTTATTGTAAATAATAACAGTTAATGACCCAATATGGAAAATTTTATTATTGATTAATGGCAGAAATTACTTTTTATCGACTAAAGGATATGAGTGGTGATAATATGAGCGGATTAAACGTGCAAAATTTATCTTGAGTATAAAAGCTCTTATACATACATTTTAATTCCTTGGCTTTAAATAAATGTTTTAAAACTAATGTTGGATATAATCTTATGGATCCATTGATTTATAATTAAATATTTTTATTTCTATATTATTACATATTCCTTTATTTGGCATTTCGACTAATAAAGGTATAAATAATTAAAAAATTATATACTTGAAATTTAAGGATTAAAATACGTCATTACAACATGATAGCAAATAACGTAACTAAGATAGTTCTAGATACGTTACATACTCTGAAAAGAGATTTTATATATATATATATATATATATATATATATATATGTACAGTAAAAGAAAAATAAAATAAAATTCAGTCAGTTACTTGTTATAAGAGAAGGATGATGTTATAGTTGAAATAGGGATAGAAGAAAAAAAGGAAGGAATACTGGTCGGTACTTGTAGTCAGAGTCTTTTCGAGCGTAACTCAAAACTTTCCTCTTCCAATCGAATCCTTTATAAAATTTACAGCCCTCTAATGCACATCCTCTTTCCAGAGATTCGATTCCAATTTCCCCCTTTCTCTGTCTCTATTTTATACAACAACACTTCTTTTTTCTTTCTTTTTACAAAAAAAAAAAAAAAAAAAAAAAAAAAACACATTTGGATCACTTCTTTCTGGCAATGTCTCATAGTTTCATATGTTTGTTTTTTTTATTATATATATGTATATATTCAACGCTAGATTTAATTCCGTTTTGAATTTTTATCTAGATAACACTTTATTTATATTTATTATAAACTCTTTGTTTAACTATAAATGTTATTTTATTTATAAAAGCAATACCATTTTATAATAGAATTTTTTCTTTCATTTCAAAATATATTCCACTGTAATATTATATTTATATTATATTATTTACATTATATTTTATTTATAAAAGCAATACCATTTTATAATAGAATTTTTTCTTTCATTTCAAAATATATTTCACTGTAATAAATATAAATAGAAAGTAAACAAAACTAAACACTTGGTCAGAAGAACGAAAAAATTACAATTCAAAAAGATGAAGAAACATCGGGAAGGGAAAAAAAGAATATGAAAAAATAAAGCGATATTTAGCGTGGTTCATAGCAGGACGTAACGAACAAAAAAAAAGTCAATATAATGTAAATTTAAGTGTTAATATTTGTTATATAATTTACAGCCTTTTTATAAATAACATATTACAAAAAAAATTAAATTTTTTGATTGTATATTATTAGGAATCTTGTATTTATCCCATAAATTTTAAGGATATATTTTTTGTACTTAATAAGAAATAAAATCCTGATAAGGTGTTCAGAGAGAGTACGGCATTTAACTAAATACAAAAATACATGGATTTAGTACTTATAAAGATCAGTACATCTTTAGCATAGTAAAATAAGTGTTTAGAAAAAATAAAAAAACACCATTCGGGATGAAGGATAAAGGAAACAGAATGCACCCGATTCCATCAAAAAATTTCTTGATGTATCTTTTTATTAAGGAAAGGAGCAGCAGATCATATGTAATCTATTTTAGCTTAGAGTTAAATCGACTAAGATAATAGAAAGTCCTTAAATTAAAAATATTAAGTCCAAAATCCAATTTTTGGGGGATTTGGGCTATTATGGACACTTTCGGTTCATTCGATTGCAATCAAAAGCAGAGGTGTACAACTATATGTTACCACAGTCCTAAATACAAAGTTTCAACATCTACGGATAATCGTTTTTGAGTTATGCGAGATACATACGTACGTACAGACGTAACGCCGACTAGTTACTTATTTTAAAATTAAATGGCTGTAAATTATTAAGTGAAGAAAGAATCTTTAAATTTGTTTGGAATAGTTTGGAAAATAATATTTATGAAGTATAAAGAACTAATAGTTGATTCGCGTGACATAAAGGGTGAATTTACACCATATTACTTCTGTTTATTCCTATTCTTCATTTATTCACCCTCTCTATGTTATGCGCGCGCACGCTTATGTTTTGAAAATAAAAGAAAAAATTGAAATGGGTGTTTGAAAAACTTTTATCCTTTGTTATCTTTTATTGAGTTAACTTCTACTTTTTTAACTCATTCTAAACTATCACTTACATCATTACGTTAGTCTTGTCTATTTACACAAAATAAAATAATATACCGTCATCATTTGATTGTTAACTTTAAAGAAAAAGGAAAATAAAATTTTAGATAGGTTACTACTATACCAGATTAATATCAGCAAATAAAAAAAAATCAAATTAATGTTTATTACACTCATTTTTATAAACAGTAGATAACAACCAGCTAAATAACCCTGAAATAAATTATAATGTACACCTTTTTATCAAGTAATCTTCGCAACCCTTAACAATCCTTTACAGATGTTATTAAATAACCCTTTACTTATGTTGTACTCGTATTACATATATCTTTTCCACACACATTAAGAATAGAAAAGATTATAAATAAATTAAAACTATAATATTAAAAATGTGTGTGTGTGTCGCACTCTCTCTCACTCTCTCTCTCTTTCCCTCCTTTCTGTCTGTCACTCTTTCTCTCTCTCTGTGTGCGCTCACACGCACGCGCGCACGAAAATCGAGCAAAATAAAATCTTATGTTCTAATAGAGGACCAAAAATGACCTGATGACATAAATTGGTACTTTGCAACTAATTAACTTTAAAATATTTGTTCAGTTCATTACGTTTATAAAGCTTTGCAATAATGCTTTTTTCAATAGCATATAAATATATTTTAATCCACCAGGATTTCATTATAAATCCTTCAGTTGACTAGTTTTATGCTATTCTCCAATCCTTTCTGTTCAATTAATAATTAATATTTTTATTAGGTATTCCTTTGAGTTTTATATAAATATAAAAATAAATGTATGTGTGTGAGTATGTTCCATCGTAACTCTTGAGCTACTGAAGAAATTTCAACCAAATTTAGTACATATATGACTTACTATCTATAAAAAATGTGATGTGGACAACACGTGACTTCATGTTACGCATATTAAATTACATTTATTCAAAATAAAAAGTACATTAAATTTTTTTTATTATTCATTGTAAAAATTTTTTTACAATGAGACGTTAATAATTATTAATAAATCAATATATTTCAATTAAAATAAAAAAGTTAAAAAAAAGAAGATGGAGTCTCATTCGAACCGATGTGCCTTTCCCTAAGATCCAAATATTTCATTAATTAAAATTTTATTTGGTTATAACTCCGGAACCAGTGAAAATAATTACCACTTATGATAGATAAATCGTTGAAAAGCTCTCGATGAGAGCTTGTTACTACAGTTAAGAAAAAGTCCAAAATCAAATATTTTTAATTTTGAGCTTTTTTGTACACTTTTGGTTCAGTTGATTGCAATCAAAAGGGGAAGTGTACAACTAGATGTTACAACAGTCCTAATTCCAAAATTTCAACATCCTACGGCTAATCGTTTTTGAGTTATGCGAAATTCATAACTACGTCCGTACAGACGTCACGCCGAAACTAATCAAAATGGATTCAGGAATGGTCAAAATGGATATTTCCGTTGAAATTTAAAAACCGAAATTTTTCACGATCACAATACTTCCTTTACTTTCTACAAGGAAGTAAAAATATCGCCCAGTAAGACACCTCTACCACCCCTAGTTGAAACGGGGTTACATGTAAAAATAATCGAAAACGACTGATATTAGTATCGTATGCATAGTTTTAGTGTCGAATCCATAGAGCCGCTAGGCTGATTTCTGATAGTCCCAATGAGATTGGAAATTTTTAGATATCATTATGCATTGATCTTGGATTCATGATGTTCGAGAACTCCAGCACCTACTCCAATCGTAGATGGTCTTCTTTAAGGGAAGTTAATTTGGCAAGATTTCCAGCTTATCATCTTAGAAGACTGGGATAAATAAATATCCGGGTAATCAACTAGTTTAAATAAAATGTAAATTTTTCCGTTTAAGAAGAAACTACAAGAAACAAATGGAATCGATAAAAAAATCATTTATTTCTTAATATTTACAATAAATTTATTTTCTTTTTCAACCTTCTTTATTATTATGTGAAAATGCAGAGAGCCACATTTTCTTGGAAAAAAAACAGCTGTAGTTTTCCATTGCTTTCAGCTGCGCAGTACTCAGAGGACTGAGTGATGTTGATATGACCGTTTAAGTCATTGTGACTCACGCCCCTAACAACTACTGAAAGAGCTGTTGCCCTCTTTCAGGAAAATGTCAGGAAAAAATTTTTGAAAGTGTATCTTTGGAGTGTCGCTTTATATGGAAGTGAAACTTGGACGATCGGAGCATCTGAGAAGAAAAGGTTAGAAGCTTTTGAAATGTGGTGCTATAGGAGAATGTTAAATATCAGATGGATAGATAAAGTGACAAATGAAGACGTATTGCGGCAAATAGATGAAGAAAGAAGTATTTGGAAAAATATAGTTAAAAGAAGAGACAGACTTGTAGGCCACATACTAAGGCATCCTGGAATAGTCGCCTTAATATTGGAAGGACAGGTAGAAGGAAAAAATTGTGTAGGCAGGCCACGTTTGGAATATGTAAAAAAAATTGTTAGGGATGTAGGATGTAGAGGGTATACTGAAATGAAACGACTAGCACTAGATAGGGAATCTTGGAGAGCTGCATCAAACCAGTCAAATGACTCAAGACAAAAAAAAAACCTTCTTTATACCGGAATAATTTTTACAAATTATGATTTGTTCAAGAGTACAGGATACTAATATTTATATTTAAAAAATGTTTTAAAATGTGCGTATTATAAACGTAAGAAAAAAATTAAAAATTATACAATGTAAGGAAAGGCATTTTTATCACATAGGTTGGAATAAAATTTTCAGCATTTTAAAAAATTTAGGGTTCAAATATAGACTTAGAAAAACTCAAAACTTAAATTAAACAAAGCTCACAATAAAGCTGTAATATTTTCCTGGCATTGGTTTTTTACTTTACATAGTAGAAAAATTATAAAAATTGTGAAAAGTTTACGTAAAATTTCTTTTTTGGCAGGGTGTGAATTATGATGAAATTTTTTATTGCAATACATATTATTATTAAAAGTTTACATAAACTAACAAAAGTTTAAAAACAAATTAAAAAATCCACTCTCAGTAAGACCCTTATCTACTCCACCCCCTGGAGATATTAATCCCAAAGTTTTACCAACAAATTGCCTCATATACATGAGTCTCTGTAAAAAATTTCATCATAATCGGTTAATACAGTCAAAAATTAATTAAACTTCAAACACGTACGTATCATTATCCTCTACTTTTTTTTCTGGGGGGGGGGGGTCCCTAGGTCATGAAACGTCGAGAAATTAAAAAATTCATACCCACTTTTTTGACTGATCACCATACTTTCGTTTTGACACAGTTCTAGATCTATGATGCTAGGAAAGTAAAAAGAGCGTCGTAATTAAAAGTTATTATCGATTATAAATTTAATCATAAAGTATAAAATACAAACATGGTTTAACGTAATAGGAATTAATAAATGCAAAAACATGTTGTAATAAAGAAAAAGGGACCTACCAGAAATAATAATATTTTTAATTATAATAAGCTTATAATATTTTTAAATTTGATCACGTACGTCGGGTAATTATTTTAATTATCCTATAATTAAAATTATTATAAAACAACAGACTCATAATTTTATGTAATTATAATATTCATAAATAATTTACGATGGCGTAAAATTATTTAATTGAATTTATAATTTTATAAGAAAGGAATAATCATAATATTAAAATTATATATACATAAATTAGTACTTTAATAAATAAAACAGTTTATTTGAAATAATAATTCATAAAAGTACAAATAAGATGTAAAAAATATAAAATCGTATTTATTATTGCTATTATTATTATTTAACAAAAAATATAAAAATAGATCTAAATGATAGTACAAAAGAATAGGTTTTTTTTAAAATTGTACTTCCTGGTAGAAAAATAAATTAATTATACTTTTATCTTACCGTAACTCATTTTGATATTTATTAAACTGATTAATAAAGAGTTTATTGGTAATAATGCATCATGCAACGAGCCTCCTAAGAATGATAACCTTTGACGCACAAGTTACAATACGAGCCCTGGCGAATGTCGTAAACTTGGGAAGGGTGCCTTTAATGGCCATTATAGAGAGGGTTACATACTGTATTTTTATACGGTTGAGAAAATATTAGAATTATTGATTTAAATCAATGATATAATAAATTGTTTACGGAATATTTTTTTAACATTTTTCAAAAAGTGCATTTCTTTGGCTATAGTTTATTAGTCATAAGTTCTTCCTTTACTTTACTGTCGATCGGTGTTAAAGACATTTCTTCCTCAGAATCAGGCATAATTAATAAAAGGATAAACAGTGTAATATAAAAACTTAGTTATTTATCGATGTACTTTCAAATTAACTTCTGCTTGCTAACTACTAAATCGGATGAAAATCAATGTTAAAAATCTGCTGATACAGTAAACAATACCCGCATCTGATCGGTTAACGGTTGAAAAGAGTAGGCTTTTGATCGATTAATATTATAAAGAAAATCTGTTTCATAATGACCCTCATTATGATACAGTTGCTAGTCGCGTATTTCAAATATTATAATATAATCTAGAAAAAAGATATAACTACATATTTTTCAAAGAATCACCACGAAAAAAATAATATTTGGTGAGAGTATAATAAAATCAAAAGGAAAAAATTATTTTCAAAATATTACAAAAAATCCTGTAAAACAAAATGTTTCCAATTTTTTTTACTCCTGGAAAACACCTCGGTCAAAATTAAAATAAAAAAATTTCGAGGATTTTTTTTTACCGACCTTCCGAAGAACAGTACAGGTTACTTCTGGTCACATGTGAAGAGAATTAAGTTATAATGAAACGGAGAAAATAGTAAAAGAAGTTGAAAAGTGGTCCTAAAGTGGTGAAGACAAAAAAAACTAAAAACTTTCAATGAATCCATTTTAAATTTTATTTCTTCTATTGAATATTTTTTTCTTAAAATTAATCTTTTTTAAAGTATAAATTAAATTAATGTATTTTCATCTGAAATGTAAACTGTTTATCTTGTTACACCATTTTGAGTAAAATTAATACAGAGCTAATTAAATTCCAAAAAGTATGTTTTTCTCCAAAGTAAACCAAAGAAATAAATATTTACAATAAAAGAAAAAAAAATGTTTAAATTTCAATCCTGCTTAATGCAACTTCTGGTTAAAATAAATTCATTTTCTTAAAACCGTTAACAGTTAAACAGTTAACTGGATGAACAAAATTTGAATAAAAAATTATTACTATTGCTACAATTTACGTGAAACTGAAAGATAACACAAAAATAAATGCTTTTAAGTAAGCATTTATTACAAAACATTCCCCTACATCCAAAAAAAAGGAACGAAATAACATTTTTGTATCAGGTATCAAATAAGTAGAGAATGGAATATCCAATTTGAGTGAAAAATCAAAAAAACAATCTTATTTTGTTATTTAATTTTCGAAACCTGTCAAGATATCTGTAATAAAATGGAATTAAGGTAGGTGGCTTCTTACAGCAAAACACAACCCACTTAAGAAAATATTGTTTATTTATTTAAAAAAAAATATATAGTAATTTGCTGATGATATAGTAATTCTAGCCGAGAGTAAAAAGGATTTAGAAGAAACAATGAACGGCATAGATGAAGTCCTACGCAAGAACTATCGCGTGAAAATAAACAAGAACAAAACAAAAGTAATCAAATGTAGTAGAAATAACAAAGATGGACCACTGAATGTGAAAGTAGGAGGAGAAAAGATTATGGAGGTAGAAGAATTTTGTTATTTGGGAAGTAGAATTACTAAAGATGGACGAAGCAGGAGCGATATAAAATGCCGAATAGCACAAGAGAAACGAGCCTTCAGTAAAAAATATAATTTGTTTACATCAAAAATTAATTTAAATGTCAGGAAAAGATTTTTGAAAGTGTATGTTTGGAGTGTCGCTTTATATGGAAGTAATATCCTTCATAAAGTTTTATACAAATTAAAAATATTTGATCGTGAAATAATTTCGAATCTGTTAATAGTACGTAAATGTAGAATTCATCAAAAATAAATACAAAGTCAGTAGAAAATATAAAAAATAAATCA
This sequence comes from Lycorma delicatula, assembly GCF_047948215.1. Taxonomy (NCBI): domain Eukaryota; kingdom Metazoa; phylum Arthropoda; class Insecta; order Hemiptera; family Fulgoridae; genus Lycorma; species Lycorma delicatula. The sequence goes on from NC_134461.1 coordinate 16,455,806, forward strand.
TTTTAATACATTAACATAATAAAATAAAGCAAGAATTTTCTAACATATAAATATCAAAAAACATTTTTAAAAAACTTTAAAATATAAACACACATAACTTCAGATAATTAGGAATTGGTTATCATAAAATCTAGCCTCGATATATTGTATTTCAAATTCCTTCCGTATTGGTTAATATTAGGCTTAATGTAAATAAAACGGGGAAATTTAGATCGTTTTTCTCATTTAATAAAATACCACAGGAAAAGCTTTATTTAGATTATTTTTGTATGCGGTTAATATGTTTGACAATAATACACTATATTACATAACCACTTTTTTGATAGGCCTAAAAGTTTATAAATAATCACAGTTTATTTATTCTATGAAAATTTTTATAAAACTTAAGTTTTTATGAAATTTCAAAACTCATCAATAAATTATTTTGAAATTAAAAAATGTATCATATAAGTATGCAATAATACACTCGTGTATGTTTAAACAAGTATACATACTCGTATACTTATATATATATATATATATATATATATATATATTTTTTTTTCAGTTTATAAATCTGAATACATATAAATATATTAAATTTAAATATAAATAAATAAAATCCCTCTCAGCACGCCGGAAGACGGAGGTAGATTTCACCGGTGCTAAGTAGGGAATAAAGAAGATTTTCACCTAAAAGTTAAGAAAAACTTCAAATTTACTCCAAACGTCAATGGTTGCATGTGAAAAAAAGTTTCACGTGTTTAGCATACGAAAAGCCTCATCTTCTTACAATTCCAGCAACATTTTGGTTTTCCCTTGCCGTAATGGTTAATCATATCAAAAATTGTTACAGACAAATGTTTTAGGTAATGTTTAGAGGACTAACAACTACCACTTTAAACCGATTCGATACTGTGTCTATTATGGGAGGTATGATTTTTTTTGTCTTTGAAATCCCATTTTTTCTACTTCCTGGACCAACAGTTGGTGATATCAAAAGACTTTACTTAGATAAGTTTTAGACCCTTACCAAAAAAAATAGTAAGAACTTTAAACGAATTCGATATTTTACTTAATAAGAAAGTTATAGCGATATTTTATTTTTTTCGAAAAAGCCCTCCCATTTCTACCTCCATGGTTCGATTTTGCCCATTAACGAACTCGACCGAGATTTTGGGTCATTATATTTTATGTATCAATTTGAAAGTGATTGGCGTAAAATTACGACAGTTATCGTATCCGCAAAAAGGTAAAATATATATATATATATTAATGTATATATAAACTTTTGAACTGACGGAGGATTTGGGGTCTGGAGGATGTGAAACGCGAAGATATGTCAAAATTTTCCGGAAGTCATGGTACCCATTTCAATAGGTAGATTTCTTAGGAAATCTATCTAAAATATACTGCAGTCCTGAAAAAGGAATTAGAAAAAGGAAGAAAGAACTCGAAAAATATTGCAGAAAAGTGGTAAAATGAGATACAGAAACAAATTTATAAACACAACGTTATTAGCCTTCGCAGAGGATATCGCAATATTTTCAAAAGACATGGAAGAGATTCGAATTAAAGTCCAGAAATTATGCGAACGTTGTAATAAAATAGGCTTACAAATTTCTTTCGAAAATACAAAATGGTTCTTCAAAATAAAAAAAAAATAATTACAAACACTAAAAATTCTCTAAAATCAGAAAATTTAAAGAGTATCAAAATTTAAATAACTCATAGAAGTAAAAAAGTCAAACACTATAGAAAAGGAAGCGCTAAAAGAGCAAACGGAGAAAATTGCAGAAATAGAACAGATCCAAATACGGTTTATTTAAATATTAAATAGATTGATTAAAGTGTCTAAAGAGTAAATCCATATTTCTTCCAGTTACTCAAATATAAATAAATTAAAACTCCATATTCGAAAAAAGGCTTTAAAAATAGTATAAATTAAAAAAATATAGAAATTTTATAAATTTATGTTTATTTAGGAAAACGTTTATTAAAAAATAAACCACAATTGTTAAAATCTAAGAGATTTAATTAATCATGATAATTTAATCGGTAAACTTGATTTTTACATACTATAGAATAATACCCGTACAATAACATTTTCCAGAAAGAAAAGTATTCCATAAAGCAGAATATTACAAAAAAACGAACATATTTAAAGTGGACCTACATCGAGGTACGGAAGATACAGAATTAATTAATGTCATATTAAATAAATTACTGTTAAATAAATTATTACTGGAAATTCTATCGCAGCAATACCGACCTTATATTAGGTTATTACATAATGTTATGACAGTGATGGAAAAACTTTTTAAAAGTTTGCTTCCCGCGAACATGTTTTTTTCTTTATTAAAAAACTAGTAATTATGAAAGAAAAATTTTTGGTTCAGTGTTTTTATTATGCTTGATAATATACCACATAAGCATCAAAGGTTGTACGTGAGATATGGAATAAAATTTTGTAGCGTATGAAAAATGTCATGTCTGACCGGGATTCGAACCCGGAACCTCCGAATAAAAGTCCTAGACACAACCACTCCACCACGAAGTTTGACAAGTTCCGAAAAAAATGTTTATTTTTTATTATAGATAAAAGTTAAAAAAAAAAGAAAAGAAAATGGATTTGTACTTAGAAACTTAATGAAAATTTTGAGGGAAAAAAATATAAAGTATTTTTATTGAAAAAAATTCCGCAAATTTTTAACTTCTTTGTACGAAGTAAAGTAAAAAAGTAAAGTATTGTGATTACGAAAAATTTCGGTTTTCAAATTTCAACGGAAATAATCATTTTTACCATCCCTGAATCCATTTTGACTAGTTTCGGCGTGACGTTTGTACGCATGTACAGACGTCACGCGTACGTACACATGTATCTTTCATTACTCAAAAACGATTAGCCGTAAAATGTTGAAATTTTGTATTTCGGACTGTTGTAATATCTAGTTCTGCACCTCCCATTTTGATTGCAATCGACTAGAAAAAAAGTGTCCAAAAAAGCCCAAAATCCAAAGAATTTCAAATTTGGACTTCTTCTTAACTGCAGTAATAAGCTCTCATTGAGACTTTTCAACGATATATCATAAATGGTACTTATTTTCATTGGTTTCCGAGTTATAACCAAACAATATTTTAATTAATGAAATATTTGGATCTTACAAGGGTAAGACACATCGGTTGAATTAGTTTTCATCTCCTTTTTTTTATTTTTTATTTTTATTTAAATATATTGATTTATTAATAATTATTAACCTCTGATTATAAAAAAAAGTTTTACAGTAAATAATAATTCAGTAACACCAATAAAAATGAAAAAAATACCAGAAATTATTAATGAAATAAAATTTTATGTACTTTTTATTTAAAAAAATGTGTACATGTAATTTAATAGACGAACAAGGGAGTCATGTGGTGTCCACATCAGATTTTTTTTATTATAGATAAAATGAAAAAAATGAAAATGGATTTCTGCTTAAAAACTTAATGAAAACTTCGAGGAAAGAAAAAAGGAAATGATATTTATTGAAAAAAAGTCCGCTAATTTTTTATATACCTAAAAATATTTAATAAATCATTTATTAATTTGTTATATAAATGATCAATTTTTTTTTCATGAAAAAACTTGATATTTTTTACTGTTAAAATTTACAATAAAATTAGCCATTTAATTGACACATTATTTTACAACTTCTGCATTTAACCGAGCTTAAAGAAATTTCCTACCACGATATAAACGTTCCTTGAACTGATCGTACTAATATCTTAGTCTCATCTTTCTTAACGGAATTTTTGTACTTCAGTTTGTAAACCAAGATTGACTGGTTTTTCTAAACTTTTTTTTTCAAACGCTAATGAGTTTTTGAATATGTTTCGTTGAATTTGGCTCATTACTTTAACCAGAATATTTAATAAAATTACCGAAAATAATAATCTGTAGCTCCGTAACGGATACGTTTAGGGAAAAATACTGTAGAATAAAAATATCATAAAATACTATTTTCTATCCAGAAATACAATAAAAACCTGAGGTTTCCATTTAAAATAATAAATTTGGTTGCCATATTGGAAAAGGGAAAAGATTAAAAAAATTATAATACCGCATTTTTAATGCAGGAAAAATCTAGGAAAGGTTCCTCGTATAAAGTTTCTTTATAAAACTTATCGTTTCTGAAATCCCACTGGTGGCCATCTTGAGTGTATCACTTGTACAGTATAGCCGGGTAAATGAAAACAGTAACCCTATTAAGAAGTAAGAACAAATAGTGTTCTGGCAAAAGGTTTTTCATTTATTCCATAATTCCACAATTAATCGACTAAAAATCCAATAAAAGATGTGTTGAAGTAATATCTGAGTATTACCTTATAACAGAAAAATGTTAAAAAAATAATTATATTTTCATAATAAAAAAAAATGATTTATGGTTTATTTTATTTCTTTATTTTTTTTTTTTGAGTTTTTGCTAGGGAAAAACGCTCCGGCGTTATCATCGCCCGAACACGAAATATAAAAACAGATCAAAACAAATAGAAATATTAAAAACAAAGACAGACAAAAAACGTAGTCTAATTATTAATTTTTTTGTGCGAAAAATATTTTCTGTTACCATCGCTCGGAAAGAAAAAAAAATGGAATATTAAAAATAAATATAAAATCTAATAAGACAACAACGAAACTAAAAGAAAATAAAAACGTAAAGTAGAAATCTAAAAACAAAATTAAAACTGAAACTGAAATATTAAAAAGAAAGACAAAATAAAAAAACAAACTAAAATGTTAAATACAAAAACAAAAAACTAACGTACAAAAAAATTTAAAAACATTATTAAAAAGTGTGCAAAATAATAACAGCTCGAAGAAATAAAAATACCCGGTCCAAAACGTCTTTATTATTACCTAGAATTTGACGAAAATTCCTGGGCATTTAAATTTACGACGCAAGGCCGCATAACGTATGTAATCCACAAGGATGTGGCGCACAACCAAGCGGCACTTGCATCGTACGTATATCGGTGCATTTTATGCTGACATCAGGTACCCTTGAGTAGCTCTTGTATGTCCTATCCGCAATTGACAGGGTTTAGTATTATAATATACCATAATGGTATAATATTATTATGTTATTATGAATGGTAATTTGGTTTTTATTAATATCATACTGAGATTTAAAAGACTAGGCGTAATTTAGTAAAAACAAAAAGAAAATGTCTTGAAAACGGTTTGCCTAAGTAAACAATTTGTTCAGGCGCTACGGATGCACTTTGTGTGATCCCCAATTTGGCCCCTCCTCGGTTGAACTGCCACACAAATGGAACCTAGTCTCAAGGGATACTTCTTACTGGCCGAATAAGTCTTCCCCCGTTTCTACTACGCCATACCTTCTCTTTAAATCTTTATTTCTTTTGGCTTTCTGTCCCCTTCGTTTGTCATCTATTCTGTTATTAAGTATACTTTTCCTAAGGAGAGTAAATAAACTTTACTTATGTTTGAATTTTTTTTTTAATAATTATTCATCGTACGTAAAATTAGACAATATATTAAAATCCTGTTACTTAGAAATATAATCAAATTAGATGACGGAGAAAATTTTTTTATTATTATACACCAATTAAATTTTTATATTTCTCAAAGGTTTAAGGTCATTTTAATAAAAAAAAAAAGAAGATAATTTGGGGCTGCAAAATTCTATTTATACATTTGAATGTATATATTGTTATATCCCAGAACCTGTAACGTTTGTAAACGAAATGACGATGTAATAAATCACTTCTGAAAATGGTATACCCGGGCCATTCAAAAAGGACTTCACAATTTTAAAAGTATATAAAAATTTATTGGGATAACTTAAAGATTCCGTTAAGATCTCTTTTCATAGAAAAACACATGAAGTTTGTCACCGAATATTCACTTTGTTTCTATATGGTTTCAATTTGTAATGCGACATTCATCTAAAGTGGATTTTATTCCAAAACGAGCCGTACAGTCTTTGTTTGCTTATGGTACAAAAACCATTGATCTTAGGTCTATCACGACTGAGCTGCAAAGTTTCATGAGAGTTTCACTACCATAATCGGCAGTTATGGGTGTTCACCTTGCCACTGATGTGAAATTGACTCATCACTAAAAATGGCATTTCTAAATATATATCGTTATCTGCAATTCTAGCCATCATTTCCACAAAAAACTGCAGCCGAGCAATTTCGTCGTCTGTGATGTGTTGAAACACGATTCGTTTGTGTGGGTTCAAGTGCAGTCCTTTATGTGATACGATTCAACAGACGTTTGTGGAATGTCAGACTCACGTGACGTACTTTGAGTTGATTTCTTCGGACTATGTTGAAAGCTTTTTCTGAATAGTTCCACAGCAGCTTCAGGGACGCGTGGGCGTCCTGATGATTTTGTATGTTTAACAGAACAGGTTTCAATGAAGGTTTGTTGCCAAGAATAAATATGCCTACTAGGAGGCATATTAAATTAAATTTATTAAATATGCCTTTGGGAACATAATGACACCCTTTCTTATAAGTCCAAGTTTAAATACGTGAAAACAGTTCTGTTGTCTGATTTGATAGAAATGGATATTATCTTTTTTTAAGAATAAGTGACTAATTCTTTTTGTGCTTTTTTTTTAATTACACATTTATAAATGTAGACATTAGTATAAGTAAACATTTTTACTTTTCTAAATATCGGTCGGACTGATACTTTTAGGCGCCAAAGAATGATCTCACATCTTGATCCCCGTAAAAGAAGACACCTAACCCGCCTTCTGAAGATCCCGATCAGGGAGCACCACCCCCTCCATTCCTATCCCTGATGGGCTAACCCGGAGATCGTATTTTAGATTCTCTAATCCTGATATCACTCCACATTCATCAGTTTGACCTCTGTCAGGATGTCCCTCGGCAGACATTTTCATCAGTGTATTTACACAATTTACTATCGCCTTCGTACGGCTTTTTTCAACCACGACCACCAACCCTAACTTCAATCCCCAACTATCAAATTACTCGATTCGCGGAAGCGCGATCACCGCGCCTTCCTCTAACACCGAAGGTATCACATAAAAACTCTTCCCATATCTGACTACATTTAAACTATGCACTCAGATCGTTCCTTGATCGAGTCTTTAAATATTAAAAATACTATCCTCATAATAATAAAACAAAGTGTTGATCGCAACAATGAAAATATTTTCCTACAATTCAATTTGCTCAAAATTCTCCTAATTTACTTTAAAATTAAGGAAAGATATTCACACATTTAATAAGCCTCTAATGAAAATATACTCTATTTCACTCTATTCTGGTCCGCTTTCGGCAGCGATCAATGCCTACATCTTTCCACACCGTAGCTCTGTTACAGAGTTCTCCATACATCCATCCTCATCCTAACAGCGAATATCTCAGCTTCTTTATTTCCTGTTTAGCCTCCGGGAATTACCGTCAGGTATTACTTCAAAGGGTGAATGAGAATTATATGTACGAGTGTAAGTGAAATGTAGTCTTTTACAGTCTCAGGTCGACCATTCCTGAGATGTGTGGTTAATGAAAAACCCAACCACCAAAGAACACCGGTATCCACAATCAAGTAATCAAAATCCGTATAAAAATAAACGCCTATACTAGGACTTGAACGTTGAAACTGTCAACTTCGAAATCAGCTGATTTCCGAAGACGCGTTCACCACTAGACCAACCCGGTGGGTCAATGAATATCTCAGCTAACAGCGACTCGATGCCAAAACGCCTATCTTGAAGTAAGCACCTTGGCGTGTTCCTAGCCACCCGGACTGCTATTCTATCTATACATCTATAACAGCGTCAAACCCCCTCAGCCATCCACCATAGCGCTAAAACGTAAGGAAACCACCAACTGTGTTCCATTCCCTTTTGGTTTTCCAATTAACTTTCAGATGAAAATCAGAATTTATCCTCGCAAGCTACTTTGGTACATTCAGCTTCGTATCTGGAGGAGACGTATAAGACATGGAGCACATCTTCGATGGCCCTACAGGTCATTAGCCTATTGTATCTTAAAAACTCTTTTGACTTTTTGAGGTATGATAATTTTACTCTTATACAGGAATATATATATACATACATACATAATAAATATTTAATAATGATAACTGACTTAGAGTTTTAAGAAGCCTTCAAAGCAGAACAGTATGGTTTGATTATCCCAACAGAATTTTCTTATAAAATACCCAAAAATTTCCCTTTATTACAACAATACTATTGTTATCATTTTTGGAAATTATATCAATCCGATTAGCTATGTTGCGTGTACCTGAGAAGCACGCTTTTATCCACATTTGATGTTACATGATTATAATCAATCTAGTAAATTATATTTTCAACTGCTATTGTAGAATTTTCAAGTGTTTTTAAATAATTATTTTCAGGTATAGACAAAGTTACGTCAAAAGATTCATTTGTATGAATGGATATGTGTTTAATTTCATAACCGTAACGTCATAACTGTTATAATGCAGTTTATAAACAATTTAAAATTTGTATGACAGACCATGCTGCCTAAAATCAAACAATTTTATTTTCAATTTTACAAATTGATACCGTGAAAAATTAGTTAAAAATAAATCAAACAAAAAAATATTTAACAAAAACTAGCGGAGAAAAAAATTCTTTAGTACAATATAATATAAGCCTATCTATTAATCTTGTATTGAAATATAACACCACGATATTTTCCGGTCTATGGAAAAAACTTTAAAAAAGGAAAATCTAAATAAAAAAAAAAAATAAATAAATATCTATGCAAAGAAGTAAAAAGAAGGTAACATCTTCACGTACATAGGCACTGAACTAAATCTCTTCTCCATACAGAGAAGGGTAATAGAGTGTTTTTAAGCATGAAATTGGCTTTTAGAAAAAAATAAATTGGCTGTAACACATTCTCCCTGTATTATAAAAGCATCACACATATACTGTTTCTTTACAAGGTATTCAGAGTTGGTTCCCCTTTTCCACAGTTATTTTAAATAAATAATCAAAATATTATGATATATATTTAATTTATTTAATAAAATAAAGACTTCCTGAAATTTAAGAATGTGTTTAACCAGTAATGATTGTTTCACGGTATGATTTCCACACGTAAAACCCATATTAATATTTTTATAAGCATTAATTTAGGTATCGTTTAGTTAAATTAAGATTTGATTTATGTTCTTTTTTTTATCATTATACTTTTAATATAATTCAACTACTTTGTGTGAAAAAATTAAATCATATCCCTCATCTTAATTTTTCCTTAAAACAAAGATTTATTAAAAAATCGTAATACTTTAAAAATGCATTTTTAAAATAATTAAATTTATCTTACAAAAAATAGATAAATATTAAAAAAAAACACCACTGTCAGAATAATTAAAGAGCGTGCAGGTGACAATTTTGTATATAATATAATTTTGTTTTCAAATGTTTTTAAATTTATTTAAACATATATATATATATATATATATATATATATATATAAATTGATATAACCTATGACGGTACTTACGTATTAACGCCACCGCAGCTACAACTTTATTTAAAAACAAAATAGTCAATCGGATTTCGGTGGAAAATGTTTTAATAAATGGTTATTTATATTTATTTATTTTATAAATATAATTTAACCAAACTTAACCTACGCTCGCTTCGCTCGCTAACCTTGACTAATTAACACCGTAATTTTTTGAATATTTATTTAATAAATTCAGTAATTATTGCAATTATTTATTATTTAAATAATCAAAACACTCCTGTTAATTAGTCGTCAAGGTTAGCGAGCAAAGCGAGCGTAGATTAAGTTTGGTTAAATTATATTTATAAAATAAATAAATATAAATTACCATTTATTAAAATTAATAAAGAGACTGTTTTGAATCTATGCTAAACTCTATATCGGCCCATTTTCCACCGAAATCCGATTGACTACTTTGTTTTTAATAAACTGTAGCTGCGGTGGCGTTAATACGTAAGTACCCCTATGACACTCCTGGTAACGTAAGGATTCAAACGCGGGGTCATACATCTAATTCGGTTCAGCCGTTTGAGCTGCTTTCATGGAACAAACATAAATATATACATCCAGAATAAATTTTTGGAGAATTTCCGTCACCAAATGTTTTTGTTTTATGTTCGATATCATGAAAACTACGGGAAATACAGTTCTGCGACATATTTTATTCGATTTTTGAAATCAAAAACCATAACAAAACACAAAGATTACTAATAATATACTGAAATTACACCGGGAGAACCGAAATCCGAACGAAATTTTTCGCTAGCTGTAACTTGATAACTAAGCGTTTTCGAACATATATTTGTATGAACTTTTTTCCTTATTTTAAGCTCTAGAATCAGTTTATAGATTATTTCCCTTTCCTTTTGAATCAGCTGTATATATATATATATATATATATATATATATATATACATATTTGTATAAACATTAGACACTCCCGGTAACGTAAGGATTCCATCGCCGGGTAAGACATATAAATCGGTTCAGCCGTTTAGCTGCTACGGTGAAAAAAAAATTTATATATATATATATACGTACATACAACCTAAATACATTACACTCCTTTTCGGGCAGTTGTGTAACAAATGTAGTTTTGCTTATTTCATAAAAAATGTCTGACAATGATTCAAGCAATAAAAAGTACAGAATTTTTTTCAGGAAAAAACTATCTAATCTTAAGTATATACTTTATTTTATTGTTATTATTTATCGCAATTTTTTTTACAGTCATAGCTAATAATTATCAATAATTAATCAATATATTTAAATTAAAAAAAAGAAGTTCATCCGGAGGTCCCGGGTTCGAATCCCGGTCAGGCATGGGATTTTTGCACATGCTAGGAATGATCTATCTCATCCTCTGAAGCAGTACGTAACGGTGATCAGGGAGGTTAAGCAAAAAAAAAAATGTTAAAAAAAGGAGATGAAGTTTGATTCCAACCGATGTATTTTTCCTTGTAAGATCAAATTATTTCATTAATTAAAATTTTATTTGGCTATAACTCTGAAACCAGTAAAAATAAGTACCACTTATATTTACATCGTTGAAAAGCTCTCAATAAGGGGGTTATTACTGCAGTTAAGAAAAAGTCCAAACTCCATTTTTATTTTTTATTTTGGGCCTTTTTAAACATTTTTGGTCCTGTCGATTGCAATCCAAAGGGGAGGTGCACAACTAGATGTTAAAACAATCGTAAATCCGAAATTTAAACATCTTACGGATAATCGTTTTTGAGTTATGCGAGATACATACGTACGTACGTCATGTTGAAATTAGTCAAAATGGATTTAGGGATGGACAAAATGGATATTTTCATAAAATCTGCAAAATAAAATTTTCACGATCACATAAATAATATTTTGTAACAAAAATTGATATTATACTATATATAACAGTTATAAACTCCGTTTATTCAATGTTGCAAAAAGTATATTCGAATAATTATTACCCAGAGCTGTTTTTATAAAATAACCGTAATAACGGTATGTTTTCAGAAATATAAATCTAAGAAAGGACCAACAGATTGATTAGCTAACGTAAATCTATATAAAATTATTCACCAGAATATTTAACATTGCAATTTCTGAAACTGAAGATGTGTGAACATAACCACAAAAAATTTACTTTATAAATTCTATTCTTTAGAACAAAAGTGTTAAAGCATTTACAAGTAGGCAGTTTATTTATTTTATAGTTATTATTATTATTTTTAATTAATATTACTATTAATAATTTTTATTTTTAACTAATAACAATTATTTTATATTTAATACAACTTATCAATTTATCTAATATTATAAAAAATTTATTTTGAGCGTAGATTTATTTACAACGTTTCAATACAACTACATACGTTCGATCGATAAAATGGTAGATTTTTGTGGGCTGTAACTAGAAAGGAAGTGGTGAAAATAGAGTAAGAATAAAGAAGAAAAATAAGAAACTACTGTATAAAGAAAATAAGGAAGGAAGTAACGGGAAAGATAAATAAAGAAAAAGAAAGAAAGAAATCATCCAAGAGCCTCTTTTGGATCGATTTCAAATTCAGTTGGGATTTTAGTCAAGTGGATTGTGTACAATGGGGGTCGTGTCCCCGAGGAGTACAAAGTGCACACCACCTTCCGTCCCGGTCGTGTGGCGGAAAACGAAATTTAAAGGCTTTCTGAAGTCGGCTGTACTACTAGTAGATACATCGATTTAGAATCCCTCGAGAGGATAGCGGTGGTGGTCCTGCAGTTTTCCTCTCCCTTATAGACGACATTCATTCAGTCATCCGACCAGTCGTCTTTTTTAACCGGTTTAAAAACGACTCTGGTAACAGTCGTCGGTCGCTTCATCTTTAATTCCAATTAGTTTTGCTCACTCGTCTGAAATAAAGTTATGGAGTAACTTGTCTATCAAATAGGTTATCTATCCTTTTACATCCTTTATGTAAAAGTAAATCTGAACCTCAGATGTTTCCTTTTTAATATGTAATATTATAATTAATGAATGTCTAATTACTAATAACACTTTAAATAAATATTTATGCGAATGAAATAATCTTTTAGATAAATACGTAACGTTATAAAACGTATCAATAAAAGTTTTCAAAATTTAAGAAGAATATTAATTAAAATTTCAGCATTTTAAAACCGACTTAAAAAAAGTGGATGTGTGTGGGTGTGTGTATATTATATATTTTATATACATTGTATACACGTGTATGTGTGTATATATATATATATATATATATATATATATATATATATATATATATATATATACATACACACACATATATACACACACAGATGATTTTTGGCGGGTAATATGTTGTGACACAGCACAGTGACTGACGCGATTCACTCGGCTCCGTACGAGTCACATAGCTACTGACAAAAATGTTTGATTGAAAATTTGTTTGATATTTTATAAATATATTAGAAATTTCAATATATGATGTTAGCTTTTGAAATTCAAATTAACCTACTAATTAAACTCATGCAATGTATGATAATAATTTAATTAAAGTATGACAAAAATGTATAAAGCAAGTTTTTAAAAATTTTCAACAATTTTTGTAATATTATTTTTAGTGGCATTAACAATTATTATAGTTATTAGCGGCTTATCAGTCAATATAATGTAATTCCTGTACCTGTGAACACAGATCGATCATTCCTGAGATGTGTTGATTGAAATCCAACCACCAAAGAACACCGGTATCCACGATCTAGCATAAAAGTAACTGCCTTTACTAGGATTTCAACCTTAGAGCTCTCGACTTCGAAATCAGCAGATTTGCGATGACGAGTTTACCAGTAGACCAATCCGGTGGGTTGTAGAATTTTATTTGTTTGTAGTTTCAAAGAAAAAGAAGATTTTTATTAATAATTTATACATTTTTTTTTTTAATTTTTTGCATTGCTTAGCTTTACTATTTACAGGACCAGTTTATTATAACCAAAATAAAATTTATCCATCAAAATTCCCAAATTTCGAATAAAAAAGTTTTGATTTTAGGGATTTCCTTACTGTGTCGGGAAAATTTGGAAAAATGTATTTATAAAAAAATATTAAATTCAAAAATTCATTTAAGAAAATTGTTCAAAAATAGTGAAAAAACCTTTTTGAAAGTAATGCAAAAAAATCGCATCTGATTTCGGGTGCGGATATAATATAGGTGCCAATTCTACTTTAATATTTATAATCCTTTAAATAATGAAGAAAAGTTAAAAATATATTGTTTAATAATAAAAATTAAAAGAGTTAGAACCAAAAAAATAAGAAAATAATATATATTATTTTTTATAGGTAGGAAATATATTTTAAGAAAAGTTTTCCAAAAATATTCTTATATAAATTAAGCTTAACAAATTTTTCAAGTAAAGTTTTCTCTAAATCTAACACCATCTACAATAAATTGTAAAGAGAGAAAAAAAAATATTTAAAAATTTTTTCTCAATTTTAGATCTTCAGACTATAAAAAAAACTGTGGGAGTAAGTGCTTCAGAAGTGGCGGATTTCCGGTTTTAGTTAACCTTGAAGATTGGCCCAAAAGCCCAGTTTTTTGCTTCTAACCCCGGTTCCTGTGATTCGCTTGAAACTCAATATGGCTCTATTTTTACTAGGTGCACATCATCCACTCATGTTTCATCAGAATCGGTTAAAAACTGCGCCTAGTAAAACTCTAAAAAAAAACTTAAAATGTACGCAAAAACCTCGTTTTTTGTTTCTAATTCTAATTTCTTTACACCAATTCGCTTGAAAATCAATAGGGTTTTATTCTCAGTAGGACTACATCATCCCACCAAGTTCTGTTAAAATTTGACTCCCGTAGAACGGACGAAAAAATCTTATACATACATTTGTATTGGAGCATGATTTTGTATTTTCAAGTTTATAAACATAACGGTATATTTTTTAATAATATTTTAAAATAAATTTATAATTGATTTCTACATTAAAGTTCTATTTAAGAGTAAAAAATATATAAAATAAAATTTATAATAATAAAAAAAATGAATTAAATTCAAAAAAATTAATTACATTTATTCGTTTTTCAGGTCACAAAGATGATGATAATGGAAGAAGTTCAAATCACAGTTTAAGTAAAAAACAAAGAAAGGCGCGAACGGCCTTTACTGATCATCAATTACAAACCCTTGAAAAAAGTTTCGAAAGACAAAAATACCTCAGCGTCCAGGACAGAATGGAACTGGCAGCAAAATTATCTCTCAGTGATACTCAGGTTAAAACCTGGTACCAAAATAGACGGTAAGTTAAAATTATATTTTATTTTGAAAGATTTATAGAGACGTTTGGAAAAACGTATAGTCATTTAATCTTATTTGAATAATAGCAATTTCATTTACGCGTAAAAATAACTCATTCTTTAACAAGTAGAAGACAGCCATTCTAAAATTTCACAGTAATTTTTTTTTACCAACATTTCGAAGAAAAATATCGTATTACTTTCGGTCGCATGGTGATATTGTGAATAAAACCGGGTATTGTGATATTGAAACTAGATTTTCTTTATATTTTGAGGTATGAGGAGTACGAAAACATTATTTACTTAAATAATGTTTTAGTATTTTTTTTAAAAATGATTTCCTTATATCAATACTAGCGCCAGAGGCGTGAAGGCACGCCTCCGCACATGAGCCCTCTGGGCGGGTTGCCCTGGCTTGGGTCGTCTCGGAATAGGATTATTAGGTGCCCAAAATTAATTACCTTTTGTAAAAATTTTTTTTTGAATGATGAAAAGTTATATAACGAAAGTAAATTAGAAATTTAACTCTAGAAATTGATACTAACGAATCGGGATTTTCCGCTAGTAATCGGTATATTCCAGTGCTAAGCAAAAGGTGACGAACACACACAGACAGACTGACACACATACAAATGCCCTTTAGTAGGGTGGGATAAATAAATGACAATCTTCATTTTGAATTAATAAATCAAAAACGGCTAAACCGATTTCGTTAAAAATTTGTCCCGGGACTGTTAGTTTTATAATATTAATATAATTATAGCAAAAATCTGATGTGGACAACACATGAGTTCCTTCTACGCCTATTATATTTATTATATTACATTTACACTTTTTTTTTTAAATGTAAATTACATAAAATTTTATTTGATTAATAACTTCTACCATTTTTTGGGTACTTACGTATTAACGCCACCGTAGCTACAGCTTTATTTAAAAACTAAGTAGTCAATCGGATTTCGATGGAAAATGGGCCGATATAGAGTTTAACATAGATTTAAAACAGTCTCTTTATTAATTTTAATAAATGGTTATGGTTATTTATATTTATAAATATAATTTAACCAAACTTAACATACGCTCGCTTCGCTCGCTAACCTTGACTAATTAACAGGAGTGTTTTGATTATTTAAATAATAAATAATTGCAATAATTACTGAATTTATTAAATAAATACTCAAAAAATTACGGTGTTAATTAGTCAAGATTAGCGAGCGAAGCGAGCGTAGGTTAAGTTTGGTTAAATTATATTTATAAAATAAATATAACCATTTATTAAAATTAATAAAGAGACTGTTCATTTTCCACCGAAATCCGATTGACTACTTCGTTTTTAAATAAAGCTGTAACTGCGGTGGCGGTAATACGTAAGTACCATTTTTTGTTATTGTTATTATTGAATTATTATTTATCATAATTTTTTTTTTACAATCAGATATTAAAAGTATTAATAAATCAATATATTTAAACTAAAAAAAAATTTAAAAAAAAAAGGTGATGTAATCTGATTTGAAACGATGTGCCTTCCTCTTGTGAGATCCAAATATTTCATTAATTAAAATTTTATTTGGCTATAACTGGAACCAATGAAAAAAGTACCAATGATAAAAAGTTTCAATGAGGGCTTACTACTGCAGTTAAGAAAAAGTCAGAAATCCAAATTTTTTATATTTTGTGCTTTTTTGGACACTTTTGGTACAGTCGATTGTAATCAAAAGGAGAGGTGCACAACTAGATGTTACAACAGTTCTAAATCAAATATTTCTACATCCTACGACTAATCGTTTTAGAGTTATGCGAGATACATAAGTACGTACAGATGTCACATCGAAAGTAGTCTAAATGGTTTTAGGGATGGTCAAAATTGATATTTCCGTTGAAATCTAAAAACCGAAATTTTTCGCGAACACAATACTTCCTTTACTTCGTACAATGAAGTAAAAAATTGTACCTTTTTCAGTTTTCAGATTTAATTTATCTTTTGTATATTTCTTGGGGGAAAAAATAATATGAAGAATAATATACAAAATAAATTAACGAAAATTCGGTCTTCTTACGCAAAATTGCACAAGGATATTTTTGTTTTTTTTTTACTTAGAAATTTTTTTTCCCAATATTTTGACACCCTTTATACATTATATGTTCATTAAATAGAAATTATTAAAACTATTCAAAAATTGTCATTTATAATATAGATTAAATTTTGTATAATTACGAATAATATTTATTGTAGGTTTAAAAATATTAATTTTACCTCATTATATCAGTTCTTACTAAATGATTCATCGATTTAACTGTAAAAAATGAAAAACAATTCCTCTTTGACGGTTATCGGAAAACCAAACGACTACAGAACAGATTTCCTTGACGGTAAACATAAAACTAAAGTAGTTAATATTAATAAATGAAATGATTTACCTGATGACAAACTATTCTAAACTTTACTTCATTTAAAAATACATTAAAATAAACAATATGCGACATAATATTAATAAAATCTATAACAGACTGTTACACCATACTAACACAGCTCGAGAGTGTAGCAACGGAACGTTTAGTACCAGTTAAAACATGTCCGTGAAGAGAGTAGATGGTGCGCAAGCCGTATGCGTAACGTAAGTAACTAGAGTGCGTTTAAAGATAACCTGTCATACCCTAGTACAACAATACATAACATCGACGCTTTACTTGCATCGCACACAATACCATCTCAAAATAAAATCGTGTTTATATAAACACGATTAATAAAAAAATAAATTGATCACTAAATAATTAACAAAATGATCATTTCTATTTATAATTAAGATAAATTGAAATGTCGCGATCAATAAATGTCGCGATAAATCGATCGAAATGTACGCGAGCTTGATGTGGTGATCGTTTAACCCAATAAAGCCCAAAATAAATAGGTGTACAATTTTTTGAATTTTGTAAGAAATTAAAAATTTCGATAAACCATCATTTATCAGTTTTAGAAAATTTAATTTTTAAAAAATATTTTACAAATGATACGAGTAAAATTTTGATTAACTCTAGCCCCAACAGAAATGTAACCCTTGAACCATCTTTTATCTCCCCACCTCCTTTATGATCCATACTTCATAAATTAATTAATGTACTTATATGTTAGTCCGTCGACCATAACCGTAATGATCCCGTAACTTTGATTCAAAGTAATAGGATCATTAACACATTTTACATATTAAAAATATAAGCATTATTGCTTATAATTATAGATAAAAATTAACCAAACTTGACCTACGCTCGCTTCGCTCGCTAATCTCGATTAATTAACAGTAACGTTTTAATTATTTAAATAATAAATAATTGCAATAATTACTGAATTTATTATTTATAAATACTGAAAACATTACTGTGTTAATTAGTCAAGGTTAGCGAGCGTAGGTTAAATTTGTTAAATTATATTTATAAATTAATAAATATAAATGATAATATAATGGTTATATCGAGCGATATTAACAATAACCCAAAAGTTTGTAGTTTGTTGGGCTAATACGTAAATACCTTAACTAAGCTCTTACGAATAGAATTCTTAATTCTAAAAACTTAATTTTTTTATTTATTTATTCAAGCTCGCGAGTACTGAATCGAAGTATACACCGACATAATTAATATATATACACACATATGAACAAACGATTTTTTTTTTTACTAATTTCTGGAAGTTTATTACCCATTAAATCGAAAAATCTAAAAAAGTTATAATTTAATTACAATCTTCTTTTTATAGAATATAATAGAAGGTAAAATAAAAATTAAAAATTAATATGGAATTTTGATAAATTGAATATAAAAATGATAAAAAAATGACAACACAGTTAAACTTTCCTGTCACGCAGCTAAAGATGTATTCCAGGAAAGTCCTTCAGGTGGGTTATTTCTGATGCACGACTTACCCACACAACTTAATTAAAAATATTTATCATCTTATTTAAATATAATATTTTTTTCGTTTATTCAATTCCATGATTCTAAATAAAGCGCGCGTGCTTACCATATTTAATTCGCACGGGTATAGAGGTACTAGCGGTGACGGTCGGCACTAACTAAACTAATGTAGTTTCAGAACTTACATAGAACAAATTTCGCTTGTTTTGTCGGCAGGTTAGTGTACCCGCGAGGCTTAACGGATCAGGCATCGAGTCAACTGGCCGATCGAGTTTGAGATCCTGCCATACCGAGTTAATTTTTTTCACATTAAATAATATTAATTTATTTAATTCTACCGCTCACCTGTTATATCACAACATAGCAAACGACTACATCCCAACCTCGTAGAGGAAGACATTCGCCTTGTGAAGTTTCCGGTTGCCACATCACCCCCGTTCCTAGCTCTGATGGGCTTTAACGGGAGTCGTTTTTCACCCTTTAACTTTTTACATCTTATAATAATAAGCCAGGTCTCGTTGGGATGCCACTGATGTAAATGCCTCGATAGACATTTACATCAGTAATTTATAAACTCAGATTTTGCTTTCGCTGCAGGCTTCATCCGGACATCTTCAATGTCCTACATCGTTACCCTCTGAACTAGCTAACCGTGTTCACGAAAGCACGAATCCCGCGTCTAGTTCTACATTTTATACAGCCAATTAGCAAACGACTACAACAGCATTTTTTGGGGATAGGGGTGGAATTTTGGAAACATTTTTTTTTCAAATATTGTTATTTTTTAATTGTTAACAAATAAGCCTAAGAAAAGTATAATCTTAATCATAGGAATTCTAGGGATACTAAGGGTGACCTTGCTTTACAGCCTCACCCTCTCGACTTTTAAGTTGAAAATTTAATGACATCAATTCCATACATATAAAAGTAATCTGAACTAGTTTGTCCAAAAGTAGTTCTGGAAATATAAGGTGATTTAGAAGCCAACGCCGAACACATATGCATACATAAGAACATAAATATCTGGAAAATTTCCATCAAATTTTTAGGTTCCTTAGGTGTCAAACCGTCAAGATCCAGTTATAACCAAGTATGCCTAAATTGGAAAGATTGCAATACTTTATCGTCTAGAGCAGTGATTCTTAACCGGGGGTGCCCGCACCCCTGGCGGTGCGGGAAGGTATTTTTGGGGATGCGGGAGAAGCCTCTAACAATATACATATATTATTTTTGCGATATTTGAAAAGTATGTATTTGAATTTTCGATGACTTCAACCAATTGCTTTTGTTTAAAAACGGTTAGGTAGATTTGGCTATGTCCGCTCCCTCACCCTTACTCTATACCTGAGTCTATTATTGTTTCTGCGTGTACGCATTTAAACATCCGATTATTTACATTACTTACCTATTTAATACATTCGTATTGATCAGTGATTCAAGCCCAAATAGGATACATCGATAATACAAATGTAAGAATTTTTCTCACTAATTTAAAATAATACACCCGAGCCACAATTTATGCCACAAACATATGTTGCAATGAAACATATGCCACAATTTATTAATCCGTGTTATACGAGGTTTGGTTGTATTTTTGTTATTTTTTATACGATATTTCTAAATAATTTAATTGATTATAGTGAACCCTGCTATGTCAAAAAAACGCCAATGGAACTACAAGTTGCTTATGGATTCACTTGTACAACAAAAAAAGATGGTACGCAACGACCTCAATGCATCTTATATTCCAAGATATTTTCAAACAGCAATCTCAAACCGTCAAAGTTATTAGAGCATTTCAACAACCTGCATGGTGGTGAAGGTGCAGGTCATAGCATGAACAGCTTGAAGTCAAAAAAGGCTCGATTTGACACCAGTGGTACTATCTTAAAATTATGCCAGCCAGCAATTCAAAAGCCCCTATTAGAAGCGTCATATTTGTGTGCAAAGAATAAAAACCCCACACGATCGCTGAGGAATTAATAAAACCTTGTGCATTAATTATAGCTGAAACTGTATTGGATTCTGAAGTGCATAAAAAATTCACCAGATTCCGTTATCGAACGATATAATTCGATCGCGAATTTAAGATCTCAGTAAAGATACTTTACTACAAATAATAGAAGACATAAAAGCCAGTCCACTAAAAGTAAGCATACAACTGGATGAGGCAACCGATGTTGAAAATTGCAGCCAGCTCTTGGTATTTATGCGATGGGTGTGCGGAGAGCTTTTTTCAGATTCAAATGGGTGCGGCTCACTTAAAAGGTTAAGAAACACTGGACTAGAGCTACAGCGCTATCTAAACGGGAAAGTAAAAATGTTCTTGAAAGATTAAAAAATATCCACCAAAACACCGCTGAACCAAAAGAGGCGAGATAATGAAAAAAAAATTACATAATAGGATGTGCGTTTTAATTCTGCAATTTTTTTTAAACAAAATTTTAAAATAAAAATTAATTTTTTGGGTGGACCTCCGGTAACATCACAGGTCCATCCAAAAACAGTTTTATGGATAGATATGATAAAGTTTCTTTTCAAGTAAGGTTTAATTAATTTAAAAAATCAATTTCTTTAATTAAATAGAAAAGCATTTTTAGGAAATTAAATAAAATTATCTCGATTTTCTAATCTTATTATGAATCGAATATAAGCTTACAAAATAAATAACAAATGTTAATGTAATAAAACAGTAATCAGTTAATTAATTAATTTATTTAGAAATTTCTTCGATCGGAGTACCTGATAAAATGGTTTAGAAGCTTTAGAAATGCAGTGCTATAAGAGCACGTTAAAAATCAAATGGATGGATAAAGAGACAAACGAAAGAGATGTTGTGGCAAATGGATGAAGAAAGAAGGGTTTGAAAAAGTATAGCAAAAAGAAGAGACAGATTTATAGGCCACATCTTAAGGCATCCTGGAATAGTCGCTTTGATATTGGAAGGATAGGTAGATGGGAAAAATTGTACAGGCAGGCAACGTTTGAAATATGTAAAACAAATTGTTAGGGATATAGAATGTACCGAAATGTAGATATACCGAAATGAAACGATTGGGACTAGATAGGGAATATTAAAGAGCTACATCAAATCAGTCAAATGACTGAAGACAAAAAAAAATTATAATATTATTATTATTCTTGTTAAAATATTTATTTTAATTATACCGATTTATTTAGAAAATTATTATAAAATAAAATATATATTTTAAACGCGTCAGATATAAACGCGTGCAACAACATTTGATGTATCAAATAAAATATCTCTTATTAATATTAGCAGCTATATTGCCTTCATACTTATTAAATAATGTCCGAACTGAACACCAACGAATTAATAAAACAGCCTTAAGCAATAAGTTAGTTATAGTCTAAGTTACGTTAACATGCATACACACATACACACATATACTTATACAGCTTTTAAACTAATCTTTATTCAAGTCTTGAAATTAGATTACATTCTTTCATTGTAATAATGGGATTTAAGATTGAACAAAGACGTCTCTGTATGCCCTAAGTAATACTGTAAAAAAAATAACAAAAAATGATTCATACAATCAAGACATTAACCCTGTTTCATTTTTTCGTTATTGTATTATTAGTCTAAATAAAATATTCAAGGACATTAATGATAATTACATAAAGGGGTTAGTAACTCAATATTATTATTTCATTAAAAAAAAAAAATCATAAAATATTTAATTAAATAAAACAATTAGATAAAATCATTAACTTTTTTTTAATTTTTTGCTTTTGAAAGGTGAAATCTTTTATCATACGATTAATAAGTTAATAATAATTGTGTATTATACAGACTTTCTCAGTATATTCATAAAAATATCAGATGTCCAAGGAAGAGATGAGTAGATAAAGTAAAAATTTTAAACGGAAAATATTTCCTATTAATAAGGGAATACAAAAACTTACTTTAAATAATACATTGTTTAAAAAAATATGTCCGATCTACGTGGTAGAGTTATAGCGTCTCTTGTTTCATCCCGAAGGTTGTAGGTTCGAGTCCCGGTCAAGTATAGCATTTTTCAAATGGTATAAAAAAAAAATCATTCCATTATAACCAATCGGCAGTTGTATTACTGGCTGCCAGACAGAATAAAAATGGAATGTAGGGGAGTTAATTGTTATTTCGTTATTAGCTTTTCTTTTCTTCAGATCAATTATAAACATTCAACACATTTGTTGTTTCGAGGGGACAAACTATAAAGATATTTTAATCGTGCCCATAAAATAATTATGTAAAAGTAAGTTTTTTTAATATACTGGCATCATACCTCTAGATCTATGGTACAAGAATGTATAGTAATCAGTCAAAAAATTGGTTGTAGGTTTTTTTGCAATATTTGACGTTTCATGACTCAGGGAACTCAAAAAACATAAAAAAGAAGGTCGTGGGTATATACGTGTGTTAGCGTCAAAAAATTTTGATTGGATAAACTGATTTTGATGAAATTTTGTACAGACTATTGTGCATATAGGACACTATGTTGATAACATTTTGGGGGTCAATATCTCTAGAGGGTGGGGTAGATACTTATTTGGAATCAATTTTCTCAAAATTTTTCAAACATAATCCCGCTTTATATTAGGGTTAGTACATGGGTACATGCTTATCTTATTATTAAAAAAAAATCCTTGAATTCCCCATTCCCCAAAATACGAAACTATCTTTTTATTTATCGTATATTTTTTAACCAAATTTTTTTTTGCGTTCTTAGATATAGTAGTTTTTCACGTGACCTAAAAACCTAATAAAGGCTTTTATACGAATTTGAATACTACATCGTGGATACCGGTGTTCTTTGGTGGTTGGGTTTCAATTAACCACTCATCACAGGAATGGTCGATCTGATGATGTAAAAGACTACATTTCATTTACATTCATACATATCATCCTGTGAAGTAATACCTTACGGTGATTCCAAAGGCTAAACAGAAGAAAAAAATCTCTCAAAAGTGACAAAAAAAAGAAATAGTTACGGGCAATATTGAGGATGAGAGAGTCGATCAAAGTTTAAAAATTTATATTTAATGAATTTTTTAAAACGTTTTAGTAATAATATTACAATAAAATTTCATCATAATTTATCCGCACTCCCAAAAAATAAACCTTACGTAACATTTTATTTTTTGTTCATTTTTCAGTGGAATTCATTTTTATTCTCTTCCATTTAACACAGTAAACGTAGAAAAATTAAAAAAATAAAAATTAGAATGTGATTTTGGAGGTGGGAAGCAAAAAAGAAAAAAAAAATATATATATATATATAAAATATCGATTTTTAAACATTTTTAAAATTCTCTTTTGATTTATTTAAACATATAATGATAATTTTACAATAAACTCCATCATTGATTACCTCCAAAAAAATAAATTTTAAATAACTTTTTCATGTATCATTGTTTTTCCACTATATATAATAAGTAACCAATGCCAGAAATTATTACAACTTTGGTGTCAGCTTTTTTGTTTTCGTTATCTTAGTTAAAGACAATCAAATCAATTGAAAATTGAAAAACTAGAAACTATTTTTTTTTTAATTATATTAATTTAAAAGTCATAATCAAACATTTTATATGATACGGCATGAAACACCAATTGATTCTAAAAGTAAAAAAATATTTTTATGAAGGAAAAACATATAAAAAAAGTAAAATAATTTTCTTTTGTTCTTTCTTCACTGAACCAATTTTTTATCGCAAACCAATCATAGCGAAATGTGTAGATGGCATTCCAGTTTAAAAAAACTTTTTTTCATTACAAGAACTTTATATAAGATAAAAATCATTTCTTGAAAGTTGCTCGTTATTTTCACTTGTAAGCTAAACGATTTACGAGCGTGTTAATCATAAAAAAACATTCATTACAGTGATTTATTCTTAATATTAATTACTATGTCTAGTCCTCTGTTAGGAGTTAATAGAAAACTGGAAATGATACATAGATAACATTAAGAATAAGTCGGTGTAATGAGAGGACGGAAGATCACGAGTCACTCTGAAGAGCAGTGTTGGGTGAGTGACGGATACTTCCCTCCAGCATAACCTCTCCAATCCTTTCTAAGAAATACATTACCAACCATTTTAAAAATGGAAAATCTTATGAAAAATCTCTATGTCTTTCCGTTTTCCGTCTTAGAAGTAAGAAATCTTATTTTACAAAAAAAAAAAATAATGATAAAAAACGTATTTGATTTAACTGCTTCACAAATAGACAGATGAAAAGGTAAAAAGCCAAGATCAAATTAAAGTCAAAATCCGCTCGAACAATAATGGTTTCTAATCTAATATTTACTTTTTACCAATTATTTGCTCAGCTTTCGGGTAAATTCAAAGTTATGTTCAGGATATCTGCCTAATAGACGTTAATAATATGTAAAACGCAAAGAATAATGTTAGTTTTGTCACGCCGACAATTTTATAACCAGACGATTTTTCCTCCTTTTTCTTCCAGATCTATTTACACGCTGAAGCCATTTAGGGCATGTACACATGAGAACGCTTGATCGTTCGTTTTAACGCGCGTTAAGAAAAGAAGAGCGAACTCATACAGCATTGTGCTCACATATATGCCTTGTTCTACGCCATTCGTTCTCAAATTGGGCGATAACGTCTCCTTGTGGGGGCTGAAGGCCTTCAAGAGGGTCGGTAGAAAGCCCATAGAAAATTGGGGGCATTCAGGCGATCTAGAAAGATGATAGCTGATTGAAAAAATATATAAAAGTTATATTTTCCTGATATTTCATACCAATTATTAAATATCCACTGCACTAGTACAAAAAATTAAAGGGTCATCAATATTTTATAATAAAAAAAAAAATTGTACTCAAACAACTTTAACTTTGCAACAACGGTGCTTAGAGAGACGGATTAAAACAAGATTAAAGCTTGAATACTCTACTTTTTGACAGTCTACTTCAGATTTCAAAAATCATCAAAGTAATAAAAGATCAGGGAGAAATTGCTCTCATTTAAAACGTAACTTTCAACTCAGAAATAGGATATGCCACGTTTACAAACAATAATTGCAATTGCTGTTTGTAAGAGCGCATCTTAAAAAAACAGTAATTGCAATTATTATTTTTAACAAATGGTAAGTTTAAAAATTTTGAGGCCGTTAGAAAAGTTTTGATTCTCAAAGTGGGCGGTGAGCGAAAACGTTTGAGAATGTTGTACGCTCTAGTCTAGCTGTGGACGAAGAAGCAGTTGTATTTGGATTTTATACCGTCGTTTCAAATCACGAAAGACCAGCAATTGGATGGAAAAGGGTGGGATGGAAAAGGGATCCACCCATATTGGGTGGATCCAATTTTACGTGATAGGTTAATTCACGGTTCCTTTGTAATACGTATCCAAATTTGAAAAAAATATAAGCCTAAGTTCTATAACTACTTTAGAATTTCGGTTGAATTCTTTGACAAGTTATTAAAAATAACATTATTCAAGATGATTTTAAAATAGTAACTTGTAAAATAAATTACAAAGGTGTACAATTTTTCCTTCTGTAATTAAGAAAATAAAAAACAAAATATTCATTAATTTAAAAAACTTTAATATTGTAAATCATTCGCCAATAAATATTATCAATAAATACCTACAATATATAACTGAATTAAGATTGAATAAATTAAAAAGTATATATATATATATAATTTTATATAAATTAAATATTTATTTTTAATTAATAAAATAATAATAATAATGATACGAATGACGATATATTCAAAATATTGCGTCTAGAAAAAAAATGAACAGTTAAGAAAAAAAATTTAAATTACATGGTAATTATTAAATTAGTATTCAAATTTAAATACCAAGATATTATTTATTAATACATAAAATTATAATAGATTAGGTTACAGTAAAGTTAATAAATCAGATTTTAATAATTTTTATCACGTCGTAAATAACATTTTATTGAAATTAAAGGAAAAAGACCGTTGAACGAGATTTATTTATATTAGTAATGTAAATATATATTTTTTAATAATAAAAATATGCAAATTTAATATTTCTACAAGTATGTACTAATACAAACTGGTTTACCTCGCTTGTTAAATTACACTATTATATCTTTGATTTATTTCATTAATTAAATTTATAGATAAAATATACAATTTGTTTATTATTTGTATTCATTAATTATGTACACTAATATTTATCTTACCATTAAAATATATGTCTTTTTAAAATATACAAACAAGTAACTGTAGAAACATATAACTAATTATATATAATACGAGTATATTTTATACTAAATTTTATTTAAAGTATAATAATCGTATTAAATCAAGTAATTTTATAAAATATGATTGCCAATTTAAGGTTTATTTTTCGTTTTAAAAATTTACTTTAACAAAAAAACATTTGGATTATATTTTTTATACGATTACCAATTCATTCGCTATTTAAATTTTCAACTATAGAAGCTAACTCATCGAGTTGGTTTAGTGGTGAATTCATCATCGCAATTCAGCTGATTTCGAAATCGAGAGTTCTAAGGTTCAAATCCTAGTAAAGGCAGTTACATTTATACGGATTTGAATACTAGATCGTGGATACCTATGTTCTTTCGCGGTTGGGTTTCTTCAATTAACCACACATTTCAGGAATGGTCGACCTGAGACTGTACAGGACTACACGTCATTTACATTCATACATATCATCCTCTTAAGTAATACCTTGAGATGGTTCCGGAGACTAAACAGAAAAGAAAAAACTGATGAAGCTGATACGTCATGAAAATACGATATATTTTTTATTAAATTGAGAAAATTTTATTACTTCTAGAATTTTTTTTTTGTTATGAAAGAGCGGGTATGAAGAGCTATGGTTATTAGTCCTGTGGAAATTATCGGTGTATAAAAATATGCCACTCCTGACTAGGATTCAAAACCTGGACTTCCGCACGAAATGACGAGACCTACTCAGCCATGGAGGTCAGCACTTAGAGATCTGTTCGAAAATATTAAGAGAAATATATATATATATATATATATATATATGTAATTTTTTTTTTAATAGAATTCAAATTTCTTAACATTCTTCATTTTCAGTTGATGATTCATAGATTTTTTCAAAAATATTATTTACAAATTTTGTTGCAAAATTTTATTTGTTATTAGCAATTTAACGAAGTTATTTCAATCTTTAAAAGTAGCGTTTTGCGATACCAATTATTAGTGTTTTATGATAATTTTATAAAAAAATTAATACTGGTAAAGTTTTGAAATATATCTTATTCAATTTTCAGGTCAAAAACCATATGAAATTAAAATATTTACCGTTTAATTTAAATTCCAGGAGTTTCATTTAAAGCTTTACTTTACCGTAGGAGAAGAAATGTAAGCGAAAATTTTACACGTTACGAAGCAATCCCAAATCCAAATTTATGAATTTTTTTTAAAATTTTCATTTGTAGAAAATCCTGAATTTTCTTTTCGGTTAGTTCCTGAAATATTTTGTGTAGCTTCAGGGGAAGGTGAATTTGATGTAAATTATGCTGGTAATGTTAAATTTTTATTTTTTTTTTTAATACATACAAAGATAGGGTGGCACCAGGAAATAAACCAAGACCTAGAAAAACTAAATAAAAGTTGGAAAAAATAAACAATCGAGGATTTCAAACTAGACGAAAAGAGAAAACTAAAGATCAGCTCCAGGAAATTTACAAAAGAGCAAAAACAAGCACTCTCGGAAAGAATGAAAAAGTACTGGAACAACAAAAAGAAGAGGAAAATAAGAAAGAAAATGCAACGAGATCTAAAAAGATCTATTCAAAAGAAAAAGAAAGTGAAAATTTGTAATTGTTACTTACGTTGAGAAAATGGCAAATAAATAAAATATATTACTAATTATAAAATAATACATTGTGCAACGATAATCATTAACGCACAAATGCGAAGTTACGACGCAAGCCTTGGCGAGTGTCGTAAACCTCGCCAGAGTGTATTTATGGCCATTAAAGAGAATTACATACCGTATTTTTTCTACAGCTGATAAAATATTGGTATTATTGATTTAAATCAGCGATATATATTTACGGAATATTTTTTTTTTAATTTTTCAAAAAATGCATTACTGAGGCAAATAGGTTATTAATCATAAGTTCTGTCTTTTCTTAAATTCGATCGATTTCTAAGACATTTATTCCTCATAATCCGACATAATTAACAAAAGGTAAAACAGTATAATATATAAAAACTTACTTACCTATCCGTGTACTTTCAAATAACCTCTGCTTGTTAACTACTAAATCAGATTAAAATCAAAATAAGAAAATAGCTGATACATTAAACAATACCCGCTTCTGATTGGTTACTGGTTAAAACGATTAGGCTTTTGATTGGTTGAACACATGGATCATAATGGATATCTGTTCAATAAATTCTTTCTTATGATACAGATCCCAGCCGCGTAATTTAAACGTTACATTATAGTCGTAAAAAAGAATAATTATTCACAATTGGGAAATGTTCCCGCATGGGAATATAAAGATTAAATCTACTGAAGCATAGAATTCAGTTAACGTAAGTTGAATTCAAAAGTAATTTTTATACATTAAGATACAACTAACATTTTATAAAAATTAAAGCTGAATTTATAAAAAAACAAGTTCGTAAATTTAAATGTTTTAATTCCCTTAAGTAATTTTCATAGAAGTATTAAAAAAAGCTGCTTTCATGGTGTTTCTAAATACCCCAATAAGTAATTTTCAAAGAACTATTTTTAAAAGTGGTTAATAATTAAAAAACCCATTTAGCAACAATTTTTTTTATGCGTTTAAGCGCTTTCGGAAGAGAATTCTATCATCAGGAACTTAAGAATGTATATTATATTCTTAATATAACTAAAATTTCGTTGTTTTATGTAAAGTATATAAAATATAACAGTGATCGTCATGTGTTTAAAATTATGTCGACTTAACGTTCTGTCATTATGAATATCTCCACCGCTATGAACGGTGGAAAAATTCTTGTCAAGTAGGTTTATATAATCAACCAACGAACCATATTTGATAAAATTATTAAAAGTGGTTGTTTTTGTAATGTTTCTAAATTTCAATATTTATTTTTTCACAAAAATTTACAAATTTTTTAATTAAAATTTTAAATATCACATAAATACAAATTTATTTTTATAGATATTTTACTATTTTACCATATAAATCTATATTTTTTTTTTTTTTTTTATAAGTAAAATTAGTAAAACTTCGTCCTCGTTTCCAAATTATAGAAAATTTATTTTATTTGTATTAATCCAACATCGAACTCTTATTAAAGAAAAAAATATCTGATGTGGACACCACATGGACTTCCTTCCTTCCTTGTACGCTTATTAAATTACATATATACATTTTTAAAAGTACATAAAATTTTATTTCATTAATAACTTCTGATATTTTTACATATATATTTTTTTTTATTCTTATTATTTAATTAAAATCTATCTTAAGAATTTTTTTACAATCAGAGGTTAATAATAAATCAATATATTTAAATTAAAAAAAAGGAGATGAAGTGTGATTCAAACCGATGTGCCTTCCCCTTATAAGATCGAAATATTTCATTAATTAAAATGTTATTTGGCTATAACTCTGGAACCAATGAAAATAAGTACCACTTATGTCATATCGTTTTAAAGCTCTCAATTAAAGCTTAATACTGCATTTAAATAAAAGTAAAAAATCCAAAAAAATTGGATTTTCGGTTTTGTTGAACACTTTTGGTCTGGTCAATTGAAATCAAAAGGGGAGGTGCACAACTAGATGTTACAACAGTCCTAAATCCAAAATTTCAACATCCTACGGCCAATCGTTTTTGAGTTATGCGAGATACATTTGTACGTACGTACAGATGTCACGCCGAAACTAGTTAAAATGGATTCGGTGATGATGAAAATGGATATTTCCGTTGAAATCTGAAAACCGAAATTTTTCATGATCATATAATACTTCCTTTACTTTGTACAAGGAAGTAATTAGTAAAACTTCGTCATCGTTTCCAAATTAAAGAAATTTAATTTTATTTGTACGTATTTATTCAATATCGAATTCTCATTAAAACAATCTATTTAAAAAAAAAAATCAAAACTAAAAAAACGAGTGAAAATTAATAGCCAACTATAAAAAATAATTTAGTAAGCCATTGTTAAATTAGTATCTATAGCTTAAAAATTTACATTAATATAAGCTTACATGATGTACATAAGAGAAATAGAAATTTAATTGAAACGGAAAGCTGCGTGATTTGTTACGAGAAAGAGAGTAGGAACGAACGAGGGAATTTAACTTGAAATCCTACAAGGGAACATCTAAGTTTTAGTAGTAAAATAGTCGACATAGACAAGCTTTAGTGTGAATGTTAAAATGCTATTAGAAAATTTGATTGTATAGTTTACAAGTTAGTTGCCCTATGAAGTCTTCGTCGTTGCGTGTTATTTGATAAGAAATTACCGGAAAATGATGTAGGGGAAACTGGAGGAAATAAATGCAAATAGTCGCAGATGACGTTCCGTTTCGTGTCTTCATATGCATATTGTGTATTCTCTGATTTATAGAAAATTTATTGAACCGTTTCTGCCGGTACGTTTTGTGTAAATGCTGTTAGTATAATATTTACTACTAATTTAACACGGTTAAATTTGATTTAGATTATTAGTTCATTTTCATGTAATATTAGTACATAATAAAAATTCATATAATAATTTACTTATGCATTTCATATTATAAAACGATTATACTTAAAAATCATTTTGTTTTGTCTTTTGTTTAATAAACGTCATAATTTAAAACAGAAACATTTCTTCAATTTAAAAAAAAAACATTAATTTTATTTCTTAAATACTCTAATAATTTATTGATTCACTTCGAGAATAACACGCTGATATCCTCAAGGTTTTCATTTTAATGAATTTCGCACAGTATGAAAAAATATCAAACCAGATCGAGATTCGAATCTAGAATCTCCTGGAGTGAAAGTTATATGCTATCCCACCACCAATGATATCAGTATTATAAAAATGGTAATAAAAAAATTACACATTTTTTTAATTATTTAGGATAACGAAATAGAGGATTATGGTATAAGATTCCATTTTAAAATTAAAGAAACAATTAAACTAAAATTGAAAAGTAAAAAAAAATTTCTGTCTACAACTAATTAACTCAACAAAAACCGATGTTTAATCAAACATCTTTTTAAGCAGCTAAAAACTTATCAAAAGCTAAGTGATTATACTTTATTGTTAGGTTTTACTATTAATGTTTATTTTAGTATCATATCTACTTATGCAAATTTAATAAAATAGAAAAAAATAGTGAAATTAAAAATTAATTTTGTTCGTTGTTAATGACAATTATTTGATGACGTCAGATTTAAAAAAAAATCGGATGTGGACATCACATGACATCCTTGTACGCCTATTAAATTACATATACACATATTTTTATAATGAAAAATACATAAATTTTTTTTTTTGTCTTCAGTCATTTGACTGGTTTGATGCAGCTCTCCAAGATTCCCTTTCTAGTGCTAGTCGTTTCCCCTGTAAATCCCTGTAAATCCTACATCCCGGTAAATCCTACCCTGTAAATCCTACATCCCTAACAATTTGTTTTACATATTCCAAACGTGGCCTGCCTACACAATTTTTCCCTTCTACCTGTCCTTCCAATATTAAAGCGACTATTCCAGAATGCCTTAGTATGTGGCCTATAAGTCTGTCTCTTCTTTTAACTATATTTTTCCAAACGCTTCTTTCTTCATCTATTTGCCGCAATACCTCTTCATTTGTCACTTTATCCACCCGTCTGATTTTTAACAATCTCCTATAACACCGCATTTCAAAAGCTTCTAATCTCTTCTTCTCAGATACTCCGATCGTCCAAGTTTCACTTCCATATAAAGCGACACTCCAAACATACACTTTCAAAAATCTTTTCCTGACATTTAAATTAATTTTTGATGTAAACAAATTATATTTCTTACTGAAGGCTCGATTAGCTTGTGCTATTCGGCATTTTATATCGCTCCTGCTTCGTCCATCTTTAGTAATTCCACTTCCCAAATAACAAAATTCTTCTACCTCCATAATCTTTTCTCCTCCTATTTTCACATTCAGTGGTCCATCTTTGTTATTTCTACTACATTTCGTTACTTTTGTTTTGTTCTTGTTTATTTTCATGCGATAGTTCTTGCGTAGGACTTGACTTATACACATATTCTTACATATACACATATTTTTATAATGAAAAATACATAAAATTCTATTTTACTAATAACATCTGATATTTTTCGTTTTGTTTTATTGTTATTATTGAATTATTATTTATAGTAAGCATTTTTTTACAATCAGAACTTAATAATTATTAACAAATAAAAAAATCTAAATTAAAAAAAAAGGAGATGAAGTCGGATGTGAACCGATGTGCCTCTTTAAGATCCAAATATTTCATTCATTAAAATTTTATTTCGCTATAACTGAAACCAATGAAAATAAGTACCACTTATTATATATTGTTGAAAATCTCTCAATGAGGGCTTATTATTGCAGTTAAGGAAAAGTCTAAAAACAAACATTTTTGGATTTTGGAACACTTTTTCTCCAGTCGATTGCAATGAAAAGGGGAGGTGCACAACTAGATGTTACAACAGTCGTAAATCCAAAATTTCAACATCCTACGGCTAATCGTTTTTGAGTTATGCGAGATGCATATGTCACGTCGAAACTAGTAAAAATGGATTCAGAGATGGTCAAACTGGATATTTCCGTTTAAATCTGAAAACTGGAATTTTTCGTGATCACAATACTTCCTTTACATCGAACAAGGAATTAAAAAAGTAGGCAAATTAAAAATCAAGTTTGTTCGTTGTTAATGATTGTTATTTAAAAAACCGCACAAAAACAAGATTTCCCTTTAAAGTTTAATTACCTATTACGTTTAAACGTAAGGCCTAATAAAATTGTTTATTAATGGAAAAATGAATTAAGTATAAATAATTTAATTTATTATTCTTGGAATTTTTAATTATAATTGGTTAATTATCTGTATCTTTGTTTTTTAAATAATAAAATAATCCAATTAGCTTCTGTAGTAATTAATTTTGTTCAAAACGAGGTACAAAGTGTAATTTATAATACGTATATATTATAATATTAACTCTTTTTATATTTTTCTATGCAAATAAATTTAATTTTACTTAAAGTTTAAAAAACAAGATTTGATATTTCTTTCTTTCATTTCTTTTAAAATAAAATATGGATGAATGCCTTTTAATGATAAAATTAATCAGAAATTATGAACTTTATAATTTTAGTTACGATAATTAATTAAAATAATATTTAAATTATAATGTTGCTAATTGATTTCACGCTTAATATTCGCTTAGTTGACAATTGTGAAAATATTAAATCATGGAAAACTGTAGGTGCATGATATTATTACATTATATCTTTGTTGGCCAACTTGAGATTTAATAATTCATTTCATAACAACAGTAAAGAATTTGGGATTTCTTTATTTTGTTCCCTAATAAATTTTCTTTAAACGTATATAAAATTTTATTTTATTACTGATATCTGTCTTTAAAAAAGCTGGCAATGGAGTTGATAAATTACTACTTAAAAAAAAAAATTATCTGTACTAAGCGTAATATTGTAAAAGTACAATAATATTATTTGTACTTATACACTATTATGAGTCAAGTGCTCGAAGATCAAAAAGATTTGCTAACAACAAATAGATAATTGCACGTGAAGTGTTCCTGTGTAATAATTTTAAATAGTCTGCTACTTTCAGCTGAGATATTCTTAAAAAAAAAGTACTGAAATTGTTTACTTGCAATCTTCAAGGGTAGGATAAATTCTACAATTTCTTTGCTTAAAGTACCCGAGTGATTCTAAAAGGACTTCTGAATTTTAAATTCAAATAAAACTTTATTAAATAGCTTAAAGAATCGGTTGAAGTCTCAATTCATAAAAAAAATACATCAAGTCTGTCACCCAACATTCACTTTGGTTCGATATGGCTTCATTTGTAATGGGACATACATCCACCTGAAGTCGATTTCATTCCAGACTGTAGCCAGCAAGTCGGCCGTTACCTCTGCAGCTGCGGCGTTAATTCGAAGTCTTAGCTCAACAAAATCAGCAGGCAAAAAGGGTACATAAACCCGATATTAAATGAAACTTCACAAGAAAAAATCTAGCCGGATCAAATTTGGTAAGGGAGGTGGCCGTGCAATTGGACCTTCATGACCAGTGCACTGACTTGGGAGTCGAGTACCAAGAAAGTCTCGGAGTTTTAGGTGGCAGTGAGCTGTTGCCCTGTCTTGCTACTAGTAATAGCGTCCGTCTTGGTCATCATCTTCCAACTGAGGAATTAGAAAATTTTGAAGAATTTCCCGATAAAGGATACCATTTACGGTTGCCTCCTGGAAAAATAACGGATCGTACAGTCTTCGTTTGCTTAGGACATAAAAATTACTGACCTTAGGGCTACCAAGAATGTGCTACAAAGTTTCATTTAGGTTTTCGCTACCCCATATTTGGCATTTATGGGTGTTCACCTTGCCACTGATATCAAACGGTGACTCATCTCTAAAAAATACATTATCTATGTATCGTCGTCTGCAATTCTATCCATTATTTCTACACAAAACTACAGCTTTGTCATCACAAAACTCCGATCAACTTTGTCATCATCTGTAATGTGTCGTATACGGTCAGTTCGTATAGCTTCAAGTACAATGGTTTACTTAATACGTGCCAAACAGCTGTTTGTGAAATGCCAGTCTCACCTGACGCACTTCGAGTTAAATTCATCAGACTACGTGCAAAGCTTTCTCTGATTTGTAGCTCTCTGATCCACGACTCATAGCTTCAGCGACGCGTGGGCGTCCTGATGATTTTGTATGCTTAACAGAACAATCTATTTCAACAAAGGTTTGGTGACAAGAGTAAATTGTACGCCTTCTCCCTTACATAATCTCTACGAAAATTACGTTGAACTGTAGTTGCTGAAATCAAAACACACAGCGATCACGTTTCGCACCAGTAAATATATCCATTTTTAGCAACACAAGTGACAGCGCTGGTAGCCGAATTCGGTACTAATGAACTACGTGAATAAAAATTTGATTTATTTTGCTATTAAGTGAGCTTACTCTAATCTACAAGAAATTTAAATATAATGTTAAATGCTTTTAAAGATGTGCAGTCCTTTTTAAATCATCCGGGTGCGTTATTAAACCTACCGGGTTGGTCTAGTGGTGAACGCGTCTTCCCAAATCAGCTGGAAGTCGAGAGTTCCAGCGTTCAAGTCCTAATAAAGTCAGTTATTTTTACACGGATTTGAATACTAGATCGTAGATACCGGTGTTCTTTGATGGTTGGGTTTCAATTAACCACACATCCCCAGGAATGGTCGAACTGAGAATGTACAAGACTACACTCATACATATCATCTTCATTCAACCTTTGAAGTATTATCTAAACGGTAGTTACCGGAGGATAAATAGGAAAAAGGAGGGGTGCGTTATTAGTTTTTTTTTTTATGTTAACGACTTAAATAAGAGTTGAAAGTGAAAAAATTCGCAATTTCTCTCAACCTTTAGGAAAATCTGTATAATATTTTAACATTTTAATACCCAATAATTATTAACTGATCATGTTTGAACAAAATCGGTTCATTCAATTTAGTGCAAAATAAGGTGACATATATTCATCCCGAAAAATGTTCTTATTTGGTTTTTTGTCTTAAGAACCGGCTTATGGTGTGAAATAACGAGATTTGTTAAAATCCTGTAGATAATATTTTGACTGACCACTATATTTTCCGATATATATATATAGCTACATATATATTTATTGCTTCTAGAGTAAAACACGAAAAAAAACCTAAGAATATATCATACTATTTAACTAATAATTACAAAATTATTTTCTCATTGTATTTGCCATTTCGAGTTTTAAAATATTGAATTATAAATTTTTATTCAAATCGGTTTTATTTTGTTTTGAACGGATTTAAACATGGATTAATAAGAAAACTTTACAAGAAATATTTTTTTTTACAATCTGTGAATATAAAAAGTCGTTAATTTACAACGAAATTCATGTAGATAATAATAAAAATTAACGATCTATTAATGAAGAAAAAAAACAGTTAATAACATTGTTTTCACTTACTAACATTAATATATTATACATTTAATTTATATTCCCCTCCTCCTGTTATTTTCCCTTATTCTCTTTTAGCTAATGCTTCCTTCCGAAAAAAAACGTAAGAAAAGTAATAATTTGTGTACAATCTTCTCTGCCCCACGTCATTAATATTCACCCTTTTCCTAACACCATCTGCATCACTACTTGTGTTTTTTTTCTGTTTTTGTGTTTTTTAACCATTTAATACAGTAAGTTATTTTATAAACACGCAATCAATTTTCTTGTTTACTAGTTTTATCTGAATGA
This sequence comes from Lycorma delicatula, assembly GCF_047948215.1. Taxonomy (NCBI): domain Eukaryota; kingdom Metazoa; phylum Arthropoda; class Insecta; order Hemiptera; family Fulgoridae; genus Lycorma; species Lycorma delicatula. Next base: position 16,492,981 of record NC_134461.1, read on the forward strand.
TTAATATAATTTAAATTATAAATAAGTACAAATTGTATTTTTAAAAGAATTTTTAATTAACTGGCCTTCTTCTAAATATCTATAATTAAAATTAAAATTTTATGATTATAAAAAAAAAATCTGATGTTGACACTACATGATTTCCTTGTACGCCTATTAATTATATATATATATACTTTTTTTTTTAATGAAAAGTGCATAAAATTTATTTCATTAATAACTTCTGATATTTTTTCTTTTATTTGAATTTATTGTTATTGAATTATTATTTATCGTAATTTTTTTTTACAATCACAAAGTAATAATTATTAATAAATCAATATATTTTAATTTAAAAAAAAAGTTAAAAAAAAAGGAGATGACATCTGATTCGAAGTGATGTGCCATCTCCTTGTAAGATCCAAATATTTCATTAATTAACATTTTATTTGGCTATAACACTGATACCGATGAAAATAAGTACGACTTACATCGTTGAAAAGCTCTAAATGAAGGCTTATTAATGCAGTTAAGAAAAAGTCCAAAATCAAAATATTTTTGAATTTTAGGCTTTTTTGTACACTTTTGGTTCAGTCGATTGCGATCAAAAGGAAGGTGCACAACTATATTGTACCAACAGTCCTAAATCCAAAATTTTAACATCCTATGGCTAATCGTTTTTGAATTATGCGAAATACATACTTACGTACGCACACACGTCACGCCAAAATGGATTCAAGGATAGTCAAAATAGATATTTTCGTTGAAATTTAAAAACTGAAATTATTTGCGATCACAATACTTCCTTTACTTCGTACAAGGAAGTAAAAAGACAAAAATCACCTCATAAAGTAGAGTAAATATTACTTACGAATAGGAAAATTAATGTGACTACATAAATACGGGACATTCATATTTATCAATTTTAAGTATTTTTTTAAAAAAATCTTTTGTCGTAGTCCTTTTCTATAATTAATTTTCCAATTATTTTATCTTATTATAGTAGGGAAAAATCTCAATTTTTTCCTATTAACAGAAGAGATCTTTATCATAAAAATGTTAAATTATAATAGAATCTTTTTTTCAGAATTAAATTGTGAACAGTACTCTTCTCTGGTTAATTATATCAATGAATTTCCTCTTTTTATTTTTTGAGTTTTAAATTTATTTTTTTTTTAGCTCATTTTTAGCTCCTTTTAAATTATAAAAAAAGATTTATTCCTCGGGAATCATTTCACTTTATAATAATCTAGCTTTTAGGATATTCTACTGTTAAATTTAAATTTTGTTTTAACACTATAGTTATACACATTCCTACCGATAAGAAAATATTAAATTAAACCATCAAGATAGTATCTTGCTAAAAAAATGTTTGGGTAGATATTATCTAGTTAAACGTTCTTTTAGCTAGATAATATTTGATTCGCCAGCTACCTTAATTGCCGTTTCTGGGCTTCCTGCTGTTTCATAAAAGTTAATGTCAGGAATTTATTAAGGAGTTGATTTTAGAAGTCATGCAAATCGTTTTACAGTGGATACCGGCACACTGTGAGTTATCGAGCAATAAAAAATCTGATCAATTATCTAAAGAAGGTGTTATAAAGGAACAGCCCAATAAGACAATACCTTTTGTGATCCCCAAAAAATTAATCAAATCATCAATCATGGGAGATGGGAGAGTTGGAGCAGAGAAGGCGGCAAGAGATAAAGGAGAAGCAATAGACATCATTACTTGACGAAAAAGGACGATTTTCAGTAGATCTTCCAAGGGGTAAGGCTATTGTACGGTTTTGAATGAAGACGGGGAACGACTATATCCAGAGCCACCGCATTGGAGTCGCCAAATCAACAACATCCCCAATGTGTCGACAAGGGTCTATGACAGCCCTGCATCTATCGATCTGTCCTGAATTACGGGACGATAGAACTACAGCAAAGAGTGAAGGTAAAGTATATTGGGATGCTAGACGTCGAATGACCGAAATGGCCCGAGACAGTCAAGAAATAGGATAACAAAAAAAAATCCCTTTCGGTACACTGGAAGGTGGAGGTAGATTTCACCGGGGTTAAGTAGGGGATAAAAAAATGTTTCACCTTAAAGTTAAGAAAAACTTCAAAATTTACTAAATACAACAATGGTTGCATGTGAAAAAAAGTTTCAGATGTTTAGCGTACGAGAAGCTCCATCTTTTTACAATCCTAGCAACAATTTGGTCATCCTTTGCCGTAAAGGAAATTTTTTTCAGACAAATTTTTTTTCAGACAAAAGTTTTAGGTAATGTTTAGAGGACTAATGATCACTTTAAACCAATTAAATACTGCGCCTATTAAGGTAGGTATGATTTTTTTGTCTTCGAAATCTCATTTTTCCACTCCCTGGGTGCTGATATCAAAAAACTTTACTTAGATAAATTTTAGGCCCTTATCCAAAGAATAGTATAAACTTTAAACAAATTCGTTATTTTACTTAATAAGTTATAGTAATATGTTTTTTTTTTCTAAAACGCCCCTATTTCCTCCCCCATGGTCCGATTTTGCTCATTAACGAACGCAACCGAAATTTTGGGTCGTTATATTTTATGTATAAATTTGAAAGTGATTAGCGAAAAATTACGTCAGTTATCGTGTCCACAAAAAGTGAAATAAATATATATATATATATATATATAAATGTATAGATAAACTTTTGAGCTGAAGGTGTGGTTTTGGGGTCTGGGGGATGTGAACCGCGAAGATATGTCGAAATTTTCTGGAAGTCGAATCATGGTATCCATTACATAGCTTTCTTATGTAATCTACCTTTTCTTTTCTTTTCCTGTTTAGCCTCCGGTAACTACCTTTCAGATAATACTTCAGAGGATGAATGAGGATGATATGTATGAGTGTAAATGAAGTGTAGTCTTGTACAGTCTCAGTTCGACCGTTCCTGAGATGTGTGGTTAATTGAAAGCCAACCGCCAAAGAACACCGGTATCCACGATCTAGTATTCAAATCCGTGTAAAAATAACTGGCTTTACTAGGACTTGAACGCTGGAACTCTCGACTTCTAAATCAGCTGATTTGGGAAGATGCGTTCACCACTAGACCAACCCGGTGGGTCTATGTAATCTACCTAAGAAGAGAATGTTTAACTGAGGAAAGCCTGTATGTCTCGTAAATTTGATAATTCCAGCAGCTTAGAGTTGATTTATTTATCAACTAAAAGCTGTTTTCCATTAGGTTTTAAACATCTTTAAACAAATATTAGTTTTTTAAAGCAATGTATTTTTACAGCTCAATAAGATCTCGTTTAACGTATTGCATTTATCCTTTGCATTACTGCTACGAACTAGAGGTAAAAGATATAAGTAGAACAGGTGGTATTTTCTTCGTGAAAGGATCCTTGAAACATTTCTTTTGGTGGATTTCTTTATCCCATGTCGTTTTCTATAATTAAACCATTTTTTCTTACTTCCCATAAATTTCCCATTTTCATATATTCTTCTTTATTTCTCGTATCTTTTAGGTTTTTTACAGACGCTTGCAACGTTTTTAATGAGGATAAACGAACCGGCTGTGTTTATGGTATTTGTATGTTCTATTTCAGACAGTTATGCCTGTGGAGCTGTCCAGAAACTGTTTCAGTTAAGTTTGCTTTATATTGAAAGCCCAAATTATCTACTGATTTGATTATCCGCTATATCCCAGCCTACTAATCCTTCTAAATATATTATTTATACATCATCATATCCTTTTGATGTTTAAAGTGGCTTTATCACTAGATACCAATTTACCCAGAAATAATGATTGATAATTTAGTCTCATAACAATAAAATTATTGGATAAAATTAAACAATCAAGGATGCATGTTATGAACTAGTTTTAATTAATTAAAAGCTGATATGAAATAAAATTAAAATTCAGGTAATAAATAATTTTTATATTATTGAAATAAAATTCATGAAAGCTTTCTATCCCTGTGTTTAAATCTCTATTAAAAATAAGATAAAATTTAAAAAACGTGTTGTTACGCACATGAATGTTTTAATAATAACACGTAGAAACTTAAAAAATATCTTTAAATTTGTTACAAAATTTTATTTTACAATCAAATTATTATTATTTTATGTTCATTTTTATGTAAATTAAGAAAAAGCGAAAATAATAATAATAATATAGTATAAATATAAAATATAATAAAAATTACAACTATAAAAGAATGTTTCAATTCTTGTGCAATACGCAACAATATGAATTTGTTATTTGGACCGTATAAAGTGAGAGTGAAATTGTTATAATACGAAATAAATGTGTTACAGGAAATTGCGATGATTTTTCATGTAAAAATTTCCTTAATTTTTACGATAAGTAATTTTTTATTACTTATTTATTCTATTCGGAACATTCTATAAAAATTAATTACGTGGATAAAATTCTAAAATAAATATTTATCATCGTTTGTTAAGTCAATTATTTCGGAAAATGTTCATAATCAAAATAATAGTTATTATGAAATTCTTTTATACGCATTAAATATTCTGTTCACTGATCTAAATCTGATAAAGAGAAATTCTTTTAAAATTTAATTCCAGTTATATAGATACAAATAATTTTCTTTACGATTTATCACAATAATATATACTACCTGCAGAGGGCGACCCATGCTCTCCAGAGCTAGGTCCTCCGGGCGGGTTGTCCTGGTGGGCGGCGTCTCGAACTGGGATTATTAAGTATCCAAAACTGATTACTACATGTGTAAAAATATTATTTCTTGAATGATGAAAATTGATATAACGAAAGTTAAATTAGAAATTTAACTCTAGAAATTGATACTAACAAATCGGGATTTTCCGCTAGTGATCGGTACATTTAGGTGCTAACCTACGACACACACACACACACACACACACACACACACACACACACACACATACACAAACAGACACCCTTTAGTAGGTAGGATGTATAATTTTTTTCTTTTTCAGTAATTTATCTTTACAATCGGTCACCAAAAGGATTGCTACCATAAGTAAAATTTTTGGATAAGAGTAACGTGTCCTGAAATAATCCAAAGATAGCCCACCAACCTTAATGTAATTTTACAAGTTAACAAAATAATAAATAAAATTTTAATTTAAAAAACAGGATACGCTTATATAATAGGTTTGATCAACAAAAATCAAGGAAGTCACAGTTAAGTTCACTGTCAGTCAATAATTTGCAATTATCTGAAAATACAAGACTCCTTCAATAATTACACAGAGAAATTATTTTTATATACTAAAATTTTTGACCAAACCAAAAACTTCTGCGTAAATATGGCTTAATTCGATAGAGGTGTTGACTAACCAAATTCGTCCTTCTAGATTTAACGTGAAATATCTGACGCACGGGTAAATACACATATAATTATATAGGTTATTCACTTTTAAGTTTACAAAAATCAGTTTGATTACACGTATGCAGTAAGTTAACTGAAACAATTCATTGACATCATCTATATCAGTATTAATTAAACAAAAATATTGATCTCAATATGCTAATACTTCTATTCGATTTATGGGGAACGTAATTTCGAGAAGGTAGATTTGAGACACGTTTCGCGTCAATGCTTATATTTAGGTGTAACTTTATTTAAACATCGGAAAATGTATTTTAATCAGTCTGTTAATAATTAAAATAATTATAATGCAGCCCATTTAAACTTAAAGTAGATGTAAATTAAACAAATAATCTTTCTCCCATCGGTTGTGATATATATGAAACGAGTTTGCGATGGAGTAGTGCGATTTGGTCGAACAAATCGGTGTTATTTCAATAAATTTTCTTTATTACACGCTTTATTTATTATTATAAAACATTTGGTTTTACAACTTAACATCATTTTTTTATTATTTTATGAATATCAAGCAAAACTACCGTGCAAGGTGTCTCAAGAAATACCGGAAAAAATATCATGTATTGAAGAAGTGAAAATAAAAAAATAAAAAAACTCGTATAAACATATTTTCAGAAACGTTTGGTTTTTTTTATTTATAGTTTGTGAAAAATTTAGCCCGATTTCTGTTCAGGGTTAAAATTAGCCCATACTGATATTTTTGGAACTTAAATTAAAAGAAAGATTTTAAGATTTATTATTATTCTTAATGTGAAAAATTATAAAACTGATCCTAGAAATGTATTTTTTATAATATTTAGGAAAATTATTGTAAAACATAATTGTGTTAGATTTGGTGTAAAATAATTTTATTAAAACGACGGTAAACAAATAAAACTTTGCAAAAAGATTTGAATACAGTTTAATTCTATACAAATTTATGTAAATAATGTCGACTGACACAAAGAGAGTTAAAAAATATGGAATTTCCTGTTTAAAAACAAAAAAAGAATGAAATATGGTCGAAAAATGTATATTTTAGATCGACAATTATAAATTGTTGATCTCCTTGACCGTTTGGTAAAAAAATATCCGGCTTTCATCCGGAGATTCTGGGTTTGAGTCTTGGTCAGTCATGACATTTTTTCACCTCCTACAAAAATAAACATTTATCAATCATCGGCAGCTATTTGTCAGCCAGAATAAAACAGAATATGGAAGATTTTCTCATCTTAATTCAATTACAGTCATTCTACGCGTTTGTTCATTGAGCTTAATCGTACCAAAAACAAAAGAATAATAATATTAGTTATAAACAAAAAAAAAATCATTTCAATAGTAGAAAATATCTAGAACCGGCTTCCGTGGCGCGAGTTTAGGCCTTTCATCCGGAGGTCCCGGGTTCGATCCCGTTCAGGCATACCATTTTAATACAAGCTAAAAATCATTCATCTCACCCTCTGAAGCAATATCTAACGGTGGCCATGGAGGTTAAACAAACAAACAAACAAAAAATATATAATTAAAACAGATCTTGGAAAGGAGAATTTTCTTCAGAGAAGAAGCTTCAATACAAAAAAAAAAGCGTAAAAGAAAGATTCAGGAAAACGACCAGTAAAAAAACTTAAAACTTATTGGCAAGAAAGGAAAGTAAGGAATCAAAAGAAAAATGTTAAATGTGATCCATAGTTGGGGAAAACAAGAAAAGATACAAATTAAACCAGATTTAAAAAAAAATTACATTAATTGTTTTCTAATAAATTTTATATATATAAAAAAATTAACGTATGTGTACCACTAATTAAATGCAATTAAATTATAAAAAAATAATAATAACTTGTAAAACTAGGTAAAATGAAAAATTGGTATAGGGTGAATGCAATTATAATGGATGACGAAATGTAATAATTAAAAAAGAGGGGGGTTCAACAATTATATAGTGTTATGCACAATTTAACACGACCAACTGCTGGACAAAAGAAATGCCATATGGCCCTTAATATTCTATTCTAGTCTACTAGGCCTTGCAATCGGACTAGATAAGGCATAATTAATTTCTCCAGGTTTTTATGACGGCCGGTGTACCTGGAATTTTATAAGGTTTAATTTATTTTTATTTTGCTGCTAGATCATATTTCATTTTCTTAATAAAAATCCTTTTTATATATGAAAATATATTTATATATGAAAAACGTAAACGAGAACATTGATTTTAACAAATCTGTAGATTTTTTGTTTGTAAAATAAGAAAAACATTTGTCAAAAATATTACTTTTTACCTTCTACAATTAAAAGTTATTCTACTAATTTTGCTAATGGAAGTAGAATCAATTGATGATTTTTTTTTTTTTTTTAATTAAAAATATAGAAAAGAGAGAACTAATACGTCGTTTTTCCTTCCTTATATGAAGTATTGTGATCGCGAAAAATTTCGGTTTTAAGATTTCAACGGAAATATCCATTTTGACCATCCCTGAATCCATTTTGATTAGCTTCGGCGTGACATATGTATCTCGCATAACTCAGAAAAGATTAGCCGTAGGATGTTGAAATTTTGGATTTAGGACTGTTTTAAGATCTAGTTGTGCACCTTCCCTTTTGATTGCAATCGACTGAACCAAAAAAAGCCCAAAATCCAAAATATTTGGATTTTGGATTTTTTTCTTAACTGCAGTAATAAGCCAACCTCCGTGGTTGAGTTAGAACCGTTTTAGCATTTCTGGTGGAGGTCCCAGATTCGAATTCCGGTCAGGCATGGCATTTTTTCATTTACCGCAAACATTTTTATTTTTTTACATGCTCTCAATTACTGCAACCTCCGTGGTTGCAGTAATTGAGAGCTTTTCAACGAAATATCATAAGTGGTACTTATTTTCATTGGTTATGGCGAAATAACATTTAAATATCTGGATCTTAGGGGAAGTCACATCGGTTTGAATCAGACATCATCTCCTCTTTTTTGTTTTTAAATCTTTTTTTAATTTAAATATATTGGTGAATTAATAATTATTAACCCCTCATTATAACAAAAATTACGGTGATAAATAATTCAATAATAACAACGTGTTATTGACGAAATAAAATTGAATGTGTTTTTATAAATGTGGAAATGTAATTTAATAGGCGTACAAGGAAGTCATGTGTTGTCCACATCAGATTTTTTTTTTTTTTTTAATTTTACAGACGTAAAGTTGTAAATAACTACAAAATGTGATGTATGTTCATAATTTCGAAGTCGAGAGTTCTAAGGTTCAAATCCTAGTAAAAGCAGTTATTTAAGGGGATTTGAATAATAGATCGTGGATACCTGTGTACTTTGGTGGTTGGGTTTCAATTAACCACATATCTCAGGAACGGTCGACCTGAGACTGTACAAGAGTACACTTCATTTATATTCATACATATCATCCTCATTCATCCTCTGAAGTAATACCTTACGGTGGTTCTGGAGGCTAAACAGAAAAAGAGTTCTGTTGATTAGAATTACTACATTTTTAGAAATAAGTTTTTTTTTGCAAAAGTACCACATTCATAGATATAGACGCAAGTACAAGTAAGAATCGTTTTATTTATTTATTATTTTTGGGTTACATGATTCATATTTGTGGGTGCTACACAAAAATCTCACAGGCTGTTTTTGTATTTTAAAACTCTTTCAGATGTTTGAATAAGTCCTCAACTTCACTAAATAGCTTTAGTGATCTTTAGTAAAAAAAATAAATGATCACCAACTATGATATTAAACTTGAGAAAAGAATATACATAGTTATATATAAATGTATTCATATTAAATTTATGCTAAGTAATTGAATATATTCTAGAAAAAACAATTTTATACTTTATATAGATGAATAACATAAAAGATAGCAGTAAAGAGGACGGACATCAGTACGTGTCAATTGTAACTTTACATTACCTACAAGAGGATAGCCTACTTCAATAAATAATCCGTCCCTTTTTATCACATTTTCTTTCTTTCTTTCTTGCTCATTTGTACAGTTTCATTTCGTTTCAAGAGTAATTTTACTCTTTGCTAAACTGAAAAAAAATTTTAATTTCAAGGATATAAAATACACAAATAAATATTCAAATATATTTCAAGGAATAGAAACGGCCAATGTATCTATTCACAAAAAAAAATTAATAATCTTTTAATGCTAATCCTTTGCTAAAATTAGCAGTTATGATGGATATACCATCATAATCTGTAAGAAAGGTGTTCTGTGATATTAGAGTACTGAGATTTAAATCCAACATAGGATATAATTTCATCTATTTTTAATTTGATTTTAATGTTCAAATCACATGGGTGGATAAAGTGACAAATGAAGACGTGTTGCGGGAAATATATGAAGAAAGAAGAATTTGGAAAAATATAGTTAAAAGAAGAGACAGACTTAAAGGCCACATGTTAAGGCAACCTGGAATAGTTGCTTTAATATTGGAAGGACAGGTAGAAGGAAAAAATTGTGTAGGATGTAGGGAGTATACCGAAATGAAACGACTAGCACTAGATAGGAAATCTTGGAGAGCTGCATCAAACCAGTCAAATGACTGAAGACAAAAAAAAAATTTAGTATATAGGAACAGAAATAATCAATTTCCGTTTATATATAAACAGGTAAAATCAAATTGTAACTAGACTTGTTATGAATTGTTAAATACAACAATTCTTTAAATTGTTAAAGAACAATAAGATTTGATTCAGTTTTTCTTAACGTAAGTAAAAGAAAAAAAGATTCCTTTCGGCACGCCGGAAGGCGGAGTTAGATTTAACCGGTGCTAAGTAGAGGATAAAAAGATTTCCACCTTAAAGTTAAGAAAAACTTCAAATTTACTCAATACGACAAAGCTTGCATGTGAAAAAAAGTTTCACACGTTTAGCATACGACAAGCCCCATCTTCTTACAATACCAGCAATATTTTGGTCATCTCTTGCCATAAGGGTTGCTCATATCAAAGATTCTTTCAAAAAAACGTTTTAGGTAATTTTTACAGGACTAACGACCACTTTAAACAGATTCGATACCGTGCCTATTAAGGTATGAATTTTGTCTTCGAAACCCCATTTTTTCCACCCTCTGGCCCAATGAGTGGTAATATCAAATAACTTTACTTAGATAAGTTTTAGGCCCTTATTCAAAGAATAATAAAAAATTTAAAAGAATTCCAAATTTTACTTAATAAGAAAGTTATAGCGATATATATTTTTTTTGAAAAAGCCCCCCCCCCCCATTTCCACTCCATGGTCCGAACTCCACCGAGATTTAGGGTCATTATATTTTATGTATAAATTTTAAATTGATTGGTGCAAGATTACGGCAGTTATTATGCCCACAAGAAAGGGAAATATATATATATATATGAAACGACTAGCACTAGATAGGGAATCTAGGAGAGCTGCATCAAACCAGTCAAATGACTGAAGACAAAAAAAAAAATAGATATATATAAACTTTTGAACTGACGGTGGTTTTGGAGACTGGGGGATATGAAACGCGAAGATATGTCGAAATTTTACGGAAGTCGAATCATGGTACGCATTAAAATAAGTAGCGTTCTTATGAAATCAACCTAAAAAAATAGTTCCTAGCCTATTATAATAAATTTATAAAAGATAAAGCTACTGACCACATCTAGATTGGATAAATTAAAAATATTTAAAAAAATTTTTGACCCTTAAATTAAACGCACTAAAGGTAAAAAATAATTTTAGGATGATATCTTAGAATGGATTTATCAACAAGCTTTGATGATGACATATAAACTTATATGAAAATCAAAGCTTAAAATTAAAAATTTGATGTTTTTGACAAATTTTTCATATCCGTGATAAATGGTCTAAAGTGTCGGGTGCTTGAACACGAGCACCCCAGTCATATTGTTTGACTCCGAACACGGAGTCAACATAATCCGAACAAACATAACCAACGCTCGCTTCGCTCTCTAACAGCCACATATTTTGATTAATACGTTGTTTTTTGACAAAGAGTTGCAACAAAATAGGTGAAAAAAATGGCGGTGCAATAATAAACAAGTACCCAACAATTGAAATTTTACTTAATTTAAATTATTTATTAGTTTATAAACTTTTTTTTTAATAAAAATATTTTTTCTGGTTGCACATTCACGAAGAGCTGTAAGAGAATATTATTTCATAGGTAGACTAAAATTTATATATAATAAAAATAATTGATTATAATTTGATCAAAGTGTAAATGCAAAGAAACTTTTTTTTTAAGTATTAGAAATAAAATAATTTGTAAAAATGAAACAAAAAATTTTTAAGGGGATTAAATGTTATTTAAAATAAAAAAGTAGAGTTTATTTTTTCTCGATGTAATTTTATTAGAGCAACATTTATTTTAAAGTAGCTATACGGTCGGTTACACGCATATAAACCCAAGTGTTTTCAACACGAACGACGTAGTAGATATTTATAAAGAAGTAAAAGAAAACGTTGTACCAAGGTTATGTATACAATAAGGGATGTTCACAATTTACTTTGATTAATATCAAGAAGGACATCAATTAAGGGTAAAAGGTGATGATTTTCTTACAGAAGACCAACATCTAACAAAAGGGCTGGCTAGACCACAAAAAGGGAAAATAGAATAGAAGGGAATGAAACGCTAAGGGTCTGATTTATATCGTCACACCTGACCGAGCAATACTTAACTTCGGTAATACACAAACACACACCGTTACTATCTTTATTTCTTGTCGTATATTTTACGTTTACCTTTTAATGGACGTACATTGCTTAACAGCCAGGAAACAAATTAATCTTATTCTTTAACAAAGAATATATACAAATAAATAAATTAATCCTATAATTTGCAATGATATATATATATATATCATTGCAAATTATAGGATAATTATTGATTGATGCATTCATTTATTTTAACATTGAAGAGTAACTGCTAACTTTTAAAAAATTAAAAACCTTCTCTTAATAACTTTTACTGACATTTAAATAAACGAAGAGAAATTTATTATAGAACTATCATTTAATAATTAAAAACAAATGTATTATTATTATGACTAAGTCACTCAATAATCTTTGCTAACAAAAAATTCTTTATCTTGAAGTCTAAACAAATTCTGGACCTGAATTTTTACCAGTACATTGTCTATAAATTCTTCGAAATTTTTTTTAATCGTTTAAAAAAAAAATATTTTTTAAATACACAAAACATGCAAATCACGTGTTGATTAATCTTAGTTATAAGCTGTATGAGAAAAAAACTTTCTAACCAGTTACCGTTGAGTATTTCTTAAAAAAAAAAAAAAATCATAGAATCTTCCCCACCGTAATATAATACCAAATTACGTAAATACCAATAAAAAAATTGTTAAAAGATTTAATTTTTTTTAAATTAGCATAATTAACTAAAAACATATAAATATTCATTGGATTATAAAAATAAGAAAATAAAACAGTAAAATCGACTATATCTAATTGCCACCATAGTGTTACAATGTGGCCTAAATTAAAAAAATAAAATAAACAGGATTTACACCTATCATTACTATAGATTTAAGCGTATCTACCACGTTAAGTTTCTCTAATGGTTCAATTGAATGTTTAACATTAGAAAATGAATAGAAATAAAATATGTAATAAAAAAACAACGGGTTTTTTGTTGATCGCTACGTTTTATTGGCTTTTTTTTTATATGACTATAATTAAGCGGATCAAAAAAAAAAGACAAAATAAAGCAAACTCTTTTTTTTTTCTTCAGTCATTTGACTGGTTTGATGCAGCTATATATATATATATATATATATATATATATATATGTGTGTGTGTGTGTGTGTGTGTGTGTATGATTATTTCATATCTCTGTGTTCACAAAGGTTTTTTTAATGTTAACAAGATAAACCTAAAATTTTCATTTATTATCTTCATATCTTTGCATATTTAAATTATTAATTTATAAAATTATTTTTATATATTTATTAATATGGGATATAACAATCCATTCTCTTTTTTCTTAATTATAACCTTTTAATTTGTAATCCTGTTTTAATCAAAAATTTCCTTGATTTTTCTAAGGAATAAAGCATTTTCTTTTTCTACTTTCTTGTACGAAGTAAAGGAATTATTAGGATCGCGAAAAATTTTGGTATGAACGTACGTATTTACTTACGATTAGTCGTAGGATGTTGAAATTTTGGATTTAGGACTGTTGTAACATCTAGCTGTGCAACCTCCCATCTTGATTGCAATCTGGACTAAAAATGTACAAAATAGCCCAAAATAAAAAAAATAAAAAATGGATTTTGGACTTTTTCTTAATTGCGGTAATAAGCCCTCATTGAAAGCTTTTCAACGATATATCATAAGTGGTTCTTATTTTTATTGGTTCCAGATTTATAACCAAATAAGTTTTTAATTAATGAAATATTTGGATCTTACAAGGGGGAAGGCATATCTGTTCGAATTAAAATTCATCTCCTTTTTTTAACTTTTTTTTTTAATTTGAATATTTATTAATTATTAACCTCTGATTGTACAACAAATTTTACCATAAATTATAATTCAGTAATATTAATAAAAAAAAAAAATATATGAAAATATATCAGTTATTAATGAAATAAAATTAATTACTTTTCATTTAAAAAAAAAAACCTGTTATGTAATTTAATAAGCGTATAAGGAAGTCATATGGTGTTCATATCAGATTTTTTTACAGGATATCTCGTCATCTATTTACCTTAGATATAATTATTTTTATTTTTAGTTATCGTTTGTCTCCACCAAAGATTATTTATGTCGACTTATTCGGAAAACGTCCGAATATGCAAATATTTCGGTCTTTCACCGACTTATTTGGTACATGTAAACCAGAAAATATCGACATTTGGCAGATATCGGTCTTTCACGGTAACATATATAACGTGATCTTAATAAAACAAAAACATATAAATTACTTGAACCTAAATTTACATTGCCCATAATTTTAGATAATTTGTTATATTTACAATTTGTACTTGAACTACCTAAAATTATAAACAATTATTTAATAATAAAAAAAAACTTGTCTCATAAATAGCCTTCTATTTAGTTTTCAATTAACATTTATTTTGTTTCTTCTTTTGTCATTTATTTATTTGCTTTTCTTTTTTAAATAAATCTTTTTCTTTTTTTCTTAGTGGTGATGATTTTTTCGATAATGATTATGGACGTCTAGTTTTAGATATTAAATACAATTTTTGTAAACAGTTTTTGAACGTAACTCAGTTTTATGTTTTAATTATTGGAAAAGTAGTATCAAAAAATCTTTTTTATTAATTTATACATAAAAAAACCACAATAAGATACTTGTTTCATTAGAAAAATCTAAATGATGATATCTCTTTAAAACTAATGTAAATGAACCATAAAAAGAACGTTTCATTAAATATAAGTTATTTTTAAATAATATACTTTTTTGTGATGAAAAATTATTTTAAAAACAGTCAACATAAAACATGAGGCTATAAAAAAAAATCTGAAGGTATTGATTGCGGTAATCAAAATAACGTGTTACAACAGCGTGGAAACGATTAAAGTGTCGCCAGGTTCGGTTAGAGAAAGAAGAGAAGGTACAACACAGCAACAGTGATGTAGACTGCCTATCATAAGGACAATGAATCGGTCACGGATTGATGACGTGGCACCGAAGAGAGTTTTTAATTGTTGGCTGGCGCGTAGAACGTGGCAAGAAATACAGCGGATAATTGGACGCACTCGTTTGTTTTCTTACGATGAAGGTCCAGAAAAGTAATCGAAACTTAAAATCACCGTGAAATGGAGTAAGATGCGGTGTCTTTGTGACAAGAAATATTTTTCTACAGCGATTTAGATCATCTATTAAAAAATACAAAACGCTCTATCATGTAAATCTTTATCATACGCTTTAGATGGATCCTTAAGTCTTTTACATTACCATTTCAACACCTTTTTTTACAATCTTAAACTTTTAACGTTAATGTATTATCATATAAAGGCGTGTATTTATCTACAAAGTAGATGGATACGTTTATAAAAGGAAAGCAGAGTTCGTTTTAGATAAATAACATCTATTTAATTTAAATTTACGACACAAAATTATAATCATAATACTATTTTTTATCGCTTTCAGTTTCTTGTGTTCCTTTTAACGTAAAATTATTTTACCTCAATTATCTGTTTCTGGACATCTTTGTTTTCCTCTTAGAACAATTTCATCTTCTACTTCTCCCTCCATCAACAAATTAACTAAACCTGGATTTATTCAAACACATGATCCAAAAAACCTAGTATGTCTTTTTAAATGATTCTGTCACAGATTTTTACTTTCCTGACATCATTAATCTAGAGCTATGCGGCAAGAAAGAAATAATAATAACTGAGAAAGTGAAATATGGATTTTTTTTCTCGACTTTTCCATGACTTATGGACTACAAAAAAAAAACAAAACAAACCGAAATAATATTCGTAGTACGTACATTTTAAGCTTAGTAACTTTTGATTGGCTAAACCGATTTTGATGAAATTCTGTACAGAAATTCGCGTATATGGGACAATTTGTTGGTACAATTTTGAGATGAATATTTCAAGATGGTGGGGGTACATACTTCTTTTGGGGTCAATTTTCTCAAAATTTGCACACAATCCCAGTTTATATTAAGATAAGTACATGCGTACATGCTTATCTTACCATTAAAAAGAAAAATGCCTTCAAATTCTCCCGCTTTTCTAAAAATCTACCTTTTTTATTTATTGAATATTTTTTAACCGAATTTTTTATTATTTCATCCTAAGCATAGTAGTAATGCATGTGACCCAAAAAACAAAATATTTTGGGAGCAATATTGTGGATAGGGGAGCCGGCAAAAATGTAAAAATATCGATTTTTTTCATTTTTTAAAATTTCCCACAGTAAAAAAAAAAAAAAGAAATAGGAAACTTTTGTTGGTTGAACATTTTTCTGTTGAATTTATTTTTAGTTTCTTCCATTTATTATAATAAAAGAAAAATCAAAAAGATTTCTTGAAAAGTGATTTCGAAGGTGGAGAAGGAAAAAAATATTTTTTTTAATTTTTTTGGTTTCTTTAAACATATAATGATAATTTTACACTTTTCATACAATAAAAATTTACCTCCACTCCAAAAATTAAATCTTAGGTAACTTTTTCCACTATATAAGAATAAATAACCAATGGCAGGAAAGCGTAACAGTTTTGTTGTTAACCTTTACTCCTCTCCTTTGTTCCTCATTACCTCATTTCCAATTTTATCGACCCTCTTATTACACCGCATTTCAAAGGTTTCTCTTTTCCATTTTTCCTTTTGACCATGATTCACTATCACAAAAGCATACACTCTAAGCAAGTGATTTAAACAATTTCTTTGTAATCCTTAGTTCCAGATTTGATACTAACTAATAGATTAATGTAAAATTTGACAACTTTTCTTTAAAAGTTACAGGAATTAAATTAACAATTTTTCTTGAAAAATACATTATTTAACATGTTTGGTTTGCTTGGCATTTTTCCCGCCATCAACCCCTTCGGTCGCTCTAAAGCATAAGACCGAATGTCTGTGCCACAAACGGCTACTGAGCCTCGAAAACATTTAGCGACCAGTGTCCTAACTAGCTCCTAGAGCTAACCTAAAAACGTGAGTGTAATAAGCGCGGTACCATACACCACTCGCTTGCGTGTCCCACCGCCCACTTGTCATATATCACTAAAAATAGGTTGGCGCACCTCATTAACTACTAAAACATATATGACTATTAATAATTAAATTTAAAATAAAGTGGCATATTTACTAAGAGGCATAACAATTTCTGTAGCTCTTATTAATTTTGATAATAATATAATATATGTATATATTGGCCATTCTTCTACCGAAAAAAAAAATGTTATCATTTAATGTATGATAAAAAGAAATTAATTCATAAAATATCATATTAAAAATGAAACAATTTATCTAAAACTGCATTGTATTTTTATTAATACGTTATTTTAAAATAATGTTTCTAACGAGTCGATTAATTTTTATTCAAGAAAACTTGATACTAAATGATGAAATTAACTCTAAAAGGAAATAAATATAAGGACGCAAACGACGCCAACGACAACGTAACAATATACCTGAAGTAGTCTTCTAAGAATTATTTTCAGGAAGATTTACAAAAATATTAATGAATGTTGGAAAAAGTATTAAGCTGCAGAAGGAAGTACAATAAAATAATAAATTATACAACGAACCTATAATGATACACATTGTTGCACGAGTGCGAAGTTACGTCACGAGCCTTGACAAGCGTTGTAAACATTGTTGGAGTTCATTAATGGCCATTAAAGAGAATCGCATACCGTATTTTTCCTAAAAAAAAATGTTGGAATTATTAATTTAAATCAATGATAGAATACATTGTTTTTGGAATTCATGAACTCATCGTATGATTTTTCATAAATATTTTTGATTTCTTTTGCAATAGGTTATATTAGTATAAGTTCTGCCTTTTCTTTAATATCGATCGGAGTTAAAGACATTTCTTCCTTACAATCTAACACGGTTAACAAAAGGATAAACAGCGTAATATAGAAACTTAGTTAACTATTGTTGTACTTTCAAATTACATTAAACAATACCCTTTTCTGACTGGTCAGTGGTTGAATAGAGTAGGCTTTTGATTGGTTGAACACATGTATTAAAATGAATATCTGTTCGGTAAGGAGCTTAGTTATAAAACAGGTTCCTGCTGGGTAATTCAAACGTTATAATATACGCGTAGAAAAACTTTTTTAATTTACAGTTTTTGTTAGGAATTTTATGAAGTCAACTCTATACATGTATATAAAATGTACTGAATCTCAGTTGTTTGTATGGTTAAAAATTAGCATTGAGAAATATTTAGAAAAATGTTGGACCGATTATTTATTTATTTACCCCTTTCATTATATGATTAATGGCTGTTTACATAATAGAATAATAAATAATATATATATATATATATATATATATATATATACAATTGAACTATAAATTTTTTGTAACGGTTTTAAAAAATAACGCAAAAATTACAGTAAAAAATGTACTTTAAAACTGCAAAATCATCCATCAGATTCATATATACATGATATTTTATATATTATACAACTATTTTTTTTTACTATACATTTATAATTTTTTTACCCAAAATATTAGAAGGAAAAAAACCATAATTCTTTTAGCAAAGTCCAGTTATATAGTACAGTATTATAAGTTATTATTAAAATAGATAAGATTAACTAGTGTTATAGACAGTATTAAATGTCAACGATCGGTAACACACAACAGGTCACGGTAGAAGTTTAACGAAGGTGGCACGTTCCTCGATTGGACGCGTGTGTTTTGTCCAAGCTAGAAGGATAGACTTTAAGGTAAATAATTACAGTTTAAGTCCTTCAAGCAAAAACATCCATTACCTACTATGATACAATGGAAAGAGCCTCTATCATTGTTCTCAACCCGTGATACAGCACACGTCGATTGGGATAACATGGATGAAGAAGAGTCCATGGAATTCAAGCAATCTTTTAGATGACAATATACCTGTCAAATTATAAGACATCTTCTTTTTAACGCATTCCCCCCCCCCCCGTCCAACTACCATCATTCGCCATACCAATAAGTAATTATCCTGATAAATGACTCTATAGTTCGAAAACTGTTAGATTTGTCTCTTGTGTCCGTCATCATCATCTACCACACCATCATCAACGGCATAGTCATCTTTCATGATTTGACCGAACCGTTTTTCATTCTGGTTCATAAAAGATATGAAGACCTCACGTCTATCTTAAAATTTATTGCATTTATCTAAAATAACACAAAATATAACTTATCCGTTAAAAAAAAGACAAATATTAT
This sequence comes from Lycorma delicatula, assembly GCF_047948215.1. Lineage (NCBI taxonomy): Eukaryota > Metazoa > Arthropoda > Insecta > Hemiptera > Fulgoridae > Lycorma > Lycorma delicatula. Next base: position 16,512,214 of record NC_134461.1, read on the forward strand.
TATTATATATTTCCTTGGTAGGTAATAACTATCATCAATTATGTTTATACCGAAATAAATATTATAATAATTTTTATTACACATAAAATATATATATAATTATATATCTTGGTCTTTACAGATGATTTGGCAATTTTTCCCCCGGATATAAAAGCTGTAGAAATTCAATATTAAATCTTTTAAAAATGTTACCCTAAAAAACAGGTTTTATTTTCAAAAAACTAAATTTATGAAAAATATTAAAAATGCTCGAAAGACTTTAAAATTCGAATATAGAAAGGTTAAAAAGTGAATAAATTTAAATATCTAGGTGAAATAATTAAAGCCAACGTTTTAAATAAAGAATCGAATAAAGTTAGAACGATCAAATAAGGTTAAAGTTATATGTGTTACTATCAAGTAACGATGTGGGTTACTTGGTCGATTCCAGTTTTTCTATAAGGATCCCATTTTAGTACGAGACATATTGTTTTTATCCTACAACGAATTCTACAGGATGAATTCAGTAAGATATGAAACACTATTTAAAAATGATACATTTTGTTCATCACTATTCATTCGTTGAGATCTAGTATATAAATAGTTGCAAAAACCATTAGCTCGACATGAATATATTTAGACATAGAGTTAGTTGTACGTAGAAAAATTTCTTACATTGAAATATAAAAGAAAATTCATGTACTAGGAAAATTATCGAATCAAAGCTTGATAGAATGTGTTTTGATTTCTTTTTTTATATAGAATTGAAGATGGAATTATCAATAGAGTTTCATGTAGAATTAATATAAATATCATATATTGAAATGAGAAAGAAAGTTTATATTGTAGGCAAATTATCAAATAAAAGTTTAATCCACAAAGTAATGCAGACCATAACGTCATACTTGTTCATAAATAATTTTTTTTTGCAAAAAAAAAAGAATGTTTATTTATATAATTTTTAGAAAATTAGGAAACAAATTTCTGTTTTGAAAAATGTGGTTCTATGCGTGAACATCCTGACCCCGTAGAGGACGACATCCTCCATGTGGCTGTTTCGGTTGTTACGCTACCCCCTCCGTACATAGCCCTTATGGGCTTTACGGGAGGCCATCTTCAAAACCTCGGAAAAAGGCATCTCTCAGCTTTGTTCTTGCCTCAGACAGGATGCCATCGATGCGAATACAACATCTGATATTCCCATCGGTGTACTACTAGAAAATAAACTCTAAAACAAAACACATCCACGTCGAGTCTTTAACAAGATCGACACGAAGGAACTGAAATTAAAAACGCAACTCAATTTCAACATAATTCACCCCCACCCCTAAAAAAAACTTAGGTAAATTTTTACCTTTGAGGAACAGAAAGAATTAAAATATATCGATTTTTTTTACTTTTTTAGTGTTGTTCCTTGTATCATTAATTTCCCACAAAATAAGAATAAATAACCAATGCTAGGAAAGTATAGCAATTTTTGTCAGCTTTTTCTTCTATGTAATATGACGTTTTTACTAAAAAAAATTAATTCTGAAAAAAATCAAAAACGTTTTAGTATTTAGGGATCTTAATTTTATTTATTTATTTGTTTTTTAAATTGACTTCTTTCTTTCCAATTTTTTTGACTTTTTTCAATTGAAAATTTCATTTTTATGTTTTAACCAATACTTCTTATATCTCAATTTATCTATATAATTTTTGTATCTGAATTTATAATTTTTCTTAAAATTAATTTTATTCAAATTAGGGCAATATTAATTAAATAAATATAAATGAAAGAAATTTATAAAAATTAAATGTGTAAAACTATAATGATTACTAATAATCATATATTATATTTAAAACTCCACTAATAAATAGCTACAAACGAAGAGAAATTATTACTGTAGGTAATTTAAAATTGTCCAAATGTTAAATAATATATACATATACACATGCTACATAATATTTGAAGGGAGAATCAAATGCGTGTCCAGTTAGTTCCGCCAAGTAAGTAATTTTAAATCTGTTGGTTGAATCTTTTTCATTTCACTGGAAAAAAAAATAATTTTATTAAGGTTTAGCATGTCAAGATCCATTAAAGTAGCTGAGTAAACAGACACAAAATTTCCCAGGTTTGTGGTTCATATCCTATTAATACAACACATAGCAAAGACTGTCGGTTTGACTTCTGTAATTTATTTCAGACCGCATTGAACTTAATGACTGTAATCAATGTGTTTCAAAACCGTAATGATCTGAAAAACCGCCTCTTCTTTCCACCACCTACATAACCTTCCCTCTACCGATAAAGAGAAAAAACTACCAAACCTTATATCAAAAATTATAATTATAATCTTATAAATAATAAGAAGTATTTGAGGTTAGGTTGTGTGTCGTTAATACAATCTGTCCTACTTTGTCAGATAGCCGATTAGTTTAACTTACGTAAAAACAATTAACACTTAAGAACAATAAAACTTCCCAGAAACAATAAACTCCCGTTCAGATAATTAACCGCACTATGTAATTAACCATCAAAGAACTGGTTTGTTTGTTTGCTCGTTTGCACATTAGTATTTTTTTTCTTTTAATTACTTAAACAGAATTTACGTCACTTGTTTAAATTACAACAAAGTTATTATCATTATCGTTATTAATCATTATTGCAACATAAAATAAGTAATAATAATATTACGTAAAATAAGGATATTGTTAAAGACATTTTAGCTTTAATAATAAAAAGGTGTAAAGAATTAATGCACAGAATTATATATCTGACAAATGAAATTAAAGGTAAATAATTTTATTCATACCATAAACAATAAGGCAGCAGTAAGACAAAAAACTGCATATCCTTCCAACTTGATGGTGTCAAATCATCTGAACCGTCTCATCTAAGAATATATTAGAAATTAAAGGGCGTAAAATAATGATAAAACATCATACGTCGAATTTACATTAAAAAAGACGTATAGATAATGAAAATTAAACAACCCTGAGTTATTTTTTTAATTCAAAATAGTTGTAATATGCAAAAATAATTTACGTTTAAGATAAAAATTATTTTTTAATTTAATTTATTTAAGAAAAAAAATTGAGAAATATTTTTATTATCACAGAAATTTTTTTTCTCTTTGTTGCCATTTTTTTATCTTTTTTATTCTTTTTATTTTTTCATCTTCCTCTCTCTTCGTTTGGACTCCAATCGGGTCGCCTCATACGCCGATATTCTTCAGCCTCGGCCTCTGCAGCGCTATCAGTCCCGCTATTATCAGATGGAGCTCCTACACTACCACAGTCTTCGTCTTGCGATGGCCCCTCGTCACCCCGGGTGAACGAAATCCGTCACAGGAAAAACCTCACAACAGGAACGCTCATCATTTCCAGGAGGCAGGCCCGCACTCTTCGACCCCTTAAGATGCGACATGACAAGAAAAAGTACCAAAAATTTCTTCTTTAGTCCAAACACAAAAAAAATTTTTACATCGATATAAACAAAAAAAAATTCGACGGTTGCTATTCTAACTAAACAGACCTTGCTTATCGTAAGCCAAAAACAAAATATAAATATAAAAGACGAAATTTAACTTAGAAAAACGATAAAACAGAAATTAAACATCGTAAGCGTTAATTGATGTAATATAACAAAACTAAACGTAACTAAAAAACATGGTAAACGAATAAATTACCTACAATCAAATATAGGTTAATGAAAAAAAAAAAAAAAAAAAAAAAACTGTAAGGAAGCACAAAAACTCAATAAAAACGGAAAAAACAACTAAAAAGAAGATAGAATAATGAAAAAAGGAACAAAAAACTAGAAAATTATACAGAAAAAATACAATAATAACAGCAAATACATGGAGAAAGGAAAGCCCGACTATATCCATCAAGAGGTAGACACCGTAAGATTACAGCAATTATTAGTTAAAGATTTAACGTAGATTTGAAATTTAATGTTAAACAGTAAATTAACGAAATATCAAGCTTTATGAATCTAATTTAATCCGAGATTTATTAAATAAAAAAGTATTCAATGACTTTCCCGGCTACTAAAAATAAAAATAAGAAGTGTTAAAGACAAAAAAAATATTGTATATATATATATATATATATATATATATATATATATGGGTGGTGGAGAATAGATTTTTAAAAAACTTTTCTAAAGATATTCATATTTAGGTTAAGCTTAACAAATTTTATTAAGTAAAGCTTTTTCTAAATCTAATACCCCGTTCGAGAAAGACTAAAATAAGAAAAAGAAAATTTTCAAAGAAAGGTTTCTGTATTTTAGGTCCGGGATCTGTAATTTTTAAAACTTGCAGGCATTTCTTGATAGTTCTATATATGACGTACAAAAAAATTTTTGAAAACTATTTAAACCGAAGGCAAAAAACAATATATATTTCAATTTTAAGAAGTGCGGATTGATTTTTTGAAAAAATATATTTTTGTATTATTTATCCAAAAAAAAGGGTCTACGTATTATCGGAACAAATTTACTTTAATACAGTTTTCTCAAAAAAGCTTCAAAAGAAAAACAAAATTGGTTTTTTCGTAATATCCCTCCACCTTAACGAATTTTGAAAAAAATAATATAATCAATGACCCATATATAGAAATATTTGAGCTAAATTTGAAGAAATACAGTTTGACCAATCCTGAAATAAGCCAAAAGCAGTACGACACAAATACATACATAAATTTTTCTGGTTTATTTGAATTAATTGGTTCATAAAACGTAAAAATTTACAAAAAATCCGATACTCCATTTTTGACGTGATCACAGTTCACCGTACTTTCCCCTGGGCATACTTTAATATTCTAGCTACAATCGCCGGGAAAGTAAAATTAATAATTTAATATAAGTAAATAAAAAATAGAAGAGTGTTACTAAGTTTCAGAGAAAACCTGCGGAGTTAATAAGTTTTAAATTGCCATACAGATGTAAAATCGAACAGGAAAGCTGTAGATTTTTAAAGAAAAAAATTCTAATTTCACTTTTAATAAATATATATACAGATATAGATATACACTTTAAATAATAATTAATTGCAAGTTAATCATCCAATTAGAGATGTATTGTTAATTCCAGTTCTCTGTGACTGAGCGGTAGCATCTATACCTAATATTTAGGGTTTTAGGATCGAATCCCGCATAGCCTTGGCATTTTTTTATAAGCAACAAAATTAATTTTATCGTTTAAAAACAAAAGAAGAAGGACAGTAATTGATATTGTAACTGTTCTAGTTACCGGAGAGAGAGAGCAAGAGCGACAGAGAGAATGATAGTGAGAAAGAATAAATAAAAACATTTTTTAAATAAAAAAAAGAAAGAAATTATTAAATTGCGGTGAAATCCTTTTGAAAACAACTTTTTTTAATAATTTTTAACTTTCTTGTACGAAGTAAAGTGATCGCGAAATATTTCGGTCTTCAGATTTCAACCGAAATATCCATTTTGACCATACTTGAATCCACTTTGACTAGTTTCTGCATGACGTCGATACGTAAGTACGTATGTATCTCGCATAACTCAAAAACGATTAAACGTATAATGTTTAAATTTTGGATTTAGAACTGTTGTAACATCAAGTTGTGCACCCTCCGTTTTGATTGCAATCGAATGGACCAAAAGTGTCCTAAAAAGCCCAAAATTCAAAAAATTTGGAATTTGGACTTTTTGTAACTACAGTAATAAGCCCTCATTGAGAGATTTTCAACGCTATATCATAAGCAGCACTCATTTTCATTGGTTCCAGAGTTATAGCCAAATAAAATTTTAATTAATGAAATATTTGGATCTTCGAATCAAACTTCATCTCCTTTTTTTAACTTTTTTTTTTTAATTTAAATATATTGATTTATTAATAATTATTAACCTCTGATTGTAAAAAAAATAATTTACAACAAATAATAATCAATAATTGCAATAAAAAAAAAATTATGAAAATAAATCAGAAATTAGTAGTGAAACAAATTTTTATGTGCTTTTAAAAGTGTTTATATGTTATTTAATAGGCGTACAAGTAAGTCATGTAGTGTCCACATCAAATTTGGTGAATATTAATTGAAAATTATAATTAAGAATCGTATTATTTTTATTTATGCATTTGTTTCAGTCTACTTGATAATAAATATCACTATAAATTTTAGTAACCTTCTCCTGTATCGTTTTGTTGATAGTTACATGATAATTTTTTGAAAAGCATAGTATTAGATATAGATATAAGACATATTTATTTAAAGAATAGTTAAGGGAGTTTTACTCTAACCTAATATTTCAGCAATTGTGTAACTGTCTACTTTATTACAAAATTGGAGAATCGTATCTCACTTTCAAATTAAATAAGTTTAAACGAAGTGCATCGAAAAATGTGTATATATAATTTAATAGGCGTAAAGTCGTTTGGTGTTTACATTAGATATTTTTATTATATTAGAATATAATTCTCTTAAAATTTATAAAATTTACAGTTCCTTTTAATGTTTTATCCCCGTTATTATTAACCATAACTAATTATTATAATTGTATGCAGCTGAAAATAATTTTGAAAAAATAATCAAAATTTATTTTTGAACTATAAAATACAATTTATGATGAAATTTTATTCAGAAAATTTATCTTTATAAGAAATAACTTTTTTTTATATAACTAAATAAAAAAAAAAAAACCAGAACCGTTGTCCGCATTGTTACTTCTTACTTCAATTTTTAAAGAAAAATACAATTTAAAAAAATCTTTGTAAACCATCCACTCAGACGCTGAAAGAAAAGTATTTTTATCGTATTGCTTATTTTAGTATAATTTAATTTTTTTTTTTTGACTTCGTGAATTAATTCACCCCAAAAGCTTACAGTGAAGCTTGTACGTAGGAATATGAAAATAGGAGTTTTTAGCAAAAAGGCCATGAAATTGTATCATGAAAAATGGCATGCCTGACCAGGATTTGAGCCGGTACTCCCGAATAAAAGGCAGAGACAATACCAATTCGACACGGACATCGGAAATTATAATTTACACTTAATTTTTAAAAAAGTTTTTTAAAATTAAATTTTTTTAAATTTTTATAATCAAATAACAGAAAATTTATGTAACAGGAAAAGAACTGGCTATTTTCTCATAAATCTTAGCCAAGGGAATTATTAGGCAACAACAATAATAATTAACTCAAACAGATTATACCATATGGATAGCTGCTAGTCTATATAAAAACATAGAAATGTAATTCTAAAGTTAAAAAAAATTTAAATTAGTATAATATTCCAAGAAAATCTATGTATATAAATATGAATGTTTGTCCCGTACGCGTTCCTATACCATTCATTCGATTGCGATGAAACTTTGGTGAGTTGTGCGCACGCCCGCAAAGTTTTCTGAATTAGTTTGGACCCGTTAGGTGGCGCTGGGGTCGAAATATTTCAAAAAATTGTATTTGTGGTCCGATTTGGCTCATATTCTGAATATGTATGAGTTACGTGAAAAGAAATATTTTTATGAAAAAAGGACCGGCTAGGTGGCGCTGGGGGTTGAGATACTTAGAAAAATTGTATTTATGGATCGATTTGGCTCATATTCCGAATATATATTAGTTACGTGAAAAGAAAAACTTTTGCAAACACTATACCCGCTAGGTGGCGCCGGTGTCGAAATATTTACGAAACACACAAATAAATAAACAGACTTTCTTTTTCTATATGTATATAAAACAGGCAATGTTCGTATGTGTATCCGCAATAGATTAAAATACTACTGAACCGATTTACGCGCGGGTTTTTACTAAATGGCCCGTGCTGTCAGGATAAGGTTTAAAGCTATTGAAATCCTCGATCTGACCCGTAGAAAGAAAGTTAGGGGTATTTTGAACCGACTACTATGTTTAGAGAGTAGTTTGAATTAAATCCGATAGGTAGTGCTGTTTTGACAGTTGGATTTATTTACAATCTGACTTTTATAAAGTGAAAGGTTAAATTTTGTGAAGTTCAGTTTTTTAATGTTTTATCAACATTTTAATTACGTTCATTTAGTATATATATATATATATATATATATATATATATATATATATATATATATACACTCAAATCTAGCAACAGTGAAGATTTGTCGGGTTTGCTAGTTGTATATAAAAGTACATGAAAATATAAACTATTATTGTTTTTATTTAAAATATTTTGTGTTTTATTTTTAAAAAAATCAGTTGTTTAAAACATTTTTTTTTCTTTTGTGCAGGACTAAGTGGAAGAGACAAACGGCAGTTGGTTTGGAATTATTAGCAGAAGCAGGGAATTACGCCGCATTTCAAAGGTTATACGGCGGTCCACCTTATGGTTGTTGGCCATATCCAGGAGCAGGCGGTAGTACTGCAGATTTATATTATAGACAAGCCGCTGTAGCAGCAGCAGCTGTCAGCACGTTACAGAAGCCACTCGCCTATCGGCTTTACCCCGGTGTGGCGGGACCATCGCATCTTCCACCGCCACCGGCTACTGCTGCACCCTATTACCACCCTCCACCGCCACGATCACCTACCCCCGATTCACGTCCACCTTCGGTAGATGTCGAAGAAGATTCACCTGACTCACCGAACGTCGATGTGTGAACCGAATTTAATATATTTGTGTAGATATGACTTTTAAACGTTGATAAAAGTAACATGCCTATTGTTATTTTAACATATTTTTTTCTTTTTAATTATTCACAAAATGTTAAACAGTATGAAGCTGTTAACATAATTTTAATATTTGTATTATTTAATAAATTTATTTTATTATTTAAATTTTTATTTTGCTAACAATCAAATCTTGAAATATATATATATATATATATAAAATAATACAAAAATTGTATGAAATATTTTTTTTTAATTTGTTGTTGTTTTTTTTGTAATGTGGTTTTATTTTTTGTTAATTAATATATTTTTAAAATTATATTAGAAATTAGATTTTTGGAAAAAAATTATAAAAACATTTGTTTGATGATTCCTAAATATGATATTCCTTATAAAGGATAGATTAAAATAAAGATCATTCAAATAAAAATTAATGTACACATCAACTTAAAAACCAGTTCAATTAAATCGGTGAAATTATTATTTATTTACTTGCTTTTACTACACACACACACATATATATATATATTAAGATGAATAATTTATTTAAAATTAAATATGTTAATAAATTTTATTAACATGTAATTAAAAAAAAGAGAAAAAATAATAAATAGTTAAAATAACAGGCAAGTTACAGAAAAAAGTGATTGAAAATAAAAATACTTGAACAAGAATTAACGAACTAATAATAAAAAAATCGGAACATATACATTAGTATAAAAACAACGTGATTATAATTTGTAATAAACAATTTAAAAAAAAAAAAACAGTAATTTTTTAATGAATTACAAAATAAAAATAAATTAATAAATTTTTTTTCGTAATTATTATGAGTGTAGTTATAATATTACTGAAGAAATGGAACATTTGTTATGTGTTATTACAGAACATTAAATAACAGATACTTTTACTACTTATATGAACATATAGATATGCATATAAACGTAAATAAAAGTGGTAATAAAACAACTTTTTTTTAAGTAAATCAAAGTGATAATAAAAAAGTTATTTAAGTTATTATTAAGTAAAATAAACAACAAAAAAATAATGAACTTGTAGTTACAAGTAAAACTCAGTGGACAAAAATGTATCATATCGATATATAAATATATATGTATTATATAAGAATAATTAAAAACACGTTATAATTATAATTATTATATAATTATAATAAATTATAAATAATATAATAATTTATGATATTATAATCGAATAATACGTAATTCTATGCGTTTTAAAAATTTTAATGTATAGAGAGAAAAAGATTATAAATGATATGAATCCGCTGCTTTTGTTGTTACGTTAATAAATTATTATTATTATTATTATTATTACTAATATTAATAGTATTAATTTAATAAGTTAATTAAGATTGAGGTATTAGAAATAGAAAGATATAAAAAACGATTTTTAAAATACGTAAATTATGTAATTCGTTGTTAATATTAGTATATATTTAAAATTATTTTTCTTATTACTTGTTTTATTTTACATTGTGTTAAAAAGTAATAGAATAGAATCTGATAAAAATTTTGATTAATTATAATCTAAATATATTTATTACCATCATAATAAAAATTATACTATGTTATAATTTATTTATCATAATTATTGTTATTTGATTAGAATAACATAAATGCAAGACGGTTTTAAAATTAGTGATTATAATTTTATGGTAAATAAAAATTATCAGAATTTATAATTCACGTATATAATTTTTACGATATGTAATTTAAAAATTAAAAAACCAAACGTAAAAAAAATATATTAGTTCAATTTTAGAATATTCTTCTCAAATCAAAATTCATCTTTGTTAAATTTTTTAATGAAATAAATATTTTATGCTAATATATTATGTTAATAATTTTTTAAGATAACATTTGTTTTTGTGAAAAATAAGTTTCTTTTTTAATTGAAGAAGAGTATTGAAAAATATAATTATTTTATCTGTAAACTCTTTATTTTTTAAAACATTTTATTTTATGTAATTTTGAATAATTTTGTGATTAAATTCATTTATAAACTAATTTCAGTTTTAGTTTAAAATTGATAATTTGAGTTCGTTCAGTATCGTAAAAAAAAATTGAAGTGGATAATCTACAATGAAAAATACTATTTTAGAAAATTAATTAATAACTTATTAATAAATTTGTTCTGATTCGGATTGCATTTAATATTAATTATACTTTGTAAAACTATAATTACATTTTTTTTTATAATAATGAACAAATTAACAGCAAATAATTAAAAAAGTAAAAAATAAATATAATAATTTATTTTGGAAATTATTTATTATTTTAAGAAATTTATAAAAAATTATTTTTTTTATTCAATAAAAATAAGAAAATTTATCCAATAAATATACCGCTACCAGAATAATATTTTTTTTATTTGATAGATAAAGATGTTTATTAGTTAGAGTTACAAAATATTATAATTTGATCGGCGGATAAAAATAGTAAGATGTCTATAATAGTATTAAGATTTGATCATTTAAATATAACTTAATACTAAAAGATAAAATTAAATTAAACTCCAATAAATAAATAAAAATACTAATACACAGAAGAATATGATTATTAGTCAATGATTTTTAGTAATTGACCGATCACATTCATTCTAAGAGAAATGGGAAGAGTTAAAATTTACATACCATGATATGGGAGGAGCTAATTTGTTTTTAAATGCCTCTACAAGATAGACGATTTTAAAAAATAAGATATTTATTGTAATTATGCTAACAGTAACATGAAGAATTTAGTACAAATAAATTTATTATAATAGTAATTTATTAACGTGTACATTTTTTGATATTATAATTGTATTCTACGTGTACTTTTTCTTTTATAACATTATATCAACTAATTTAAACAAAAATTCATAATTAATTTATGTCTAACAAATAATAATAATTATGTTAAAATATAGAAAAAAAAGAAAACATTAATTATAATTCATATTTTTCCTAAAATTTAAATTATATTTTTATTACTTTTATTACTGTCATATCTGAATTATAAAATTTTTGTAAATAATGTTTTTTTTTGTTTTGTTTTTTTTTACATAATATATAAATATTTTTAAGATGAGTTTTTATTTTATGAAATTATTATTTTTTTTTAAAATCTGCACATAATATTTTTATGTTGAATTCTACCAATATTATTTTAGATTTAGTAGCGGTGTTTTGTTTTTATTTATAAAAATAATATAACTTTTTTTTTTTATAAAATATTCTGCAATAATATAATTAAAATTTATGCTAAAGAAAAAATTAATTATTTATTGTTTGGTGATATGTAAGGTACAATATATATCTTACATATTTTTTTTTTTTTTTTTATTTAAATTTATAAAAAGGAAATTTTTTTTAAATTAAAAAAAAATATTTCACTAAGTATTCAAAATTTTGTCTGAACATTGTAAATGGTTAGACTTAAATAGTTTTTTCTAAATTATAATCATTAAACGGTTATTTTAATGCCCTTTTCTTCTAAATTTAGAGAACAGACAAAATAAAAATTGAATTAAAAATTGCTAAAAAAAAAAATAGCAATATTCCAAAATAAATAAAATTTAAAAAAATGATTTTGCTGGTTCAAATTCATTTCTAAGTGGTTAAACGTTTTTAATTTAATACGTAACTTCTCGGTTTTAATAGTATTTTTAATAACAATCTTCAGTAATAGTAAACTAAAAAGGAGTTGCAAGTACACAACGAAGAATATGACTAACGGAATATAACGTAATTCTCTTGCACACCGTTGGAATTAAAATTAAGCGGCTGAGAAAATTTTGTTTAAAATATGAATAATTCTCTATTCTATAATCAGATAAATCTGGGAAGATTTGTCTGATAAAAATGACGAAGAAAATATTTTTTTTTTAAATATCGTATATTTATAATAATTTTTAATAGGGTTAACTAAACAATTTACAAGATACAAACCAGCGTTTGCGCTAATAACACAAACTTAAAATAAATGTTATACTGATTCAATATAGTACAAAAATAATAAAAAAATTATAAAAAAGAATGGTTATTAAATAAAATTAAACCTGAGACATGTTGTTCACAAAATATTTGTATCAAATTAAAAAAAAAAATTGTAGCAAAAATATAGTTTCAGCTGAATATTAACAATACCATTGCATAGATGAGTAATGTTTCAATTAAAAACAAAAAAAAACAAAATTCATTATGTTTGTAATAATTTCAAATTTCATTTAATTACGAAAAAATATTTTTCATAAGAAATGATGCTAGTAAATCTAACGAATGATCTTTCAGGTAAAGAGTAACGAATTATTAATACCAACCTATCAACTCGATAAACTTATTCTCTTAGTAACATTCTTACATACTCAGTAAACTGCCCACTTAAGTCATTTAGAAACGTTTAATTTATACCGGTGTTCTTTGGTGGTTGGATTTCAATCCAACCATCAAAAATGTCATCCTGGCCGGGATTCGAACCCCGGATCTGTAGATGAAAGGCTGTAACGTTATTATGTTAAAAATTTTCTTATAGAATTAATTTTTTTAAAAATCAATTCTGATTAAAACGAGCTAAATTTATATTTAATATAAATAAAGTTGATATTTATTTGGCGATTTATGGGTAAACTTTTTAAACATACTTTTAATAATAATTATTTCGTATGTTTGAAATAGTTTTGATCTTTCCTGTAAAATTTAAATAAGTTCTTCTCCAAAATCAATCTATAACTGAAATATATACTGGCGTCATTTCTGAGATGAGATTTTGATACGTAATATTTTGTAATATAAGAGAAACTCTATTTACCAAGAAATATTTTAAACGCCAAATAAATTAGCTAAGTTTTATAAAATATATATATTTTAATAAATTAAAGAATTTTTTAACGCCAGTAATTTGTTATTTCAATTACTTTTCATCATGTCTGAGTTAAGTTAATTAAAAAGAGAATATCGTATATGTAGAATTAATTAATCGTCGAAAAGAAAAAAAAAAGATTATGAAATTACGAGAGAATATAATTTTTTTTGACATTAATGGAAAATTATTAAATTTATTGTAAAAAATGTTTTCATTATGTTAAAAAGTGTTAGTATAATTTACATTGTCTTAACTGGAATATTTTTTGACTTTTGATTGTAATATTATATTTGTTAAAATAATAAATATTAGAAGATGGAGGACCTAGTAAATATGAAGTTGTATTTATATCGATGTACTTTTTAAAAGTATTAATTTTTAATCGGTAAATGATAAGCTTTACTTGGTGAAAATCTTAAATAACCAATTGGAAAACGAAAAAAAAATATTAAAAAAACAAAATATATTTTGTTTCATTTTCTAATTTTTGTGATGAATTTTTTATATTTCTCAAATAAATATAATTTTATTTTTTCAAATTTAATTTAGCACCAAAAAATTGTCGTAAGAATCTGAATTAACACAGGCTTGGCAATGTTATTATTATATTACATTAAACACTTACATAACACAATTAATGTAAAAATATATTTTATTTAAAACAATTAATTTTATAAAAAGAAAAAAAATATTTGCTAGCAGTTTTAATTATTTTAAAAATATGTTGTTGATATATATATTTAAAAAATATTGTAAAAGCAAATGAAGTATTATATTTTTAACGTATAATAAATGATTTTAATAAGTAATAATAATAATAATAATGTTATAAATATTAAACTAAAAATCCCTGCCAAGTATTACTAGAATTAAGGAAGAAATATTAATAAATCCTGATAGAGTCTACCGTATCCTTTGATTAGTTCAAATAAAAAAATTCCTGCTAAGAAAGATATGATGCTTTGTAAATAGTTATAAATAAAAAAATATATATATTATATATACAAACAAAAATATTCATTATAAAAAAATGTCGAAATAAATATTATGTGCTGAAATCATTTAATTATGTTAATTATTTATTTTTTAACCAATTACCTGTGTTAATAAAACTCTTTTTAATTACGTTGCGCTAATATTAAAAGTTAGGGTTCAAATACAGAGATAGAAGAACAATTGCTAACATGTACAGGAACCAAACAGCAACAGTAACAATTGAAGAACATAAGAAAGAAGCCCTAATAAGAAAGGGAGTCCGACAAGGATGTTCCCTATCTCCGTTACTTTTTAATCTTTACATTGAACTAGCAGTTAATGATGTTAAAGAACAATTTAGATTCGGAGTAACAGTACAAGGTGAAAAGATAAAGATGCTACGATTTGCTGATGATATAGTAATTCTAGCCGAGAGTAAAAAGGATTTAGAAGAAACAATGAACGGCATAAATGAAGTCCTACGCAAGAACTATCGCGTGAAAATAAACAAGAACAAAACAAAAGTAATGAAATGTAGTAGAAATAACAAAGATGGACCGCTGAATGTGAAAATAGGAGGAGAAAAGATTATGGAGGTAGAAGAATTTTGTTATTTGGGAAGTAAAATTACTAAAGATGGACGAAGCAGGAGCGATATAAAATGCCGAATAGCACAAGCTAAACGAGCCTTCAGTAAGAAATATAATTTGTTTACATCAAAAATTAATTTAAATGTCAGGAAAAGATTTTTGAAAGTGTATGTTTGGAGTGTCCCTTTATATGGAAGTGAAACTTGGACGATCGGAGTATCTGAGAAGAAAAGATTAGAAGCTTTTGAAATGCGGTGCTATAGGAGAATGTTAAAAATCAGATGGGTGGATAAAGTGACAAATGAAGAGGTATTGCGGCAAATAGATGAAGAAAGAAGCGTTTGGAAAAATATAGTTAAAAGAAGAGACAGGCATACTAAGGCATCCTAGAATAGTCGCTTTAATATTGGAAGGACAGGTAGGAGGAAAAAATTGTGTAGGCAGGCCACGTTTGGAATATGTAAAACAAATTTT
Source organism: Lycorma delicatula (assembly GCF_047948215.1). Classification (NCBI taxonomy): domain Eukaryota; kingdom Metazoa; phylum Arthropoda; class Insecta; order Hemiptera; family Fulgoridae; genus Lycorma; species Lycorma delicatula. The sequence continues at coordinate 16,527,690 of NC_134461.1, forward strand.
TAGGGATGTAGGATGTAGAGGGTATACTGAAATGAAACGACTAGCACTAGATAGGGAATCTTGGAGAGCTGCATCAAACCAGTCAAATGACAGAAGACAAAAAAAAAAGTTTAATGTTTACCGTAATAGTGCGTATATTTTCTTAATTTTAATAATAGGTAGTCTACAATTATTGAACCTTTTTTGCTCGAAGTAGTGTTAGCTTATTCTGGGAAAAGTCGAAGAAGAACGGTATGTAAGCAGTCATGACATCGTCAGTGACCTAAACATCCATCACAAAATAGTATTTAACCATTTGGAGAAAACTAAATACAAAAAAAACCTCTAATTTGGGTACCGCATGATCTGACTCAGAAAAATTTATTCGATCGAATTTCTATCTGTGAATCTCTACTGAAAGATAACAAAATCGAAGCATTTCTGAAGCGGTTGATCACGAGTGATGTAAAATGGATAACCTATGACAAAAATGTGCGGAAAAGCTTGTGATCAAACAGAAGAGAAGTTCCACAGTCTCTGACAAATCCCACACTGATAGAAGTTATGCTGTTCGTTTGGTGAGATTGAAAAGATATTGTGCACGACGAGCTGCTGCCGCCAGGCAGAACGATACGTAGTTATACCTGAACTGTCGAGAATTAGTGCGATTACACCAAGCAATTCAAAAGAAACGACCTGAACTGGTCAACAGAAAGGGTTTCATACCACATTGACAACGGCCAGACCGTATATATCTTTAACGACCCATCAGATATTGAAAAAACTTGACTGGGAAGTTTTAATGCATCCACCGTATATCCCCCACCTGGCACCGTCAAAACCTTATTGGATTATCATTTGTTTCGGTATTTTAGAACTCCCTGAATGATATTAAATTGGTTTCAAAAGAGGTCTCTGAAAACAACGTGCCAAAATGCTTTGACCAAAAACCATACAGAAGTTCTATAGTATCAGGATTATGATGTTGCCGGAAAAATGGTAGAGGGTCATCGAAAAAAATGGGGCATATTTAGTCTCATAATGTTATTTTCCAAAAAAAATAAATGTATTCTCAATTTTGCACTCCAAAGAATCAATACTTTTTAGACAACCTGATAGAACATTAATTTTTACTTCCTTGTACTCGTACAAGAAAGTATTGTAATCAAGAAAAATTTCGGTTTTCAGATTTCAATGGAAATATCCATTTTGAACTTTTCTGAATCCATTTTGAGTAGTTTCAGTGTGGCGTGAGTCACAATGACTTAAACGGTCATTTCAACATCACTCAGTCCTCTGAGTACTGCGCAGCTGAAAGCAATGGAAAACTACAGCTGTTTTTTTTTTCCAAGAAAATGTGGCTCTCTGCATTTTCACATAATAATAAAGAAGGTTGAAAAAGAAAATAAATTTATCGTAAATATTAAGAAATAAATGATTTTTTTATCGATTCCATTTGTTTCTTGTAGTTTCTTCTTAAACGGAAAAATTTATATTTTATTTAAACTAGTTGATTACCCGGATATTTATTTATCCCAGTCTTCTAAGATGATAAGCTGGAAGTCTTGCCAAATTAACTTCCCTTAAAGAAGACCATCTACGATTGGAGTAGGTGCTGGAGTTCTCGAACATCATGAATCCAAGATCAATGCATAATGATATCTAAAAATTTCCAATCTCATCGGGACTATCAGAAATCAGCCTAGCGGCTCTATGGATTCGACATTAAAACTATGCATTCGATACTAATATCAGTCGTTTTCGATTTTTTTTACATGTCACCCCGTTTCAACTAGGGGTGGTAGAGGTGTCTTACTGGACGATATTTTTACTTCCTTGTAGAAAGTAAAGGAAGTTAATTGTTTTTTTTCACGATTGTGATCGTGAAAAATTTCGGTTTTCAAATTTTAACGGAAATATCCATTTTGACCATTCCTGAATCCATTTTGATTAGTTTCGGCGTGACGTCTGTACGGACGTAGTTATGAATTTCGCATAACTCAAAAACGATTAGCCGTAGAATGTTGAAATTTTGAATTTAGAACTGATGTAACATCTATTTGTGCACATCCCCTTTTGATTGCAATCGAATGAACCAAGAGTATCCAAAAAAGCCTAAAATCATACATGTACGTATGTATCTAAAAAAGCCCAACATTTTATTTTAATTGCAGTAATAAGCCCTCATTGAGAACTTTTCAACGATTTATCGTAAGTGGTACTTATTTTCATTGGTTCCTGAGTTAACAACCAATTGAAATTTTAATTAATGAAATATTTGAATGTTACAAGGGGTATTTGGTTCAAATCCGACTTAATTTCCTTTTTTTAACTTTTTTTTTTTTAATTTAAGTATATTGATTTATTAACCTCTGTTTGTAAAAAAAAAATTAAGATAAATAATATTCAATAATAACAATAAAATAAAAAAATATGAAAAAATCAGAAGTTATAAGTGAAATAAAATTTTATGTACTTTTAAAAATGTGTATAATATGTAATTCAATAGGCGTACAAAGAAGTCATGCGGTGTCCACATCAGATTTTTTCTTTTTTTGTAAATGTTTCGTCAATCTGCTATTTTTATGATACTTATTGTTATTGTTTTCTACTGTACTACTGAGAGAACAGTTCTTCAAAACTACGTTGTCTACGTACTACGTTTTACCCTCAAAAGTTCTATATAGTACAAGTTTTGAGGAATCATAGTGAAGATTCCTTTTTAATTTGAATATGTGACATAATTTACTTAAGATTCCTACAAAAATGAGACCGATTTGTAAATACAAATTTAAGACAAAAAATAATTATAAAACAAGAGAATTACATATTATAGAAAATTAGACAATCAAAATTAAAAACAAAAAAAAAATACAAATGAAAAATATACAAAAAAGAATTTTTAATTGGCTATAAGATAAATTGCAAAAAAGAAACTTTAAAAAGCAATTACAAAAAACTAAAACTAGATCTTTCATTTTGATGGTTAAACAATAATTATCCTGCATATTGAGAAAAATAGTAAAATAATAAAATAGTAAAAACAGATACGAAAACAAAATTAAAAAAACAATTGTTTTCTTAAATAACAATTGTTTTTTTGTTTAAATGAATATATAAAAATAATAAATTATTGCCCTGAGGTAGATAATTCCCACGTCCGGAACACAACATCTACGTTCCACGTCCAGGGCGGTAACAGCTGTACTTAAGTACATTACATATAGCTGGCTAACGGGGTTCCGAGTGTTGTTTCTCGGATATGCTTTTTTCGGTCGATTTTCATCTATAGGCCGAATTACAGGACTGGAGTTTGCGGCCACCTGCAGATACGAAATTCTTAACGATTATGGAAATGGATTAATACCGCCTTTAGAGCTGGCGATGTGGCGGCCACGGTCAAAGTTATTTTCAGGTGTAACGGAGACCTTTCGTCGTCCACATGCCCCCCGCGATGGCAAGCATGTAGTTAAGGTGCCCATGTTCGGAGCATGGGAGCCCTAAAAGCTTCGGTGTGTAAGGGCTTGGAGTCAGTGCAGAGACTGCGCATCCGCTCTCTGCCAGGACATATGCCGGTTCCACCGGAGTACCGGAACGGACCTCCAGGGTTGGTAGCCCTGGAGTGGGGCTAGCCCACTCCAGCAGCTAGCCCACTCCGGCGGCTAGCCTTACTACAGCAGGGATCAACTGTTCATGCAAACTGAACAACCAAACGTGGCAGAGGGTTCACGGAAACACCCTCGTCTACAACCAGCCGTTTCGCCTGAGGCAAAACGGAGAAAGAGCGCGGAATCTCGTAAAATTGAAGTTGAGGCTAGGAAAAGCTTGCAAAAAGCTTTCTTCAAAAGCAACGTTCCAAAGCCAAAATACTTAGTTGTTACAAAAGAAGACGGTAATTTCTCGAAGGTGAGTCCATTCCTCATCGCTCGAGAAATAACAAAATGTGCTGGAGGCCCTGTTAAGGAAATTAGGAAAATTTTCACAGGACTTCATGTAGAGACTGTAAATGATATACAGTCACAGAAGATCCTAGGTCTTAAAAAAATTGGAGAACTATCTGTACCTGTTGATCCCCACGGCACGGTCAACACCTCAAGGGGTGTTGTGGTCTGTCGGGATCTTCTTAACTGTACGGAGCAGGAAATTGTAGAAGAATTAGCGCCGCAAGGAGTATTAGAATGTCGGAGGTTGAACATGAGAAGGAATGGCGAAGTCCTACCTTCAGCATCCCATGTTCTTACATTTAACCGGCCTACTTTGCCGGAGAAGATAAGAGCGGGCATACATCGGTTGGATGTGGGGGCATTTGTCCCGCAACCAATGCGATGCTTTAAATGTCAACGCTTTGGACACACCGCTGTTAGGTGTGAGAGGCCGCAAATATGCGTGTGCGGTGATGAAGTTCATGAAGGAGAGCCGTGTAAGGAGCCTCCTACCTGTATAAACTGCAGAGGACAGCATTCCTGTAGATCCAGGAACTGCCCTGTTTACAAAGACGAAGTAGCTGTGCAGGAAGTAAAAACCCTGCAAAAAGTCAGCTACTTTGAAGCAAAAAAGATCGTAAACGCCCGCAGACCTAGAGCAACAACAACCTATGCTCAGGCTGCGGCTGCTGTTCCTGCTCCTGCTCCAGTTGCTGTTGATGAGAGTGCAATCATCAACAAACTCGCACCTACCTTGGCTGGCTTAATTGAGAGGATAATTGAAAACAAAATGAAGCCTCTCAGCACTAAAGAACCTGTTAAGCCAAGAATAATTTTACAGCCTCCTGAAGACATATCTCCAAAACAGAAAGTCGCTCCAGTACAGAAGAAAACGGACACTAAACCTGAAATCCAAGTCCGTCTTAGTGAGATTTTAGTTGAAGGTAAGAAAGTGACAGCTACAGAGTCTGTTATGGAGGCTCCCAAGCCTCCTGTAACTGAAGTGGCCTCTAAGCCTCAGAGGCCACAAAAAATTTCACAGGGGGACGAGTGTCCCCCCTTCCACAGGCGGTGACCGGTGCGACCCCCGTGTCGGGGAGCGGCCAGGTTGCCGCCTCTCAATCGGCGCCTGAAACCGGCGCCGATCCATGCCCGTCGTCATCGGCGGCTTCGGTGGTCTCCGATTCGGAGGCCGGAAGCTACGCCGGCGACGACGTTCTCCGCGAACTTGATGCCGTTCGCATAATGGAGAAGAAGAGAAAAAAAGGATGGCCGAAAGGCAAACCCAGACAATAATTTAATTAAAAATTAGCGAGTCGAAGTTAATTAGTTGTACAATGGAACATCAATGGATGTTTTTCAAACATCCATGAGCTCCAACGCTTGGTACATGATGTAGACCCGATTTGTATATGTCTGCAAGAAACGCATTTCCGCCGAAATGAAAATTTTAAATTAAAAGGATTCGATATATTTCGGCGAGATCAACCGCCAAATGTAAGAGTTAGAGGTGGAGTAGCTATATTAACATCGACTAGAGCTACCACCGAAGCGGTTGTTCTAAACACAAACCTACAAGCGGTAGCCGTTAGAATGAAGCGTCCGCTTCAGATCACTGTTTGCAGCATATACTTGCCGAATTTTGATTGGAATAAGGATGACATAGCAAGACTAATTTCCGAGCTTCCCCCACATGTTTTACTGGTGGGTGACTTTAACGCTCATAATTCTCTTTGGGGATCGGATCGAGTAGATCCCCGTGGAAGAGAACTGGAAGGGTTCCTGATGAATTCAGAACTTATTATTTTAAACGACGGATCAGGAACCTTTTTCAATGCCAGAGATGGATCGACGCCCTGTATAGATCTTGCACTTATAAGCGGATCGATAGCACCGAGGTACAGCTTCCATGTCATAGACGATCTGCATGGAAGCGATCATTTCCCAGTGCAAATTGTAACTGATGTTACAAGAAAAACATATCCCATCTCTAAAAGATGGTTATTTGATAAGGCAGATTGGACGAGCTTCACAGCTAGAACGATACTCCCAGAAACAACTGGCGTTATCGGAGACGATGTCGACGCCATAACAAATGCAATAATTGAGTCGGCATCGAGATATATTCCCAAAACATCTGGGAAACGTACCAAGAACCCGTTCCATGGTGGAACGATGAAATAAGTGAAGCTATAAAAAGAAAGAAAAGGGCGTATAACGCCTTTAAGAAGCGTCCTAGTATAGAAAATCTTGTAGCCTTTAAGAAATACAGGGCGTATGCAAAACGTCTTATGATAGACTCGAAAAAACGATCCTGGCAGCAATAGTGTCATCCATTGACAAAACTACTACTGCATCAGATGTTTGAAGGAAAGTGAAGGCGATTTGTGGGCGAAATGATTTTGCTCCCATAACTAGCCTTCAAGATGAAGATGAAATAATAGACATTCCATATGAAATTGCAGAGCAGTTATCCAATCACTTCGAAAAGGCCAGCAGAACGGCCAACTACGAAGAAGATTTTCGTACTAAAAAAGAACAACTTGAAGGTCTACTAAACTTCAGAACTGAGTATAATTACTCATTTAATGTACCATTTAAAATGGAAGAATTCGTGAAAGCGTTGGAAAAATCAGGTAACACAGCTGCTGGTCCGGATGAAATCCACTATAATATGATCAGGCAGCTGAATACCACTGCAAAGCGTAGATTATTAGAACTTTATAATAAAATATGGCGGGATGGAACGTACCCGCAGCAGTGGAAAAAAGCTCATGTTATTCCAGTACCAAAGAAAAATAAAAATTTAACAGACCCCAATAGCTATCGTCCTATTTCTTTGAGGTGTGCTATGGAAAAAATACTGGAAAAAATGATTAATAATCGACTCGTCTGGGTTTTGGAAAAAGAAAACCTGATATCTCCGTATCAAGCAGGTTTTCGGCAATACCATTCTACCACTGATCAAATGATCAGCTTAGAGGACGTTATATATAACAGCTTCATTAAAAGGAAACATTGTGTCGGAGTCTTCTTTGATCTTCAGAAGGCTTTCGATATGACCTGGCGTCATGGTATAATGCTCCAGATACATGAATGGGGCATTCGTGGCAACCTGCCAGTCTTACTGAGCAACTATATGAATGACCGTACTTTCCAAGTACGAGTCAGTAGCGAATATTCATCTGTAAGAAATTTGGAAAGTGGCATACCGCAAGGTTCGCCGTTGAGCGGTACCTTGTTTACCATTGCCATTAATAAATTGATATTAGCCATTCCAGCAGAAATCAGCAAAAGCGTCTATGTTGATGATCTGGCAATTGTGTATGCCAGCAACAAGACTGCTATGGTGAGGTACAAATTGCAACGAGCGATCAATGCTGTAAATAAAATTGCAAAGAATAATGGATTCCAATTCTCACCAGAAAAAACGTGCTGTGTACACTTTTGTAGAAAGAGAATTCCTCATCAAAGTCCTGAGTTAACAATTGATGATAATCCAATACAATATAAAGATAGCGTAAGATATTTAGGACTAGTATTGGATAAATCCCTTACATGGGGATTACATATACAGGACTTGAGTGATAGATGCAAAAGAGCCCTAAACATTATAAAATGTTTATCGAACTTAAATTGGGGCTCAGACAAAGAGACATTATTGAGATTGTATAAAGCATTGGTTCAGTCTAAACTAGACTACGGATGTATCGTATATTCATCCGCTAGAAAGTCGCATTTAAAAAAGTTAGACGTAGTTCATAATAGCGGAATAAGATACGCAACAGGCGCTTTCCGCACAAGTCCGGTGGTTAGTCTGATGTCTGAAGCCGGAATAATGCCACTACATTATAGAAGAGAGATCCTCTTGTTAAGATATGCAGCAAATATATGGGCTTATCCCGCCCATATAAATAATAAACTTTTTAACAACCATCCTATGGCTGCATTATACGAACGTCGTGCTACCTATTCCAGACCAGCCGGAATTAGGTACCACGAATTAAGAAGTAAATATGAAATTGCCATTCCAGATACATTGGCAATTTCTACTAGAGAAATACCGTCATGGCTCTTGCCAGCGGTAAATACAAATTTGGATCTCTCTCAAGGAGAAATAAAAAAGAAACCAGCAGTGATCATCCAACAGGAATTTTTGGCAACCGTCAGTAGTTACGAAGAACATATTAGAATTTATACTGACGGTTCTAAAACCGAACATGGTGTTGGATGCTCAATATATGTAAATAAAGAAGCCCACTTTTGGAAACTGCCAGATGTGGCCAAGTCTGGTCACCGACTTAGAATCGGTCACACGCGATTAACAAATTTATATATGTTAACCGGCGAAGTGAGACCAATGTGCGGTGTTTGTAATAAAACACTGACAATCAAGCATCTAATAGAAGAGTGTACCATATATGAGGACCTCAGAAAGAGGTTCCGTCTTACAAATAATATTAGAGCTGATCTGGATAATGGAAATGAAGAAAATATAGTTGCATTTTTTACACGCCAGTGAACTTCTTAAAAGTCTATAAAATGAATGTTTAAAACTGTGACAAAAGAATCTCTAAGCGGTAGTTTTATATATACATATAAGGGAATCTCGAAGCGTGGCACGTATAGTGACGGGAGGTAGCCCTCTTGCCTAGGCCATTTTGGCTCACCTGCATTCAAGAGCAGTGAGTCGGGGTGTGTCCGATGATGGCATGGGGGACCCTCAAGGGTGGATTGAGGGCGCGAGGCTATGGGTGTACGCCGTGCATGCCTATAGCCTGTTTATAAGAAGGATTCAACTGCCACGGCACCCTGGCGCGAACGATATACTGTTCAACGGCGGTTCTGGTCGCCCCGAGGGTGATTAAACAAACTATAAATGAGACTCGTAGAAGAAAGAAAGAAAGATGTGGTATTGATAAGCTGAAATTTTAATTTTATGGTCTTTTGAGAACCTATCTCAAATTTTAATATTGGGGCCCTTTACACCCCATAAGTGTTTGTGATTGTCCTTGACTTTTATGTCTTAATGTTTATTGTGAAGTTTGTGTTTTTAAATAAAATGTAAGGGCCCTTTACACCTTTACATATGACGATCCTGATGGAGATAATAATTTCTTTTAAAGAATGTGACGAGGGCTAATGACCTTAGCAGTCGATGCCCGTAAAAATTCAGTAAAAAAAATAAATAAATAAATAAATTATGGAAAAACTACAATAATTAGGAAATGCACAAAAAGAAATTAATTTTACCTATATATATTTTTTTTGAGGATATTGAGGTCACTGTGGACCACTTTAGTCAACTCTGCTTCGTCTTTTATTTTTATATTTCTTCTTGATTGCTTTCCAATACTTCTTCATTCTGTCAGATCTTGCTTCTTGAGTTCTTCTGAACAAACCCTCGCTGTTGTTTTCTTTTCTTTAATTTTAAACCCGGAGTTTTCTTCTTTTAGTATTTTTATATTGTCAGTTGTTTCTTAAATCTTCTATTGTGGTTTCTAGTTCTTGCATATCTTGTTTAATTTCGGTTATCCAGGTCGGTGTTTTGGACATTTTCCAGTATTTCTCGACAAATTTCCTGACGATCCTGTTCGGTTCTGTTCGTATTATATGTGCAAAGAAGAAGATTCTTTTCTTTCTAAAGAAGTCTAGAGCAGGTTCTACGTCTTTATTTACCTCTTGGTTTGGTACGAGTCTCCATTCTCTCCCATCAATAAGTCATCTATAATTTACGCGTGTTCTTAGAATTCTACTTTCTATTCTTTGTATCTCTGCTGAGTAGGAAATGTCGGATCTTAATTTGAAGAGTGTTTCGCTCCCATATGATATTTACAGGTTTTTACCTGTATTTATTATGTACATTACAAAACTTATCTCGTTTAGGAAGTTAAGTAGAAAATAAAGTGTTTCTTTAAGATTAATCTGCATCACAAAACTTTCCACTTGAAGCTGACCACAACTTCATGTTCCATTTGTGTTATTGAATTAGATAACATAAAACTTTATCTCAAGAAGAGATAACATGATCATTCAATCGATACAGAAATTTCTCTTTATTCAACACAACTTTTCTATGTTAAATTTAATTTTAACTTGATTGTATCACTTTTTTTGTTACATTAATTTTTTATTATTTTTTTTTTTTTACTATATCCGGATAATTGTTTTGTGTTCTATTAACACTGATTTTTTTGATTTTTTACAAGCCGGTCAGGACTCACTTTGCTCGTCCAACCGTCTAGCTAGGGGGCTCTGCCTATTGGACCCTCCACACATTTGTATCCTCATATTTGTGAGAAAATGAAATATTTAAAGAAAATAAATATTAGCATTTCGCCGCGATGAATTTATTGTAGTGATTTTTTAGCTACAGTTCCATTTATCCATCCACATCGTATGCTCCACATTTATCGCTCCATCTATATATATATATATGTCGGAGAGGGGAGGAGATTTGTCAGGGATTCAACGTTTTGTGTTTCACTCATCTTCACCATTACAAGTGGAGAATATATAAGGTTATAATAGAGTTCAATTAATAAAAATGAGTAGATAACTCGTACAATGAAACAATTACAAATGATAACCATCACTTATCAATAACTCAGTAGTACACGAATTATAATATAAGATTAATTTAATTTAGAACTCAAACAATTTTAAAACAACCTGCGATAGACCGAGGCTCAGGGAAATAACGAATTCGCGATCACCAGGACGTCCGCTCGATCTGGGTTCCAAAGCAAGACTACCCTTTCTCCATATTCTCAAATAATATACCTACTGCATATTTCCTTTTCCTTATTAATTTTATGATACCCCTATCGTCCTGGGATCCCGACTACGTTGACAACCATGTGCCTACCTAGGCCTAAGCCTACCGCAATAAAACAATTTAAACCTTATTTTACAAAATATTACAAGTAATAGTACATTTCTTAAAACTACTAAAAATACCGATATTCTAAAGAATATTCTCATCGTTTTGTCGGAAGATACTCCACTGTACTTTATTCTCCGACATATATATATATATATATATACATATGTATATATATATATTTATTGAATTTATTAAAATAATCTTAATTAAATACTTTCAAAAACTTATTTAAAGAAAAAAAATTATAAACAAGTCTTATAATTAATCATGTTTTATAATATGAAAATTACTACAAAAAAAAAAAGAAAAAAGTAGTTATAACTATTCCAAAACCTAGCACCCAACAAAGAATTCTTGTGTGAATCTGTATGTATATTAATATGTATAACCCCCCACACGTGTAACAACACTTTCGCACCAATTATAATTTCCTTTTTATAAATAATATAGTGAAAATTGTCTGTACAGTTTAACATGGAAAACTAACATAAGTGTAGGAAAATTTGTGTTAAAATATATGGACCGTTTTTAAAGATATTTAGTTTTTAAATTTACTTTCATTTAGAAATTCAAACGATAAATACACACACATAGAGATATATGTGTGTGTGTTTATCACACACACACACAAATAAACACACTTTTTTTCTGTACGTTTTGGCATGTTTTATACATATAATTTTTTAAATATTTTTATTTATAATCGCATTAACAATTAAAATCATTAGCGACTTATCAGTGTAATAATTGTACTGGCAAAAGTGTAGCCTTGAACACAGGCCGACTATTCCTTAGACGTGTGGTTAACTGGAACCCAACCACCAAGGAACACCTGTATCCACCATCTAGTATTCAAATCCTAATTAAAATACTTTTATTAGGATTTAAACCTGAGAACTCTCGACTTAAAATCAAATGATTTACGACGAAGAGTTTACTACTAGACCAACCCGGTAAGTTAAATATTATTTTGTTTTTCATAACAATGAATTTATTTTATAAAAAACTGAACCGTTATTTAAAATTAAAATTTGAAAAAAAAAAAAATTTTAAATCAATTTAAAGAACAAAATGAACGTTTTCAGAAACAAAAATAATAAATTGAGTTTAAAAAAATTCACCAAAAGAAAAACAATTTACTAACTGTTAATTTGGCGTTCACTTTAGAAAATCAAAATTTATAAAAGAATTTTTTAAAAATTATTTTCAGTTTCTAATAATTTAAATAATTTGATTTTATTTTTATTTAAATAAAAATCTGATGTGGACACCATATGACTTCCTTGTACGCCTATTAAATTATTTATAAATCAATATATTTAAATTTAAAAAAAAGTTGAAAAAAAAAGAGATGAAGTCTGATTCGAACCGATGTGCCTTCCCCATCCAAATTTTTCATTAATTAAAATTCATTTGACAATAACTCTGGAAACAATGAAAATAAGTATATTTATGATATATCGTTGAAAATCTTTCAATGAGGGCTTATTACTGCAGTCAAGGAAAAGTCCAAAATCTATTTTTTTTTTTTGGATTTTGGACATTTTTTATTTAGTTGATTGCAATCAAAAAGGGAGGTGCACAACAAGTCCTAAATCCAAAATTTCAACATCTTACGGCTAATCGTTTTTGAGTTATGCGAGATAAATACGTACGTACATACGTCACGCCAAAACTAGTCAAAATAAATTCAGGGATGGTCAAAACTGAAAACCGAAATTTTTTGCGATCACAATACTTTTTTTACTTCGTACAAGTAAAAATTAATTTTATTTTACTTCTTTTAGAATTATTTATATTGACCAATAAAGTAGGCTGCCTATATGAATGAAAACCTTTAGAAAGACCTGCGTTTTAATAAAAGTAAGAAAACTATGCTCAGAAACAAAGTGTAACCTAAAACTTTTTGTAATACAAGAAAGTGTATTATTTTTCTAGTAAATATTTTTTTCAATTTTCCCTAATAATACTTTGAATTTTATAAAGCTGATATATTTTTAATAAAAAAAAGTTACACTCAGTTTGCAATTTTTGCAATTTTTTAGCATGAGTGAGCTTTCACTTAATTTACTTCATCAAAGTAATCGTTTAATCAGGCATCTTCCTTAAGTATAAAAATCCATTATTTTTTTTCCTTTTCTTTTATCATTTTTTTTACGGTACTTTATTTTATTTATTCAATTTTTTGCATTATTTCTATTTCAAATTTATATTGACCAACAAAGTAGGCTGCCTATATGAATGAAAACCTTTAGAAAGACCTACGTTTTAAAAGAAGTAAAAAAAACTAGCAGTAAGTAAGTAGTAAGTAAAATAATATCTTCAAATTTCTGTAGACAGCGTTGAAATTAATTTAAAATATTTTTCACTTGTGTGGAAAATATTTACAACAAAGATCATCAGATGTTTATAAAGACATTAAATATAAAATTATTTAAATTTGGGCAGTTGGTGAAGAGGAAGGCTTAATCATTATTTTAAGAAAAAAAAGGTCGTATTGAACCCCTTTTATTTAAATTGGTTAAAAATTACGTCAAAAAAATACAAAATAAATTAATATTTTTTCAATTATTTTTTTAATTTTAAAATCGAAGCGCAGATTGAAAACTGTTAAACTGCTGTCATTATTTTTTTAATTTAGTTACATTAAAAAGTTAAAACTTATAGAAAAATAAAAAATTATTATTTTTTTGAGGTATCTTTTCTTTTAGTATATTTGATTTTACTTTAAATGTAATTCTCATTTAGATTAAATGTACGGATTATTTTTTTTACAACCCAGGAAACTTGCGTGTTTTTTACGAGTGATTTAAAAACAAACAACGTAAAAAAGACTACTACCAAATGTGAACTACGATTATGTGGAATATAGAAATATTTATTAATTTTTTCCTTCAAAAATATATACATATATTACATATATGCAGTAAAAACAATCTGTAAAATGTATTATTTCCAGTAAAATATACATGAGCTTATTACTTTACATTATCTCTCACATTCTTTATCGTAAGAGATGCACTTCAACATTTAAAGTACACGAAGTACTAATCATATTTGTTTTCTTTGAAAGTAATTATTTTCACTACACAATTAGCGTATGCGGTAAGTAGGGAGAAGGAATCATTATTAGGAAAAAAATATTACCTGAAATTTAATGAGCTTTGCAATAATAATACACAATAGTGTATTTGGTTCAAAGAAGAAACCATCAGATTCATTTCTCACTATCCATAAAAATCCTGGCATGAAAACATTGTTATTATTAAGAATAGCTTCACCCTATTTTTGGGAGCGATTTTGTTTTGTGTCAAGCTTATAAACGGTGGGTTTATAGATGACTACCTATAAAATTAACCCACCGGGTTGGTCTAGTGGTAAACGCGTCTTCCCAAATCAGTTGATTTGGAAGTAGAGAGTTCTAGCGTTCAAGTCCGGGTAAAGTCAGTTATTTTTACACAGATGTGAATACTAGATCGTGGATACCGGTGTTCTTTGGTGGCTGGGTATCAATTAACCACATATCTCAGGAACGGTCGGACTGAGATTGTAGAAGACTATACTTCATTTACACTCATACATATCATCCTCTGAAGTTACGGTAATTCCCGGAGGCTAAACAGAAAAAAGAAAGAAAAAGCTGCCTATAAGCATTACGGTTTTAATATCTAACGAACACACGAGGGCGGTCCAGAAAGTAACTTACATTTGCGCCTAGCGTGGCGAAGGGTGGGGGTAGAGCCGCCATCTTGGCATCAAAATGGTTCTACCCTCAGTACGCATCAAACTGTTGTAGCGTGTGGACTGTGATTTTTCTATTTTGTTCGTTGTTAATTATTGAAATGTGCGCTTCAATAGAAAATCCCAGGAATAGAGTGAGGTGCGTTCAGCGATTAGGTTTTTACTGACAAAAAACCTCAAACCGATTGAAATTCATCGGCAACTTTGTGAGGTGTACGGAAATGGAATAATGAGTGATGGTGGAGTAAGGCGGTGGTGCATTAAGTTTAAAAGTGGCCGCATCAATGTTCATGATGAGTACCGCAGTGTCAACCTAGTCTTGTGACTGATGAACTGACGATGAAAATCAGCGATAAAATTCATGAAAATCGCCGAATTACGATTACGGAACTCTCGGTTTATTTCCCCCAAATTTCACGAAGTCTGCCGCATGAAATTGTATCGGCGAGATGGGTGCAAAAAATCAAAGGCGGCAGATTTGTACACAGAAGGAACTGAAAAGTTTGTGCATCTTATAAGTGCCTCAATTTAAACGGCGACTATGTAGAAAAATAGTTTAAGATTGTCCCTTTCAAATGTATATAATAAAATTTTTTTTTTTTTCATGTGGTTGAGTTTTTTATTTGAAAACTTAAGTTACTTTCTAGACAGCCCTCTTAAAATTCATTTAAAATTAAAAAGTTTTAAAAATAGTTTAACAAATAGCCGATTTATGGCAGAAAAATGGATTTATGTTTTTTTTATTTCCACCACTTTACGTCAATTCGATGAAATATTAATCGTTTTTATTTATTGTTAATTTTAGTATTGTAAATAAGTATCAAATTAAGTGAAAAAAGAGTATATTAATGTGATTTGTCTATCCGAACTTGGGATATAAAGTTTTATATAAAAATAACAAAATGGCGGACAGTGGGAGAACGAAGGAGAAATTGCCATTTTTCCGAACGATATTTTTTGTTTAGTTTTACAAGTAGAATCCGAAAAAGTATAGCCAGCTGGCTATACTTTTAAATATAATACTTTTATATATACTTTTAAATATATATTTAAGATTCCTAATAACATTTCAGATAACTATTAAAATTGTGTGTGTGTGTGTGTGTGTGTGTGTGTGTGTGTGTGTGTGTGTGTGTGTGTGTGTGTGTGTGTGTGTGTGTGTGTGTGTGTGTGTGTGTGTGTGTGTGAAGTTATTTTAATATTTTTTATGCATCACTTAGATTATGCTGCGGTGTTTATAAATTATATTTTTGATAACAGGCCTATCTATTTCCGTTTTACATGATATCGCAACATTATGGTAAGTTAATGGTTTAAGCGGTAGTTTTACATTTCATAATTATAGATAAATATTTAATACACCGGATTATAAAATAATTTTAAATCACATTAAGAAAATTATTTGTTATACTAACAGGCATTCCTTGTAGAATAATTACACAATTGAAATATTGTACATAGAAGTTATCTACGCGGGTTACAGCTTGTAATAATTAAATTTCACGTACAGATTATCAGTGGATTTTTGTAGATTTGATATTATACTGCCTTGTAATACTAAGTTCCGACCTATTATACCTTGACTTAAAGATTTTGTGACGAAGAAAACTTATTAAAAAAAATTATGCATATTACTGGTTTTTCTTCACGTTAAATAGGAGTATAAATATAGTATGTAATGTATCGTTTCTAAATAAAATTCAAATTTTTCTAACTTTTCTTTGTTATTATCTTTAATAAGATAATAACTTATCTTATTAAAATCCTCTAAAAATTTTGTTTAAAAATGTTATGTGTTTATTAAACATTTTACGAAGTTACTGTATGTCAAACATAAAAAAGTGAGTTTTTTTGACACTTTACTGGTTTTCATCCTAAATTTCTCAAAAACTACTGCAGATACGGTTCTGAGACCTATTTTACTAGAATTTTCAAGTCAAAAAACCATAATAAATAACTAATTCTGCACCTTAATTAACGTCCTAAAACTTTCAGTACGACCTCGTTTCACCGGAGTAGCCGAAATCCAAGTGAAATCTTTCACTAGCCATAACTTGCAAACGAAGACTTTTAGGACATATGTTTATAAATGAACTTTTTCCATTATTTTCCCAAGTGGAATAGGTTATGAAAGTTCCAGGAGAACATCGAGATACACTATGTATTCATCCACCAACCTCCTGTTGGCGAAGTGATAGCATCTTTGCTTTTCATCTGGAAGGTTCCAGGTTTGAATCCTGGAAAAATTTAGAATTTTTTCATACGGTATAAGATTAATTTTTTATCAATAAAGTAAAAGATACAAATATTTCACCGTGACGTGACATATACAGCAAGAAATCTAATTCGATAAATGCAAAAATAAGACGTTATACCGTAGGATTCGAACAGAAACCCTAGAAGTAAAAGGATGTATATTACTAAACAATAAAAGTTGGTTAGAAATACTGGAAAAGAGGGAAAGGAAGATTCTCAAAAAGACCCTAGGCGGAAAAAGAAATCTCAAAAAAATTTTAAGACCAAATCGGAAAACAGAAAAACTCACAACCTTTAGGAAAAAGAGGGTTATGCTTTTATAGTCACATCAAGAGAATTCCCACGGAGAGGCTAGAAAAAATAATTCTAGAATTCATACAAGATATAGACATAATCAATTTGTATAAGTAGATAGTCGATGACATGAAAGAAACAAAATAAAACTGGAAGTGATAACAAACAAGTAGGAGTATCTAGGGGTTGAAGAGAATAAAACAGAACCGAACACATGGTTCAAATCCATATGAATCGATGAAATTCGTGTGAAGAAAAAAACAAATGTTATATCAGTGTATCTTAATTGTTGAGGTTAAATTAACGGAAGCACTAAGAGCTGATCAAACTGATTCAAAATATCATTTCCAGAAAATATCTTCTTTTTTTTTAAATATGCAAATTATAGTTTATGATTTACAAAGTTATTATTAATTTAGAAATTATTAAATTGATTTCGTTTATAACAAAATAAAACCGTATGCTTTGGCTTTGAAATGCCTTAATAAAATGTTAACCTCGTAATCATTAAATATTTATTGTGCTCAAGTATAAAATCCGTCTAAAATATATTGTTACTTGTTTGGCTGCTTAAAAAAATCTGTAGTGGACACCACATGACTTCCTTGTACGCATAATAAATTACATATACACATCTTTTGCTACACTTCATTTAAACTTATTTCCTTAGAAAGTGAGATACAACCATCCAATTCTTTAATAAAGTGGAGAGTTACACAATTGCCTTGTGGTGGACACCACATTGCATTAAATTTTTTTATTGTATCCAAATCAGCATTTTAAATTAGTTTATATATTAATTTTGTTTCACGTCGTTTAAGTAATTATGTGGTGTAAGTGAGAACGTGTCGGATCTGTAATCATGCACACATCGATTCGAATACGACTTCAAATACATATGTATATATATATATATATATATATATATATATATATATATATATATTCTTCTTTTTTTTTAAATTTAAATATATTGATTTATTAATTAACCTGTGTAAGAATTTTTGAATTGAAATGGAAAGAACATACAATTTTATTTCACTAACTTCTGATTTTTTTCATATTTATTTTTAGTTATTATTGAATTATAATTTATTTAATTTTTTTTACAATCTGAGGTTAATAATTATTAATAAATCAATATATTTAAATAAAAAAAAAAAAATGTATGTATGTGAAGTCGGATTCGATCCGATGTGCCTTTCCCTTGTAAGGTCCAAATATAATTTTCAAAGCATTTGACACCGTTAGTATTAATTCAATTGTGTAAATTAAAGTTCCACTTACCAATAATATTAAAATATATTTCTAAGTACTTTCGGAGTTGCTACTCCATCATCAGGGATTTATTATAATATGTTAATTCAAAATTCATGTCATATGTATAATTATATTTAAATTCATAATAGTCCGTAAGATATTTACGACTATTATCTATTATCGATAGTAGTCGTAAACACCTTACGGACATGTCGTTACAGTCTTATTAACGTAAAAATTATTTGTTAATTCTTGACGTCCTACTATTACGAACATAACAATTTCAATTTAAATATAATTATACATATGACATATGAATTTTGATTTAACATCTTATAAGAAATCCCTGATGATAGAATAGCAACTCCAAAAGTAGTTGGAAATATATTTTTAAATTGTTGGTAAATGAAACTTTCATTCATACAGATCCAAATATTTCATTAATGAAATTTTTTATTTGGCTATAACTCTAGAACCAATGAAAATAAATACCACTTATGATATATCGTTGAAATACGCTAACGAGACCTTATTACTGCAGTTAAGAAAATTTCGAAAATCCAATTTTTCGGATTTTGGACTTTTTTGAATACTTTTGGTCCAGTCGATTGCAATCAAAAGGGGAGGTGCTGAAGTTGAAGCTGAAGTGAATTACAACAGTTCTAAACCCAAAATTTCAACATTCTACGGCTAATCGTTTTTGAGTTATGTACAGACGTCACACCGAAACTAGTCAAAATGTATTCAGGGATGCTCAAAATGGATATTTCCGTTGAAATCTAGAAACCGAAATTTTTCGCGATAACAATACTTACTTTACTTCATACAAGGAAGTAAACGTCAGACGAATTTTCAAGTTCCAAAAATTTACGGTTAGATTATTCTTTGGCGTTAATAATTGTGAAACATGTTGCCGATATTTGGAAAGTTAAACATTAACGTATCCTTGTATTTACAATTAAGTTTGTGCAATGTTGGTAAAATATATAATTTTTTTTTTTTTTTAAATAACAAATCTACTTCTATCAAATTAGACAACAGATATTAATATTTTATTATTATAATAATGTTATAATTTAATATTTTTCGTAAAGTTACCCGAAATATGAAACCAGAAACGAAACTGTTTTCGTATAACTCAACTAAATATTTTGCCTTACGAGAAAACTCCTTATTACGTTCTGATTGCTACTTTTAATAAATTGCCGAACCCTTCCGTAATTTCCAGAATCTTCCATTAATTTATTTAAAATACAATTAAACGATTTTTTTTGTAGAAATAATATTACTTCATTGATAACTTTTTAAATAATATTAATTTAAATAAAAGCCCCTGAATTTTGCAATCACCGTGT
This sequence comes from Lycorma delicatula, assembly GCF_047948215.1. Lineage (NCBI taxonomy): Eukaryota > Metazoa > Arthropoda > Insecta > Hemiptera > Fulgoridae > Lycorma > Lycorma delicatula. The sequence goes on from NC_134461.1 coordinate 16,547,384, forward strand.
ACATAAATATATACTAAAATTTACTTTCAATAACGCCTTCTAAATTATTTAACTTTTCTGTCATCATACCTCTAAAGCTACCGTGCAAGAAGGAAAGTAAGTATGGTAATCGGTTAAACTGTTTTTTTTTTCATTTCTTGAAGTTTCATGACCCAGGGACTCCTCCCCCCCTCCAAAAAAAAAATAAAGTGGAAGGTAATGTTTGTACGTACATATATACGTGTGTTGACGAATTTAAAACTTAATACCATTTGACTGGATAAACCGATTTTGATGAAATTTGGCACAAATATACGAGGCAATTTGTTGGTAAATTTTTTGGGTTAATATTTCCAAGGGGTAAAAAAAGTTTGTTAGGGTCAATATCTCAAAATTATGCACCACTATATATTAAAATCAGTACATGCATGCGTACTTATCTTATTAATTTAAAATAAAAAACTTATCCCAAAATTCTCCTCTTCGCCAAAAATCAAGAAGTTAACTTTTTTCTTAAATATTTTTTAACTTATTTATTTTTATATCTTTCTAGGCATAGCAGTAGTGTAAACGACCAATCTAAAAATATTTTGGCTGTAATATTCGGGATAGGAAAGCCAATAAAAATTTTAAAATATCGGTTTTTGGAATTTATTAAAACTTTTTTTTTGTTTATTTAAACTTTTTTAACTTTTAGTAAACCTTTTTTTATATATCATTATTTTTTAACTGTCTCAGAATAATTAAATACCATGAAAAGTATTGCAACTTTGTTATCTTATCTATGAAATCTATGAAATCTACCTAAAAAAGCTACCTAGTATAATGGGTGCCATGACTCAACTACTGGAAAATTTCGACATATCTTCGCGTTTCATATTTCCCAGACCCCAAAACCGCCGTCAGTTCAAAAGTGCCTACCACCGTCAGTTCAAATGAAATATATACATATTTCATTTGTGGTCACGATTACTGCCGTAATATCGCGCCAATCACTTTCAAATTGATGCATAAAATACAACGACCCAAAATCTCGATTGAGTTCGTTAATGAGTAAAATCGGATCGTGGGATTGAAATGGGGGGGGGGGGGGGGGGCTTTTTCGTAAAAACAAAATATCGCTATAATTTTCTTATTAAGTAAAATATCGAATTCGTTTAAATATCCTGCCATTCTTTGGATAAGGGTCTAAAACTTATTTAAATAAACTTTTTTGATACCACCAACTATTGGCTCAGGAGGTTGAAAAAATATGGTTTCTAAGACAAGAAACATCATACTTCCCTTAATAGGCACACTCTCGAAACGGTTTTAAGTGGTCATTAATCCTGTAAACCACACCTAAAGTTTTTTTAAATCAATTTTTGATATGACCAACCCTTACGGCAAGGGATGACCATAATGTTGCTGGAATTTAAGAAGATGAAGGAGCTTGTCGTATGCTAAATATATGACACTTTTATCACATGCAACCACTGTCGTATTGATTAAATTTTAAGTTTTCCTTAACATTAAGGTGGAATCTTTTTTATCCTCTACTTAACACCGGTGAAATCTACCTCCGCCTTCCGGCGTGCCAAAAGGGAATTTTTTTTTTATATAAAATTTTATACTATTTTTTACATTTATGGTCTTCACGTATTTACCATAATATTATTTAATGTGAACTAATAAATATAACTTTAATCATTTTTTTTTTATTATTTTATTATTAATGGTGTATTTTGGGTACGATGGATTTGATTAAATTTTACTACGGTTTTCCTTTGATCCATTCCTGCAAATATTGGACAGTTTATTTGTTTTTATATGATGCAGCATATCTACCCATTAGTAACCTGATATATGTAATCTATTATTAAGTACTGACAGATTAAAAACTTATTAATTTATCCAGGTTAATCTAATTTATAATTTTCGAAGCGAAAAAAACGTGATTTCTTTTACAGTTCTCCTGATAAAAATTAATCTATAATTATATATATATATATATATATATATATATCGAGTAATATTTTGAACTGCATAAAATTCAGTTAAGAATACATTACTATTATATAGCCTAGGTGAAAACACGAATAACTTATAATTTAAAATTAGTATGTCATATGACTCATACATACCTAACCTACAATTTTGTTACACACGTACAAAAAAAGAAAAAAGAAAAAAGCGAACTAAAAATAGATACAACATAATTCAACGGATACCAGTAATTAAATTAATAACAGTAATGTATAAAATACCAAAAAAGAACAATTTTAAAACGAATTAAAAATAAAACTTAACTACAATTACAGGAAAAATGTTAAATAAATTTAAAAAGTACATTTATTTAAACTAAACAATTTAATCGGTTAAGGTTTAATTATCAAAGAGGACAATAAATCTATTTTAATGATAGAGTACATTCCACTTTATGTAAACTATTCTTTTACAGGATCAAAATAGTTTTACGAAAAAATTATAGCCCTATTTAGTGAGGTACAAAATATATTTAAATGTATTTAAATTACTACATAACCTTTAAATAATATTATAAACATAAACTCAGCGAGGAGGGGAAACATAATTAAACATAATGTTGTGTAAGTAAGTGTAATTACATTTTAGAGTATTTACAGGTGTGAAGCCGTCATGGTATAGTGTGGGGGTGAAGCACAGAGTGCAACTCGCGGACCGAGACCACAGCTCTGTATGAAAGCCACCATGGTTTAATTTAATTGTGGCTTTTACCTACAATTTGTCTAGGAAAACAGTTCTGACGCTTCCGGTCTACGAGGGGAAACGGAAATGACCATTATCCTCGAGTGACGTCAGATGTGCGCTCCAGTACCGGGTAAATAAATCCTCCTTGCGAACTACAAAACACTGCGGTCAACGCTGTTTCCTAACATGAATTTAATTATTATTACTGTTTTAATAGAATATAATAATTTGTTTTTCCCACCTACATTGTTAAATTAATAATAATAAAAGATTAAATAATAAAATCGGATTGTTTTAAGATTCTATGATACATCTTAAAGTGGATCACAATGTATATTATGACTCATGAAAACAAACGCTTTTTATCTTTACTACAAGTTTGGTTATAAATTTGACCTTGATATTTTTATAATGATATTTTAAAAACAAATACCATGCCTGGCTGATAAATTTTGCACACTAGCGAACTACATGGAGACAGAAGGTACTATCGAGTTGGGCGTGGCAGCACATGATAGCTAAACTCCACCCCTACAAACTTGCGATAATGCGTTGAAATCCGTTTACCGGTATGTTTTCAGTAGCAGTTAAAATGGAGTCGAGTATTGCCAATATGTCAACACGGTTAAAACAGTGCGCAGCGATCGAACAGCACAATATGTGAAGTTTACGAATATTTTTTATCGATTAAAAGCGGTTTACGGTAGTGAAACTGTTGATAGGAATAATTTGAATAGATGGACATTGAAATTTCGTGAATTTGAAGCTGATAAAGCAACAATGAGGACGCACCTCTCAGGGGAAGTTTCTGTGACTGACGAGAAACATCGAAAGGATGTGGACGATTTGCTTCAAAGTGACCGGAAATCATCCAGAAATGCATCGCTATTTAGTTAGACGTATCTAAAGAACGAGTACGCCATACTATCGAGAAATTGGATTACCGTAAAATCTGTGCACGATGGGTACCGCATAATCTCTCTGATGACTCTCCGCAAGCTGAAGTTTGAGCCTAATCGCCATCCGCCTTACTCGACGGATATAGCTCCGTGCGACTTCCAGTTCTTCCCTCATCTCAAAAGGGATCTCAAAGGTAATTACACCACGGAAGATGAGGTAAAGGAAGCTATGACCACTTGGATCTGAGAAAGACAACCAGAATTTTAAAGTGACGAATGCAAAAACTTATCACACGTTAGGAAAAGTATATCAGTGTAAACGGGAATTATACTGAAAAATAAATACTGCATTTTGCAGCTAAGGTATTGTACTTTTATTCATTTTTTATTTCATTCCAACATCTCTTTTCATTTCCATGCTACGCATAAATGTGTGAAATTAATCAGCCGAGCTTCGTAAAAGGAAAATATCTTTCTTACTAATTCATTCAAGTACCGAATAGCTACAAAGCAGAAATTGGTTTTAATTATTAAAAAAAAGATACTCAAAGAAATTAAGAAATAATATTTGTAATAACAAATCGTAATAGCTTAAATTAAATAAAAAGGGATGAAAAGACAACAAGAATTGGGTAACTTGGAATATTTGGTGCATTTTTTCACGACTGCCTGAAAAGGACTGTAATGTATTTAGAGTGTATATAGTATGTTTCTTCCACCGTAGCAGCTCAACAGATTAACCGATTTAGATATACGACCCCGCATTGGAATCCTTACGTTACCGGGAGTGCTATAGACTATATATATACATACATACGTATATTATATATGCAAGTGATTCAAAAGGAAAGCGAAATAATATGGAAAAGTGATTATAGAGCTTGAAATAAGGAAAAAAGTAAGTACATACTGTATCCAAAACGCTTTATTATCGAGTTACGGCTAGCAAAAACTTTCGCCCAGATTTCAGTTCCCCCGGTGAAAATTCAGTATGTTACTGGCAAACTTGATGGTTTCTTAAGTTTAATTGACCTGAAAAAATCGAATAAAACAAGTCCCATAGCTAAATTTCCCGTAGTTTTCATGATATCCAATATAAAACAGAAAGATTTAGTGACGTAAAAATTTTTTACATACTTTTCTTTACTCATTTTCGTTTCACGGTTTACGATTAGTGGATAGTACACATGCGCAGTAGGTTATTGGGATGAGCCGGCCCCCGTGGTGCGAGTGGTAGCGTCTTGGCCTTTCCTCCGGAGGTACCGGATTTGAATTCCGGTCACGATAATCGAGATTGGAATGCAAGCATTGGAAAAGGCAAGGAAGGAAATATAGTGGGTGAATACGGGCTGGGCAAAAGGAATGAAAGAGGGGACCGACTTATAGAATTTTGCACGAAGTATAATTTAGTAATTGCCAACACCCAATTTAAAAATCATAATAGAAGAATATACACTTGGAAAAAGCCAGGCGATACTGGAAGGTATCAGATAGATTATATAATGGTTAAGCAAAGATTTAGAAATCAACTCATTGACTGCAAAACTTACCCTGGAGCAGACATTGATAGCGATCATAATTTGGTGATAATGAAATGTAGATTGGGGTTTAAAAACCTGAAGAAAAGGTGTCAGATGAATCGGTGGAATTTAGATAAGCTTGACGAAGAAGAGGTAAAGAAGATTTTTTTGATTTTAAAGAAGATTTTTTTGAGGAGGACATCGCAAGAGGTCTGAGTAAAAAAGATAAGGTAGAAAATGTAGAAGAAGAATGGGAGAATGTTAAAAAGGAAATTCTTAAATCAGCAGAAGCAAACTTAGGCGGAATAAAGAGAACCGGTAGAAAACCTTGGGTTTCAGACGATATATTGCAGCTGATGGATGAACGTAGAAAATATAAGAATACTAGTGATGAAGAAAGTAAAAGGAACTATCGGCAATTAAAAAATGCTATAAACAGGAAGTGCAAACTGGTGAAAGAAGAGTGGATTAAAGAAAAGTGTTCAGAAGTGGAAAGAGAAATGAACATTGGTAAAATAGACGGAGCATACAGGAAAGTTAAGGAAAATTTTGGGGTACATAAATTAAAATCTAATAATGTGTTAAACAAAGATGGTACACCAATATGTAATACGAAAGGTAAAGTCGATAGATGGGTGGAATATATTGAAGAGTTATACGGAGGAAATGAATTAGAAAATGGTGTTATAGAGGAAGAAGAGGAAGTTGAGGAGGATGAAATGGGAGAAACAATACTGAGATCTGAATTTAAGAGAGCATTAAAAGATTTAAATGGCAGAAAGGCTCCTGGAATAGACGGAATACCTGTAGAATTACTGCGCAGTGCAGGTGAGGAAGCGATTGATAGATTATACAAACTGGTGTGTAATATTTATGAAAATGGAGAATTTCTATCAGACTTCAAAAAAAGTGTTATAGTTATGATACCAAAGAAAGCAGGGGCAGATAAATGTGAAGAATACAGAACAATTAGTTTAACTAGTCATGCATCAAAAATCTTAACTAGAATTTTATACAGAAGAATTGAGAGGAGAGTGGAAGAAGTGTTAGGAGAAGACCAATTTGGTTTCAGGAAAAGTATAGGGACAAGGGAAGCAATTTTAGGCCTCAGATTAATAGTAGAAGGAAGATTAAAGAAAAACAAACCAACATACTTGGCGTTTATAGGCCTAGAAAAGGATTTCGATAACATAGACTGGAACAAAATGTTCAGCATTTTAAAAAAGTTAGGGTTCAAATACAGAGATAGAAGAACAATTGCTAACATGTACAGGAACCAAACAGCAACAATAACAATTGAAGAACATAAGAAGAAGCCCTAATAAGAAAGGGAGTCCGACAAGGATGTTCCCTATCTCCGTTACTTTTTAATCTTTACATGGAACTAGCAGTTAATGATGTTAAAGAACAATTTAGATTCGGAGTAACAGTACAAGGTGAAAAGATAAAGATGCTACGATTTGCTGATGATATAGTAATTCTAGCCGAGAGTAAAAAGGATTTAGAAGAAACAATGAACGGCATAGATGAAGTCCTACGCAAGAACTATCGCGTGGAAATAAACAAGAACAAAACAAAAGTAATGAAATTTAGTAGAAATAACAAAGATGGACCGCTGAATGTGAAAATAGGAGGAGAAAAGATTATGGAGGTAGAAGAATTTTGTTATTTGGGAAGTAAAATTACTAAAGATGGACGAAGCAGGAGCGATATAAAATGCCGAATAGCACAAGCTAAACGAGCCTTCAGTAAGAAATATAATTTGTTTACATCAAAAATTAATTTAAATGTCAGGAAAAGATTTTTGAAAGTGTATGTTTGGAGTGTCGCTTTATATGGAAGTGAAACTTGGACAATCGGAGTATCTGAGAAGAAAAGGTTAGAAGCTTTTGAAATGCGGTGCAATAGAAGAATGTTAAAAATCAGATGGTTGGATAAAGTGACAAATGAAGAGGTATTGCGGCAAATAGATGAAGAAAGAAGCATTCGGAAAAATATAGTTAAAAGAAGAGACGGACTTATAGGCCACATACTAAGGCATCCTGGAATAGTCGCTTTAATTTTGGAAGGACAGGTAGAAGGAAAAAATTGTGTAGGCAGGCCACGTTTGGAATATGTAAAACAAATTGTTAGGGATGTAGGATGTAGAGGGTATACTGAAATCAAACGACTAGTACTAGATAGGGAATCTTGGAGAGCTGCATCAAACCAGTCAAATGACTGAAGACAAAAAAGAAAAAAATATTCGACTAGTGTTAATTTGTTACATATCTTATTTTTTCTTTTGTATGACTTCTGACAACTTTTTTATATATTGAATTGCTTGTTCTGTTTTGCTAACCATTTAGTTTTATCCTTATATTTTTTTTTTATTAATTGCAAATTTTATTGTACTATTCTGTGTCATTATTACTGCAAATTTACTTTTAGTTTCATTGTTCAGGAAACTTGATTGTAAATAAAACAATACACAAAAAAAAACGTTCAATACCGATTAAAATTATGTCACAATCCTAATCTTTCCACATGAAACATAGGAGTGTGATGATCTCATACAAAAAGTATATCGTTTTGAGGTAGAAATATTTGATAAATTTCATTATTTTTTTTTATATATATTTAACGATTGAAATATTATTTAATGGTTACCATATTTTATTTATAAACACTGTATTTATATTTTTATAATGTAAGAAATTAAAAAATTTGTTTTATCCCTTAACGAAGAAATATAAGTTAATTTAAAAAAAACATATTCTACAAAATAACGGAATAACACAAATTAACTGTAATAAATATATACCATACATAGTCGAATTGTACACGTGAATGACAACGCTATTTTTTCCGCTACTTCCGTTTGAATCACCTATCAGCTTATAACCTCGATCCATAACCTCGATCAGCTAGCTTATAAACTAGATAGATATTTTTAGTTTATCCTAATAAATAAAAAAATAAATAGTAAAACGTGATTTTGTTTTATCAATATAATTTACAATTGGTCGCCAAACAGATTGCGGCCATAAGTAAAATTTTTGTTTACATTTCTGTAATGTATCAAGAGACCATCCAAAGATAGCCCACCTTAAATGCAGTATTAGTAATATGCAGAACCTCTCATGATACAAACGAAGTAATAAAAAAAACAAAGATAACAGATTTGGTTTGATTTGTTTGGCATTTCTCCCACCACCACCCCATTCGGTCGCCCTAAAGAGTAAGACCGAATGTCTGTGCCTCAAACGGCTACTAAGTCTCGAACAGTTTAGCGAACAGTAAACTAACATAGCTCCAGCGGACTATGCGTGTTGCCATACACCATCGGCTTACGTGTCCCAACCGCTCACTTGTTATATATTTGTTAAAATGGGTACGCGCACCCCGTCAACTACCAAAAATATGCATGACATCCATAATAAAATTTATTTCGTCTAGGCAGAAATTCGCTGCCACGCCTAAGTCGCTGAATACCAGCAAGTATCTGTCCACCATTTTATAGCGCTTGGAGCCATAATAATTGGCTGGTGGTTAGCCATACTCAGGGTTAGCTTCCCACTGCAATGCCGTAAGAGTCTTTCCCGTAAGCAAACTACGGATGCCGGTTGAACAAAGCAACCGCATCTAGGAACTCCCACACGGTCAGACAATGCGGCTCTCGCCACATTGACTCGCCGCTTGTGAACGGCCAATTTTCTCCTTGACTTCTAAGTTCCAGGGTGGCCCGGTCTCTGCCCTCTCCGCCAAGAGCCAAGAGGTAACAGATAACAAATAATAAAGTTAGATAAAAGCAGATAATAATAAAGTCATCCAAGCAGTGACGGCTCGCTTAGAGGCACTGTATAACTGCAGCACCCCCTATTTCCACTTGATATTATCGATAATATTCAATATAATAAGCCCTTTAGTCTTTATACTTGTACAATATATAGTCCTTAAGCTTAATATCAGTAGCCGTCCCCCAGTTTATGAAAAAGATACAAAAATCTTTATCTAGAACTGTGCGCTTCACTGTTCCAGCGGCGTGGTATTTGGCTGTTGTGCGCATGCGCACATAGGAACCTGCACGCGGGGCTCCGAGAGAACTGTTGCTACCGCAGTGCCGACCCTTGCGTGCTGGTGGGAGGTAGTTTTTTTTTTACTCCGCATCGTTCCTTGTTCGTTCCCTTTCCTAGTTTAGTCAGTGGAAGGAATATGAAAGCGGTTTAGTTGTTTTTTTCTGTAGTGATCACAAGATGGCGGAAAGCAAGGGTTCTTTGATTGCCAAATCTGTCCAAAAACGCGCTGGAAGGGCGAAAGGGCTGGAAGGGCGTAATTAGTTTTACTAATTACGTATTTGTTTCTGTGTACATAGACATTTAAATTAAGCACCGTTGGACTATAGTGTTTTTCAGGGGTTATTTTATTAAATTATTATCTAATAATACATTATTTTTTTTAAACCTCTGGAACCACCGTTAAGTATTGCTTAAGAGGACGAAATGAAAAATTTTTAGCGTGTGAAAATGCCATGCATGACCGGGATTCGAACCCAGAACCTCCGGATAAAAGGCCGAGACATTACTACTCGCGCCATGGAGGCCGGCTATCTAATAACACTAAAACATATTATCTGTATTGATATTTTATTATTTATTCGGCTAAACCGAATACTGTTTGTAAGCACAATGTGCTTACCATATTCTTGAACGTGATAAAGTGTAGAATTAGATTATTATTCTGCTTCCAGCTATTCTATTTGATTCACTTTTTTCTTCGGTTCTTTTATTTTACAGAAAATTTTAACCATGGCCTTGAAAAAACCCATAAAAGGTTTTCTGGAAAAGCACCCCACTAATTTTAGCTACAAGCCGCCACTGCATCCAGTTAAAGGCCGATAAAAACGATGGAGTCACAAACCATAAAGCAAAGCAACAAAGAAAGATTTTCAGCAGAAAATCACTGCCGACTCAGAATTAACCACCAGTTTCAACAAATGTCAAATTACAATATTGATTCTTAAAACTTAAGCAATCTTTAACATAATAACTTGTGTATCATCCCACGGGTCATGCACTCCAATGATCATAAATGCCGACAAAAGATCAGCGAGGTTCAATATAACACAATAACCACTGTATTTTCCCACAGGTCATGCACTCCAATGATTATAAATGCTGTCAAAAATCAGCGAGATCCGATGTAGCCTTCTCAATCGACCTACTTCCTCATCATTGGTCAAGTAAATTCGGAGAAAGATGATTTTTATACTTGTCCAGCTTTCATATGGTCTCCGTCTATATGGTCTTTCCTATGTCCAGCCTTCAGGTCCTCCGTTCTCCTCACGCACACGTGGCACCGCAAGGTACCCGTGCCCTCATCGTTCCTAGCGAACCATGGAGCCCCTGTGACCATCCCTAGAACATCTTGTTTTGAAACGGTTGGATGATTTTAACGTTATTATTGCAAGTTTTCCCCCTTGTGCATCATACCTCCACATCGGTTTCAAAGAATACCTTATACTGAACATTGTATTCGTCAAGGATAAATAAGACCGTCTACCAAGGAGCCAGTAGACTCGTGCATGTTTAGCATTCAATTGTCTCCTCTTCTCTCTAATGTGATCCTTAAAGGTCAATCGACGATCTAAATATAATTCTAGATACCGTACCTGTCGGCGTCAGGGATGAGAGTACTATCCGTTTGAACCGGAGGGCAATTACTTGTACTCATGGTAAACGTCACTTAACTCGATCTGGCGGAATGACTTTCACCCTCTATCTACCCAGTAATTCGTTAATCAAAGATTAAATCTAAAATTAATATCATCTAAAAGAACCTGTTTGGAGAAATAACAACTCATAATAATATATCGATGCAAGGTAATATAAAAACATAGAAATATAGAAAACAGTCGAAAGCTCAATACGGTTCTGGCTCATTATACAACACAGCATTTAATTTTTTTTCTTTTAATTTGGAAGTAGAAGTATTTGAATAAAGTAATTTATTTATTTTTACAACTATGCATGTTTATCAATATTACTGTGTATAATTTAAAAATAATAATAACCTTTTAACCCTAGAATAAAAATACAAATTGACATAGAAAAAATACAAATACATATATAGGAGGTTATTTTGAATGTTTGTAGTGAAATTAGAACATTATTTGAATAGAGTTATTTTAGTTAATATATTTTTATTTACGCTTGCATGTTAAATAATATTTGTTTTATGTAATTTAATAATGGTAATTATTTTTTGAGCCTAATATAACAACAAAACGTTATTATAAAAACCTACAATTTTACAGCTTTAATACTGGCATAGAATCGAATGTTTATCTGAGCATCTACAAGTATATTATTTCTATTGGAAAAAAAATGAATAATTTCGTATATTCTGAAATTAAGAAAAAAAAGTATATATTAAAATCACGATAACTGTGTGGTTAGAATGGATAAAATCGCAACCGTGACCGTATAAGTTTATTAGTACAAGTTTACAACGATATTAAGATGGATAATATTTAAAAATTTAAAGGTAATAATAATAATAACATTTACTTCTTTAATAGAATAGAAAATTGAAGTAAAATCTAATAAAAACAGTGTCTATACAAGGAAATTTTAAATCGAACAGAATATTGCGTACGTAGTGAAGATAAGGTTTTTAATACGATTCTGTAGTAAGTTTGTAATACGTATTTATCTGTTTATTTTTAACAATTGATTTTTTTTCTAAATATATTCCAACGTTGAAATGATTCTTATTTCGATTTATAATAAATTAGGTGATTAACCAGGGGTTAACCGGGCTTTGCATAAAGTACAATAAGGAGGCTCAAAATAAATATTTTTATTTCTTGAATGTATATTACAGGAGAAAGGGAGTTAATAGAAGGCGTACCGACAATAGTTTTATTTATCTCAAAGCTTTTACGGTAAAACTTGACCCTACACTTTGTCTTTCGATTCTCCGTCCGGAGAAAAAGAATATTTTTCAATATAAGTAGTTTCCCAATATTATAATTTTTTTCATTTCTAACTCTCCTACTGTTAGTAGGAAAAATCATTTTTTTCAATCATTATCGGTTTTCATAATAACGAATTAATTTGCTTGATATATTTTTTTATAAATTTAATCAAAAACTTTGTGGTTGGTTAGTTAGAGGCTAAACTGAGCGAGTAAAAAAAGGGTGGGGTAGTTTTTCAAAATTACATATAGATAACAATTTTCCTCTTGTTTCAAACTTAGTGAAAAAAAAATTTCATCACGATTGGAATAAAACTGTGCATTTGTATAAAAGGCAAACGGGCATACTAACGTTCTTCTTTAAACATAATAGAAGAAGATTTTTCTGACGGTCTGTTTTTACTTTCTTGGCGTCATAAATCTAGAGGTTTGTTACAAGAAGGAAAGTATGGTAATCAGTCAAAAAAATTGAGTATGGGAATTTTGCATTTCTTGATCGTTTCATAACCGAGGAACCCCAAAAACAAAAAAAAAAATTTTTGGGAAAGTAATATTTGTAAGTATATGTGTTGGCGTGTTTAAAGCTTAATAATTTTTTACTGGATCAAGCGATCTTGATGAAATTTTGTACAGAGACTCGTGCATGTGGGACAATTTATTGATAAACATTTCGAGACAGTATCTTCAAGGGATAGGATAAATTGTTTTTGGGAATCGATTTTCTCAAATATTTTCAAACATAATCCCACTTTATATTAAGCTCAGTACATGGATACAGATTTATCTTACCATTTAAAACAAAAAAATTTTCCCCTAAATCCTACCTCTTTCCCAAAATCGAAAAAGCTTTTTATTTAATGCATATTTCTTAACCAATTTTTTGTCTTCCTAGACATAGTAATAGTGAAAAGAAAATACTATAAACCAAAAAAATACTTTGGTGGTGGGGAAACCAACCAATCAATATAGTGGAAAAAACCATGTTTTTCCACTATATACGAGGCTCGGCTGATAAATTTTACATACTAGCGTGCTACATGGAGACAAAAGATATCGCGTTGAGCATGGCAACACATGATAGAAAAAATTTTCTTCTAAAAACCTGCGATAATGCGTTGAAATCCGTTTACCGGTTTGTTTTCAGTAGAAGTTAAAATGAAGTCGAGTACGGCCAATGTGAGAACACGGTTAAAACAGCGCGCAGTAATCGAATTTTTAACAACAGAAAATCCTACGTATATTTTTCATCTTTTAAAAGCGGTTTACAGTAGTGAAACTGTTGACAGAAGTACTGTGAATAGGTGGGCGTTGAAATTTCTCGAATGTGAAGCTGGTAAAGCGACAATTGAGGACGCATCTCGCAACAGACGACGAGTTTCTGTAACTGACGAGAAACATCGAAAGGAGGTGGACGATTTTCTTCAACGTGATCGGCGAATCACCCAGCAAAGCATCGCTATTAAGTTGGCATACGTAAAGAACGAGTAAACCATATTATCGAGCGATTGAGTTACCGAAAAATTTGTGTACCATGGGTACCGCGCAAACTCTCTGATGGCTCTCCGAAAGCTGAAGTTTGAGCCTATTCTGCATCCGCCATACTAGCCACATATCGCTCCATGCTACTTCCACTTCTTCCCTCATCTCAAAAGTAATCATTATACCACCGACGATAGAGTGAAGGAAGCTGTGGCCAATTGGATACGAAAAAGACCGCCACAATTTTTCCCTGACGGAATGGTAAACTTGTCACACGTTAGAAAAAGTGTATCAGTGTAAACGAGGATTATATTGAAAAATAAATACTGCATTTTGTAGCTAAGGTATTGTACTTGTATTCATTTTTTATTTCATTACAATACCTCTTTTCATTCCCATCCTATGCATATATGTGCAAATTTTATCAGCCGAGCTTCTTAATAATGAATAATCAAAGCAAGAAACGGTGGCAGTAACACTGGCAGCAACGGTGGGAGGCGAGCCAGGTGGGACGGTGGACTATGCGTCTGATTCTAGACGTGAGTGCTAGGATGGGACTTAAGCATGGTGAAGTTGGATACTGCCTCACTTAACTACTTTCGGGCCATGGGAACTTTGGTAGCTACCTACATCGCTTCAAGAGGAGGAGAACGGCGGGTTGCAGGTACTGTGCGACAGCTGACACAGCTGAACACACCTGGTTCGACTGTGTCAGGTGGGAGAACGAGAGACGTCAGATTCCGGTGGCCTTAACACCAGATAATGTCGTCAGACACACGCTCCAGAGTGAGAATGGATGGAGGGAGGTAGAGAGAATGGCTCGTCTCGTACTAACAGCGAAGAGGGAGGAGGAACCCCCTTGACATGCACACGGCCCTCGATGCCATCAGAGGCGTCGAAATGTGTTTTATTTTTGTAGTTGTTAATATACTTTGTCGGGTTAGGAATTTATGATTGTATTTGCTCATGTTGTTGTTGGAATATGCTGCCGGATGTACCGATGGACATGGACTGGGGGGATATTGTGTGCGGTGCTCTACCGCTGACGCCGAGGGAGACATGGCGCAACAAGTAATGAGGGGTCATGGGAATGCGTGGGGGATCGAGGACAGATACAAGTCCATCTTGATGCGTGTAGGAGCCTGGGAGGCAGCCTCTATGTCTAGGATGTTCGGGCCTACTCGCGCGCAAGAGTGGGTGGGTCGGAGCTCCCCGATGATGGCATGGGGGACCCTCGAGGTGCATGGGGGGACGCGTAACTGTGAAGGGCAAACGAAATGTGTGACTTGATCAAGTATAATAGGGACGGGAAGGGTAGCTCTCCTGCGGAGAAACATTCTGATCACCGAAAGAGGTGATTAGTATGTTTTCGAGGAGGCACGGGAGACCCCGATGGGATGTCCGAGTTCGGACGAGCTAGGGAGGGCAGACGGCGCTGCCATGAAACCCTTAGGCGACTGTATTAAGCATTTTATCGTGGGCTGGTCGTCTTGGGGGGTTTAAAAAAAAAATCAAAGCAAGGAAAGCATTACAACTTTGTTGTCACCTTTTTGTTTAATTCGGTTACAAAATAGATTTAATCATTAACAAATGTTTAAAAGTAAATCCTTTTTATTTATTTCGTTCAATTAAGAACTAATTGTAATATTTAGCACCTCTTTCTTGCAAATATTTTTTAAGGCCTTTTTCTTAATTCTTGTATTTTTATTTTGCGTACATACGTACTTATGTACGAACATTATCCACCCTTTTTTTAATTCTTTGGAGTCCCTGAGTCATGAAACGACGAGAAATGCAAAAAAAGAACCCAAACCTAAATTTTAGCGATAACCATACTTTTCTTCTTGTAGCATAGCTCTGTAGTCATGATGCCAGAAAAGTAATAATCTTCTAGTAATAATTATTAAAACGTAGAAATTAAAAATATTAATTCACTGAAAAATATTCAAATTAAAAACTAATTAAAAATTTATAACGTTATTATGAACATTAACGAATTAATTGTTCCCAAGTAACAATACATTATATCTTAATAAATCTATATACTATTAGAATCCTTCGTATACATAGTATTTTAAAGAGGAAATAATATAAGGAAATACGTGTTTATAAAAATAAGACCTCAAATAGAGATTAAAGTGCAATAATATAGACCATATTTTTATATGATAAGGTAAGCTGTATTACCGGAAGCGGTAAATGTAGTTATTTATTATCAATTATCTTTAGAAATAGACGTCTATTAAATGTGTGTGTGTGTGTGTGTGTGTGTGTGTGTATGTGACAATTTTTCCACCCTATATCTTCAAAAAAATTGATTTATACATTGAATAGTTTTTGCAGATTAACTACAAAAGAGCTACATTTAAATACCTGTTTGTTTTTATTTAGACATATCATTTTATGTCAGTTTAAGTAAAAATTAAAAATTTAGTATTCAATTACGATCAGTATGATTTCCATTGTTCATGAAATAGTTCAATAATTAAACCTTGCATTAACATAAAACGAAGAAAAAGATTCTACCTATCAAACTATTTAAATATTTATAAGAAAAATTGAATTACTAAAAAAGTAATATTAAATTATAAGCGAGAAATAATAAGTAATATTAAGTAAGAAAGATAATAGATAAAGAGAAACAGATAATAAAATCACGCAAGGAAGAAAGGTTACCAGATGTCAAATTCAATTTTTTAATCTAAGGAGACTAAAAGAAGAATTGGAAATTTCATCGAAAAAAGTGTGCCGATTCGTATAGCAGGTGATTCAAGAACTTCACAATTTTAAAAGCATATAAAAATTTATTTAGATATCTCGGAAAATACATCAAACGAAAATGCATCAATCTTGAAAATGCATAAGGTCTCATTTTACAGGTTTTACAATTTTCTACAATTTTTGTCTTGAATTTATTATCATTGGTCCATCAGTTTTCATTTTATAAGAAAAAAAGGAAAGAAATTTTTTACACAGTAACATTGTTTAAACTATTTTTATACCTAGTTGGACGTTTAAAACATATACTCATCGCAGTCGGTTTCCGGGTAACAATTTTGTCACAAACTCAGTACTTTTTAAGCTCTATTCACTGGTGGTGTATATATAGTTTGTTCATTTACTTTCATTAGGAGATTTTTCTAAAAAAAAAAAAAAAAAAAAAAAATATATATATATAATCCTGTCCTGTCTATTTTGAAAGAAACCGTTGAAAGGTGTATGAATGATTTACAAACAATTGTATAATGTAAAGTATGCACGCTAAGAAAAAAGAATATAGTATTTTAAAATTTATAGGTTAAAAATAAAATTATAAAACAAAAAACTTACGGAAGAGGATCAATGCCCCTTTTACTGGGAGGATTACTATCCTGAAAACGCTTCCACATGTTATATTTTAATGAAAGAAATTGCTTAAACATTTTTGTATAGCCTTTTTATTTATTTATTAATTTTTTTTGTACAACAGGTTTTATTTTTATTTTAGTAATAATTTAAACACTTTTTGAATAAAGTAATTTAAAAAAAACAGTACTGTTTACCCTTAGTTTATTCTGTCAGCTTTTGCACCCAAAAATATCACGTGGTCTAAAAATATCTAAAACATAGGATTACCTATAAAATACTTTCTTTTTAGACTATTATATCAATTGGAAATTATAAAATAAATGTTAAAAAATGTATTAATTAAAAAAAAAATTAATTTTCATATAAAATAAACAGAACTTAATATATAAAACGAGTTCACATGATGAATTACACTAAAATTTTTACTTTAAGTTTGTAAATACAAGTAAACTGCATTATTTTACACGTAAAATAGCTCACGTTTTTTTCCACGGTACTCTTACGGAATTTCCCTTTCGAAAAAATTATCAATTTTTTTTTTAAACGATATATAATTGTAGTATTGTGCAATATCATAATTCATTAAAAATGAGTGTATTTTAATGATTACATAAAATTATTTTCGAGAAACGAGAGTATAATTAATAAAAAAACTCATATAATGATTTATTTTTAAATTAACATTTATTATAAATCATTTTTATAATTACTTTTATAAACACAACGCAATACTTATTTTACTAAATGATAATTATACTATAGAATGAAACTCACTAATATGTTGAAGTATCAAATTGAACAAATCTTTCTCATCCTTATGTCGGTGACGCTATAGAAATTCACATAAATAAGAATCAAACAAAATTTATCAGCCATAATTAATGATTACATCATTTTTGTATATAATTTGTATATTTAACGTTAATTAGACGAAGTTAGCGAGCGTAGTTTATGTTAATATGTACGATTCGTTATACTCGTATATCATTAAAAAAAATAGAAAACATTTGGGGTGGAAATTCCGAAAGAATACCTTTTCCACTAACTTAGCTTGAATAAAATTCCTATAAAACAGGTTTATTTACTAAAATAAAACAAAAGAAACGGGATAAATATTTATAACAAACTGACAACTTATTTTCGTTTGGAGCGAATGTTCGTGTAACATTCTCTAACGTATTAAAGAAATTCGCATTCTCTAAGATATTATCACGCGGCTAAAGACACGTTTCAGGAAAGTTCTATAACTGTTGGTTGTTTCCGAAGCACGACTTACACACAAATTAATTTAAAAAATTTATCATTTTATTTAAATATAATAATATTTTCTCGTTTATTTAATTGAATGATTCTAAGAAAACTGCGTGCGCATACAGTATTTAATTGGTCCGGTTATGGCAGTAATAGCGATAACGGCCGGCACTAACTAAAGTAATACAATTCCACAACTTACATAGTTCGCTTGCACTCTCGGAGGCTAGTGTAACCTCAAGGCTTAACGCACCAGATACCGAGTCAACCGGACGAAATAGTTCAAGATCCAGCCAGACCGAATCACTTTAACAGCATTTTTTTGGGGGGATGGAAGTGCGATACTGTAAAAGTTTTTTTGGTAAAATATTGTTATTTTTTAATTGTTAACAAATGTGCCTAACGAAAATATGATTTTAATTAGGCGAAATATCGCGATACTAAGGATGACCTTTCTATATAGCCTCATCCCCTTGACCTTTTAAAATTTAATGGCATCAGTAATCTGAGAAAATTTGGTCAAAATCGGTCTAGTTGTTCTGGAGATATAAGGTGATTTAGAGGCCAACACCAAACACACGTACATACAAACATTAACATCCGGAAAATTTCCATCCGGTTTTTTTGGTTTCATTAGGTATTAAAACGTCAAGATCTGGCGAAAATCGTGTATGCCCAGAATGGACCAATTACAATACTTTTCCTTCTAGAGCTACAGCTCTGCTATAGCGCTGTCTATACGGGAAAGTAATATATTTGTTTTTATTAAAATATATATTTGCACTTACTACTTTTTTGATAATTTTTTAAGCACTTTCGGGATATCTCTACTTCATCAGAGCAGAATTTATATAACAAAAAGAATAATAATAGTGAGATTTAGTTTTTTTTTTTTTTTTACCTCAACCACTAAACACTAAACAGTTGTTGTTACTGCAATCTGTTGGCAGATTAATCGAAATAATGTTTTACATACACATTTGAATATAATTTAAATAAACTTTTCCTAAACCAATATCATTTTCGATATTTATCTGTTTTTTCCATTGATTATTTTTTCCAAATACATAGGGATTTTATTTCTGTTCTATCTCAGTCCAGTGCTAATAAAAAGAGAAATAACAAACATTATTTTAAAAATCGTTCAGATTGATAAACTGTTTACAAAAAAATTTGATTTAAAACAGATATTCATTTCGATTGTTAAATATTTACTATAAACATATTACTGAAGAAATAATATAATGTAACACGAAAAAAGAGAAAAAAGTTTACATTTTTTCCCCTACTAAGTCCGATTTCAAAGTCAAATTTCTTAAACGCTTTTTGATGTTATCTTGACGTTACTTAATAAATTTTCTCGTAATAAAACTTTGCAACACCAGTTTGTAGCATTTTACAACAATTTTCTCAAAGCTTAATAGAGATACAGTTCTAGAAACTGTTGTATTTAATTTTTCACATTTACAATCATATGAAATCATAAAATTCATTTCTTAATTTAAATTTCAAGAATTTCACTATGGCTTCATTTTACATTTGGAACACAAATCCAGGTGAATTTTTTCGCAAGCTAAAACTCGAAAACAAAACGTTTCCGGACCCATGTTTATTATCCCTTTTTCTTTATTTTCATTTGTAGAAAAGGTTCTGAAAAGTTTCCGTTTTTTTCGTGAAACTGTCTGTATACTAGTATGTGATCACACAGGAAGTTGAATTTGATGTGTTGAACAGTAATAATTACACAATCCTGCTGGGGTTGTGGGATGTATTTTAACTTTTGATAATTGATTCCTATCCGAAAATAACATTAATTTTTTTCCACACGTCAGGATTTTTCGCAAATCGAAAATTTCAAAATTTGTATAAAGTTGAAAAATTGCAAAAATGTGATCTATAAAAGAAACATAAAACGTTTTTTTTTTTTTTTCTTTTAATAATAAATTAACTATTTTTAGGTTATACTATGCATTCTTATAGTTAAACAGCTGATTGGTCTGAAGAGGAGGGCGGGAAGGGATTTAGGTTGAAGATGACGAGACGGTGAGAGAGTTGGTTCTCCATTGCTCAGTGAATGCATGGAATCGACAGCTTGGCCGATAGGTTGTGACAAGACTTAGCAAGATACAACATGTTTGTTGGCAGTTATCCGCGCCAATCATGCACCGTGCAACTACTATCTGTGCTCTGTTTCAACCAATAGCGTACATAAATCGAAATTTTTTTCCATCTTCCGTGATCTAACGCGTTTTTGTCATGCCATAAAGCAATTGTTCCGTTTTCAAAATGGGTTTAAGTGGCTTCAAAAAGTCTGCAGATTTTTTTTTGTTACATTTGTGGTGAGTTACGTCGGTGAAGAAATATGACGAGTTTCGTTCAACAAGAATACCTCAGTGTTACGCAGTAAAAATAGGAGATCAAAACAAAACTTGGGCGTCCCACTACGTATGCTTCACATGTGTTGAAGGACTTAGACGGTGGTCAAAGGATGAACAAGAAGCGTTCATATTTGGAGTTTCGTTGGTGTGGCGAAAGCCACGAAATCACACCGATGATTGTTACTTTTATTCGACTAGTGTTCACGGTTTCAATTTGAAAAGTAAAAAAAGAATCGTCTATCCAAATATGACATCAGCGTTTCTCATGGTCCAGACGTACCGGTGTCAATTCCACCAGAAAATTTACCTTTTTTAATTTTTTAATTAGGGTGAAATTGTAAATTAAAGACATTAATTAAGAAATAAAAAGATTAATCCATTTACTTCATTATTATATTTCTGCCTCCATGGTTTTTTCGTCGTCAAAGGTGTGAGTACTTTAGTTTCCATTGATACTACTATTCTATCTTTTGTAATTTAGTTTCTTTTTCAGGTTTCTATAAAGCCTGAATACTTTAAATGTTATTTGTCAGTATTATTCTCGCAATCATGAGGATAACAAAGTGCGGGAGTCCGTGGGGCGGGGCCCTCTGGGTGTATGGGAATGGCGACCGAAGCGAGTTCTGCGGTTGTCGAAGGTGCCAACCCTCTGCAACACGGGAGTGGCGACGGAAGCGACCTCTGCGGTCCTTTGGTAAGTCCCGTGACCCCGGAAGGTCCCAAAGAGTTCCTGAATTGGCTCTGGGGTTTGCCTAGACCGACCGGGCCCTGAGGATTCAGGTTTTAGCTAGACGGGCCAGCTAGTATCATATAAAACGGAAAGCAGTCAAAATACATAAAAATTAATTGATCCAACCTATTCCAAAATGGATAATTCGAAAAAAAATTATATAAAAAAATTCGATTATTACTACTGTTTGTATATTAAGTGTGTTCCAAAATAAGCTGACATATTAATCTTGTAATAAAACGCATATTTATTTGATAATTGATAATATTTTTGCTTTATTATAAAATAGTTACATAGAAGTTGTGTGATACGATAAATGAGCTGCAAATGTACACACTTTTGACAATATTTTCCAAAACAGGTTGACATCGCAGGGAAATGTCGGCAATGTTGAGTCAAATTTCTTCTTGAAGATCCTCAAGCTGTTTGCTGTTTATTGATGTTCACTTTATCCTTAAGATAAGCCCAAAGAAAAATTCCAGCGATGTCAAGTCATTTGATCTTGGTGGCCAGTTCACATCATCTCGCTTAAACGTTTCTTGCAATAATTATATGGTTTCGTTGGTAGTGTGGAATTATGCACAGTCTTCTTAAAACCACATTCTTATCATTAATTTTAGGCCATAAAAAGTTTGAAATCACCTCACGATATCGAATTCCATTGACGGTAACACGACATCTCCATTTTCATTTTTGAAGAAGTAAGTTCCAATTAATCCCCAGCCTAAAATTAAAAATCTGTGACCCGTCAAGGATGCATAAAAAGTTCTTCAATCTTTTTTTTTTTGAATTTCAGAACCCCAATTCCACAATTTTGTTTATTGACAAAGCCGGTAGGAAGAAAATGTGCCTCATAGCTGAAGATGATTTTTTTGAAAACTCTTACATTATTATTTTTAAAATTTTTACGCTTTGTTCAGTTGTGTACTTTTCCATTATTTAATCTCCATCTAAAAATCTCTACTCTGGGTTTACAGCGAAACAAATAAAGGCATATTTAAAATATCAGTTCATTTTGGGACATCTTTAGTATAGATATTAATATTTAATTATTCATTGTTTATTTACGGAATTATCAGTTAATATTAAATTTAGTTTACTAATTTTTTTTTATTACTTTTATCTCATTATTTTTGTTTTTTTTTTTAATATTTATTTTGCAGTGGTTGGAAGGTAAACATGAGCAAGTCTGGAAATATGAGAAAACCGTATATTCATAGCACAAAGGTTACATTATATTATTAGCAATGTTATTAAAGTTTTGATTAAGAAAAATAGATTTTTTTCATTTTATTTGAATATTCAAAAAAATCTTATACAAACTTTTAACTTGGTTGCGCTGTAGATTGTTCATCGCAGAGCTATTCTGATAAAGTCGAGATGTTATGCTAATTTGGACATACAGTATTTAAATATATTTATTAATTAAGTAATATTACGTGACTATCATTAAACCTATCTTTTGTAAATAAAAATAAGTACTTAAAAAAGAAACATTTGTAATTAACTTCAAAAAAATATTTATATATTAGAAAAATAATTGCACCGAATATATTAGGTAAATATACTTTTATATTTTTTTAAATTTTACTACGGAATTCGAATTGCAATTAAGATAGTTAACTCCGGAAGAATTTTATACATTTTTAATTAAAAAAAAGAAAAAACTAAATACTTTAACGAGTATTCAATTTAAAATTTAGATAAGGGAGAAGGAAGGGTTGCCACAGTGATAAAATAGAGGTTTATTGGAAAACTTTAATTATTTAAATTACAATCAAAAAACAAATAATTCAAAAAAAAAGAAGAAGACCCTGTCTTATGTCAATCAATTTTATCTAAAATATTTAATATGGATCTTCAAAGTAGATAAGTTAATAATAAACATTCCTTCAAAATATCATCAAATCATCAGGCAAACTATTATAGATACCACAAACACTAGATTCTATCTATCTATATATATATATATATATATATATATATTAAAAATACAACATCATTTATTAGGTGACTTAACTTAAAATAAGAAAGATGATTGGTGGTAGGGTTGGGGAGGGGAAGTTAGATCGTCGATCAACATTAATTCTATCGGTTGACCAACAATGATATATTAATGTAACCTATTTATCATTATTATTTTTATAATTTATTTTGATTGTAAATTATTTATAACCATCATTACAAAATAAATTTTATTTTATTTCCTTTTTTATACACAAAAAGATGAAGGAAGATTATTACATCATCAAAATTACGTAATTTATGTTTGGAAGACTAATGTTTAGATCGGACAATTTTAGTTTTATTTTTTACTTTTTTTCTAGTTGTCAGTAATTTAAACCCTCTTGTTAAAATAGCTATCACTGTCACTTGTTCACAAGTATACAAACTTTCACTTATTATTATTTTATGCAACTGCTTTACTTTTATAGCTATCTAGCGAAAATAAGCGTAACGGACGTAATTAACGTAATTACGTTACGGTATGTGAATATAACGCACGACGATGTTGTTATATATATATATATATATATATATATATATATAAGAAGTGCCGCTGTATACAAGAAAATATTTACGTTTTCTTTTTTTTTTACAATAATTATTTCTTTTTGCGAACTTCTTTTCTCACTTTAAAACAATTTACGGTAGTTTTTAAGTATTGCACGCTTTTTGAACTCCTAAATAATCAGTTTACATTATTTTTTTTATAAAATTGCTGTATTAAGCAATATATTGATATAAACACCCACACACACGCACACACTTAGAGAGAGAGAGAGAGAGAGTTCTTGCAACAACAGATTTATATAAAATTATATATATATATATATATACATATTAAAAAAAAACTGAATTTAAAGTGCAGAGAAAATATCTGACATTTAACTTTTTATTAAGTTACAAGATAGAAAAGAAAAAATCTTGTAACAACTCAAAATCCTGTGAAATTACTTTAATGTGATATACGTGTAAACAACAAACAGTACTACTTTGCTATTAAGATACACTTGTAAATGAAAACACAAGCTAAATCATTTAGAAAGTGTATTATATATTTTTATTACATATTCATTGATCTACCTATTTAAATATAAAAAGAATAATAATAAAATTACTGTTTTTTTCCCAAAGTGATAAAAAATGGATTAAAAATAAAAAATAATAAGTATAGTAAAAAATGACAAATTACAAATAAAACTTCAGAAAAAATTAAATTAATTATTAATATAAAAACAAAAACATCGAATTTGTTTTCAAACTCTTACGAGTTGTTCGAACTCAAACTTTGGGAAACTGGACAGTAAAAAAATCTAAAAATATTTAAGGGTACCTGGTACCCAGGTTTTTTTTTTCAATTCGATTTTTTTTGTTTCATTTTTGCTTATTTAAAATGTTATTTTATGCATATAAAACAATAAAATAAGCAATAATAATTTTTTATTGCGAAAACTGATTTTTTTGCTAATCACTATCGAAAAATCTGAAGTTTGAATTTTTTCCAAAAATTATTAATGTTTGGTGGCATTGTCTAGTTATTATGAAACAGAAATTTAGCGTTTATTTAAGGAACTTTTGTTACTTTTGAAGTTTTGGTTATATTCAGAAGCGGATGGACCCACGATTGCGAAAACTCCCCGGAGACTTGAAGAATGTTTTGTTAAAAGATGGTAAAAAAATTTCAGGAAAGACTCAAAAGATATAATTATCAGTGAAATTCAGGGCTACTATGGTGTTGTTATAAGAAAAAAATACACATAGTATAGAAGACATGAAGCGTGTAATATGAGCTATTTTATTTCATAAAATCTTGACAAATGACAATCCTTTTACATGGTCTTTGTGCATGTGAAGGGTTTTCTAAGCTAGGTTGAATTTACTTAACCCACCGGGTCGGTTTAGTGGTTAACGCGTCTTCCTAAATCAGCTGATTTGGAAGTCGAGAGTTACAGCGTTCAAGTCCTAGTAAAGCCAGTTATTTTTACATGGATTCAAATACTAAATCGTGTATACCGGTGTTCTTTGGTGGTTGGGTTTCAATTAACCACACATCTCAGGTACGGTCGAACTGAGAATGTACAAGACTACACCTCATTTACACTCATACATATCATCCTCATTCATCCTCTGAAGAATTATCTAAACGGTAGTTACCGGAGGCTAAACAGGAAAAAGAAAGGTTGAATTTACGTGCTGTAAATATAACCTAGCTGTTAAAGGCAAATATCCCGGGTTGGTCCAGTGGTGAACGCGTCTTCCCAAATCAGATGATTTGGAAGTCGGGAGTTCCAGCGTTCAAGTCCTAGTAAAGTCAGTTATTTTTACACGGATTTGAATACTAGATCGTGGATACCGGTGTTCTTTGGCGGTTGGATTTCAACTAACTATACATCTGAGGAATGGTCGAACTGAGATTGTACAAGACTACACTTCATTTACACTCGAACATTTCATCCTCATTCGTCCTCTGAAGTAATACGTGAACGGTAATTCCCGGAGGCTAAGCAGGAAAAAAATCTGTTAGAAGCAGGCACTGAAACGATCCGATAGAGTGGACAATCCCCTGGGCTATGCTATGCTATGCTTCACGGTGAATCCAGCCCAGTAGAATAAGGAAACAAGCTACAAAAATAACATAGCTAAAATAAGTAAAAAAGCAATATTCACATAAATCGCCTATATCTAAACCGATAGCAAAATAATAAAATCAATTTTTCAAAGCTGATATTACTCTTATAACAATGTTTTATCATTCAGAGTACGAAAACGTGTTTTTTTTTTTTGGTTTGAAAGCTTTATATTGTGGTGCTTACGATGCTGACTTAACTTACAATGATGGGAATACAGGATGTGCTAAAGTTATTCAAATGTCTGGAATGAAACCTCGCTATAAACAAGGACTCTCGTCGAATAAAAAGTGCTCATAAGGAAGTAAAACTAATTTATTAACATGGAACTAAGAAAAACAGAAATGTACTCAACCAAAATATAAGGAGGATGAGGAAAAAGACTCAGAAAATGCAGAATATGATTCTGGAATGCACTGACTTGTAATAAGTGATGTTATCCAAAAATTGCATGTTTTTTAATTATACGATTCGTTATCTCATAAACCGCTTAAAGTAGAAAAATCAAATTTTTACAGTTTGTGTATACAAGACACAGCGACTGCGGGTTTTTTTTTAAAACCAAATGATTTATATTTTCTTAGATATATAAATTTTTGTGCAAAAAATCAGCTTCAAAAATAGGAAAATTGGAAAAAGTTGTAAGTGAAAAAATTTCTGTAGTATGAAAATACTCAGTAGCTAAATGAAAGTCCTTAAAACAAAGTTCAAATTTTCCCTGCTGAATTCCTATTGTTTACTGAGATATGCGTCTTAAAATTAGAAAAAATAACAGGGTACAAAATAACAATGTACAAGGTACCAGATGCCTATAACTGAAATAATCTAAAAAAAAAAAAAAGTAGCTTAGAAACAAATATGATTCATACAATAATGAAATAAGTAAAATAAAAAAATATATGAAATAATTAGAGATCTCCAATAAAAAATTCTTTCCATAAAAATAAATAGTAAAGAACTATAATAAAACTCGAAAATCTTAACGCATCGAAATTTTTAAATCAAAACAGTAAAGGAGAGAAGAGAAACTGAAGAAAAATTTTACACCCCATAAAAGAAAACGAATCAGAGAATAAAAAAATAATTCAGAAATATTCTAAAAAACAAAAAACCGTCAAAATTTGGTCAATTAAAAAAGATTACATTTTTTACATTCATCTTTCAAAAATCCGACAAAGAATTTATTTCAATTGTTTAAAAACAAAAACGAATTGAATTAACTTTTATCTTTAATTAAAAGAATTGAATTGGCTCTCAGAAGTGAAAAAAAAACTTCTCTAAAGAGGAATTCCATTATAGAAATTTTTTCTTTTTTTTTTTGTCTTCAGTCATTTGACTGGTTTGATGCAGCTCTCCAAGATCCCCTATCTAGTGCTAGTCGTTTCATTTCAGTATACCCTCTACATCCTACATCCCTAACAATTTGTTTAACATATTCCAAACGTGGCCTGCGTACACAATTTTTTCCTTCTACCTGTCCTTCCAATATTAAAGGGACTATTCCAGGATGCCTTAGTATGTGGCCTATAAGTCAGTCTCTTCTTTTAACTATATTTTTCCAAATGCTTCTTTCTTCATCTATTTGCCGCAATACCCCCTCATTTTTCTTACACATAGGAATATGTGTAAGAAAAATCCCCAACAATTGGAATTTTTCTAAGGGAAAATAAAAAATAAACCCGATGGTCGAAAAAAGAAAAAAACGGCAAAATAGAGTGATGAAGGAATATTGGTAAAAGAGAAAACCAATTATTAATTAGATTTTTCCA
Organism: Lycorma delicatula; assembly: GCF_047948215.1. Classification (NCBI taxonomy): domain Eukaryota; kingdom Metazoa; phylum Arthropoda; class Insecta; order Hemiptera; family Fulgoridae; genus Lycorma; species Lycorma delicatula. Next base: position 16,575,034 of record NC_134461.1, read on the forward strand.
AAATAAGGATAAATAAAATTCATAATGGGGGGTTCATATCGGACAAATCGGGGAAAGAAAAACAGGGTTTGTAATTGATTTACATAGTAAAAATTTTATATTTTTATATCATAACGAGAAATCATGAAATAAATAAATAAACTTTCGATCCGCTTAGGAGAGGTAGTTGAGCGTTACGGAGAAAATTTTCTCAACCAACAGATTGGATGCTGAGTGAACATCATTGGTTTATTAAAATACATTTTCACGATTTAAGCATGTATAACATTTTATTAATAGGTATTTTTATATTAGTTAGGCGCTCGTTATATTTTACCAATGAGTTTGCAGTTTAATAACTTTTTCCATAATAATGATTCTGGGTAGATTAATAATATTTCTCATATGAATTTTCTACAAATACATAAAAATTGATTTTGTTAAAAAAAAATTTCAAAAAACAAGGAAAAACCATCTATGTTTACAACGTTTTAACCTAATTTGGTTTTCTGTTGTGATGTGGACACCACATGACTTCCTTGTACCCCTATTAAATTACATATACACATTTATTTAAAATGTTAAGTAGATAAATTAATTTAAATGTCAGGAAAAGATTTTTGAAAGTGTATGTTTGGACTGTCGCTTTATATAGAAGTGAAACTTGGACGATCGGAGTATCTGAGAAGAAAAGATTAGAAGCTTTTGAAATGCGGTGCTATAGGAGAATGTTAAAAATCAAATGGGTGGATAAAGTGACAAATGAAGAGGTGTTGCGGCAAATAGATGAAGAAAGTAGCATTTGGAAAAATATAGTTAAAAGAAGAAATAGACTTATAGGCCACATACTAAGGCATCCTGGAATAGTCGCTTTAATATTGGAAGGACAAGTAGAAAGAAAAAATTGTGTAGGCAGGCCACGTTTGGAATATGTAAAACAAATTGTTAGCGATGTAGGATGTAGAGGGTATACTGAAATGAAACGATTAGCACTAGATAGGGAATCTTGGAGAGCTGCATCAAACCAGTCAAATGACTGAAGACAAAAAAAAAAAGTAGATAAAATTTTATTTCATTAATAACTCTGATATTTTTTCAGATATTTATATATTTTTGTTATTATTGAATTATTATTTATCGTAACTTTTTTTTACAATCAGAGGTTAATAAATGAATAAATCAATATATATAAATTAAAAAAAAAGTGGAAAAAAGGAGATGAAGTCGAATTTGAACCGATGTGCCCTCCCCTTGTAAGGACCAAATATTTCATTAATTAAAATTTTATTTGGTTATAACTCTATAACCAATTAAAAAAAGTACCACTTATAATACATCGTTGAAAGCTCTAAATGAAAGCTTATTACTGCAGTTAAGAAAATTTTCAAAATCCAAAAAAAATTTGAATTTTCGGTTTTGTTGAACACTTTCGGTCTAGTAGATTTCAATCAAAAAGGGAGGTGCACAACTAGATATTATAACAGTTCTAAATTCAAAATGTGAACATCCTAAGGCTAATCGTTTTTGAGTTATGCGAGATACATACGTACGTACGTACAGTCGTCACGATGAAACTAATCAAAATGTATTCAAACACAGCCAAATTGGATATTTCCGTTGAAACCTGAAAACTGAAATTTTTCACGATCACAATACTTCCTTTACTTCGTACAAGGAAGTAAACAATTCAGAAATCCATTTTAACCCTTTAAACTCGGAATTTAAAAAAACTACATTTTTCAATATAATCTGTAGCAACATTTATACGCTCTTCGTGCAAGAAATCTTTATCTTGATGTCGGAACCCATTCAGCACATTTTCTTTGACATCGTCAATGCCATTAAACGTCTTGCCACGTAGCGCCTTCTTAAGTGCACCAAACAAGTGTCAATCCAATGGAACCGAGCCAAGACTGTTTGATGATGGTGGGACGTTACGATGGAATTTATGGATTTTTGTTTTTAATTACATGAACCGTGTGAGGCCGTGCGTTATAGTGAATCAGAATGATGCCTTAACGCTAAAATACAGGGAATTTTTTTTTTTCAATATTGCTGACTTCACTTTATTGATAAGCATGTCATAATTGTATGTACTATTTATTTCTCGCTTATGTTCTAGAAAATCGATAACAAGTGAATCATAAAGATTTTCAAAACCAATCTCCCATCTTTTGAAAGTTGGAAAGACGTTCCATCTTTCAAAAGATTGACATGAAGAATTTTCCTGCTGATGATCGGGTTTGGAATTTTTTTAGGTTAAAATACTGTGGAAAAAGTATCATCTTCCTGCTGATACGGTCTGTACGCATGCGAAGTCTCGTTTCCTCAAGGTGATCATCAAGTCTCTTGAAACGCAACTTGCGATTTTTTTGTAGTACTTAACCTTATCGGTGATAATGTTATGAAGGTGTAATAATAAGTGACACTTATTTATAATTTTTTTAGCTATATTCTCAACAGTAATCCGTCGGTCTTTTGGATGAATGAATTTATGCGAATTTCAAGAGCTGGATTTAAAACTTCAATTGAATAACTAGAACGGTGCTCTTCAGTCACTGAAATTTGATTGTCTTTAAATTTTTCTATTTGTTTATAAAAATCTTTTTTCGGTTCATACAACTTTGTAGTTACTGTCTGATCATATGAAAGTAAATGTAAACAGGTTTTTCACGTTCAGATAGCAAAAATCGTATCACTGCACGTGGCCGACTAATTCGCAATCTTGAAAAAGACTCGCCATCGTAAAGCGAAATTTGGAGGTTATAAACAAAACAATTTCGCTAAAATAATTGATTAAAGGTTATTACAAGGTTACCAACTTACTGTTTTGAAAGTATCATAACTCTTTTTTTTTCTTTTTTTTTTACATCTATTTATGTCTTTTTATTATTAAATGACTATCGTTGATATAAGTTATAACTACATAGCCGAGAATACAGAAATAATTTTTTGTTGATAATTACGGACGTTTAATTAATTTAAATATAAGACCCCTTTTCTATTATCTATATATATATATATATAAAAATGAATGTTTGCTTGTCCCGTATGGGTCCAATATCATTCATGCGATTGCGATGAAACTTTGGAGAGTTGTGCGCACGCCCGCGAAGGTTTCTGAATTAGTTTGGACCAGCTAGGTGGCGCTAGGAACGAGATATTTCAAAAAATTGTATTTATGGTCCGATTTGATTCATATTCTGAATATACGTTACTTACATGGAACAAAATATCTCTGTAAAAATGGAGCCCGCTAGATGGCGCTGGGGTTGAGATATTTGAAAAATTGGAATTATGGTCCGATTTGGCTCATATTCAGAATATATAATAGTTAAATGAAAATTTTTTTTTTAATAAAAACTATGCCCGCTAGGTAGAGCAGGTGTCGAGATATTAAGGAAACAAACAAATATAAAAACAAACTTTCTTCTTCTATATATATATATATATATATATATATAAAAGGCAATGTTGGTATGTGTGTCCGCTGAATAGTAAAAAACTACTGGATCGATTTACGCGGGGGTTTTGTAAAATGGTCAGCGTTGTCCGGAGAAGGTTAAAAGCTACTGAAATCCTTGATCTGACCGGTAGAAAGAAAGTTAGGGGTATTTTGAACCGACCACTGTGTTTAGAGAGTAATTTGAATTAAATCCGATAGGAAGTGCTGTTTTGACAATTGGATTTATTTACATTCTGACTTTTATAAAGTGAAAGGTTAAATTTTGTGAAGTTTCGTAATGTTTTGTAAGTTTTTTAATGTTCAGTAATAATTATGATGATTTTGCAGCCATATTTTTTTTCGTTAAAAAGTTATTTTCTACTAAATATTGTGTTTAGAAAGTGGTTTGTATAAAATCCGATAGGTAGTGCTGCTATTTTTCCAGTTGGATTTATTTACTTTCTGACTTTTAAAAAAGTGAACGGTTAAATTTTATGAAGTTCCGTAATGTTTAAAATTTTAATGTTTTTTTCAAACTTTCAATTGGTTTCTTTTAATATATATATATATATATTAAATCGGCCAATCGAAGCTCCGTGGTTCACCCGGAATGATGAGATTCGCGATTATCTGGAGCTCCCATCGGTTCGTGAGATTGCACAACAACGCAATGTCAAATACCTGCAGGGGCTTGAGAATCACGTAAACCACTTTGTAATTAATATACTCGATAACAGCAGAGACGTCCGACGGTTAAAAGGAGCCTATGTACTAGACTTAGGGTCTGCGTAACAGTTTGGAATCTAACACCGTCAAGTTTAGTGGTGTCGTATCTAATTTCTTGTTTCTTCTCTTTCTTTTTCTTTTTTATTTGTTATTAATGATTGTTTTGTGGACTATATCGTGCTGAAATTAATGGTTTGTGATTTATGACTGAGCTTGAAATTTTATATTTGTCTTTAAGTTTGCTTGCCACTATTTATTATGTGTTATTTATTTTGGGGGTTCCTTAAGGACCTTCTTATTACGTGCTTTTGTCAGGAAACTTACTTACGGCTCCGCAGGAGAGCCGATTGTAATTGTAATTGTTAATGAACAAAAAAAAAATTCGGGCAATAACGAAGACTTGTCGGGTCTGCTTATTTTGAAATAAAGATAAAAATAATAAAGTCAGGTGGTTACAAAAAATTTTACAAGTTAACGTAATACAAATAAAATACGTGTTTAAAAATAATATTACTATTCATTTTATAAAATGCGCAGAAGAATGTAAAATAATAAAGTATAAAGAGTAAAATTATGATCAAAATTACTGTAGTCGAAGGATAGCTATTGTAAACATAATTTTATACCATTAGTAGATTTGTAATATTACTATCTCTTACTCGGCTAGTAAAAATATTATTGCGTTATTTTTTAATGATATTAATAAAGATTAACAATAAAATAATTAAAACTATCTTGGTAATACAAAAAAAAAACCTTGTTCCAGGGAAATCTGAAAAATTACAGCATACTGTTAAATAAGAAAAACCCCAACTTGGAGACAAAATTAAATGAAATATCTATTGATCATTTAAAAATAGAGAATCGCTATAAATAATAAATAAAAAATATATATCATTAACTAATAAACAGAGTACTGTAATGTAAAATGAATAACTAAAGGTAACAAATAAAATAAATAATTGTAAAAAAGAGATTATATAATAAATATTTTAAATGAATAAAACGTAAAAATATGAAGTCTAAAATATATTATAATGTACAAGCAAGGCCAAGTACTGCTCCTTAATAAATGGATTAATTAACTTAAAAGCGTGCATTAATTATTATCGTATTAAAATAACTAATTAAAGTCTCTCAAGGGTGATATTCCTTACACGGAATTTTGAATAACCCCATCAGCCGTTTTTAAAAGCAATTTTTATTAAACTTACACCTATATTATCTTTTACTTAAAGAATATTAACATATTTAATAAGCAATAGCGTCGTTTTTTAAATTATTAAAATGATAAAATATTTATTTTAAATAATAATTCAGTAATTAGTTACATGCAATTAACAAAAATAAAACTGTGTTTTGTTTTTCTAGTAAATAAGTATAGAAATCTTACAAAGCAGAAAAACATATTTGTTCTGATGTTAATAATGATTTCAACAACCAATTTTTTTTAAAAATAATAACACTTGCAGTAATAAAATCATGAATAATGATTACTTTTTTAAATTAATGCAGTTTATAACATTAAGGCCATAAATACAATTTTTCGAAATATTTCGACGCCAGCGCCACCTAGCGGTAACAAAATAATTCAGAAACCTTCCCTGGCATTCGTCCAACCATTCCCCAAAGTTTCATCGCTGTCGGATGAACGGTTTAGGAAGGCATAAGAGACATACAGACAGACAAACATTCATTTTTATATATATAGATTATTAACCTCCAAATGTAAAAAAAGATTACAATAAATAATAATTCAATAATAATAAAAAAAAAAAAAAATGAAAAAAATGTTATAATAAGTATATGTAATTTAATAGGCGTACAAGGAAATCATGTGGGGTCCACATACATTATTTTTTTAAACATTTTTAAATATAATATTTATTTCTGTGTACATTGTTGATTTTTTTTAAAGTCGTTTTATACGAATATTTATGTTACTATTTCGATAAATGTTTATTTTAAGTTAGGAAAACTTTATGATATTCGAACCAATTTACATGTGATAACCTTTCCAGTAAGAGGCGCCCTTCCTAATAAAGTAGTTGTTCTAATTATCCAGAGTTGAATAAATTCCCTGACTTCTCCGAGAACTCTTTTACATATTTTTAAAAAAATTAGAACCAACAACAACAAACTTATACTACCGGGTAGAAATCAAAACCTATTTAAATAATTATGATAATAATAATTATTAGGTGGCTATTTAAATAATTTCGAGAACATTTATAAACATTAATAAATATCAATAATATTTGTGCAGTATTAATTTAATTTAATTTGTACCATAAAATTAGACATTATCAAGTAATAACTGATGATGGAAAAACTGAAAAAAATGATGATCAAATGCACTACAAAAGAATTTTAACCATCAAGGTCAAGGTTTTTATTACAACAAAATACTAAAAGAACAAACAAGTATATTATGGGATTTATCTTCTATGCTACTCTATTAAAGAAAATTTGTATGTATGGTGTCTGTCTGTCTCTCTCACTCTCTCTCTCTCACCCTCTCTTTCTCATTCTCTCTCTCTCTCTATGTGTGTGTGTGTGTGTGTGTGTGTGTGTGTGTGCGTGTGTGTGTGTGTGTGTGTGTGTGTGTGTGTGTGTGTGTGTGTGTGTGTGTGTGTGTGTGTGTGTGTGTGTGTGTGTGTGTGTGTGTGTGTGTGTGTGTGTTAGCATAGCACCGGAATGGTACCGATCACTAGCGGAAAATCCCGATTCGTTAGTACATGTCAGGGGGGGGGGGTCAGGTGTATACGTGTTTATTATATATTGATATATCGCATATATATCGATATATATGCGAGATAATTTCTAATAATATTTTTTATTTTTTTATTTATGTGATTGTTTTTCTTCATAAAATAATGAACTATAACCAAAACGTAGGCACCGTAATGTACCGATCACTATCCGAAAATCTCGATTCGTTATTATCAATTTCTTATTTAACTTTCCTTACATCAATTTTCATCATTCCAAAAAAAATATTTTTACACAAGAGACAATCAATTTTGGACACCTAATAATCTCATTCCGAGACGCCGCCCGCCAGGGTAACCCGCCCGGAGGGCGTGCCCTAGGCACGTCTCTGCAGCTAGTATGTACGAGTATAATAAAATGATAACTAAGGTCGTCCTTGTGTGCACATCACGGTAAACTATTTGATAGATTTTAATAAAACTTTGCAGATTTATATGTTAGAGGCTTGATCATTATCTCCGATTAGAATTATGGCAATATTCAAAATGGGATTCTTTAAAAAATAAATTATAACTTTTACTTTATTATATTTTTGTTATCTTGGTAAAAGAGAAAGAGTTGCCAATTCCGATCAAAATCCTTTTAAATATTTTATTATATGATTATTGTAAGTTTCTTATTGTAATTAATTTAAATTAGCACATTTAGCAAACTTTTATTGGTTTTGATTGTTTGTTTTGGCTGTCGATATATTGGATTGTCAAAAGTTAAAAAGATATGTCTTCAAGGAAACATGTAACTTTTTTATATAAAAATATTCGTCCCAATTTAAATACGATAATATTTCCAGTAACAGACACCCTTTCTAATAATTATTACCAACAATTGTGAGTATTCATTATCCAAGCGCTTTCGGATTATTCCTCCATTCAGGAATTAATGATTAATTATGAATTTTATGGTTGTGCGTATAAATTTGTATAAATGGGAATTAAATTTAAAATTATTATGTTCACAACAGTCGATTGTCAGTAGTTAAAATAAGTAAACGTTAAAAGAAAAACGTCTTGTCAGTAAGATATTTACAATTTTTATTTAGTAACATTTCTTATTATTAAAAGTCTTCAAAAAAAATGAAAGTATCTCCGTCCTCTGAAACAGCTGTAATGCGTATTCTCGGTTAGCTGCCGACAGGGAGCGCTACGCCCAGAATCGATCTGCAATAAATTTGCAACGCGTCCTCATGAGTCCATACAGTGATTTCATTATACAGCTATCATGGTTATACAAGGATAGAAGTGGCTTTAGCTATTACGTACAGATTAAGTACTCGATGATGGACATATAGTACCGTGAAAGAACCAAAAGTACGTTTGGAAAGGTTCACTTTCTCCAATTCAAGAAGAGCTGAAAGTTTTTAAAGGATATTAAATGGATACTATTCTAAATCCAAAGATTTTCTAAACAATATAAAAACATATAAAGGTTTTAAAAAATCTAAATAATATAAAAGCCTACAAACGAAATCATTTGAAAGGTGATCCTTTCAAATGACTTCGTTTGGAGATTTTATCAGTATTATTCTCATCACCATGAGGATAAGAAACACAGCGGTCCAAGGGACAAAACTTCCTGAATAGACGAGATGGGCGAGCGAAGCGAGCCCTTACCAGCTAGTTTTAACTATTATTTATTATTATAAAAAACAATATTACGTAAAACATTTTAGAACATATTAATTAAATAAGTAATTAAAAAGGAGTTACTGATTACATTCATTACTATAACCTAATTATTTTAAAATATTAAACTGATTTTACGACAACATAAAAAAAACAGATTAGGTTTTTCGAGAAACCAACTTTTCATAAATAATTACCAGCGTAAAATATAAAATATATAAATAATCTCTGTGAGAGTTACATTGTTTTCACTCAGGATTGTTTCCCAAATGTATTGCAAAAGTTAAGGTAATATAAAATAATATTAGTAAACAAACCTACTGTTCTATTCACTAAAAATAAAAAATTGATTTTATCATTAACGTAATAGTAGAAACTATTAACCAACCAGTCAACATAATCACGTAAAATGTTTTTTTTTTTTTTTTTTTTTTTAGTTTTATTAATAATAATATTGTTTATTATAATAAAAAATTTATTTGCTATTCATAAATAGTTGTTTTGAATTCTCTTTAAAGTAGGTAGGTTATATTATTATAAAATATATAAGAATAAACATATAAAACCGTATTTAATGATTGTCTCTTTCCAAATTAAAGCTATTATTTCTGTTTGTTTCATAATTTGTCCTTCAGAAATAATAAAGAGTACTTATATATACGCTCAAAGATTGTTATACTCTACTCTATTAGATTGCATCAAAATTAAAATTATTATTTTCCACAATGGTATCTTAGTTATTACTGTTTTAAATTTTATTATTATTTTTTTTTTTTACAAAACTACCGAAAGGTTCAGTTAGTTAGGCCAACAGACACAAATACGTGAATTTACACTTACTAAAAAATTAGAACCTAATAAATTTAAATATAGGAAAATATTAATTAAATCAGATAATCTTTGGGTCATTCCAGCAGTAGAAGAAGGAAGAATCAATCATTAACCAAATTCTAATTTGTTAACATAATGAGAAAAAGTGTATTTTTCTGTGAGAAATGTATTATAAAATTTGTACATATAATTAATACACATGTTATTCTACCAGTAAGTCAAGTTACATTCCTTTAAACTCCCCATTTTTCCAAAATTAATTTTTTTGATGATAAGTTAGTTAAAAATTAAATTCTGCCACTCCACCAACTTCAATAGCATAATAGAGGTGTGGGTTACTCCAATTATAAACAAGAAAATGCAGAAAAAGTTGTATATCCTTTCATTTGTAAAATATATAGCTTCAACAAATTTTTTATGTTATAATCTTGTTCAAATTAATTTAAGCATTTTGTAAATTGCATACTATCTGCATCGCTTATAACAATATCAAGATCATAAAGATACTGCATGAATTAAATTTAGTACATATTTTTTTGTCTTCAGTCATTTCACTGGTTTGATGCACCTCTCCAAGATTCCCTATCTAGTGCCAGTCATTTCATTTTGGTATACCCCCTACACCCTACATCCCTAACAATTTGTTTTACTTACGTTGCCTGCCTGCACAATTTATCCCTTCTACCTGTCCCTGCAATATTAAAGCGTTTATTCCAGGATGTCTTAACATATGACCTACAAGTCTATCTCTTCTTTTAACTATATTTTTCCAAATGCTTCTTTCTTCATCTATTTGCCGCAACACCTCTTCATTTATCACTTTATACACTTTATTATCTTTATCACTTTTATTATCACTTTATCGATCTTTAAGATTCTTCTATAGCACCCCATTTCAAAAATTCTAATCTTTTCTTCTCAAGTACACCGATCGTCCAAGTTTCACTTCCATATAAAGCTACGCTCCAAACATATACTTTCAAAAATCTTTTCCAGACGTTTAAATTAATTTTTGATGGAAACAAATTATATTTCTGACTGAAGGCTCGTTTCGCCTGAGCTATTCGACATTTTATATCGCTACTGCTTCGTTCATCTTTAGTAATTCTACTTCCCAAACAACAAAATTTTTCTGTATTTTTTTCTTCCTATTTTTACATTCAGTGGTCCATCTTCATTATTTCTACTACATTTCATTACTTTCTTTCGTTCTTGTTAATTTTCATGCGGTGGTTCTTGCGTAGGACTTCATCCACGCCGTTCATTGTTTCTTCTAAATTTTTTTACTCTCAGATAGAATTACTACATCATCAGCAAATCGTAGCATATTAATAAATTAAATTTAGTATATTAATAAATAAAAAAAGCTGACAACATAGTTGTAGAACTTTCGTCACGCGGCTTTTTTTTGATGCACAGTTTACACACACACACACATACACGTACTACTTAATTTAAAATATTTTTCATTTTATTTAAATATAATACTTTTCATTTATTTAATTCAATTTGAATACTAGATCGTGTATAACGGCGTTCTTTAGTAGTTGGGTTTCAATTAACCAAACATTTCAAGAATGGTCGACCTAAAACTGTGCAGGTCTACACTTCATTTACATTCATACATATCATTCTCATTCATTCTGTGAAGTAATACCTTGCGGTGGTTCCAGAGATTAAACAGAAAAATACCGAGAGAGACGACTACAGCATCTTTGCGTCAGTGCTACGCCAGCGCTCCTTGTGGTGAGAGGAGGTACTAATGACGCACTATACCCACCTAGCCACTAATTTATTTAGAAAACTTTTTGGGATGTGGCTGCGATTCTGCAAAAGGGTTTTTTGGATGTAGTATTTTTTAATTGTTAACAAATACGCCTTATTTTTAAGAAAAATAATACCTTAATTAGGTGAAATCCTGAGATTCTATGGGTGACCTTGCTCTATAGCCTCACTCCCTTGACCTTTTAAGATGAAAATTTAATGTCATCAATGCCCCATATATAGACGTAATCTGACCAAGTTTGGTTAGAATCGGTCCTGTAGTTCTGGAGATATAAGGGTGAAACACCGAACACACACACACACATCTACATGTGAACATTTCCATCCGGTTTTTGTGTTTTTTGGGTTCTTTTAGTGTCAAAAGGTATAAAGATTCGGTGAAAACTTCATATGCCCAAATTGGATCGATTACAATATTTTCTCTTCCAAAGCTATAGCTCTGCTATAGTGCTAGACGGGAAAGTAAAAATTAAAAAAAAAATGAAAGTATATGAAATTTCTTCATATTAATTAAATTTTGAGTAGATTCTTTAAAATTGGATAAACAGCACCTCAAACTTTCATCCAGAAGATTTAGGGTTCGATTCCTGGTCAGGCATGTAATGTTTTATGCTACAAAATGTTTATACCGTATTCCGATGTACAAGAGTGCACTATTTAATATAAATTTTGAATAGTATCGATTTAAGAGACAGCATCTTGCCTAACATCTTGATCTAGGCCCTTCCAATCAGTCATATTGTACTTTCATTATTACTATTTGTATCATGTATAATTATTTAATTAACCTTTAAATTTTGCAAAATAAAAAAAAATATATATAAATTCTACCAAAAAGTTTTAAGTATAACAATAATCTTATTCACATTTTTGATTTTTTTTTTAACCTTAGCCTTTTTATAATTTACATTCACTCCAGATTACATATAACTATGTCAATATCATAAACATATTACAAGAATTAAATTTTGCATATTCAGAATTAAAAATATGCAAATGTGAATTAGAGAATATTAATTTTAAATTAATTAAATTTTAAATAAGTTCTTTAAAACTGGATTATTTATTCATTAAACGTATGATGAATAAATTAATTATTCTCTCGCATAAGCCTTTTCCAAGGAGCTGATATAAAAAAAAAAAAAAAAAAAAAAAAAAATACAGAAATTCCGAATAAGAACTAATTAATATATATCATCAGTATTTTTGTATATATGATTACAATAATAAAAAAAATTGATAAAAACCTGGTCTTCCTAAAGAAATCTATTAACCCAATTTTTTAAAATAAAAAATACAACACAAACACCAAATCAAATAATTATTTTATTATGTTGAAAATTAAAAAATTCATTAAAGTAATTTTTAGTAAAAACTTAGAAGACATATTGTATATATATATATATACACTGCTTATATATATATATATATATATATATATATATATATATATATATTATATATATATATATATATATATATAAGCAGTGTATATATATATATATACAATATGTCTTCTAAGTTTTTACTAAAAATTACTTTAATGAATTTTTTAATTTTCAACATAATAAAATAATTATTTGATTTGGTGTTTGTGTTGTATTTTTTATTTTAAAAAATTGGGTTAATAGATTTCTTTAGGAAGACCAGGTTTTTATCAATTTTTTTTATTATTGTAATCATATATAAGCAGTGTATATATATATATATACAATATGTATATATATATATATATATATATATATATATATAAGCAGTGTATATATATATATATACAATATGTATATATATATATATATATATATATATATATATATATATAAATCTACTTCTAAAAATTAAAAGATTGCTGATTTTTTCAACTATTAAAGTAATAATAAAAAAAAAAAAAATAGAAATAATCATTGTCGCATTTAAAACTTATTTATTAGTGAAAAAGCCGTTATAAGTTACAATAACATTCACATGAACCGGAACTAGTGGAAAATTTAAAAAGGAAATAAGCGTTACGCATTTTCGATCCGCGATTGCCCTAAAAATTCATGTAACCAAATCGTTGTGATCATCTAAAAATGCATTTAAACATTATTTGCTCATATAACAGTATATTTTTTTAATAAAAGAAAGTTATATGAATCATTATTTATATCATATAACGCAGATTTTTTTTAAATTTAATATTAATGTTTGAATGTGTGTGTGTTTGTGTGTGTGTGTGTGTGTGTGTGTGTGTGTTGTTCATTAAAAATAATTAAACAATTATTTACTTATATTTTAAAAGAAATATTGCCATTTACAACAAAATGCGTTTAAATTTATATATTAAAGATAAATAAATAAAAATATTAGTCACGTGTTCAAGGTTTTACACTTCACCACAGTTTTTTCTCAGAATTTCTCACTTTAGTTAAATCAATTACTTCTACTCGTTTTGGTTTCTTTCCTTTTTTGAATCCAGAACACGGATTCCAATTGATCAAAGACACAAACATTTGACAAAAAAAAAACATTTTCTTTGACAACTAAAATTAAAAATTACAACATATTAAAAATCACAAACTTTGTACGCAGAGAAGGTTAGCAATGAATAACAAAAAAATAATGAATAATCTAGAAAAAAATCAGTAGGAAAACATTAGGTCTGAAATTCCAAAAAAGATAAAACTTAAATCGATGATCTCGGTGGCGGAGTGGTAGTGTCTCAGCCTTATCCGGAACTCCCGGGTTCAAATCTTGCTCAAGTATGGGATTTTTCTTTCGCTTTAAAACTCCGTTTCCGTATTCTCACGACATATACTTTTGTTTTTTTTATTGTTTTTTTTAGGTGAATTAAATTACATGCAAAAAAATTCCCAATAAAGATATGAACAATACAAATGAAATCTTCGACACGATAGAAAAAAAAAGTATCGGTTTCTACAGTCAACATTCCAAAATGAAAGATTCAGAAAATTCCTCAATTCCAAAAAAAAAATTGATGTGGACACTACATGACTTCCTTGTTCATCTATTAAATTACATGTACACATTTTTAAATGTACAAAAAATTTTATTTCATTCACAAATTCTGAAATTTTTCTTTTTTTTATTGTTATTATTGAATTATTTTGTATCATAAAACTTTTTTTACAATAAGAGGTTAATAATTATTAATAAATCAATATATTTAAATTAAAAGAAAAGGAGATTAAGTCTGATTTGAACCGATGTGTCTTACCCCTTGTAGGATCCAAATATTTCATTAATTAAAATTTTATTTTGCTATAACTCTGGAACCGATGAAAATAAGTACCACTTATATACATCGTTGAAAAGCTCGCAATGCGGGCTTATTACTGCAGTTAAGAAAGAGTACAAAATCCAAATTTATTGGATTTTGGGCTTTTTTGGAAACTTTTGGTCCAATCGATTGCAATCAAAATTGAAGGTGCACACTAGATGTGTCAATAGTTCTAAATCCAAAATTTCAACATCCTACAGGAAATCATTTTTGAGTTATGCGAGATACATACGCACGTACAGATTTCACGCCAAAACTAGTCAAAATAGTTATTTCCGTTGAAATCTGAATATCGAATTTTTTTGCGATCACAGTACTACCTTTTCTTCGTACAAGGATGTAAAAAAAAAACACAGTAGAGTTAAATGATAAAGGAATATTGGAAAAATAGAATAAAAATTGTACCACGGTATTCAGTGGACAAATAAAGAGGGAAAAATATATATATATATATATATATTTTTTTTTTTACATATATTTCATCTTATTATTTGTATAATTTTTGGTACTAATAGGTGGAAGGGGATTATACCTATTTTTATTAAAATTCTCATTATTATTAAAATTCTTTCATTAATGGGGCAGTTAATGATAACATTAATAATTATTGAGGTTATTATAATTGAGGATGATATTCTTTGAATAATTAAATATTTTATAGATATATATTTTATATATATATATATGTATATATATATATATATATATATATATATATATATATATATATATATATTAATTTATGATTAAGAATTCACTTATATAATATTATTATTTTAACTGTAAAATATGTATATATGATTTAATTATTATTTTTTTTTTTTAATGATTATTCGTCATATAAACTAGAGATTTGTGCATAATAAAATATGAAATGAAACTTTTTTAGCGTATGAAAAATAACCACACCCCCTGACCGGGATTCAAACCCGGGAGGCCGAGACGCTACCACTCGTTCACGGAGATCGGGGAAGTGCGGATTAAATTTTTATTATGTCATTACGTGCTGTTACAGAAACTTTTAGTTGTAATGCATCACCTTACGTTTTTGTAGTTTATTTCTAATAGTACACGGGATTTACAAAAGATTGTATTTCTGGAGTGGTAATCAGATGTTTAGTATAAAAGAACTCGTGCCCAGGTGATTGTCCTTAGCAATTCATTCGATCTAAACATTGTTTATAAAATATTAATAAGAATAATACAGTTTATACATCGGAAATATGAACTATATTTGATGAAATAAGTATTTGTTTATTCAAGGTAAACATGATGAGTCAAAGTTTTTTTCTTTTATTTCATAAGGGTGGAAAAAAATATATTCATCCTTTTCAAAACCACCCTCCACCTGTTGCAAACCCCTTCTTAAACCGTTCTGTAAACAGGATGACGTTACTGATTGACAGATTGTTGTTGACAAAAAAAATCAACAGCTCTTTATTCAAGTTATTTATATATTTTCATAAGTAAGCTATGTTCACCACTTTTTATAATCAGAACAGGCCAAGCTGTTTATTTTTAATGTTTCTTTGAGCCGATTTTAATAATTATCTCCGAAATATAAATTTTGATTGTCAATCTTTTTTAAGTACAAGGAAGTATTTAATCGTGAAAAATTTCTGTTTTCAGATTTCAACGGAAATATCCATAAATTCATTTTGACTAGTTTCGGTGTGACCTCTGTACGTACATATCTCGCATAACCCAAAAACAATTAGTCGTAGGATGTTGAAATTTTTGATTAGGACTGTTGTAACATCTAGTTGTGCACCTCCCCTTTTCATTATAATCAACTGGTCCTAATCAAAAGTGTCCAAAACAGCCCAAAATCGAAATAATTTTGATTTTGGACTTTTTCTTAACTGCAGTAATAAGCCCCCATTGAGAGCTTTTCAACAATATATCATAAGTGGTTCTTATTTTCATTGGTTTTTTCATTGGAGCCAAATAAAATTTTAATTATGAATTATTTGGGACTTACAAGGGAAAGGAAATTTCAGTACTACCTCATTTCACCGGGGTAGCTGAAATCCGAACGAAATCTTTCACTACAAGTAACTCACAAACAAAGCAATTAGGACAAGATTTACACGAACGTATTCAATTATTTTTACGAGCAGAATAGGTTTTGAAAGTCCCGGGGGAACTTCTTGATACACTCTGTATATGAAAATTCTAGTTAAGATATATACATTACTTTGTCTATCCCTTATATAATAATTTTACTTCCACTACATAGCGAACCTTTTATACAATATTTCTTCTATTTTAATATTTAAATTTCCATTATCCATTTTTTAATAAAACTCCTTGTTATATTCTTCCCTATTTCCAAATCTCTAATAATAAATCCAAGTAATTTATTAATCCAAATATATTACAAGAATTAAAGTAGGCTACATAAATCTTTCTTAGAAAAGATAACATCTTGGTAACATTAAAATAAAATATTTGCGTAGATTAACAACTATATATTTATACAAAATAATAAAATATTTCATCTGGGAAAAACAGCAGAAAAGAAGAGTTAATTTTATATTATTTGTCATCGCTCGGTTACACAGTACGTACATCAATTAGTAAACATAAATTACAAAGATTTCCTGCAATTCACTCGAATAAAATAATTTAAGTTTTTCCCTCAATTAGCAATTTTAAAAATTAAATCTAAAAGGATATTATACTATCACATTAAGTAAGAAATATAAAGACATTTTTTGTTTTAATACGTTACGTTGATTTCGAGAAAATTATTATGTAATTTACCTACAAAGAACGTGCGTCATTAATCTTATAAATTAACTTTAATAACTAATGTCATAGGATTTAATTTGATATTTTTCTTTATCTTTTTTTTCTAATGATTCAGTAAATTGAATAATTGATTTATCATTGTTCAAAGAATTATTCTTTTCGTTTTATAATAATATAATAAAAATATACTTCAGTATAAGGTCGGTAACAAAACAAAAATTATAGATAGCTTTGTATAAATTTATCTACATTTTTATATTTAATTACTTCATAATACGGTACTTATTTTAGTCACACACAGTACCTGTAAATAAAATTATATATAATTTATAACAAAATAATTATATATACATTTTATTTTTTAACGCAGCAAAAATACGCCTAAACTAAACATTCACGCCGATTTCTTATTCTGCGCAATTCTAAAAAATCATCTAACATATGATTATTTCAAAATAGGAGGCCTAATAAAAACTTTATATTTAATATAGGCAGTCTTAAGATAATTGCTGTGACATTGAGCAAAAATATACGTTTGCTAATAGTATATATAAATATAGAGTGTCTCAAAAATAATGTATACACAGTTTAAATAGCTTTATTTTATTAAAGAAAACACTTAAATAAATGATACCTCTGTTGAAGAATGTACAGACAAATTTTGAAATCATGCCAAAAGTAGTCAAAAAAAAGATTCGATTTTTGTATGAACTACAAAAAAAAACAGCACATATTTAAATTTCTACTAATTTCTACTTTTCAGCAATGACCATATAACTACAGTAGCAATTATAACTATAAAATAAAGTATGGTGATCGGTCAACAGTTTGGATGTGGAGGTTTTTACAGAACTCCACGTTTCAAGGTCCCCTCAAAAAAGAAAACTCAATGAACGTTACAGAAAATTCCGGAAGAACGAAAAACTTGACAAAGGATTTACGAATAAAAATGGTGGCTAATTTTAAGATTTAGTATTCGTTAGGTATTGGTTCAGATAGTGAGATGGATTGAAAATTTTGTAGCTTATGAAAATACCATGCCTAACAGGAATTTGAATCAGGGACCTCCGGATAAAATGCTGAGACGCTACCATTCGCACTACGGAGTAACGACAGTATTCAGAACTACGTTTTAAGGTTCATTTAAATGTTATTAAATTAATTTAATTTAAGAACAAAAAAATAAGGAAATAGATTTAGTTTGATCAAAAACTATTAGAAGAATCACAAATTAAACTTTTTTAAATCATAAATCGGTACTTGAGCATATAATATCATTAACGTCATCACTGATTAATAGGAAAATAAACAACAAATTTGTAGTAAAAATTATTTTCTTACTTCCTTGTACGAAGTAAAGAAAGTATTGTGATCGCGAAAAATTTCGGTTTTCAGGTTTCAACGGAAATATCCATTTTGACTATCCCTGAATCCATTTGACTAGTTTCGGCGTGACGTTTGTACGTATATATCTTTCATAACTCAAAAACGATCAGCCGTAGGATTTGAAATTTTGGATGTAGTACTAGTGTAACATCTAGTGTGCACCTCCCCTTTTAATTGAATCGACAGGACCAAACGTGTCCAAAAAAGCTCAAAATCCAAAAAAAATTGAATTTTGGACTTTTTCTTAACTGCAGTAACAAGTCCTCATTAAGAGCATTTCAACAATATATCTTAAGTGTGTCAAAAAGTCTGACGTCGTGCACTCGCGGGAAAGCACCGGGATGTATTTTTGTCCAGAGTATTCATTAAGGATGTACTACCCGGAATTCTTCAAGGACCTTCTCCAGTCCTTAACAAAATACCTCTTGGGCCTGCTAACCCGATATGGATACACAAACCTTGCGATTGCTGCAATGGAATGACCTTCAGTAGCAGGAAAGACGACGGAGCTATGCCGTAAGCCATGATACTGTTGGCAGAACCTCACCTTCTTTTTCTTGTTTAGCCTCCGTTAACTACCGTTTAGATAATACTTCAGAGGATGAATGAGGATGATATGTATGAGTGTGAATGAAGTGTAGTCTTGTACATTCTCAGTTCGACCGTTCCTGAAATGTGTGGTTAATTGAAACCCAACCTCCAAAGAACACCGGTATCCACGATCTAGTATTCAAATCCATGTAAAATAACTGGCTTTACTAGGACTTGAACGCTGTAACTCTCGACTTCCAAATCAGATGATTTGGGAAGACGCGTTAACCACTAGACCAACTCGGCGGGTTGGCAGAACCTCAGCTGAAGCCGGACAAATCACTGAGCCTTCGGAATTATTTTACATCTAGAACGGATAGGGTAGTGCCAAGTGGAGCCCATCCCAGCGACAAGATTTAATTCATAGACCGCTTAGATCTATAAGTTACAAATTCATTCTGTTCACTCACCACAAAGGCTCTCTATAATAATGAAAATGATTACTCTAAGAGAATGCAACTATATCTAGTGTTGGTACTTTATTAATCTCTTTGTATGAAGTATTACAACCATGAGAAAGAGTGATCTAGATAGTGTTAAACAAAAAATTCATGAACTCTGCCTATATATATATATATATGCTTGCTCTTTCCGTAAAGTAGAGGAAATTATTCTGTTAATATTAAGAACACTGAATAAATTTATTGAATATTTTATTTTTAATTCTTCTAAATATACTGAATATATAAGAAAAAGGACAAAATAATGTTCTTATAAATAGAAGCTAGTAATCAAAATAAAATAATTATTCAATAAAACATAAGGTTGTTAAGAAGAAGTATTAACGATATTACGTAAAAGTATTTAGTAAAATATAAGATCGGTCGTATTTTCCTGCACTCTTAATCAACTGTGGTCAGATTTAAATGGCATCAAAACTCTATTTAAAAAATTCATTGTCCCAAATTTCATCCAAACTAGTTTGGAAATATCAGACGTAAAACAGACCAAAATACATTCTTCTCGAAACTTTCTGTTGTAAAACTAGTGGTTTTTGTTTTTGTTTAGAGGGAGTCATGAAAAGTCAAGATTTGAAAATATCCTGATATGTTATATTTCACCCGACTAGCATGTATACTATTCTTTAATATAATGCTATAACTAACTATACCCTGTAACACTGTAGCCGTGAATGAAACAAAAATTGAGTCATTTAATTTTTAAAATCGCTTATTTTATTGCCACGGTCATCATAATTTGTTTTCTCCTTTTAATAATTTAGCTAATACCCGTATATAACTAATTCTTCATTATTTTTTTTAATACGTAATAAATATATGTATTTTAAATAAAATAAGAATAAATAATTTTGGAGAAAATCTTTCATTCTTATATTTAATTATTTAAACAAGTTTAGTACATATATTGAACCTTCTGTTTAGAATTTCATTATATTAATGATTATAACAAGCAAACAGGTGGTGTAAGTGAGAACGTGTCGGATCCGTAACCATCTAAACAGCGGTTCGCATCCGATGAAATCTCAGATTCGAACCGCTTATTTTCTTTTTTCAAAAAAAAATGTATATGAATACATTTTTTTTTTAACTTTTTTTTTTAATTTAAATATATTGATTTATTAATAATTATTAACCTCTAAAAATTTTTGAATTAAAATGAAAAGTAGAAAAAATTTTATTTCACTAATAATTTCTGATTTTTTAATTTTATTTTGTTATTGAATATTATTTATTGTAATTTTTTTTTACAATCAGAGGTTAATAATTATTAATAAATCAATACTTTAAAATTTAAATAAAAGTTGAAAAAATGCACACATGTATATGAAGTCGGATTAGAACTGATGTGCGTTTTCCTTGTAAGATCTAAATATTTCATTAATTATAATTTTATTTGGCTATAACTCTGGAACCAATGAAAATAAGTACCACTTATCATATATCGTTAAAAATGTCTCAGTGAGGACTTATTACTGCAGTTAAGAAAAAATTCAAAATCCTTTTTTTTGGATTTTGGGATTGCTTTGAACACTTTTGTTTCAGCTGATTGCAATCAACAGGGGAGGTGTACAACTAGATATTAGAACAGTCCTAAATCCAAAATTTCAACATCCTACGGCTGATCGTTTTTGAGTTATGCGCGATACATACGTACGAAGAGACGTCACGCCGAAACTAGTCAACCACATATGATATATATTTTTGAAAAGCTCTCAATGAGGACTTACTACTACACTTAAGAACACTTTTGGATTCAGGGATGGTCAAATTGGATACTTCCGTTAAAATGTGAGGACCGAAATTTTGCGCGATCACAATACTTCCTTTACTTCGTACAAGGAAGTAATAGTACATAAGATTTATACAAAATTACTATTTATTCTACATTAAAGAGTCCTAAATAATTAAGAGCGAAGAAATGGCACACGTCAAGAAAACAGATTACACTCAAAAATTTCTTTAAATCATCACAGGACTGAACTTTTGAACTACTCTACGTACGTATTGTATTAAACTTCAGACAATTCTGTAGCTGCAAGTTAATTTTTTGTATTTTGTTGTGAAACATGATCATTAGGTTCGTAATGTATAAAATTATAACTTGACATTTAATAGGCTTTTTCTTAACACCTCTCTATTATCCGGCATTTTCGGTTATCCGACGTTCTGCCGGAACTTTTATGTCGGATAAGAAAGACTCTACCGTATAATTTTTTTTACTAATAAATTCTATCGAGTAAAAAACTAGTTAATAAAACTATCAACAATACTTATTAAAAAAGACCTAATAAAAAATTATAATAATAGTAATAAGAGGTAAAATGATATATAACAAAACATCTATGATGCTTATACGTTACGTATAATGTAACGTATGTATAAATCAATTTAAACAAGCTCCCACGGTCCGGTTTTTTTTAAATTTTTTTAGATACTTAAAAAAGAGTACATTCACATGTATTAAAAGTATCACTCTGTCTCTATCGTTTACTATAAAACCAACGATGAATGAACAAAAGTAATAAACGATACTCGATGGATAATTACAAATTCAAATAATAATAAAAATATAATTCTAGTCTATCTTGCTAGACAATTAGGTTCACGCACGCTTTGCCATCAACATCAACATCAACATCATCATCATCATATGCCTACGTATTACATATAAAAATATGTATAAAATACAATGTAACCTATTTATTACGCTAAGCTAATAAAATTTTAAATTACTTTTCATATCATTATATTATAAATAATAGGTTAAATTATAATGTTGTCTTTAAAAAAAAGCGTGGGAAATTTGTTTTTTGGCAAATTATAAAAATTGTATTAATAACATCAGATTAAATAGATTTTTATTGTTTGATTTTTTACAATATAATGTTATAACTGTAAATAATGATATATTTATTCCATTAAAAAGTAATAGATTTTCATATTTATTTATGAAAGTATTTTTTAATATTTATTCGAACAAGATGTATGGACATGAATACTAGTTATTAATTCGGGGATTTCATCAAATTCTGAGATGAAATTTAATACTATTTTTATTATGCAGATGATGTTCTCATTACACTGAAATCTGAAGGTAACTGACAAAAATAAAAATATTTTTTTAATGTTCGGAACTGTTTACTTTTCTTAGCTTCATTCGTTTATCACATGTTGACGCGTTTATTTATTCGGTAAAGAACGCCGGTACTAGTATTCAAATCCTTATAAAAGTAACTGCCTTTAGTAGATAGAATTTGAACGTTGGAACTCTCGACTTCGCAATCAGATGATTTGCGAAGATGCGTTCACCAGTAGACCAACCCGGTGGATTTATAAGATTAACCTAATCTTACCTCGCACATCAGCGGTTCACTTCAGTGGTCAGAATATGTTTTTAACTCGCTATATTTTATTTAATAAATATTCTTCGATGTGACATTCCCCTCCATAAACATTTACATTGATAAGAAAGATCTAGAAAGTATCATTATGTCTACCGCGTGCTGGTTTTTTTCGGCGTTTTATTTGATTCTACATAGATTCAATTTGTTTGGGTATAAGCAACCATATATAGATAAAAAAGAACATGTGCAAAATGATTCACAGTTTCGTGTATGTATAATATTCCGAATTCCTAACAGTAATGGATTAAGCCTTTACCGTGCCTTTATCAAAATTTAAATTTTGGACCCTATTTATATAAGTTACGTACAAGTAAAAACAAAAATTGAAGTGGTGTCGGAAAATTCCCTTTTTGGCATCAGAAAAAACAAAAAGACCGCCTTCTCATATTTTTATTTGATTTTAAAAAGAAAAAAGATTTTTGTATTTTTTATTTTTTTAACCATGTTAACCTCTTAGGGGAACCATGACCCACTTTATGTTATTATTATTAGTAATAGTATTACTAAAAATCAAACATATATATATATATATTTTAATTTACTATTTATTTTCATTTATTTCTGTGTTGAAGCCGGGCCCTTCCAAATTACGGGCCCTAGACATTTTTCTTATTTTTCTATTGGTTAAACCGGTCCTGCTCTTCAATAGTGTCAGAGATTATTTTTTTACCAGGTAAAATATAGACTGTAATTGTTTCATGTAGAGTGGCAGCTGTTCTATCTGGCACAGCATATACTGAAATATTTTTTGTACTCTCCGCACATTTCTCATCGAGTATTCATTGTTGAGGAAGTACCTGATCAACATTGTATTTTTGATGGGGGAAACAGTTTTCCGGGTCGCCAATTTTGATTGGGTAACTAATCAAACTTGTCGGAGATAATTCTTCCAATCCGCAGAAGTATTTTGAGTTCAGTCATGCAAAATTGTTGATTAATTATTGTCTCCAATTATAATTCGAGTTTTACAACAAAGTACCTTTCTCAATGACTCATCTGTACAAAATCCTCGTATATTGAATAATACTAGAGGATTTATTCCTAGATGTTAATCATCCTATCTTTCTTGTCGGTAAGCTGTAAATTCATTTCGTAACCTCGAGAACAATACCTAACGTATATAAAATTCACTTGCGCTATAAGTACTCAACTTACTACACGCGAACTATTGGGTATATCCCGAACTATTTCTGTAAGCGACATTATTGAAATATAACTCTTAAAAAAATACTTAACACGAGTCATGTAAATTGACTAAATTAAATTATGCTCTAGACATTAGCCCGATGGAAATTGGTAGCGTATGAAAAGATACCGTGCCTGATCAAGATTCGAACCAAGGACCTCCGCACGAAATGCATGTAAAATTATATGTACTAAAAATAAAAATAAAAATTATTGGTTTAATAAAACTTTCATAATTATTACTAACTTTTTATTATTTATACCATTAATTAATATTATTAATAATACTTGTGTTTCAGTAAATTGCGTAACTAAAAAAAAAAGTTACTGTATTAATAATATTCATGAATTCATTCAATTTTTAAACTTTTCAACAAATTTTATACATCAAAGTATTTAAATTATGTTTACATCATTCAGTTTCTTAAAACTAGCAACCATTCTTTACATAAAAATGTTATTTATTTGCTTAGTGTGTTAGGTTATTTGTGTTAGTTATCAGCTTATTTGTTTTGCTTAGTCCATTCATTACACTTTGCAGCATTCAACTTTATTACTAGGTAATGAGTTAAATTTAAAACGGTATGCACGAAAGAAAATGTAAATAGTATATTTCAGGTTTTTTTAAATTTTTAAATAAAATATAAATTATAGAATTAGAGAAAATATTAAAGAAAATTAGAGTTTAAAAAAAAGTGGACACACATGACTTCCTTGTACTCCTATTAAATTACATATACACATTTTTTTTTAAATGAAGTGTACAAAAATTTTATTTCATTAATAACTTCTGATAATTTTTCATATTTTTTAAAACTTTATTGTTATTATTGAATTATTATTTATAGTAAAACTTTTTTACAATCAGAGGTTAATAATTATTATTAATAAATCATATATTTAATTTAAACAAAAAAAAAAAAAGTTAAAAAAAGGTTGTGAACTCTGATTCGAACCGATGTGCCTTCCCCTTAGAAATATCTCATTAATTAAAATTGTATTTGCCTATAACTCTGGAACCAATAAAAATTACTACTGTACCACTTATGATATATAGTTAAAAAGCTTTCAATGAGGGCTTATTACTGTACTTAACAAAACGTCCAAAATCTAAATTTATTGGGATTTTGAGCTTTTTTGAACACTTTTGGTCGAGTCGATTGCAATCAAAATGGGAGGTACAGAACTAGATGTTACAACAGTCCTAAATCCAAAATTTCAACATCCTACGGTTAATCGTTTTTGAGTTATGCGAGATACATACGCACGTATTTACGTACGTACAGACGTCACGCCGAAACTAAATATGGAGTTAGGGATGGTTAAAATGGATATTTCCGTTGAAATCTGAAAACCGAAATTTTTCGCTATCACAATACTTCCCTTTACTTCGTACAAGGAAGTAAAAAAGGAAAATATTTTAGAAGAATAATAAAGAAAATAAATTCAAAGTATTGATAGATGTATGTATGTGTTCGCAACAGAACAAAACGAGAAATAAAAACATTTATGAGTACTCATTATGGCTTCCTACACATACCACAGATGGAATTAAAATGGTAACTCGTTGTATAAATCTAAATTTCTTTTTAAAGATTTACAAAACAAACTCCTACACGGAAATTAAAAGAACATCATTACTAAAGATAAAATATATTAGAGAAATGTTTTGATAAATTATTGAATGAACTCAAACTAAGATTACAGGTTGATTATTATGTAATAACATTATTTATTGAATACGAGATACAAAGAGGGGAATTCACGGCAATTTCTGGCCGCTTTTTAAAAAGATTTTACATGTCATCCTTCTCAGTATACAGTATATAAAAATAAAAATGTTAATAATTATATTTTTCTCTTTGTCTACAACAGAATATACTTAATGATTTATTTCATTAAAATTCATTTCTACTAAATCCTAGTTCAAATAATTATAAATTAAAAATGTTATATTTGCTAAAAAATTAATAAAAAACATAAACTACTATCTTCACATATACTCGTCTGAAAAAAATAAATAAATATATATTTTGGGACTTCTTTAGAAAGTCAGAACGAGTTTGCAGGAGAAAAAAATGTAGTTATCAAAATTTTTATTGCCTTTAAATTTGAATAACATAATCAGATTACTTATCTGGCATCACAACTCTACAGCTATATTGCAAGAAGGAAAATATGATAATAACGAAAAATTTTTCTTATAACTTTCCTTTATTGTTTTCCCGATTTTTTAGTAAATCTTTGTTGCACAGTCTTAGGGTTTCTGTCGCATAGAGTACTTCCGGCTTTATCACAGTTTTATAGTGACAATGTTTTTAGTTGAATGATAAATACTGTTATATGTTTTTTTCGTTAATTGGGAAGCTAATCCCATTTTATTAGCTCTAACTGTTAACGCTTTTTTTCCCTAAAGAACTCCAACTTAACCGTTCTTCGAAATATTTGAATTTATCCACTTTTTCTATTTTTTTCTTATCTATACTAAGGAAATTCGGGCAGTTTTTATCATTAGTAAAAATTTTCGTTTACTCAAAAGCGATTTTTAGTCCCATTTTAGCAGCTTGTTTTTCTAATTCTTTAACTTGTTCAGTTTCTTTCCAATTTTTAACTAATAATGCCATATCAGCGAAAGCTAAACAGTTAATCTTTAGTCTCTTATTTCCTAGTCTTATTCCACTACTTTTGTCTAAAAATTATTTTTATTGATATAAATTATTATGTAATTTATATTTATTTTAAATGTTATGTTATGTAGGTTCTATAGACATGTTTTTTAGGGTATGTTTTTTCTTTTGTTTTTGAATGAATAAAAATACCTAATAAATTAACTCGTATTAATGAGGTAATAAATAACAGAATTCAAGTTATTGTTGGTGACAAATAACTTATCTGTTCATATTTGGTGTGTTGGTATTAATTAAATTTTATTGTTGCATAGTACTTTAAACCATGTTTTTTTTGTTGGGGTTTTTTTTAAACATATTTGATGGATTAAAAATCTAAATTATAATTAATAAAATTAGCTTATCAAGCTCACTTGAGATACATATATATATATATATATATATATATATAATTTATTTTAAAACATAATGTAAATAGTGCCTTTTAAAAGTTTTTATGTAAGAGCTGAAGAGGACGTTGCGAGATAAAAGGTAGTTTTACTTTTACGTTTGGAAAAGACAGTTTTTTTTTCTAATATTCGTTTTTAAACAACTCAAAACTACACTTAATGAAATAAAAACGAAGGCTTTTATGTTATTCAATTAAGCTTTTGTAAGATAAAACCATTTATAAATCGTATACTATATTATTAATCATAACTACATTATTAATCATAGTTTTTTTTGTATGTCGAATTTCGAAAAATATATATAAAAATATTCATATCCAGGAAAGTTCCCCCATCCGAAGAGTAATTGTCTATACCATCAAAAAATATTTTTGGAAATATAATTATTTTTAAGGATTTAGACAACATACTCGTATCTAAACGAAAATTACTTTAAGTTATCATTATTTTTAACTTTCAGTGCACTATAATAAAAAAAAAGCAATTAAAATAGGAATTTGAATGTTCACTTTTCTTTTTAAAGTTTTTTCTGACGATAAACATTAATTTTCAGAACTTGTTAAGTTATCACTAAGGAAATATAGGAAACTTAATTCTTTAATTTGATATTTCGGTTCAAATAGTTCGTTAGCATAAGCAGCAGTTCTAAATTTCTATTTAACTTGATTCCTTTCTATAATATGTTTTGAGAGAGTAACTTCTCTTTTTGACATTATATCTAGTTGCATATTTTTTAAATACTCAATAATACTTGTCGTAACCTAACATTTTATATTTTTACTAGAATATTTTTCGAAATCACATTACTAACGCAGGAATCTCTCTCGATACTATACAATAAATTCAATACTTACTGATAATCCGTATTGTTTTTCGATGACAATCATTTTTACTGATTCACTTGTACTCGACGGACTGTAATCAGCTATAATATAAAAAAAATAATAAACACTTGATAAATCCATATTTTTTAACTGTAACCAAACATTTGTTGATTGTAGGTCGTACGGACAAAAACTTACGTATTGAATGTATTCTCAATATTTATTGTCAAACCTTAGTCGATAAAAAAAAAATATATATTTCACTTCTTATCAATCCAGCCTTTAATAATTTTGATTCTGATAATATGATGATAATTTGATTATGAATAACTCATGTTATCAACGCATATAAAAGAACATGTCCTGACTGACTCATCAACGCCCAGAAAAAAAACTACTGAAGAAAATAGGTGAAAATTGATATATACACGTTCTTCTTACGATAGAAATGCACACTAAGAAAGAGAAATAAAGAAAATTTCAATTTTTTTTTGCAATTTAAAATGGAGTAATAATGAAATTTACTATTTTTTTTTAAATTTCTCAGCATCAAATAAAGATATCAACTTGATTTTTCGTGCATGTAATCTTCATCAGAATATCTAAAAACTAATTTCTAAATTTTTTGAAATTCCGATTTTAAAGGGTTAAAATGAATTTTGAATTGTTTTTGAAACCCGCCTATTTTTTTTTTTTTTGTTTTTAATCGCTAGGTAGTAAATGAAGATATCAACTTGATTTTTGGTATTTATAATCTTCATGTGAATATCTAAAAACAAATTTCTACATTTTTCGAAATTAGACCTTGAAAGGAATGTTGAAAGGAGGTAAAAACATTTTGAACAATAATTGCAAAATTTCCCCATCTCCGACTATATTGAATGAAATATTCACTAGGTTTAGGTTTGCAATACTCTTAAGATAAATACCAATAAACCGTTTTCGGTTTTTTTTAAATTTCGATTTTTATAAGGGTGCGACGGTGTATACGGTTCAATCAACAAATCCTATCCACTATTACTGTAAGTGCGATGCGACTGGTTGTACCTGCCTCCGGTTACTTACAAAAAATATAAAATAAAATATAAAATAAAATAAAATAAAAAGTTAACCTCTATGGGAAACGCAAGTAACCACAGAGCGCGGGCGAAGCCTCAACGGGGATGCTAATTTTACTATAAGTAAAAACTCAAATAGAAAAGAGTTATAAATAAGAAAAAAACCTTTACTTTTTTCAAGTATTTATTCATATTGTAACAATAAACTGATGCCCAATTATAATTAATTTTTTTATGAAGAAAAAGAAATGAGTTATTTACCAGAATTCCAACCCGGAAAATTCCGTAAAAAAGACCATTTAAACCACGATAGGAATTTCAAATGGTAGAATTAAAATTTTAAAATAATTTTCAAGTAAAAATAAAGTGATCAAACACTTCCCAACGAAAACGCTGCAGGAGCTTCTTTGTTGCAGCTGCAGTGTGCGGCCGACGATTGTCATGGAGAAAGACAATGCCTGATAACATTTCTCTCCGCTTATTCTTATTCACCCACCATACAGCCCAGAATTGGCTCCATCCGATTTTCACCTCTTTGATCACATGAAACGCTGGCTAGGAGGACAACATTTTGGAACAGACATCGAGTTGCAGACCAGAGTAGAAACACGGCTGAAAACACAGGTGGTTCCGTTGTACGACGAGGGTATTGGAAAGTTGGTACCACGCTACGACAAATGTCTACATCGGAATGGCGATTATGTAGAGAAATAGCGTAACTATATTAAGTACTTGTTGCAAATAAAAAATATGTTATTTTCACTGTGGTTTTAATTTCGTGACCGATCGGACCTTGAAAAAATCACCCTCGTAGTTTATATATTAATTTTGTTTCTCATCGCTCAAGTAGTTGGTGTAAGTGGTGTAAGTGAGAACGTGTCGGATCTGTAACCATGCACACATAGGTTCGAATCCGACTTCATATACATATATTTTTTTTTAACCTTTTGAAAAAAAATAACCCTCGTAATACATATAAAGTGGTGATACGAAAACCACAAAAAAATGTGATGCAATGTGGTGTCCACCACAATGCAATCGTGTAACTGTCTACTTTATTAAAAATTGGAGGATCATATCTTTCCTTCAAATGAAATTAGTTAAAATGAAGTGCAGCAAAAATGTGTATATGTAATTTAATAGGCGTACAAGAAAGTTACGTGGTGTCCACACCAGATATTATAGATTTTATCTCTAGAATAATCTACAAAGGCCGATATTTAGATTTTTATTCTACAACTTAGTTTTTATTCGTTTAATGTCATTACATTTCAAGAAACTTAGAACATTCCTTGCAATTAGTTAGCAACGAACGGATATCATGATTTATGTTCTAGATTTATGTTCTTGACCAAGGTTGAGGAAAACTAATCGTGCAGTTATAATTTTATTACCAAGTTTCTTTATTTTTAAATGACAGTTGATACTTTTTTATTTTAATCTAATATAGAAGATAAATGTATTCACGATATATTATAAATCAAACTAATATAGATTAGTAATAAAATTCATCAATTTTTATTTTTTGTATTATAGATATTTTTACGAATGTACGTTTTTCAAACTTGTACGCAATTATAACTTATTTAAGGTCGCTATATATAGCCGTGATATATATCACTATAGCCGGGTCTGCTAGTTTATTAATAATTATTTACCTCTGTAAAAACTTTTGAATTAAAATGAAAAGTACATAAAATTTTATTTCACTAATAACTACTGATTTTTTTATTGTTATTATTGAATCATTATATATTGTAAAAATTTGTTTAATATCAGAGGTTAATAATTATTAATAAATCAATATAATTAAATTTAAAAAAAAGGCGATGAAGTCTGATTCGAACTGATGTGCATTCTCCTTATAAAATCCAAATATTTCATTAATTAAAATTTCATTTGGCTATAACTCTAGAACTAATGAAAAGAAGTACCAATTATGTTATATCGTTGAAAAGCCCTCAATGAGGGCTTATTACTGCAGTTATGAAAAACTTTAAAATCCAAAAATTGGATTTTGGGCTTTTTTTGGACACTTTTGGTCCAGTAGATTGCAATCAAAAAAGGGGAGGTGCACAACTAGGTGTTACAACAGTCCTAAATCCAAAATTTCAACATCCTACAGCTAATCGCTATTGAGTTATGCGAGATACATATGTACAAACGTTACGCCGAAACTAGTCAAAATGGATTCAGGGGAGGTCAAAATGGATATTTCCGATGAAATCTGAAAACCGAAATTTTCGTGGTCACAATACTTCCTTTACTTCGTATAACGAATAAAATGTAACATAATTCTACTGTTTTTAAAACAAATTTTGTTTGAGGATACTAGAAATTGTCTGTTTGGTTTTACCTTATATTTACAGAACGGCTACACAAATTTTCATAAAATAGATATTAAACGAATCGCCCCAATCACGCAAGTAGAAATGAAGATATAAAGAGTAGATACATGGATACATAAGAAAGATGTAAAAGATATATAAAAAAAAAAATTGGAAAGTTAGAAGCAATTTTTCATAAGCCAATAAACCAATTTTTTTTTAAAATTCATTGAATAGGAATATCATATAAAATACAAACAGACTTTAATTTTTTATCTAGGCCTATATTTAATACAAAACAATTAAACAGTTAAACAATTTAAATAATTTTCAAGATATTAATATAAAATAATACTTTGAAGATTGTATGTATCATCGAAAGAGGTGCATATTACTAATATGTTAGTTGACATATTCAATAATATTACAAAACTTTTTCATATTTTTAAAAACTTAGTAGGTTAATTTGCATTTCAAAAGATAACATCATATACTGAAATTTCTAATATATTTATAAAATATCAAACAAATTTTCAATCAAACATTTACTATACAAAGGAACGAAATAGGGAAGTTTCTTCATAGTGAAGTTTTTATTTCATTTACTTAATTAACTATTACAATTTTTGACAAAAGTTTTTATGAATTTTTATAAAAGATTTCTTATTCGATCCATCCTGATAGATCAGCATCCTTAATTTACCCCCGTACGAAGGGATGTTTGCAAAAGTAATGGTTGAATATTATACTGTCATACGACTTTAGTAACTGTGCAAAATTTCACCGATAGGCAATGTCAGGAAGTACGTTAAATTAAGGATGCAACATTTGAGGACAAACATGGAAAAAAAAACATTGCGAGTTAAAGAAAAGCAAGTAAAAGAGGGGTAACCCACCGGGTTGGTCTAGTGGTGAACACGTTTTCGCAATTCAGCTGATTTCGAAGTCGAGAGTTCCAAAGTTCAAATCCTAGTAAAGGCAGTTACTTTTACACGGAGTTGAGTAGTAGATCGCGGATACCGGTGTTCTTTATTGGTCGGGTTTCAATTACCACACATTTCAGAAACGGTCAGCCTGAGACTGTACAAGACTATACTTCACTTACACTTATACATATCATCCTCATTCATCTTCTGAAGTAATATCTGATGGTGATTCCCGGAGGCTAAACGGGAAAAAAGTAAAAGAGAGGGTAGCAACCTGATATGATATTCAAAATATTTCTAACATTGGCAGAGCTATGCTCTACCCAACAATAATTGTCACGTTTATAAAGAAAAAAAAATGAAGAGTGACGTGGTTTCCCGTTAGATTTTTTATTCAGTCAAATATCGGCATGCCATTCAACAAAGTATACAGACCTACATACAGACCTGCATTTCCATCCTTACAAGATAGCCGTCGTGCAGCAGTTAAACGAGTAAGATTTCACGCAGCGATTACAGTTTTGTCGACAAATGCTTACCATTTTTGAAGAAAATTTGTTATTGTTAACGAGTGACGAAGCCGATTTTCATCTGAATGGCTTCGTCAACAAACTGAATGGCTTCGTCAACAAACAGAATTGCCGGTACTGAGCAGAAAGAAACACACATTAGCTTCACGAGAG
Source organism: Lycorma delicatula (assembly GCF_047948215.1). Lineage (NCBI taxonomy): Eukaryota > Metazoa > Arthropoda > Insecta > Hemiptera > Fulgoridae > Lycorma > Lycorma delicatula. The sequence goes on from NC_134461.1 coordinate 16,608,149, forward strand.
ACCACTTCATAGCCCAAAGGTAACTAACTATCTGGTGTGCAATAGGAAAGGTCGGTGTTATTGGACCATATTTTTTTGAAGAAAATGACGCTGCCGTAACTGTAACAGCTGATCGTTACATTGCGATGTTGAATACGTTTTTCATCCCCGAGTTACGAAACCGGGGAATCGATTTTCAAAATGTGCTATTCCAGCAGGAAGGAGCTACAGCGTACACAGCGAGGGCAACGATGGCTGTTCTCCGTAACTTGTTTCCGGGACGGATCGTTTCCAGATTCGGTGACATTCCTTGGCCCACTTGGTCCCCCCACTTGAGTAGTTTTGATTTCTTTCTGTGGGGGTTTCTGAAATCGCGTGTGTACGGCAATAAACCGCGTACATTGGAGGACCTAAAGATCACAATTCGTCATCACGTCACCCAGATTGATGTAGACATGCTGCAAAGAATTGAGGCCAGTTACCGTGAAAGACTACAACAATGTATTGCCCAAAATGGACATCACTTGCCGGACATAATTTTTCGTTCATGAGTAAGTAACAAATGCTTTGATTTAACAAGTGTTTCAGTACCAATAATACTTTTTTAAAGTAAATATTCAATTTTTTATGATTATTTTAAAAACATCCGGTTCGCGTGAATGACCCTGTATTAATAATAGTAATTCAAAGTATTTACAATTAAAGTAACTATGTAATCATTGTAAAATCTGTTTCCTAGCAACAATACAAAAATTTTGAAAGTACCAGACATTATACATAGTACATAACATTGGGAAGTATGGAAAATAAATTCGAAGACATAGTGAATAACAGCGGATAGCAGTGTATAATTATATTTTCCAACATTTTAAATTTCGGATACAGGAGCAGGATACAGGATAAGGTAAGTTTCAAAATCCTTTATTTTAATTTACAAATATTTTTCGATATTTTAAGTTTTTTTTTTCAGATATTTTTTTTTGTATTACACAGGAAGATTTAAAAGGATTATTTATAAAAGTTATTTCTTGACGATTTATATTTTTTAAAAAACAAAATTTATTTGTTTTTGTCTTTGTTTATTTATTTTATTTATTTGTCTTAATTTATTGATAGAATTTTTTGTATTCTTCTATGATTAGTTTTATCTATATGATAATTATTTATTATTTCTTGCGATTCTTTTTCGTTGCTGATATCTAAAATTCTATTTGTACATATTACTAATTGTAATTGGTAACTCTTAAAATAATCTGTTACTAAAACCCGGGGTAAATTTCGGTTGGTTGTTGCAAATTTTTCGAAAAAATCATTTTCAAAATATAAACTATAATTTACATTAGGAACTAAATATTCTTTTATAAAATAATATCATTCAAATTTTATTTCTAGATATTTCTACTGAACCATGTTTTACTATTATCAAAAAATTGTTGTATTTTAACTTTATGTAGATTATTTTTTTACTAATTTTAATGTCTGATGAAGGGAATAAAATGTAGCAAAGTAGTTATATTAGCGCTGCCAGGAGTGGTATCCGGAAAAACTGAAGGCACAACTACGGGTAGTTATAAAATATATTGCAGCAATAACTATCATTCATGCTGCAACTTATTCCTCGTTCCCTCTGCGTCACAACTCGTACTCCCACCATGTCAATATTAGCTCAGTATGCAGCCTTAGCTGATAAGAGAAAGATTCTTTTATTGTTCCAGAACACTCATCTTCTTTTAAATGTTGTCAAGTGAAGATGAAGGGGATGTTACGAACGCTGTTGATAGATATTTATTCGTCCAATCACTCACAGAACACTCAATGTGTGGAAAAGTTAAGAGTGCCAAAAGTAATGAATGAAAAAAAATACGGGGTGGGAAGAATGTAGCATATATTCCCAAGGTACTGTAATTGAAATCTTAGCAGTCCGAATGAAGAAATGCTATAAAATTTGAAGATCAAAATAAAAAAGAAAACAACTAAAAACAACGGGAAAGAAAAAGATCAAACTTAATGATTGGCGAAAAATGTTTTTATTAATATAGGGTGAAAAAGAAAATCCAGTTTTCACCAAAGTGCCAGGAAATATTTTCGTCGGGGTACCACAGTGAACCGAAGATAACAGCTTTGTCTAATAGCAATGATGAATGCAGCGATCCTCCAAGATATTCAATTAATAAGTTTACGTCTTTTAAGCAGTACAACAGGCGAATACCACATCTGCAAAGACTTATGCGAGATCCAATATTAAGCAGATGATGTCCTACGAAAATGAAGAAAGACTTATAGACCCTCAACTGCAGAGGCTGGTTATGTAACAGAAATCTGAACTCCAGAAAGAGAAGAAATATTTGAAGAAACTATATAAATACTACATTGACAATGAATCACAGAATAACATAACCTCTGACGTTTATTTAAAAAAAAATTTAAAATAACTATATATTATCAACATTCATTTTTGATAATACCTCATCATAAAAATAATAAAATAAATGATTAAAAAATAGAAATGTAGGCCAGTACAATTTGCCCGTCTGATTGTATACACTGTTATCACCATGGCTGTTGTCACCATGGTGGGTCGTGAGTACATCCATCCCAACCGCGTAGGGGAAGACACCCGCTTAGTGACGTTCCGGTCGCCCCCCCCCCTTGATGAGCCTGTCTATGGAACTGCAGCAGGCCTAACAGTTATAGACACAGATATAGTCGACAGCTAGAAGATTGGCGCCGCCGGCGCAGCAAGTACTGGATCGTGACTGTGATGTGACATCAACAGGCCAACCAATAAAATAGCTGATTATTACCGACTTCAAATTTTAATTTTAATTTTTTATATTTTTTATTTTGTGTTTTATATTTTTATTATTCTAATTAATTTGTAAAACTGGTAATGATGTTATAAACGGAGTGTACTGCAATTGAGGCTATACAATTTGTATTTTAGACAATAAATTAAAATTCAACATGTAACATATAAGCTTATAAATAAAAAGAAAATTAAATTCTTTAGAATGATAATGCATAAATTAAATAAAATGTAGCATATCCCGCAGCTTCTGTTCCCCACGAAGTTTTCTTGCACTGGTTTCACGTATGTCTCTGCCAACTTCCTCTGCATGGAACACATCCTCCTCTAAATCTTCTTACATGTCCTCGAAAAAATAAACCTACAAGTTATTTGGCGATATTGTGAAGCACATCACAGCTCACTATTAGTTTTGGTAAACTTTCTAGTGACACTCCCACGCAGATAGAAATTAAATAAAATTTAAAGTCATCGTCACGTGTCTTGAATGGTGTGATCAGCCACAGATATATACCACAGCCGAAGTCGCCTATAAATAAGCAGTGGAGTCATATCGGGAGATTGTCCTGAATATCACTTCTGTTTCATACTCTTGCACAAAGCCTGGCACTAATGCTTGCAAACGTTTCCTATGCATCGAACGTCGCTTGAACATTTATTATTCATGTGTAAATACCGAAAATTGTATAGCAAGTTATTCGCAAAGAAGAAACACCACACGGAGCAACGGAAGTACGGAGAGAAATGACTCATCCGAGCCACCCAAGGAAGGAGAGGACGCGTTACACCGGAATTACCCCAGACATTGTAGATCAGACATATACGAGTCACAGAGTGAATGTGTGTGTGGTTGGAGGGAGTGAATGTGTGTGTGGTTGGGGGCGTGAATCTGTGAGTGAATGAGTGTGTGTTTGTGTGAGTGCATGTGGGTGTGTGAGGGGTGCATGAATGTGTGATGGCTCGTGTGTGCCTCTTCCACTCTGAATCTGGAGATTCTTCCGTGTGTGCCATTTCCGCTTATTTCTTGGGTTGCTCGTGTGTGTTACAATCTGCATATTATTCACAACATCTTCAATTGCAATTTCCGACATGATCTGAAGTCATAATTTCAAGATTACTCTTTATTGTATCAACTAGTTTTAATACTATAACTTAGTGAATGCTAATGCTAGTGTTAATAACTTGTAACTACTGCTGTTAATAGCAAACTATTTAATAATATTTTTTTGTTAATTTGTACATTAATAATTTCTACATTTCAATTTAAACTACGGGTATAATTAATTTACCTTTTGAAAACAATTATTTATTATGTTTCAATAAATATTTAATGACGTATAATAATTTAATTATTACTTTACTTGAATATTATTCGCAAAGAAGAAACACCACACGGAGCAACGGAAGTACGGAGAGAAATGACTCATCCGAGCCACTCAAGAAAGGAGAGGACGCGTTACACCGGAATTACCCCAGACATTGTAGATCAGACATATACGAGTCACGGAGTGAATGTGTGTGTGGTTGGAGGGAGTGAATGTGTGTGTGGTTGGGGGCGTGAATCTGTGAGTGAATGAGTGTGTGTTTGTGTGAGTGCATGTGGGTGTGTGAGGGGTGCATGAATGTGTGATGGCTCGTGTGTGCCTCTTCCACTCTGAATCTGGGGATTCTTCCGTGTGTGCCATTTCCGCTTATTTCTTGGGTTGCTCGTGTGTGTTACAATCTGCATATTATTCACAACATCTTCAATTGCAATTTCCGACATGATCTGAAGACATAATTTCAAGATTACTCTTTATTGTATCAATTAGTTTTAATACTATAACTTAGTGAATGCTAATGCTAGTGTTAATAACTTGTAACTACTGCTGTTAATAGCAAACTATTTAATAATATTGTTTTGTTAATTTGTACATTAATAATTTCTACATTTCAATTTAAACGACGGGTATAATTAATTTACCTTTTGAAAACAATTATTTATTATCATGTTTCAATAAATATTTAATGACGTATAATAATTTAATTATTACTTTACTTGAATATTATTAATTTTTTCATTTGTAACAATTTGTTCTAACAAAACAGCAGTAAATGTCATTAATTGAACAATACCAATTATAAATTAGTATATTCTTGCACCTAATTTGAACATCATTAAATTTTATATAAATATTATATCAAATCTTTTGTGTTAAAATAAAATAGAATAATTATTATTCATGTGTAAATACCGAAAATTGTATAGGAAGTTATTCGCAAAGAAGACACCACACGGAACAACGGAAGTACGGAGAGAAATGACTCATCCGAGCCACTCAAGAAAGGAGAGGACGCGTTACACAGAATTACCCCAGTCATTGTAGATCAGACATATACGAGTCACAGAGTGAATGTGTGTGTGGTTGGAGGGAGTGAATGTGTGTGTGGTCGGGGGCGTGAATCTGTGAGTGAATGAGTGTGTGTTTGTGTGAGTGCATGTGGGTGTGTGAGGGGTGCATGAATGTGTGATGGCTCGTGTGTGCCTCTTCCACTCTGAATCTGGAGATTCTTCCGTGTGTGCCATTTCCGCTTATTTCTTGGGTTGCTCGTGTGTGTTACAATCTGCATATTATTCACAACATCTTCAATTGCAATTTCAGACATGATCTGAAGTCATAATTTCAAGATTACTCTTTATTGTATCAACTAGTTTTAATACTATAACTTAGTGAATGCTAATGCTAGTGTTAATAACTTGTAACTACTGCTGTTAATAGCAAACTATTTAATAATATTTTTTTGTTAATTTGTACATTAATAATTTCTACATTTCAATTTAAACGATGGGTATAATTAATTTACCTTTTGAAAACAATTATTTATTATGTTTCAATAAATATTTAATGACGTATAATAATTTAATTATTACTTTACTTGAATATTATTCGCAAAGAAGAAACACCACACGGAGCAACGAAAGTACGGAGAGAAATGACTCATCCGAGCCACTCAAGAAAGGAGAGGACGCGTTACACCGGAATTACCCCAGACATTGTAGATCAGACATATACGAGTCACAGAGTGAATGTGTGTGTGGTTGGAGGGAGTGAATGTGTGTGTGGTTGGGGGCGTGAATCTGTGAGTGAATGAGTGTGTGTTTGTGTGAGTGCATGTGGGTGTGTGAGGGGTGCATGAATGTGTGATGGCTCGTGTGTGCCTCTTCCACTCTGAATCTGGAGATTCTTCCGTGTGTGCCATTTCCGCTTATTTCTTGGGTTGCTCGTGTGTGTTACAATCTGCATATTATTCACAACATCTTCAATTGCAATTTCCGACATGATCTGAAGACATAATTTCAAAATTACTCTTTATTGTATCAATTAGTTTTAATACTATAACTTAGTGAATGCTAATGCTAGTGTTAATAACTTGTAACTACTGCTGTTAATAGCAAACTATTTAATAATATTTTTTTGTTAATTTGTAAATTAATAATTTCTACATTTCAATTTAAACGACGGGTATAATTAATTTACCTTTTGATAACAATTATTTATTATCATGTTTCAATAAATATTTAATGACGTATAATACTTTAATTATTACTTTACTTGAATATTATTAATTTTTTCATTTGTAACAATTTGTTCTAACAAAACAGCAGTAAATGTCATTAATTGAACAATACCAATTATAAATTAGTATATTCTTGCACCTAATTTGAACATCATTAAATTTTATATAAATATTATATCAAATCTTTTGTGTTAAAATAAAATAGAATAATTATTATTCATGTGTAAATACCGAAAATTGTATAGCAAGTTATTCGCAAAGAAGAAACACCACACGGAGCAACGGAAGTACGGAGAGAAATGACTCATCCGAGCCACTCAAGGAAGGAGAGGACGCGTTACACCGGAATTACCCCAGACATTGTAGATCAGACATATACGAGTTACAGAGTGAATGTGTGTGTGGTTGGAGGGAGTGAATGTGTGTGCGGTTGGGGGCGTGAATCTGTGAGTGAATGAGTGTGTGTTTGTGTGAGTGCATGTGGGTGTGTGAGGGGTGCATGAATGTGTGATGGCTCGTGTGTGCCTCTTCCACTCTGAATCTGGAGATTCTTCCGTGTGTGCCATTTCCGCTTATTTCTTGGGGTGCTCGTGTGTGTTACAATCTGCATATTATTCACAACATCTTCAATTGCAATTTCCGACATGATCTGAAGACATAATTTCAAGATTACTCTTTATTGTATCAATTAGTTTTAATACTATAACTTAGTGAATGCTAATGCTAGTGTTAATAACTTGTAACTACTGCTGTTAATAGCAAACTATTTAATAATATTGTTTTGTTAATTTGTACATTAATAATTTCTACATTTCAATTTAAACGACGGGTATAATTAATTTACCTTTTGAAAACAATTATTTATTATCATGTTTCAATAAATATTTAATGACGTATAATAATTTAATTATTACTTTACTTGAATATTATTAATTTTTTCATTTGTAACAATTTGTTCTAACAAAACAGCAGTAAATGTCATTAATTGAACAATACCAATTACATAAATTAGTATATTGTTGCACCTAATTTGAACATCATTAAATTTTATATAAATATTATATCAAATCTTTTGTGTTAAAATTAAATAGAATAATTATTATTCATGTGTTAATACCGAAAATTGTATAGGAAGTTATTCGCAAAGAAGACACCACACGGAACAACGGAAGTACGGAGAGAAATGACTCATCCGAGCCACTCAAGAAAGGAGAGGACGCGTTACACAGAATTACCCCAGTCATTGTAGATCAGACATATACGAGTCACAGAGTGAATGTGTGTGTGGTTGGAGGGAGTGAATGTGTGTGTGGTCGGGGGCGTGAATCTGTGAGTGAATGAGTGTGTGTTTGTGTGAGTGCATGTGGGTGTGTGAGGGGTGCATGAATGTGTGATGGCTCGTGTGTGCCTCTTCCACTCTGAATCTGGAGATTCTTCCGTGTGTGCCATTTCCGCTTATTTCTTGGGTTGCTCGTGTGTGTTACAATCTGCATATTATTCACAACATCTTCAATTGCAATTTCAGACATGATCTGAAGTCATAATTTCAAGATTACTCTTTATTGTATCAACTAGTTTTAATACTATAACTTAGTGAATGCTAATGCTAGTGTTAATAACTTGTAACTACTGCTGTTAATAGCAAACTATTTAATAATATTTTTTTGTTAATTTGTACATTAATAATTTCTACATTTCAATTTAAACGATGGGTATAATTAATTTACCTTTTGAAAACAATTATTTATTATGTTTCAATAAATATTTAATGACGTATAATAATTTAATTATTACTTTACTTGAATATTATTCGCAAAGAAGAAACACCACACGGAGCAACGGAAGTACGGAGAGAAATGACTCATCCGAGCCACTCAAGAAAGGAGAGGACGCGTTACACCGGAATTACCCCAGACATTGTAGATCAGACATATACGAGTCACAGAGTGAATGTGTGTGTGGTTGGAGGGAGTGAATGTGTGTGTGGTTGGTGGCGTGAATCTGTGAGTGAATGAGTGTGTGTTTGTGTGAGTGCATGTGGGTGTGTGAGGGGTGCATGAATGTGTGATGGCTCGTGTGTGCCTCTTCCACTCTGAATCTGGAGATTCTTCCGTGTGTGCCATTTCCGCTTATTTCTTGGGTTGCTCGTGTGTGTTACAATCTGCATATTATTCACAACATCTTCAATTGCAATTTCCGACATGATCTGAAGACATAATTTCAAGATTACTCTTTATTGTATCAATTAGTTTTAATACTATAACTTAGTGAATGCTAATGCTAGTGTTAATAACTTGTAACTACTGCTGTTAATAGCAAACTATTTAATAATATTATTTTGTTAATTTGTAAATTAATAATTTCTACATTTCAATTTAAACGACGGGTATAATTAATTTACCTTTTGATAACAATTATTTATTATCATGTTTCAATAAATATTTAATGACGTATAATACTTTAATTATTACTTTACTTGAATATTATTAATTTTTTCATTTGTAACAATTTGTTCTAACAAAACAGCAGTAAATGTCATTAATTGAACAATACCAATTATAAATTAGTATATTCTTGCACCTAATTTGAACATCATTAAATTTTATATAAATATTATATCAAATCTTTTGTGTTAAAATAAAATAGAATAATTATTATTCATGTGTAAATACCGAAAATTGTATAGCAAGTTATTCGCAAAGAAGAAACACCACACGGAGCAACGGAAGTACGGAGAGAAATGACTCATCCGAGCCACTCAAGGAAGGAGAGGACGCGTTACACCGGAATTACCCCTGACATTGTAGATCAGACATATACGAGTTACAGAGTGAATGTGTGTGTGGTTGGAGGGAGTGAATGTGTGTGTGGTCGGGGGCGTGAATCTGTGAGTGAATGAGTGTGTGTTTGTGTGAGTGCATGTGGGTGTGTGAGGGGTGCATGAATGTGTGATGGCTCGTGTGTGCCTCTTCCACTCTGAATCTGGAGATTCTTCCGTGTGTGCCATTTCCGCTTATTTCTTGGGTTGCTCGTGTGTGTTACAATCTGCATATTATTCACAACATCTTCAATTGCAATTTCCGACATGATCTGAAGACATAATTTCAAGATTACTCTTTATTGTATCAATTAGTTTTAATACTATAACTTAGTGAATGCTAATGCTAGTGTTAATAACTTGTAACTACTGCTGTTAATAGCAAACTATTTAATAATATTTTTTTGTTAATTTGTAAATTAATAATTTCTACATTTCAATTTAAACGACGGGTATAATTAATTTACCTTTTGATAACAATTATTTATTATCATGTTTCAATAAATATTTAATGACGTATAATACTTTAATTATTACTTTACTTGAATATTATTAATTTTTTCATTTGTAACAATTTGTTCTAACAAAACAGCAGTAAATGTCATTAATTGAACAATACCAATTATAAATTAGTATATTCTTGCACCTAATTTGAACATCATTAAATTTTATATAAATATTATATCAAATCTTTTGTGTTAAAATAAAATAGAATAATTATTATTCATGTGTAAATACCGAAAATTGTATAGCAAGTTATTCGCAAAGAAGAAACACCACACGGAGCAACGGAAGTACGGAGAGAAATGACTCATCCGAGCCACTCAAGGAAGGAGAGGACGCGTTACACCGGAATTACCCCAGACATTGTAGATCAGACATATACGAGTTACAGAGTGAATGTGTGTGTGGTTGGAGGGAGTGAATGTGTGTGCGGTTGGGGGCGTGAATCTGTGAGTGAATGAGTGTGTGTTTGTGTGAGTGCATGTGGGTGTGTGAGGGGTGCATGAATGTGTGATGGCTCGTGTGTGCCTCTTCCACTCTGAATCTGGAGATTCTTCCGTGTGTGCCATTTCCGCTTATTTCTTGGGTTGCTCGTGTGTGTTACAATCTGCATATTATTCACAACATCTTCAATTGCAATTTCCGACATGATCTGAAGACATAATTTCAACATTACTTTTTATTGTATCAACTAGTTTTAATACTATAACTTAGTGAATGCTAATGCTAGTGTTAATAACTTGTAACTACTGCTGTTAATAGCAAACTATTTAATAATATTTTTTTGTTAATTTGTAAATTAATAATTTCTACATTTCAATTTAAACGACGGGTATAATTAATTGACCTTTTGAAAACAATTATTTATTATCATGTTTCAATAAATATTTAATGACGTATAATACTTTAATTATTACTTTACTTGAATATTATTAATTTTTTCATTTGTAACAATTTGTTCTAACAAAACAGCAGTAACTGTCATTAATTGAACAATACCAATTATATAAATTAGTATATTCTTGCACCTAATTTGAACATCATTAAATTTTATATAAATATTATATCAAATCTTTTGTGTTAAAATTAAATAGAATAATTATTATTCATGTGTTAATACCGAAAATTGTATAGGAAGTTATTCGCAAAGAAGACACCACACGGAACAACGGAAGTAAGGAGAGAAATGACTCATCCGAGCCACTCAACGAAGGAGAGGACGCGTTACACCGGAGTTACCCCAGACATTGTAGATCAGACATATACGAGTCACAGAGTGAATGTGTGTGTGGTTGGAGGGAGTGAATGTGTGTGTGGTCGGGGGCGTGAATCTGTGAGTGAATGAGTGTGTGTTTGTGTGAGTGCATGTGGGTGTGTGAGGGGTGCATGAATGTGTGAGGGGTGCATGAATGTGTGATGGTTCGTGTGTGCCTCTTCCACTCTGAATCTGGAGATTCTTCCGTGTGTGCCATTTCCGCTTATTTCTTGGGGTGCTCGTGTGTGTTACAATCTGCATATTATTCACAACATCTTCAATTGCAATTTCCGACATGATCTGAAGACATAATTTCAACATTACTTTTTATTGTATCAACTAGTTTTAATACTATAACTTAGTGAATGCTAATGCTAGTGTTAATAACTTGTAACTACTGCTGTTAATAGCAAACTATTTAATAATATTTTTTTGTTAATTTGTACATTAATAATTTCTACATTTCAATTTAAACGACGGGTATAATTAATTTACCTTTTGAAAACAATTATTTATTATGTTTCAATAAATATTTAATGACGTATAATAATTTAATTATTACTTTACTTGAATATTATTCGCAAAGAAGAAACACCACACGGAGCAACGGAAGTACGGAGAGAAATGACTCATCCGAGCCACTCAAGAAAGGAGAGGACGCGTTACACAGAATTACCCCAGTCATTGTAGATCAGACATATACGAGTCACAGAGTGAATGTGTGTGTGGTTGGAGGGAGTGAATGTGTGTGTGGTCGGGGGCGTGAATCTGTGAGTGAATGAGTGTGTGTTTGTGTGAGTGCATGTGGGTGTGTGAGGGGTGCATGAATGTGTGATGGCTCGTGTGTGCCTCTTCCACTCTGAATCTGGAGATTCTTCCGTGTGTGCCATTTCCGCTTATTTCTTGGGGTGCTCGTGTGTGTTACAATCTGCATATTATTCACAACATCTTCAATTGCAATTTCCGACATGATCTGAAGACATAATTTCAAGATTACTCTTTATTGTATCAATTTGTTTTAATACTATAACTTAGTGAATGCTAATGCTAGTGTTAATAACTTGTAACTACTGCTGTTAATAGCAAACTATTTAATAATATTTTTTTGTTAATTTGTACATTAATAATTTCTACATTTCAATTTAAACGATGGGTATAATTAATTTACCTTTTGAAAACAATTATTTATTATGTTTCAATAAATATTTAATGACGTATAATAATTTAATTATTACTTTACTTGAATATTATTCGCAAAGAAGAAACACCACACGGAGCAACGAAAGTACGGAGAGAAATGACTCATCCGAGCCACTCAAGAAAGGAGAGGACGCGTTACACCGGAATTACCCCAGACATTGTAGATCAGACATATACGAGTCACAGAGTGAATGTGTGTGTGGTTGGAGGGAGTGAATGTGTGTGTGGTTGGGGGCGTGAATCTGTGAGTGAATGAGTGTGTGTTTGTGTGAGTGCATGTGGGTGTGTGAGGGGTGCATGAATGTGTGATGGCTCGTGTGTGCCTCTTCCACTCTGAATCTGGAGATTCTTCCGTGTGTGCCATTTCCGCTTATTTCTTGGGTTGCTCGTGTGTGTTACAATCTGCATATTATTCACAACATCTTCAATTGCAATTTCCGACATGATCTGAAGACATAATTTCAAAATTACTCTTTATTGTATCAATTAGTTTTAATACTATAACTTAGTGAATGCTAATGCTAGTGTTAATAACTTGTAACTACTGCTGTTAATAGCAAACTATTTAATAATATTTTTTTGTTAATTTGTAAATTAATAATTTCTACATTTCAATTTAAACGACGGGTATAATTAATTTACCTTTTGATAACAATTATTTATTATCATGTTTCAATAAATATTTAATGACGTATAATACTTTAATTATTACTTTACTTGAATATTATTAATTTTTTCATTTGTAACAATTTGTTCTAACAAAACAGCAGTAAATGTCATTAATTGAACAATACCAATTATAAATTAGTATATTCTTGCACCTAATTTGAACATCATTAAATTTTATATAAATATTATATCAAATCTTTTGTGTTAAAATAAAATAGAATAATTATTATTCATGTGTAAATACCGAAAATTGTATAGCAAGTTATTCGCAAAGAAGAAACACCACACGGAGCAACGGAAGTACGGAGAGAAATGACTCATCCGAGCCACTCAAGGAAGGAGAGGACGCGTTACACCGGAATTACCCCAGACATTGTAGATCAGACATATACGAGTTACAGAGTGAATGTGTGTGTGGTTGGAGGGAGTGAATGTGTGTGCGGTTGGGGGCGTGAATCTGTGAGTGAATGAGTGTGTGTTTGTGTGAGTGTATGTGGGTGTGTGAGGGGTGCATGAATGTGTGATGGCTCGTGTGTGCCTCTTCCACTCTGAATCTGGAGATTCTTCCGTGTGTGCCATTTCCGCTTATTTCTTGGGGTGCTCGTGTGTGTTACAATCTGCATATTATTCACAACATCTTCAATTGCAATTTCCGACATGATCTGAAGACATAATTTCAAGATTACTCTTTATTGTATCAATTAGTTTTAATACTATAACTTAGTGAATGCTAATGCTAGTGTTAATAACTTGTAACTACTGCTGTTAATAGCAAACTATTTAATAATATTGTTTTGTTAATTTGTACATTAATAATTTCTACATTTCAATTTAAACGACGGGTATAATTAATTTACCTTTTGAAAACAATTATTTATTATCATGTTTCAATAAATATTTAATGACGTATAATAATTTAATTATTACTTTACTTGAATATTATTAATTTTTTCATTTGTAACAATTTGTTCTAACAAAACAGCAGTAAATGTCATTAATTGAACAATACCAATTACATAAATTAGTATATTGTTGCACCTAATTTGAACATCATTAAATTTTATATAAATATTATATCAAATCTTTTGTGTTAAAATTAAATAGAATAATTATTATTCATGTGTTAATACCGAAAATTGTATAGGAAGTTATTCGCAAAGAAGACACCACACGGAACAACGGAAGTACGGAGAGAAATGACTCATCCGAGCCACTCAAGAAAGGAGAGGACGCGTTACACAGAATTACCCCAGTCATTGTAGATCAGACATATACGAGTCACAGAGTGAATGTGTGTGTGGTTGGAGGGAGTGAATGTGTGTGTGGTCGGGGGCGTGAATCTGTGAGTGAATGAGTGTGTGTTTGTGTGAGTGCATGTGGGTGTGTGAGGGGTGCATGAATGTGTGATGGCTCGTGTGTGCCTCTTCCACTCTGAATCTGGAGATTCTTCCGTGTGTGCCATTTCCGCTTATTTCTTGGGTTGCTCGTGTGTGTTACAATCTGCATATTATTCACAACATCTTCAATTGCAATTTCAGACATGATCTGAAGTCATAATTTCAAGATTACTCTTTATTGTATCAACTAGTTTTAATACTATAACTTAGTGAATGCTAATGCTAGTGTTAATAACTTGTAACTACTGCTGTTAATAGCAAACTATTTAATAATATTTTTTTGTTAATTTGTACATTAATAATTTCTACATTTCAATTTAAACGATGGGTATAATTAATTTACCTTTTGAAAACAATTATTTATTATGTTTCAATAAATATTTAATGACGTATAATAATTTAATTATTACTTTACTTGAATATTATTCGCAAAGAAGAAACACCACACGGAGCAACGGAAGTACGGAGAGAAATGACTCATCCGAGCCACTCAAGGAAGGAGAGGACGCGTTACACCGGAATTACCCCAGACATTGTAGATCAGACATATACGAGTTACAGAGTGAATGTGTGTGTGGTTGGAGGGAGTGAATGTGTGTGCGGTTGGGGGCGTGAATCTGTGAGTGAATGAGTGTGTGTTTGTGTGAGTGTATGTGGGTGTGTGAGGGGTGCATGAATGTGTGATGGCTCGTGTGTGCCTCTTCCACTCTGAATCTGGAGATTCTTCCGTGTGTGCCATTTCCGCTTATTTCTTGGGGTGCTCGTGTGTGTTACAATCTGCATATTATTCACAACATCTTCAATTGCAATTTCCGACATGATCTGAAGACATAATTTCAAGATTACTCTTTATTGTATCAATTAGTTTTAATACTATAACTTAGTGAATGCTAATGCTAGTGTTAATAACTTGTAACTACTGCTGTTAATAGCAAACTATTTAATAATATTGTTTTGTTAATTTGTACATTAATAATTTCTACATTTCAATTTAAACGACGGGTATAATTAATTTACCTTTTGAAAACAATTATTTATTATCATGTTTCAATAAATATTTAATGACGTATAATAATTTAATTATTACTTTACTTGAATATTATTAATTTTTTCATTTGTAACAATTTGTTCTAACAAAACAGCAGTAAATGTCATTAATTGAACAATACCAATTACATAAATTAGTATATTGTTGCACCTAATTTGAACATCATTAAATTTTATATAAATATTATATCAAATCTTTTGTGTTAAAATTAAATAGAATAATTATTATTCATGTGTTAATACCGAAAATTGTATAGGAAGTTATTCGCAAAGAAGACACCACACGGAACAACGGAAGTACGGAGAGAAATGACTCATCCGAGCCACTCAAGAAAGGAGAGGACGCGTTACACAGAATTACCCCAGTCATTGTAGATCAGACATATACGAGTCACAGAGTGAATGTGTGTGTGGTTGGAGGGAGTGAATGTGTGTGTGGTCGGGGGCGTGAATCTGTGAGTGAATGAGTGTGTGTTTGTGTGAGTGCATGTGGGTGTGTGAGGGGTGCATGAATGTGTGATGGCTCGTGTGTGCCTCTTCCACTCTGAATCTGGAGATTCTTCCGTGTGTGCCATTTCCGCTTATTTCTTGGGTTGCTCGTGTGTGTTACAATCTGCATATTATTCACAACATCTTCAATTGCAATTTCAGACATGATCTGAAGTCATAATTTCAAGATTACTCTTTATTGTATCAACTAGTTTTAATACTATAACTTAGTGAATGCTAATGCTAGTGTTAATAACTTGTAACTACTGCTGTTAATAGCAAACTATTTAATAATATTTTTTTGTTAATTTGTACATTAATAATTTCTACATTTCAATTTAAACGATGGGTATAATTAATTTACCTTTTGAAAACAATTATTTATTATGTTTCAATAAATATTTAATGACGTATAATAATTTAATTATTACTTTACTTGAATATTATTCGCAAAGAAGAAACACCACACGGAGCAACGGAAGTACGGAGAGAAATGACTCATCCGAGCCACTCAAGAAAGGAGAGGACGCGTTACACCGGAATTACCCCAGACATTGTAGATCAGACATATACGAGTCACAGAGTGAATGTGTGTGTGGTTGGAGGGAGTGAATGTGTGTGTGGTTGGGGGCGTGAATCTGTGAGTGAATGAGTGTGTGTTTGTGTGAGTGCATGTGGGTGTGTGAGGGGTGCATGAATGTGTGATGGCTCGTGTGTGCCTCTTCCACTCTGAATCTGGAGATTCTTCCGTGTGTGCCATTTCCGCTTATTTCTTGGGTTGCTCGTGTGTGTTACAATCTGCATATTATTCACAACATCTTCAATTGCAATTTCCGACATGATCTGAAGACATAATTTCAAGATTACTCTTTATTGTATCAATTAGTTTTAATACTATAACTTAGTGAATGCTAATGCTAGTGTTAATAACTTGTAACTACTGCTGTTAATAGCAAACTATTTAATAATATTATTTTGTTAATTTGTAAATTAATAATTTCTACATTTCAATTTAAACGACGGGTATAATTAATTTACCTTTTGATAACAATTATTTATTATCATGTTTCAATAAATATTTAATGACGTATAATACTTTAATTATTACTTTACTTGAATATTATTAATTTTTTCATTTGTAACAATTTGTTCTAACAAAACAGCAGTAAATGTCATTAATTGAACAATACCAATTATAAATTAGTATATTCTTGCACCTAATTTGAACATCATTAAATTTTATATAAATATTATATCAAATCTTTTGTGTTAAAATAAAATAGAATAATTATTATTCATGTGTAAATACCGAAAATTGTATAGCAAGTTATTCGCAAAGAAGAAACACCACACGGAGCAACGGAAGTACGGAGAGAAATGACTCATCCGAGCCACTCAAGGAAGGAGAGGACGCGTTACACCGGAATTACCCCTGACATTGTAGATCAGACATATACGAGTTACAGAGTGAATGTGTGTGTGGTTGGAGGGAGTGAATGTGTGTGTGGTCGGGGGCGTGAATCTGTGAGTGAATGAGTGTGTGTTTGTGTGAGTGCATGTGGGTGTGTGAGGGGTGCATGAATGTGTGATGGCTCGTGTGTGCCTCTTCCACTCTGAATCTGGAGATTCTTCCGTGTGTGCCATTTCCGCTTATTTCTTGGGTTGCTCGTGTGTGTTACAATCTGCATATTATTCACAACATCTTCAATTGCAATTTCCGACATGATCTGAAGACATAATTTCAAGATTACTCTTTATTGTATCAATTAGTTTTAATACTATAACTTAGTGAATGCTAATGCTAGTGTTAATAACTTGTAACTACTGCTGTTAATAGCAAACTATTTAATAATATTTTTTTGTTAATTTGTAAATTAATAATTTCTACATTTCAATTTAAACGACGGGTATAATTAATTTACCTTTTGATAACAATTATTTATTATCATGTTTCAATAAATATTTAATGACGTATAATACTTTAATTATTACTTTACTTGAATATTATTAATTTTTTCATTTGTAACAATTTGTTCTAACAAAACAGCAGTAAATGTCATTAATTGAACAATACCAATTATAAATTAGTATATTCTTGCACCTAATTTGAACATCATTAAATTTTATATAAATATTATATCAAATCTTTTGTGTTAAAATAAAATAGAATAATTATTATTCATGTGTAAATACCGAAAATTGTATAGCAAGTTATTCGCAAAGAAGAAACACCACACGGAGCAACGGAAGTACGGAGAGAAATGACTCATCCGAGCCACTCAAGGAAGGAGAGGACGCGTTACACAGAATTACCCCAGTCATTGTAGATCAGACATATACGAGTCACAGAGTGAATGTGTGTGTGGTTGGAGGGAGTGAATGTGTGTGTGGTCGGGGGCGTGAATCTGTGAGTGAATGAGTGTGTGTTTGTGTGAGTGCATGTGGGTGTGTGAGGGGTGCATGAATGTGTGATGGCTCGTGTGTGCCTCTTCCACTCTGAATCTGGAGATTCTTCCGTGTGTGCCATTTCCGCTTATTTCTTGGGTTGCTCGTGTGTGTTACAATCTGCATATTATTCACAACATCTTCAATTGCAATTTCAGACATGATCTGAAGTCATAATTTCAAGATTACTCTTTATTGTATCAACTAGTTTTAATACTATAACTTAGTGAATGCTAATGCTAGTGTTAATAACTTGTAACTACTGCTGTTAATAGCAAACTATTTAATAATATTTTTTTGTTAATTTGTACATTAATAATTTCTACATTTCAATTTAAACGATGGGTATAATTAATTTACCTTTTGAAAACAATTATTTATTATGTTTCAATAAATATTTAATGACGTATAATAATTTAATTATTACTTTACTTGAATATTATTCGCAAAGAAGAAACACCACACGGAGCAACGGAAGTACGGAGAGAAATGACTCATCCGAGCCACTCAAGAAAGGAGAGGACGCGTTACACCGGAATTACCCCAGACATTGTAGATCAGACATATACGAGTCACAGAGTGAATGTGTGTGTGGTTGGAGGGAGTGAATGTGTGTGTGGTTGGGGGCGTGAATCTGTGAGTGAATGAGTGTGTGTTTGTGTGAGTGCATGTGGGTGTGTGAGGGGTGCATGAATGTGTGATGGCTCGTGTGTGCCTCTTCCACTCTGAATCTGGAGATTCTTCCGTGTGTGCCATTTCCGCTTATTTCTTGGGTTGCTCGTGTGTGTTACAATCTGCATATTATTCACAACATCTTCAATTGCAATTTCCGACATGATCTGAAGACATAATTTCAAGATTACTCTTTATTGTATCAATTAGTTTTAATACTATAACTTAGTGAATGCTAATGCTAGTGTTAATAACTTGTAACTACTGCTGTTAATAGCAAACTATTTAATAATATTATTTTGTTAATTTGTAAATTAATAATTTCTACATTTCAATTTAAACGACGGGTATAATTAATTTACCTTTTGATAACAATTATTTATTATCATGTTTCAATAAATATTTAATGACGTATAATACTTTAATTATTACTTTACTTGAATATTATTAATTTTTTCATTTGTAACAATTTGTTCTAACAAAACAGCAGTAAATGTCATTAATTGAACAATACCAATTATAAATTAGTATATTCTTGCACCTAATTTGAACATCATTAAATTTTATATAAATATTATATCAAATCTTTTGTGTTAAAATAAAATAGAATAATTATTATTCATGTGTAAATACCGAAAATTGTATAGCAAGTTATTCGCAAAGAAGAAACACCACACGGAGCAACGGAAGTACGGAGAGAAATGACTCATCCGAGCCACTCAAGGAAGGAGAGGACGCGTTACACAGAATTACCCCAGTCATTGTAGATCAGACATATACGAGTCACAGAGTGAATGTGTGTGTGGTTGGAGGGAGTGAATGTGTGTGTGGTCGGGGGCGTGAATCTGTGAGTGAATGAGTGTGTGTTTGTGTGAGTGCATGTGGGTGTGTGAGGGGTGCATGAATGTGTGATGGCTCGTGTGTGCCTCTTCCACTCTGAATCTGGAGATTCTTCCGTGTGTGCCATTTCCGCTTATTTCTTGGGTTGCTCGTGTGTGTTACAATCTGCATATTATTCACAACATCTTCAATTGCAATTTCAGACATGATCTGAAGTCATAATTTCAAGATTACTCTTTATTGTATCAACTAGTTTTAATACTATAACTTAGTGAATGCTAATGCTAGTGTTAATAACTTGTAACTACTGCTGTTAATAGCAAACTATTTAATAATATTTTTTTGTTAATTTGTACATTAATAATTTCTACATTTCAATTTAAACGATGGGTATAATTAATTTACCTTTTGAAAACAATTATTTATTATGTTTCAATAAATATTTAATGACGTATAATAATTTAATTATTACTTTACTTGAATATTATTCGCAAAGAAGAAACACCACACGGAGCAACGGAAGTACGGAGAGAAATGACTCATCCGAGCCACTCAAGAAAGGAGAGGACGCGTTACACCGGAATTACCCCAGACATTGTAGATCAGACATATACGAGTCACAGAGTGAATGTGTGTGTGGTTGGAGGGAGTGAATGTGTGTGTGGTTGGGGGCGTGAATCTGTGAGTGAATGAGTGTGTGTTTGTGTGAGTGCATGTGGGTGTGTGAGGGGTGCATGAATGTGTGATGGCTCGTGTGTGCCTCTTCCACTCTGAATCTGGAGATTCTTCCGTGTGTGCCATTTCCGCTTATTTCTTGGGTTGCTCGTGTGTGTTACAATCTGCATATTATTCACAACATCTTCAATTGCAATTTCCGACATGATCTGAAGACATAATTTCAAGATTACTCTTTATTGTATCAATTAGTTTTAATACTATAACTTAGTGAATGCTAATGCTAGTGTTAATAACTTGTAACTACTGCTGTTAATAGCAAACTATTTAATAATATTATTTTGTTAATTTGTAAATTAATAATTTCTACATTTCAATTTAAACGACGGGTATAATTAATTTACCTTTTGATAACAATTATTTATTATCATGTTTCAATAAATATTTAATGACGTATAATACTTTAATTATTACTTTACTTGAATATTATTAATTTTTTCATTTGTAACAATTTGTTCTAACAAAACAGCAGTAAATGTCATTAATTGAACAATACCAATTATAAATTAGTATATTCTTGCACCTAATTTGAACATCATTAAATTTTATATAAATATTATATCAAATCTTTTGTGTTAAAATAAAATAGAATAATTATTATTCATGTGTAAATACCGAAAATTGTATAGCAAGTTATTCGCAAAGAAGAAACACCACACGGAGCAACGGAAGTACGGAGAGAAATGACTCATCCGAGCCACTCAAGGAAGGAGAGGACGCGTTACACCGGAATTACCCCTGACATTGTAGATCAGACATATACGAGTTACAGAGTGAATGTGTGTGTGGTTGGAGGGAGTGAATGTGTGTGTGGTCGGGGGCGTGAATCTGTGAGTGAATGAGTGTGTGTTTGTGTGAGTGCATGTGGGTGTGTGAGGGGTGCATGAATGTGTGATGGCTCGTGTGTGCCTCTTCCACTCTGAATCTGGAGATTCTTCCGTGTGTGCCATTTCCGCTTATTTCTTGGGTTGCTCGTGTGTGTTACAATCTGCATATTATTCACAACATCTTCAATTGCAATTTCCGACATGATCTGAAGACATAATTTCAAGATTACTCTTTATTGTATCAATTAGTTTTAATACTATAACTTAGTGAATGCTAATGCTAGTGTTAATAACTTGTAACTACTGCTGTTAATAGCAAACTATTTAATAATATTTTTTTGTTAATTTGTAAATTAATAATTTCTACATTTCAATTTAAACGACGGGTATAATTAATTTACCTTTTGATAACAATTATTTATTATCATGTTTCAATAAATATTTAATGACGTATAATACTTTAATTATTACTTTACTTGAATATTATTAATTTTTTCATTTGTAACAATTTGTTCTAACAAAACAGCAGTAAATGTCATTAATTGAACAATACCAATTATAAATTAGTATATTCTTGCACCTAATTTGAACATCATTAAATTTTATATAAATATTATATCAAATCTTTTGTGTTAAAATAAAATAGAATAATTATTATTCATGTGTAAATACCGAAAATTGTATAGCAAGTTATTCGCAAAGAAGAAACACCACACGGAGCAACGGAAGTACGGAGAGAAATGACTCATCCGAGCCACTCAAGGAAGGAGAGGACGCGTTACACCGGAATTACCCCAGACATTGTAGATCAGACATATACGAGTTACAGAGTGAATGTGTGTGTGGTTGGAGGGAGTGAATGTGTGTGCGGTTGGGGGCGTGAATCTGTGAGTGAATGAGTGTGTGTTTGTGTGAGTGCATGTGGGTGTGTGAGGGGTGCATGAATGTGTGATGGCTCGTGTGTGCCTCTTCCACTCTGAATCTGGAGATTCTTCCGTGTGTGCCATTTCCGCTTATTTCTTGGGTTGCTCGTGTGTGTTACAATCTGCATATTATTCACAACATCTTCAATTGCAATTTCCGACATGATCTGAAGACATAATTTCAACATTACTTTTTATTGTTTCAACTAGTTTTAATACTATAACTTAGTGAATGCTAATGCTAGTGTTAATAACTTGTAACTACTGCTGTTAATAGCAAACTATTTAATAATATTTTTTTGTTAATTTGTAAATTAATAATTTCTACATTTCAATTTAAACGACGGGTATAATTAATTGACCTTTTGAAAACAATTATTTATTATCATGTTTCAATAAATATTTAATGACGTATAATACTTTAATTATTACTTTACTTGAATATTATTAATTTTTTCATTTGTAACAATTTGTTCTAACAAAACAGCAGTAAATGTCATTAATTGAACAATACCAATTATATAAATTAGTATATTCTTGCACCTAATTTGAACATCATTAAATTTTATATAAATATTATATCAAATCTTTTGTGTTAAAATTAAATAGAATAATTATTATTCATGTGTTAATACCGAAAATTGTATAGGAAGTTATTCGCAAAGAAGACACCACACGGAACAACGGAAGTAAGGAGAGAAATGACTCATCCGAGCCACTCAACGAAGGAGAGGACGCGTTACACCGGAGTTACCCCAGACATTGTAGATCAGACATATACGAGTCACAGAGTGAATGTGTGTGTGGTTGGAGGGAGTGAATGTGTGTGTGGTCGGGGGCGTGAATCTGTGAGTGAATGAGTGTGTGTTTGTGTGAGTGCATGTGGGTGTGTGAGGGGTGCATGAATGTGTGAGGGGTGCATGAATGTGTGATGGTTCGTGTGTGCCTCTTCCACTCTGAATCTGGAGATTCTTCCGTGTGTGCCATTTCCGCTTATTTCTTGGGTTGCTTGTGTGTGTTACAATCTGCATATTATTCACAACATCTTCAATTGCAATTTCCGACATGATCTGAAGTCATAATTTCAAGATTACTCTTTATTGTATCAACTAGTTTTAATACTATAACTTAGTGAATGCTAATGCTAGTGTTAATAACTTGTAACTACTGCTGTTAATAGCAAACTATTTAATAATATTTTTTTGTTAATTTGTAAATTAATAATTTCTACATTTCAATTTAAACGACGGGTATAATTAATTGACCTTTTGAAAACAATTATTTATTATCATGTTTCAATAAATATTTAATGACGTATAATACTTTAATTATTACTTTACTTGAATATTATTAATTTTTTCATTTGTAACAATTTGTTCTAACAAAGCAGCAGTAAATGTCATTAATTGAACAATACCAATTATAAATTAGTATATTCTTGCACCTAATTTGAACATCATTAAATTTTATATAAATATTATATCAAATCCTTTGTGTTAAAATTAAATAGAATAATTATTATTCATGTGTAAATACCGAAAATTGTATAGCAAGTTATTCGCAAAGAAGAAACACCACAAGGAGCAACGGAAGTACGGAGAGGAATGACCCATCCGAGCCACTCTGGGAAGGAGAGGACGCGTTACACCGGAATTACCCCAGACATTGTAGATCAGACATATACGAGTTACAGAGTGAATGTGTGTGTGGTTGGAGGGAGTGAATGTGTGTGCGGTTGGGGGCGTGAATCTGTGAGTGAATGAGTGTGTGAGTGCATGTGGGTGTGTGAGGGGTGCATGAATGTGTGATGGCTCGTGTGTGCCTCTTCCACTCTGAATCTGGAGATTCTTCCGTGTGTGCCATTTCCGCTTATTTCTTGGGTTGCTCGTGTGTGTTACAATCTGCATATTATTCACAACATCTTCAATTGCAATTTCCGACATGATCTGAAGACATAATTTCAAGATTACTCTTTATTGTATCAATTAGTTTTAATACTATAACTTAGTGAATGCTAATGCTAGTGTTAATAACTTGTAACTACTGCTGTTAATAGCAAACTATTTAATAATATTTTTTTGTTAATTTGTACATTAATAATTTCTACATTTCAATTTAAACGATGGGTATAATTAATTTACCTTTTGAAAACAATTATTTATTATGTTTCAATAAATATTTAATGACGTATAATAATTTAATTATTACTTTACTTGAATATTATTCGCAAAGAAGAAACACCACACGGAGCAACGAAAGTACGGAGAGAAATGACTCATCCGAGCCACTCAAGAAAGGAGAGGACGCGTTACACCGGAATTACCCCAGACATTGTAGATCAGACATATACGAGTCACAGAGTGAATGTGTGTGTGGTTGGAGGGAGTGAATGTGTGTGTGGTTGGAGGGAGTGAATGTGTGTGTGGTTGGGGGCGTGAATCTGTGAGTGAATGAGTGTGTGTTTGTGTGAGTGCATGTGGGTGTGTGAGGGGTGCATGAATGTGTGATGGCTCGTGTGTGCCTCTTCCACTCTGAATCTGGAGATTCTTCCGTGTGTTCCATTTCCGCTTATTTCTTGGGTTGCTCGTGTGTGTTACAATCTGCATATTATTCACAACATCTTCAATTGCAATCTCCGACATGATCTGAAGACATAATTTCAACATTACTTTTTATTTTATCAACTAGTTTTAATACTATAACTTAGTGAATGCTAATGCTAGTGTTAATAACTTGTAACTACTGCTGTTAATAGCAAACTATTTAATAATATTTTTTTGTTAATTTGTAAATTAATAATTTCTACATTTCAATTTAAACGACGGGTATAATTAATTGACCTTTTGAAAACAATTATTTATTATCATGTTTCAATAAATATTTAATGACGTATAATACTTTAATTATTACTTTACTTGAATATTATTAATTTTTTCATTTGTAACAATTTGTTCTAACAAAACAGCAGTAAATGTCATTAATTGAACAATACCAATTATAAATTAGTATATTCTTGCACCTAATTTGAACATCATTAAATTATATATAAATATTATATCAAATCTTTTGTGTTAAAATTAAATAGAATAATTATTATTCATGTGTAAATACCGAAAATTGTATAGCAAGTTATTCGCAAAGAAGAAACACCACAAGGAGCAACGGAAGTACGGAGAGGAATGACCCATCCGAGCCACTCTGGGAAGGAGAGGACGCGTTACACCGGAATTACCCCAGACATTGTAGATCAGACATATACGAGTTACAGAGTGAATGTGTGTGTGGTTGGAGGGAGTGAATGTGTGTGCGGTTGGGGGCGTGAATCTGTGAGTGAATGAGTGTGTGAGTGCATGTGGGTGTGTGAGGGGTGCATGAATGTGTGATGGTTCGTGTGTGCCTCTTCCACTCTGAATCTGGAGATTCTTCCGTGTGTGCCATTTCCGCTTATTTCTTGGGTTGCTTGTGTGTGTTACAATCTGCATATTATTCACAACATCTTCAATTGCAATTTCCGACATGATCTGAAGTCATAATTTCAAGATTACTCTTTATTGTATCAACTAGTTTTAATACTATAACTTAGTGAATGCTAATGCTAGTGTTAATAACTTGTAACTACTGCTGTTAATAGCAAACTATTTAATAATATTTTTTTGTTAATTTGTACATTAATAATTTCTACATTTCAATTTAAACGACGGGTATAATTAATTTACCTTTTGAAAACAATTATTTATTATCATGTTTCAATAAATATTTAATGACGTATAATAATTTAATTATTACTTTACTTGAATATTATTCGCAAAGAAGAAACACCACACGGAGCAACGGAAGTACGGAGAGAAATGACTCATCCGAGCCACTCAAGGAAGGAGAGGACGCGTTACACCGGAATTACCCCAGACATTGTAGATCAGACATATACGAGTCACAGAGTGAATGTGTGTGTGGTTGGAGGGAGTGAATGTGTGTGTGGTTGGAGGGAGTGAATGTGTGTGTGGTTGGGGGCGTGAATCTGTGAGTGAATGAGTGTGTGTTTGTGTGAGTGCATGTGGGTGTGTGAGGGGTGCATGAATGTGTGATGGCTCGTGTGTGCCTCTTCCACTCTGAATCTGGAGATTCTTCCGTGTGTGCCATTTCCGCTTATTTCTTGGGTTGCTCGTGTGTGTTACAATCTGCATATTATTCACAACATCTTCAATTGCAATCTCCGACATGATCTGAAGACATAATTTCAACATTACTTTTTATTTTATCAACTAGTTTTAATACTATAACTTAGTGAATGCTAATGCTAGTGTTAATAACTTGTAACTACTGCTGTTAATAGCAAACTATTTAATAATATTTTTTTGTTAATTTGTAAATTAATAATTTCAACATTTCAATTTAAACTACGGGTATGATTAATTTACCTTTTGAAAACAATTATTTATTACCATGTTTCAATAAATATTTAATGACGTATAATAATTTAATTATTAGTTTACTTGAATACTATTAATTTTTTCATTTGTAACAATTTGTTCTAACAAAACAGCAGTAAATGTCATTAATTGAACAATACCAATTATAAATTAGTATATTCTTGCACCTAATTTGAACATTATTAAATTTTATATAAATATTATACAAATCTTTTGTGTTAAAATAAAATAGAATAATTATTATTCATGTGTAAATACCGAAAATTGTATAGCAAGTTATTCGCAAAGAAGAAACACCACAAGGAGCAACGGAAGTACGGAGAGGAATGACCCATCCGAGCCTCTCAGGGAAGGAGAGGACGCGTTACACCAAAATTACACCAGACATTGTAGATCAGACATATACGAGTCACAGAGTGAATGTGTGTGTGGTTGGAGGGAGTGAATGTGTGTGTGGTTGGGGGCGTGAATCTGTGAGTGAATGAGTGTGTGTTTGTGTGAGTGCATGTGGGTGTGTGAGAGGTGCATGAATGTGTGATGGCTCGTGTGTGCCTCTTCCACTCTGAATCTGGAGATTCTTCCGTGTGTGCCATTTCCGCTTATTTCTTGGGTTGCTCGTGTGTGTTACAATCTGCATATTATTCACAACATTTTCAATTGCAATTTCCGACATGATCTGAAGACATAATTTCAAGATTACTATTTATTGTATCAATTAGTTTTAATACTATAACTTAGTGAATGCTAATGCTAGTGTTAGTAACTTGTAACTATTGCTGTTAATAGCAAACTATTTAATAATATTTTTTTGTTAATTTGTAAATTAATAATTTCTACATTTCAATTTAAACTACGGGTATAATTAATTTACCTTTTGAAAACAATTATTTATTATCATGTTTCAATAAATATTTAATGACGTATAATACTTTAATTATTACTTTACTTGAATATTATTAATTTTTTCATTTGTAACAATTTGTTCTAACAAAACAGCAGTAAATGTCATTAATTGAACAATACCAATTATAAATTAGTATATTCTTGCACCTAATTTGAACATCATTAAATTTTATATAAATATTATATCAAATCTTTTGTGTTAAAATAAAACAGAATAATTATTATTCATGTGTAAATACCGAAAATTGTATAGCAAGTTATTCGCAAAGAAGAAACACCACACGGAGCAACGGAAGTACGGAGAGAAATGACTCATCCGAGCCACTCAAGGAAGGAGAGGACGCGTTACACCGGAATTACCCCTGACATTGTAGATCAGACATATACGAGTTACAGAGTGAATGTGTGTGTGGTTGGAGGGAGTGAATGTGTGTGCGGTTGGGGGCGTGAATCTGTGAGTGAATGAGTGTGTGTTTACTTGAATATTATTAATTTTTTCATTTGTAACAATTTGTTCTAACAAAACAGCAGTAAATGTCATTAATTGAACAATACCAATTATAAATTAGTATATTCTTGCACCTAATTTGAACATCATTAAATTTTATATAAATATTATATCAAATCTTTTGTGTTAAAATAAAATAGAATAATTATTATTCATGTGTAAATACCGAAAATTGTATAGCAAGTTATTCGCAAAGAAGAAACACCACACGGAGCAACGGAAGTACGGAGAGAAATGACTCATCCGAGCCACTCAAGGAAGGAGAGGACGCGTTACACCGGAATTACCCCAGACATTGTAGATCAGACATATACGAGTTACAGAGTGAATGTGTGTGTGGTTGGAGGGAGTGAATGTGTGTGCGGTTGGGGGCGTGAATCTGTGAGTGAATGAGTGTGTGTTTGTGTGAGTGCATGTGGGTGTGTGAGGGGTGCATGAATGTGTGATGGCTCGTGTGTGCCTCTTCCACTCTGAATCTGGAGATTCTTCCGTGTGTGCCATTTCCGCTTATTTCTTGGGTTGCTCGTGTGTGTTACAATCTGCATATTATTCACAACATCTTCAATTGCAATTTCCGACATGATCTGAAGACATAATTTCAAGATTACTCTTTATTGTATCAATTTGTTTTAATACTATAACTTAGTGAATGCTAATGCTAGTGTTAATAACTTGTAACTACTGCTGTTAATAGCAAACTATTTAATAATAATTTTTTGTTAATTTGTAAATTAATAATTTCTACATTTCAATTTAAACGACGGGTATAATTAATTTACCTTTTGAAAACAATTATTTATTATCATGTTTCAATAAATATTTAATGACGTATAATACTTTAATTATTACTTTACTTGAATATTATTAATTTTTTCATTTGTAACAATTTGTTCTAACAAAACAGCAGTAAATGTCATTAATTGAACAATACCAATTATAAATTAGTATATTCTTGCACCTAATTTGAACATCATTAAATTTTATATAAATATTATATCAAATCTTTTGTGTTAAAATTAAATAGAATAATTATTATTCATGTGTAAATACCGAAAATTGTATAGCAAGTTATTCGCAAAGAAGAAACACCACAAGGAGCAACGGAAGTACGGAGAGGAATGACCCATCCGAGCCACTCTGGTAAGGAGAGGACGCGTTACACCGGAATTACCCCAGACATTGTAGATCAGACATATACGAGTTACAGAGTGAATGTGTGTGTGGTTGGAGGGAGTGAATGTGTGTGCGGTTGGGGGCGTGAATCTGTGAGTGAATGAGTGTGTGAGTGCATGTGGGTGTGTGAGGGGTGCATGAATGTGTGATGGCTCGTGTGTGCCTCTTCCACTCTGAATCTGGAGATTCTTCCGTGTGTGCCATTTCCGCTTATTTCTTGGGTTGCTCGTGTGTGTTACAATCTGCATATTATTCACAACATCTTCAATTGCAATTTCCGACATGATCTGAAGACATAATTTCAAGATTACTCTTTATTGTATCAATTAGTTTTAATACTATAACTTAGTGAATGCTAATGCTAGTGTTAATAACTTGTAACTACTGCTGTTAATAGCAAACTATTTAATAATATTTTTTTGTTAATTTGTAAATTAATAATTTCTACATTTCAATTTAAACTACGGGTATAATTAATTTACCTTTTGAAAACAATTATTTATTATCATGTTTCAATAAATATTTAATGACGTATAATACTTTAATTATTACTTTACTTGAATATTATTAATTTTTTCATTTGTAACAATTTGTTCTAACAAAACAGCAGTAAATGTCATTAATTGAACAATACCAATTATAAATTAGTATATTCTTGCACCTAATTTGAACATCATTAAATTTTATATAAATATTATATCAAATCTTTTGTGTTAAAATTAAATAGAATAATTATTATTCATGTGTAAATACCGAAAATTGTATAGCAAGTTATTCGCAAAGAAGAAACACCACAAGGAGCAACGGAAGTACGGAGAGGAATGACCCATCCGAGCCACTCTGGGAAGGAGAGGACGCGTTACACCGGAATTACCCCAGACATTGTAGATCAGACATATACGAGTTACAGAGTGAATGTGTGTGTGGTTGGAGGGAGTGAATGTGTGTGCGGTTGGGGGCGTGAATCTGTGAGTGAATGAGTGTGTGAGTGTGTGGGTGTGTGAGGGGTGCATGAATGTGTGATGGCTCGTGTGTGCCTCTTCCACTCTGAATCTGGAGATTCTTCCGTGTGTGCCATTTCCGCTTATTTCTTGGGTTGCTCGTGTGTGTTACAATCTGCATATTATTCACAACATCTTCAATTGCAATTTCCGACATGATCTGAAGACATAATTTCAAGATTACTCTTTATTGTATCAATTAGTTTTAATACTATAACTTAGTGAATGCTAATGCTAGTGTTAATAACTTGTAACTACTGCTGTTAATAGCAAACTATTTAATAATATTTTTTTGTTAATTTGTAAATTAATAATTTCTACATTTCAATTTAAACTACGGGTATAATTAATTTACCTTTTGAAAAAAATTATTTATTATCATGTTTCAATAAATATTTAATGACGTATAATACTTTAATTATTACTTTACTTGAATATTATTAATTTTTTCATTTGTAACAATTTGTTCTAACAAAACAGCAGTAAATGTCATTAATTGAACAATACCAATTATAAATTAGTATATTCTTGCACCTAATTTGAACATCATTAAATTTTATATAAATATTATATCAAATCTTTTGTGTTAAAATTAAATAGAATAATTATTATTCATGTGTAAATACCGAAAATTGTATAGCAAGTTATTCGCAAAGAAGAAACACCACAAGGAGCAACGGAAGTACGGAGAGGAATGACCCATCCGAGCCACTCTGGGAAGGAGAGGACGCGTTACACCGGAATTACCCCAGACATTGTAGATCAGACATATACGAGTTACAGAGTGAATGTGTGTGTGGTTGGAGGGAGTGAATGTGTGTGCGGTTGGGGGCGTGAATCTGTGAGTGAATGAGTGTGTGAGTGCATGTGGGTGTGTGAGGGGTGCATGAATGTGTGATGGCTCGTGTGTGCCTCTTCCACTCTGAATCTGGAGATTCTTCCGTGTGTGCCATTTCCGCTTATTTCTTGGGTTGCTCGTGTGTGTTACAATCTGCATATTATTCACAACATCTTCAATTGCAATTTCCGACATGATCTGAAGACATAATTTCAAGATTACTCTTTATTGTATCAATTAGTTTTAATACTATAACTTAGTGAATGCTAATGCTAGTGTTAATAACTTGTAACTACTGCTGTTAATAGCAAACTATTTAATAATATTTTTTTGTTAATTTGTAAATTAATAATTTCTACATTTCAATTTAAACTACGGGTATAATTAATTTACCTTTTGAAAACAATTATTTATTATCATGTTTCAATAAATATTTAATGACGTATAATACATTAATTATTACTTTACTTGAATATTATTAATTTTTTCATTTGTAACAATTTGTTCTAACAAAACAGCAGTAAATGTCATTAATTGAACAATACCAATTATAAATTAGTATATTCTTGCACCTAATTTAAACATCACTAAATTTTATATAAATATTATATCAAATCTTTTGTGTTAAAATAAAATAGAATAATTATTATTCATGTGTAAATACCGAAAATTGTATAGCAAGTTATTCGCAAAGAAGAAACACCACACGGAGCAACGGAAGTACGGAGAGAAATGACTCATCCGAGCCACTCAAGGAAGGAGAGGACGCGTTACACCGGAATTACCCCAGACATTGTAGATCAGACATATACGAGTTACAGAGTGAATGTGTGTGTGGTTGGAGGGAGTGAATGTGTGTGCGGTTGGGGGCGTGAATCTGTGAGTGAATGAGTGTGTGTTTGTGTGAGTGCATGTGGGTGTGTGAGGGGTGCATGAATGTGTGATGGCTCGTGTGTGCCTCTTCCACTCTGAATCTGGAGATTCTTCCGTGTGTGCCATTTCCGCTTATTTCTTGGGGTGCTCGTGTGTGTTACAATCTGCATATTATTCACAACATCTTCAATTGCAATTTCCGACATGATCTGAAGACATAATTTCAAGATTACTCTTTATTGTATCAATTTGTTTTAATACTATAACTTAGTGAATGCTAATGCTAGTGTTAATAACTTGTAACTACTGCTGTTAATAGCAAACTATTTAATAATATTTTTTTGTTAATTTGTACATTAATAATTTCTACATTTCAATTTAAACGACGGGTATAATTAATTTACCTTTTGAAAACAATTATTTATTATCATGTTTCAATAAATATTTAATGACGTATAATAATTTAATTATTACTTTACTTGAATATTATTCGCAAAGAAGAAACACCACACGGAGCAACGGAAGTACGGAGAGAAATGACTCATCCGAGCCACTCAAGGAAGGAGAGGACGCGTTACACCGGAATTACCCCAGACATTGTAGATCAGACATATACGAGTCACAGAGTGAATGTGTGTGTGGTTGGAGGGAGTGAATGTGTGTGTGGTTGGAGGGAGTGAATGTGTGTGTGGTTGGAGGGAGTGAATGTGTGTGTGGTTGGGGGCGTGAATCTGTGAGTGAATGAGTGTGTGTTTGTGTGAGTGCATGTGGGTGTGTGAGGGGTGCATGAATGTGTGATGGCTCGTGTGTGCCTCTTCCACTCTGAATCTGGAGATTCTTCCGTGTGTGCCATTTCCGCTTATTTCTTGGGTTGCTCGTGTGTGTTACAATCTGCATATTATTCACAACATCTTCAATTGCAATCTCCGACATGATCTGAAGACATAATTTCAACATTACTTTTTATTTTATCAACTAGTTTTAATACTATAACTTAGTGAATGCTAATGCTAGTGTTAATAACTTGTAACTACTGCTGTTAATAGCAAACTATTTAATAATATTTTTTTGTTAATTTGTAAATTAATAATTTCAACATTTCAATTTAAACTACGGGTATGATTAATTTACCTTTTGAAAACAATTATTTATTACCATGTTTCAATAAATATTTAATGACGTATAATAATTTAATTATTACTTTACTTGAATACTATTAATTTTTTCATTTGTAACAATTTGTTCTAACAAAACAGCAGTAAATGTCATAAATTGAACAATACCAATTATAAATTAGTATATTCTTGCACGTAATTTGAACATCATTAAATTTTATATAAATATTATATCAAATCTTTTGTGTTAAAATAAAATAGAATAATTATTATTCATGTGTAAATTCCGAAAATTGTATAGGAAGTGATTCGCAAAGAAGAAACACCACACGGAACAACGGAAGTACGGAGAGAAATGACTCATCCGAGCCACTCAAGGAAGGAGAGGACGCTTTACACCGGAATTACCCCAGACATTGTAGATCAGTCATATACGAGTTACAGAGTGAATGTGTGTGTGGTTGGGGGCGTGAATCTGTGAGTGAATGAGTGTGTGTGAGTGCATGTGGGTATGTGAGGGGTGCATGAATGTGTGATGGCTCGTGTGTGCCTCTTCCATTCTGAATCTGGAGATTCTTCCGTGTGTGCCATTTCCGCTTATTTCTTGGGGTGCTCGTGTGTGTTACAATCTGCATATTATTCAGAACATCTTCAATTGCAATTTCCGACATGATCTGAAGACATAATTTCAACATTACTTTTTATTGTATCAACTAGTTTTAATACTATAACTTAGTGAATGCTAATGCTAGTGTTAATAACTTGTAACTACTGCTGTTAATAGCAAACTATTTAATAATATTTTTTTGTTAATTTGTACATTAATAATTTCTACATTTCAATTTAAACGACGGGTATAATTAATTTACCTTTTGAAAACAATTATTTATTATGTTTCAATAAATATTTAATGACGTATAATAATTTAATTATTACTTTACTTGAATATTATTCGCAAAGAAGAAACACCACACGGAGCAACGGAAGTACGGAGAGAAATGACTCATCCGAGCCACTCAAGAAAGGAGAGGACGCGTTACACAGAATTACCCCAGTCATTGTAGATCAGACATATACGAGTCACAGAGTGAATGTGTGTGTGGTTGGAGGGAGTGAATGTGTGTGTGGTTGGGGGCGTGAATCTGTGAGTGAATGAGTGTGTGTTTGTGTGAGTGCATGTGGGTGTGTGAGGGGTGCATGAATGTGTGATGGCTCGTGTGTGCCTCTTCCACTCTGAATCTGGAGATTCTTCCGTGTGTGCCATTTCCGCTTATTTCTTGGGTTGCTCGTGTGTGTTACAATCTGCATATTATTCACAACATCTTCAATTGCAATTTCCGACATGATCTGAAGACATAATTTCAAGATTACTCTTTATTGTATCAACTAGTTTTAATACTATAACTTAGTGAATGCTAATGCTAGTGTTAATAACTTGTAACTACTGCTGTTAATAGCAAACTATTTAATAATATTTTTTTGTTAATTTGTAAATTAATAATTTCTACATTTCAATTTAAACGACGGGTATAATTAATTTACCTTTTGATAACAATTATTTATTATCATGTTTCAATAAATATTTAATGACGTATAATACATTAATTATTACTTTACTTGAATATTATTAATTTTTTCATTTGTAACAATTTGTTCTAACAAAACAGCAGTAAATGTCATTAATTGAACAATACCAATTATAAATTAGTATATTCTTGCACCTAATTTGAACATCATTAAATTTTATATAAATATTATATCAAATCTTTTGTGTTAAAATTAAATAGAATAATTATTATTCATGTGTAAATACCGAAAATTGTATAGCAAGTTATTCGCAAAGAAGAAACACCACACGGAGCAACGGAAGTACGGAGAGAAATGACTCATCCGAGCCACTCAAGGAAGGAGAGGACCCGTTACACCGGAATTACCCCAGACATTGTAGATCAGACATATACGAGTTACAGAGTGAATGTGTGTGTGGTTGGAGGGAGTGAATGTGTGTGCGGTTGGGGGCGTGAATCTGTGAGTGAATGAGTGTGTGTTTGTGTGAGTGCATGTGGGTGTGTGAGGGGTGCATGAATGTGTGATGGCTCGTGTGTGCCTCTTCCACTCTGAATCTGGAGATTCTTCCGTGTGTGCCATTTCCGCTTATTTCTTGGGGTGCTCGTGTGTGTTACAATCTGCATATTATTCACAACATCTTCAATTGCAATTTCCGACATGATCTGAAGACATAATTTCAACATTACTTTTTATTGTATCAACTAGTTTTAATACTATAACTTAGTGAATGCTAATGCTAGTGTTAATAACTTGTAACTACTGCTGTTAATAGCAAACTATTTAATAATATTTTTTTGTTAATTTGTAAATTAATAATTTCTACATTTCAATTTAAACGACGGGTATAATTAATTGACCTTTTGAAAACAATTATTTATTATCATGTTTCAATAAATATTTAATGACGTATAATACTTTAATTATAACTTTACTTGAATATTATTAATTTTTTCATTTGTAACAATTTGTTCTAACAAAACAGCAGTAAATGTCATTAATTGAACAATACCAATTATATAAATTAGTATATTCTTGCACCTAATTTGAACATCATTAAATTTTATATAAATATTATATCAAATCTTTTGTGTTAAAATTAAATAGAATAATTATTATTCATGTGTTAATACCGAAAATTGTATAGGAAGTTATTCGCAAAGAAGACACCACACGGAACAACGGAAGTAAGGAGAGAAATGACTCATCCGAGCCACTCAAGGAATGAGAGGACGCGTTACACCGGAAGTACCCCAGACATTGTAGATCAGACATATACGAGTCACAGAGTGAATGTGTGTGTGGTTGGAGGGAGTGAATGTGTGTGTGGTCGGGGGCGTGAATCTGTGAGTGAATGAGTGTGTGTTTGTGTGAGTGCATGTGGGTGTGTGAGGGGTGCATGAATGTGTGATGGCTCGTGTGTGCCTCTTCCACTCTGAATCTGGAGATTCTTCCGTGTGTGCCATTTCCGCTTATTTCTTGGGTTGCTCGTGTGTGTTACAATCTGCATATTATTCACAACATCTTCAATTGCAATTTCCGACATGATCTGAAGACATAATTTCAAGATTACTCTTTATTGTATCAATTAGTTTTAATACTATAACTTAGTGAATGCTAATGCTAGTGTTAATAACTTGTAACTACTGCTGTTAATAGCAAACTATTTAATAATATTTTTTTGTTAATTTGTAAATTAATAATTTCTACATTTCAATTTAAACGACGGGTATAATTAATTTACCTTTTGATAACAATTATTTATTATCATGTTTCAATAAATATTTAATGACGTATAATACTTTAATTATTACTTTACTTGAATATTATTAATTTTTTCATTTGTAACAATTTGTTCTAACAAAACAGCAGTAAATGTCATTAATTGAACAATACCAATTATAAATTACTATATTCTTGCACCTAATTTGAACATCATTAAATTTTATATAAATATTATATCAAATCTTTTGTGTTAAAATAAAATAGAATAATTATTATTCATGTGTAAATACCGAAAATTGTATAGCAAGTTATTCGCAAAGAAGAAACACCACACGGAGCAACGGAAGTACGGAGAGAAATGACTCATCCGAGCCACTCAAGGAAGGAGAGGACCCGTTACACCGGAATTACCCCAGACATTGTAGATCAGACATATACGAGTTACAGAGTGAATGTGTGTGTGGTTGGAGGGAGTGAATGTGTGTGCGGTTGGGGGCGTGAATCTGTGAGTGAATGAGTGTGTGTTTGTGTGAGTGCATGTGGGTGTGTGAGGGGTGCATGAATGTGTGATGGCTCGTGTGTGCCTCTTCCACTCTGAATCTGGAGATTCTTCCGTGTGTGCCATTTCCGCTTATTTCTTGGGGTGCTCGTGTGTGTTACAATCTGCATATTATTCACAACATCTTCAATTGCAATTTCCGACATGATCTGAAGACATAATTTCAACATTACTTTTTATTGTATCAACTAGTTTTAATACTATAACTTAGTGAATGCTAATGCTAGTGTTAATAACTTGTAACTACTGCTGTTAATAGCAAACTATTTAATAATATTTTTTTGTTAATTTGTAAATTAATAATTTCTACATTTCAATTTAAACGACGGGTATAATTAATTGACCTTTTGAAAACAATTATTTATTATCATGTTTCAATAAATATTTAATGACGTATAATACTTTAATTATTACTTTACTTGAATATTAATAATTTTTTCATTTGTAACAATTTGTTCTAACAAAACAGCAGTAAATGTCATTAATTGAACAATACCAATTATATAAATTAGTATATTCTTGCACCTAATTTGAACATCATTAAATTTTATATAAATATTATATCAAATCTTTTGTGTTAAAATTAAATAGAATAATTATTATTCATGTGTTAATACCGAAAATTGTATAGGAAGTTATTCGCAAAGAAGACACCACACGGAACAACGGAAGTAAGGAGAGAAATGACTCATCCGAGCCACTCAAGGAAGGAGAGGACGCGTTACACCGGAGTTACCCCAGACATTGTAGATCAGACATATACGAGTCACAGAGTGAATGTGTGTGTGGTTGGAGGGAGTGAATGTGTGTGTGGTCGGGGGCGTGAATCTGTGAGTGAATGAGTGTGTGTTTGTGTGAGTGCATGTGGGTGTGTGAGGGATGCATGAATGTGTGATGGTTCGTGTGTGCCTCTTCCACTCTGAATCTGGAGATTCTTCCGTGTGTGCCATTTCCGCTTATTTCTTGGGTTGCTCGTGTGTGTTACAATCTGCATATTATTCACAACATCTTCAATTGCAATTTCCGACATGATCTGAAGTCATAATTTCAAGATTTTTCTTTATTGTATCAACTAGTTTTAATACTATAACTTAGTGAATGCTAATGCTAGTGTTAATAACTTGTAACTACTGCTGTTAATAGCAAACTATTTAATAATATTTTTTTGTTAATTTGTACATTAATAATTTCTACATTTCAATTTAAACGACGGGTATAATTAATTTACCTTTTGAAAACAATTATTTATTATCATGTTTCAGTAAATATTTAATGACGTATAATACTTTAATTATTACTTTACTTGAATATTATTAATTTTTTCATTTGTAACAATTTGTTCTAACAAAACAGCAGTAAATGTCATTAATTGAACAATACCAATTATAAATTAGTATATTCTTGCACCTAATTTGAAAATCATTAAATTTTATATAAATATTATATCAAATCTTTTGTGTTAAAATTAAATAGAATAATTATTATTCATGTGTAAATACCGAAAATTGTATAGCAAGTTATTCGCAAAGAAGAAACACCACACGGAGCAACGGAAGTACGGAGAGAAATGACTCATCCGAGCCACTCAAGGAAGGAGAGGACGCGTTACACCGGAATTACCCCTGACATTGTAGATCAGACATATACGAGTTACAGAGTGAATGTGTGTGTGGTTGGAGGGAGTGAATGTGTGTGCGGTTGGGGGCGTGAATCTGTGAGTGAATGAGTGTGTGTTTGTGTGAGTGCATGTGGGTGTGTGAGGGGTGCATGAATGTGTGATGGCTCGTGTGTGCCTCTTCCACTCTGAATCTGGAGATTCTTCCGTGTGTGCCATTTCCGCTTATTTCTTGGGTTGCTCGTGTGTGTTACAATCTGCATATTATTCACAACATCTTCAATTGCAATTTCCGACATGATCTGAAGACATAATTTCAAGATTACTCTTTATTGTATCAATTAGTTTTAATACTATAACTTAGTGAATGCTAATGCTAGTGTTAATAACTTGTAACTACTGCTGTTAATAGCAAACTATTTAATAATATTTTTTTGTTAATTTGTAAATTAATAATTTCTACATTTCAATTTAAACTACGGGTATAATTAATTTACCTTTTGAAAACAATTATTTATTATCATGTTTCAATAAATATTTAATGACGTATAATACTTTAATTATTACTTTACTTGAATACTATTAATTTTTTCATT
Organism: Lycorma delicatula; assembly: GCF_047948215.1. Taxonomy (NCBI): domain Eukaryota; kingdom Metazoa; phylum Arthropoda; class Insecta; order Hemiptera; family Fulgoridae; genus Lycorma; species Lycorma delicatula. Next base: position 16,647,215 of record NC_134461.1, read on the forward strand.
TGTAACAATTTGTTCTAACAAAACAGCAGTAAATGTCATTAATTGAACAATACCAATTATAAATTAGTATATTCTTGCACCTAATTTGAACATCATTAAATTTTATATAAATATTATATCAAATCTTTTGTGTTAAAATAAAATAGAATAATTATTATTCATGTGTAAATACCGAAAATTGTATAGCAAGTTATTCGCAAAGAAGAAACACCACACGGAGCAACGGAAGTACGGAGAGAAATGACTCATCCGAGCCACTCAAGGAAGGAGAGGACGCGTTACACCGGAATTACCCCAGACATTGTAGATCAGACATATACGAGTTACAGAGTGAATGTGTGTGTGGTTGGAGGGAGTGAATGTGTGTGCGGTTGGGGGCGTGAATCTGTGAGTGAATGAGTGTGTGTTTGTGTGAGTGCATGTGGGTGTGTGAGGGGTGCATGAATGTGTGATGGCTCGTGTGTGCCTCTTCCACTCTGAATCTGGAGATTCTTCCGTGTGTGCCATTTCCGCTTATTTCTTGGGTTGCTCGTGTGTGTTACAATCTGCATATTATTCACAACATCTTCAATTGCAATTTCCGACATGATCTGAAGACATAATTTCAAGATTACTCTTTATTGTATCAATTAGTTTTAATACTATAACTTAGTGAATGCTAATGCTAGTGTTAATAACTTGTAACTACTGCTGTTAATAGCAAACTATTTAATAATATTTTTTTGTTAATTTGTAAATTAATAATTTCTACATTTCAATTTAAACTACGGGTATAATTAATTTACCTTTTGAAAACAATTATTTATTATCATGTTTCAATAAATATTTAATGACGTATAATACTTTAATTATTACTTTACTTGAATACTATTAATTTTTTCATTTGTAACAATTTGTTCTAACAAAACAGCAGTAAATGTCATTAATTGAACAATACCAATTATAAATTAGTATATTCTTGCACCTAATTTGAACATTATTAAATTTTATATAAATATTATACAAATCTTTTGTGTTAAAATAAAATAGAATAATTATTATTCATGTGTAAATACCGAAAATTGTATAGCAAGTTATTCGCAAAGAAGAAACACCACAAGGAGCAACGGAAGTACGGAGAGGAATGACCCATCCGAGCCTCTCAGGGAAGGAGAGGACGCGTTACACCGGAATTACACCAGACATTGTAGATCAGACATATACGAGTCACAGAGTGAATGTGTGTGTGGTTGGAGGGAGTGAATGTGTGTGTGGTTGGGGGCGTGAATCTGTGAGTGAATGAGTGTGTGTTTGTGTGAGTGCATGTGGGTGTGTGAGAGGTGCATGAATGTGTGATGGCTCGTGTGTGCCTCTTCCACTCTGAATCTGGAGATTCTTCCGTGTGTGCCATTTCCGCTTATTTCTTGGGTTGCTCGTGTGTGTTACAATCTGCATATTATTCACAACATTTTCAATTGCAATTTCCGACATGATCTGAAGACATAATTTCAAGATTACTATTTATTGTATCAATTAGTTTTAATACTATAACTTAGTGAATGCTAATGCTAGTGTTAGTAACTTGTAACTATTGCTGTTAATAGCAAACTATTTAATAATATTTTTTTGTTAATTTGTAAATTAATAATTTCTACATTTCAATTTAAACTACGGGTATAATTAATTTACCTTTTGAAAACAATTATTTATTATCATGTTTCAATAAATATTTAATGACGTATAATACTTTAATTATTACTTTACTTGAATATTATTAATTTTTTCATTTGTAACAATTTGTTCTAACAAAACAGCAGTAAATGTCATTAATTGAACAATACCAATTATAAATTAGTATATTCTTGCACCTAATTTGAACATCATTAAATTTTATATAAATATTATATCAAATCTTTTGTGTTAAAATTAAATAGAATAATTATTATTCATGTGTAAATACCGAAAATTGTATAGCAAGTTATTCGCAAAGAAGAAACACCACACGGAACAACGGAAGTACGGAGAGAAATGACTCATCCGAGCCACTCAAGGAATGAGAGGACGCGTTACACCGGAAGTACCCCAGACATTGTAGATCAGACATATACGAGTCACAGAGTGAATGTGTGTGTGGTTGGAGGGAGTGAATGTGTGTGTGGTCGGGGGCGTGAATCTGTGAGTGAATGAGTGTGTGTTTACTTGAATATTATTAATTTTTTCATTTGTAACAATTTGTTCTAACAAAACAGCAGTAAATGTCATTAATTGAACAATACCAATTATAAATTAGTATATTCTTGCACCTAATTTGAACATCATTAAATTTTATATAAATATTATATCAAATCTTTTGTGTTAAAATAAAATAGAATAATTATTATTCATGTGTAAATACCGAAAATTGTATAGGAAGTTATTCGCAAAGAAGACACCACACGGAACAACGGAAGTACGGAGAGAAATGACTCATCCGAGCCACTCAAGGACGGAGAGGACGCGTTACACCGGAGTTATCCCAGACATTGTAGATCAGACATATACGAGTCACAGAGTGAATGTGTGTGTGGTTGGAGGGAGTGAATGTGTGTGTGGTCGGGGGCGTGAATCTGTGAGTGAATGAGTGTGTGTTTGTGTGAGTGCATGTGGGTGTGTGAGGTGTGCATGAATGTGTGATGGCTCGTGTGTGCCTCTTCCACTCTGAATCTGGAGATTCTTCCGTGTGTGCCATTTCCGCTTATTTCTTGGGTTGCTCGTGTGTGTTACAATCTGCATATTATTCACAACATCATCAATTGCAATTTCCGACATGATCTGAAGTCATAATTTCAAGATTACTCTTTATTGTATCAACTAGTTTTAATACTATAACTTAGTGAATGCTAATGCTAGTGTTAATAACTTGTAACTACTGCTGTTAATAGCAAACTATTTAATAATATTTTTTTGTTAATTTGTACATTAATAATTTCTACATTTCAATTTAAACGACGGGTATAATTAATTTACCTTTTGAAAACAATTATTTATTATCATGTTTCAATAAATATTTAATGACGTATAATAATTTAATTATTACTTTACTTGAATATTATTCGCAAAGAAGAAACACCACACGGAGCAACGAAGTACGGAGAGAAATGACTCATCCGAGCCACTTAAGGAAGGAGAGGACGCGTTACACCGGAATTACCCCAGACATTGTAGATCAGACATATACGAGTCACAGAGTGAATGTGTGTGTGGTTGGAGGGAGTGAATGTGTGTGTGGTTGGAGGGAGTGAATGTGTGTGTGGTTGGGGGCGTGAATCTGTGAGTGAATGAGTGTGTGTTTGTGTGAGTGCATGTGGGTGTGTGAGGGGTGCATGAATGTGTGATGGCTCGTGTGTGCCTCTTCCACTCTGAATCTGGAGATTCTTCCGTGTGTGCCATTTCCGCTTATTTCTTGGGTTGCTCGTGTGTGTTACAATCTGCATATTATTCACAACATCTTCAATTGCAATCTCCGACATGATCTGAAGACATAATTTCAACATTACTTTTTATTGTATCAACTAGTTTTAATACTATAACTTAGTGAATGCTAATGCTAGTGTTAATAACTTGTAACTACTGCTGTTAATAGCAAACTATTTAATAATATTTTTTTGTTAATTTGTAAATTAATAATTTCAACATTTCAATTTAAACTACGGGTATGATTAATTTACCTTTTGAAAACAATTATTTATTACCATGTTTCAATAAATATTTAATGACGTATAATAATTTAATTATTACTTTACTTGAATACTATTAATTTTTTCATTTGTAACAATTTGTTCTAACAAAACAGCAGTAAATGTCATTAATTGAACAATACCAATTATAAATTAGTATATTCTTGCACCTAATTTGAACATCATTAAATTTTATATAAATATTATACAAATCTTTTGTGTTAAAATAAAATAGAATAATTATTATTCATGTGTAAATACCGAAAATTGTATAGCAAGTTATTCGCAAAGAAGAAACACCACAAGGAGCAACGGAAGTACGGAGAGGAATGACCCATCCGAGCCACTCAGGGAAGGAGAGGACGCGTTACACCGGAATTACCCCAGACATTGTAGATCAGACATATACGAGTCACAGAGTGAATGTGTGTGTGGTTGGAGGGAGTGAATGTGTGTGTGTGGTTGGGGGCGTGAATCTGTGAGTGAATGAGTGTGTGTTTGTGTGAGTGCATGTGGGTGTGTGAGGGGTGCATGAATGTGTGATGGCTCGTGTGTGCCTCTTCCACTCTGAATCTGGAGATTCTTCCGTGTGTGCCATTTCCGCTTATTTCTTGGGTTGCTCGTGTGTGTTACAATCTGCATATTATTTACAATCTTCAATTGCAATCTCCGACATGATCTGAAGACATAATTTCAACATTACTTTTTATTGTATCAACTAGTTTTAATACTATAACTTAGTGAATGCTAATGCTAGTGTTAATAACTTGTAACTACTGCTGTTAATAGCAAACTATTTAATAATATTTTTTTGTTAATTTGTAAATTAATAATTTCAACATTTCAATTTAAACTACGGGTATGATTAATTTACCTTTTGAAAACAATTATTTATTACCATGTTTCAATAAATATTTAATGACGTATAATAATTTAATTATTACTTTACTTGAATACTATTAATTTTTTCATTTGTAACAATTTGTTCTAACAAAACAGCAGTAAATGTCATTAATTGAACAATACCAATTATAAATTAGTATATTCTTGCACCTAATTTGAACATCATTAAATTTTATATAAATATTATACAAATCTTTTGTGTTAAAATAAGATAGAATAATTATTATTCATGTGTAAATACCGAAAATTGTATAGCAAGTTATTCGCAAAGAAGAAACACCACAAGGAGCAACGGAAGTACGGAGAGGAATGACCCATCCGAGCCACTCAGGGAAGGAGAGGACGCGTTACACCGGAATTACCCCAGACATTGTAGATCAGACATATACGAGTCACAGAGTGAATGTGTGTGTGGTTGGAGGGAGTGAATGTGTGTGTGGTTGGGGGCGTGAATCTGTGAGTGAATGAGTGTGTGTTTGTGTGAGTGCATGTGGGTGTGTGAGGGGTGCATGAATGTGTGATGGCTCGTGTGTGCCTCTTCCACTCTGAATCTGGAGATTCTTCCGTGTGTGCCATTTCCGCTTATTTCTTGGGTTGCTCGTGTGTGTTACAATCTGCATATTATTCACAACATCTTCAATTGCAATTTCCGACATGATCTGAAGACATAATTTCAAGATTACTCTTTATTGTATCAATTAGTTTTAATACTATAACTTAGTGAATGCTAATGCTAGTGTTAATAACTTGTACTACTGCTGTTAATAGCAAACTATTTAATAATATTTTTTTGTTAATTTGTAAATTAATAATTTCTACATTTCAATTTAAACTACGGTTATAATTAATTTACCTTTTGAAAACAATTATTTATTATCATGTTTCAATAAATATTTAATGACGTATAATAATTTAATTATTACTTTACTTGAATATTATTAATTTTTTCATTTGTAACAATTTGTTCTAACAAAACAGCAGTAAATGTCATTAATTGAACAATACCAATTATATAAATTAGTATATTCTTGCACCTAATTTGAACATCATTAAATTTTATATAAATATTATATCAAATCTTTTGTGTTAAAATTAAATAGAATAATTATTATTCATGTGTAAATACCGAAAATTGTATAGCAAGTTATTCGGAAAGAAGAAACACCACAGGGAACAACGGAAGTACGGAGAGAAATGACTCATCCGAGCCACTCAAGGAATGAGAGGACGCGTTACACCGGAATTACCCCACACATTGTAGATCAGACATATACGAGTTACAGAGTGAATGTGTGTGTGGTTGGAGGGAGTGAATGTGTGTGCGGTTGGGGGCGTGAATCTGTGAGTGAATGAGTGTGTGTTTGTGTGAGGGGTGCATGAATGTGTGATGGCTCGTGTGTGCCTCTTCCACTCTGAATCTGGAGATTCTTCCGTGTGTGCCATTTCCGCTTATTTCTTGGGGTTCTCGTGTGTGTTACAATCTGCATATTATTCAGAACATCTTCAATTGCAATTTCCGACATGATCTGAAGACATAATTTCAACATTACTTTTTATTGTATCAACTAGTTTTAATACTATAACTTAGTGAATGCTAATGCTAGTGTTAATAACTTGTAACTACTGCTGTTAATAGCAAAGTATTTAATAATATTTTTTTGTTAATTTGTAAATTAATAATTTCTACATTTCAATTTAAACGACGGGTATAATTAATTTACCTTTCGAAAACAATTATTTATTATCATGTTTCAATAAATATTAAATGACGTATAATAATTTAATTATTACTTTACTTGAATATTATTAATTTTTTCATTTGTAACAATTTGTTCTAACAAAACAGCAGTAAATGTCATTAATTGAACAATACCAATTATAAATTAGTATATTCTTGCACCTAATTTGAACATCATTAAATTTTATATTAATATTATATCAAATCTTTTGTGTTGAAATAAAATAGAATAATTATTATTCATGTGTAAATACCGAAAATTGTATAGGAAGTTATTCGCAAAGAAGAAACACCACACGGAGCAACGGAAGTACGGAGAGAAATGACTCATCCGAGCCACTCAAGGAAGGAGAGGACGCGTTACACCGGAATTACCCCAGACATTGTAGATCAGACATATACGAGTCACAGAGTAAATGTGTGTTCATATGTTTTCCTAATATTTCAAATTAAAATGTAAAGTAAAATGCGAGTTTCAATTCAGAAATAAGTTATGCCACGTTTAGCGCATCTTAAAAACAGCAATTGCAATTATTATTTTTAAAGATGGTAAGTTTAAAAACTTTTGGGGAAGCTACAAAATTTTTGATTCTCAATGTGGGCTGTGGGCGAAAAAGTTTGAGAATCAATGATTATGATGAAGAAGATGAAATTTGTTCATTAAATTGTTTATAGTCAAAATTGTATGTCAGTGTTTACATTGTTATGTGTTAATCGACTCGCAATAGGTTGATTATTTGTTTGTTTTTTTTTTTTATTATCTTTTTATTAGTTTATTGTTTGTCTTTAAAACTATGAAGTTAAGGCAGATTAACCCACCGGGTTGGTCTAGTGGTGAACGCGTCTTCCCAAATCAGCTGATTTGGAAGTCGAATGTTCCAGCGTTCAAGTCCTAGTAAAGGCAGTTACTTTTATACGGATTTGAATATTAGATCGTGGATACCGGTGTTCTTTGGTGGTTGGATTTCAATTAACCACACATCTCAGGAATGGTCGAACTGAGAATGTACAAGACTACACTTCATTTTCACTCATACATATCATCCGCATTCATCCTTTGAAGTATTATCTGAACGGTAATTCCCGGAGGCTAAACAGGAGAAAGAAAGAAAGAAAAGATATATTCTACTACTAATAAAATTTAAGAACATTGCTTACTCATAACTTTTGTTATGGATTGACTTATTATGTAAGAGTTTTTTAAGAGCCCCTTATAATGTGCTTATTATCAAACGATTAAGTTATGATTCCACTTAAGGAGCCGAGTGTAAATATACTAATTGTTGAAAAAAATCGGTATGTATTAAAAATACATAAAAAAAGGAATTACATCTCGATTAGAGTTTACAAAAAGAGGAGGAATGGATAATAAACCTGTAAATATAAAAACATTATATACATGTAACGGGAGGTGGTGAGAACGTATGAATATTCAAGTTCCTTAGAGATTAAAATTATATTTCTGTCACGCGGAGATAAAATTACCCACGCGACTACTTTACATTACAACAACTGCTCGCTTGCTTGCTTGTTGCTTTCTAGTAAAAAGAATTTCAGTCGGTCGGGTACTTACGAGTAAATTAATACGCTACTTTGAGATGTTTTCAAAAGCGAATACCTGCTTGACTAGTAGATACATAGTATCTACGTTATAGTAGCCAATCTTGAATAGTGTAGGCCTAACCGGGTAAGCTTAGAACATGTGTAACGCAATATCGTATAAAATACCACACCCGTTGATCTTTATTAAACTAACATAAACACGCACATGCATACTTTGTATAAATTTTGTACATACATTACTTATAAAAATGAATCAATCTATCACACACTAATATAATTCTTCTAACTCTAGTTATAAAATATTATGTTTCATATTAATATAAATAATAATAATAAATTACTTCAGATAATATTTAAAACAACCTTTTTTTTTATAACAACTGAGAAATAATACGAGTAATGATTTTTTTATGCTTGTTATATTTATGTATTTAATAATATGATACCTGTGTAAAATAATAAATTACAAAGGATTAGGTATATTTTATTGGTATCAATATCATCATACATCAACATATATGTACTAGACTATTATGCGCGCGATTGTGGAAGTGTTATTTTGTAACAATAATTACATTTTCCGTGTAATGTAGGCTTTTTTATATTTTATTAAATTACTTTTAATAAGTTCTACTATGATAAAAAAATATATCAGTAACAAAACTACCCAATTTTTTTATTACTATTACTTCTTGTATGAAGTAAAGGAAGTATTGTGATCGCGAAAAATTTCGATTTTTAGATTTCAAGGAAATATCCATTTTGGCTATCCCTGAATCCATTTTGACTAGTTTCGGCGTGACGTCTGTACGTACATACGAATGTATCTCGCATAACTCAAAAACGATTAGCCGTAGGAAGTTGGAATTTTAGATTTAGAACTGTTGTAACATCTAGTTGTGCATTTCCCATTTGATTGCAGTCGAATGGACCAAAATTGTTCACAAAAGCCCCCAAAATCAAAAAAAGTTGGATTTTAGAATTTTTCTTAACTGTAGCAATAAGCCCTCATTAAGCGATTTTCAACGATGTATCATAAGTTGTACTTATTTTCATTGGTTCCAGAGTTATAGCTAAATGAATTTTAATTAATGAAATATTTGGATCTTACAAGGGGAAGGTACATCGGTTCAGACTTTATATCTTTTTTTTTAATTTAAATATATTGATTTATTAATAATTATTAACCTCTGATTGTAAAAGAAATTTTACTATAAATAATTCAATAATAACAATAAAAAAAGATATACGAGGGTTATTTTATTTTCAAGGTCCGATCGGTCACGAAATTAAAACCACAGTGAAAATAAAAAAAAATTTATTTGCAGCAAGTACTTACATAGTTACGCTATTTCTCTACATAGTCGCCACTCTGATTTAGACATTTGTCGTAGCGTGGTACCAACTTTCCAATACCCTCGTCATAGAACGGAGCCGTCTGTGTTTTCAGCCATGGTTCTACGCTGGTCTGCAGCTCGATGTCGGTGCCAAAACGTTGTCCTCCTAGTCAGCGTTTCATGTGAGCAAAGAGGTGAAAATCGGATGGAAATTTACAGAAATTGTGAACCGACGATTTTCTCGAATTGCCTCATCCACTCGCTCAACGAGATCATCAGTTGACACTCGTTTCCTTCCCTGACCGCCTGCATCATGAACATCTGTACGTCCTGCTTTAAAGTTCCTGCACCATTGTCGCACTTTACTGTCACTCATTGAACTTTACCGTACACATTACTTATTCGTCGATGAATTTCAGCTGCATTACACCCTTCAGCCTGAAGAAACCGAATTAACGCACGCACTTCACACTTGGCGGATGATGCTATTGTTGTAGACATGTTTACGTGCTAGCTGCGTGTTCAGAATTAAACGAAGTGACGCGGCGTGATTGAAGGCCATACTAGAGACGCTGCGCAACACATATCCGGAAAGGTTCATCCGATTTTTGCGCCGGTTTTTATTTTGCGACCGAACGGACCTTGAATACTCGTGTGTATATATATATATATATATATATATATATGTGAATAAATATCAGAAGTTATTATTAATGAAATAATATTGTATGTACTTTTCATTTTTTTTTAAATTTGTAAATGTAATTTAATAAGCGTACAAGGAAGTCATGTGGTGTCCACATAGGTTTTTTTTTTTCACTATAGCCACGATAACCAACGCTAAAAAAGTATAAATACTTTGTTGTATATTTTTTTAAATTTTGATTTAATTTTAATGTCTAAATTCTGAAAATTACAAGTATTTTTACACGTAATTTATTACTTTTTAAAAGAGTAGGCAAATAATTGAGTGTGAAAGAATTTATTGAAAAGCAAGAAATTACAATTTTTTTTTACATTAAATAATCCAAATAAATATTTTTCATAAATTTATTTCTTAAGATAAATTTCTTTCGACAGTAATTACAGCAAAATAAAAAAAGAAGTAATTTAATAACATAACGGTAAGCTGATTTATTTGTAAATATATATATATATATAAATTTACACGTCCTTACTTTCTTTTAACAGCAAAACCATCGACATTGTTGTAACTGACAAGAGATATAAGTGAAAAGAAAAGCCCTATAAATGATCTATTAGCATAAACATAATATTAAAATATGCATAATCGTAAACACAGTAAATAGACTATACAAAAAGCAAATTATAAATAAAAAAAAACCGCATTAATTTTAAAACACAAAGATATTATTTCACACCTTTATATAATGCAGACTTTAAACTACACTAAACACAAAGCTTGTTTGTGTACATGTATATGTACGAGCGATTATATATGTATATAATACTAATCACATCAAATTTATTCGCATAAATAGCTTATAATAATACTAATGCTTCATGGTGCATAAAACTGGTCGTTCGCTTATTCTTGTCATATCAGTTTACAATGACACAAGTTCTGACCAACGAACTTTTAATATAAGAAAACCAAAAATATTTAATAATAATAAAAATAAAAAAAGATGGTAAATATCATGTTTATACCAATCAACTGGTAAATTAATACTCTTTTGTTTTATAAAATATAGAATGTATAATTAATAATGACGTTTTATTCGCTCCATTAGAATGAATTTAGAACGAGAATTTATTATTAATATATTGACATCACCCGAATGAACAAAAATAATATTTATTAGAATTTTTAAATATAAATATAACTGGCAAAGTATTGCATTACTTTCTCAAATACGCTGGTCAAGTCATGATTACCAAAATAAGATTTAAACAACAAAATTCTCAAATTTTGAATAAAAGTATTTTTGATTTAAGGGGTTTCATTACTCTGTAAATTTAGGAAAAGATGTATTTATAAATAAGTAATTCCTAACAAAAATAAATTAATTTCCAATAGAATCGTTTAAAAATAATGAAAAAATAAAGTTAACTTTTAATCAAAGTAATGAAACAATTTCTTTCAATTTTGGGTCTGGAATATAATATAGGAATCAAAGCTACTTTAATTATAATAAACATTTAAGTTATGAAGAAAAGTTCAAAAAAAGATTTTAATAATAAAAGTTAAAATCATTAGAGCCAAAAAACAAAAAAAAAAACATAGTATATAGTATGACGGGAAACGTCTTCAAAATCACACCGAAACATACGGGTACCAGAACAGAAATCTATAGCGTAACGAAAAGTTCAATATCATCCTGCCTTAATAACTCCCTAACTATTCGGCTCCTGGAATAGACGGAATACCTGTAGAATTACTGCGCAGTGCAGGTGAGGAAGCGATTGATAGATTATACAAACTGGTGTGTAATATTTATGAAAAAGGGGAATTTCCGTCAGACTTCAAAAAAAGTGTTATAGTCATGATACCAAAGAAAGCAGAGGCAGATAAATGTGAAGAATACAGAACAATTAGTTTAACTAGTCATGTATCAAAAATCTTAAATAGAATTTTGTACGGAAGAATTAAAAGGAGAGTGGAAGAAGTGTTAGGAGAAGACCAGTTTGTTAGGAAAAGTATAGGGACAAGGGAAGCAATTTTAGCCCTCAGATTAATAGTAGAAGGAAGATTAAAGAAAAACAAACCGACATACATGGCGTTTATAGACATAGAAAATGCATTCGATAACGTAGACTGGAATAAAATGTTCAGCATTTAAAAAAAGTTAGGGTTCAAATACAGAGATAGAAGAACAATTGCTAACATGTACAGGAACCAAACAGCAACGGTAATAATTGAAGAAAATAAGAAAGAAGTCGTAATAAGAAAGGGAGTCCGACAAGGATGTTCCCTATCTCCGTTACTTTTTAATCTTTACATGGATCTAGCAGTTAATGATGTTAAATAACAATTTAGATTCGGAGTAACAGTACAAGGTGAAAAGATAAAGATGCTACGATTTGCTGCTGATATTCTAGCCGAGAGTAAAAAGGATTTAGAAGAAACAATGAACGGCATAGATGAAGTCCTACGCAAGACCTATCGCGTGAAAATAAACAAGAACAAAACAAAAGTAATGAAATGTAGTAGAAATAACAAAGATGGACTGCTGAATGTGAAAATAGGAGGAGAAAAGATTATGGAGGTAGAAGAATTTTGTTATTTGGGAAGTTGAATTACTAAAGATGGACGAAGCAGGAGCGATATAAAATGCCGAATAGCACAAGCGAAACGAGCCTTCAGTAAGAAATATAATTTGTTTACATGAAAAATTAATTTAAATGTCAGGAAAATATTTTTGAAAGTATATGTTTGGAGTGTCGCTTTATATGGAAGTGAAACTTGGACGATCGGAGTATCTGAGAAGAAAGGATTAGAAGCTTTTGAAATGCGGTGGTATAGGAGAATGTTAAAAATCAGATGGGTGGATAAAGTGACAAATGAAGAGGTATTGCGACAAATAGATGAAGAAAGAAGCATTTGGAAAAATATAGTTAAAAGAAGGGCTACAGACTTATAGGCCACATACTAAGGCATCCTGGAATAGTCGCTTTAATATTGGAAGGACAGGTAGAAGGAAAAAATTGTGTAGGCAGGCCACGTTTGGAATATGTAAAACAAATTGTTAGGGATGTAAGATGTAGAGGGTATACTGAAATGAAACGACTAGCACTAGATAGGGAATCTTGGAGAGCTGCATCAAACCAGTCAAATGACTGAAGACAAAAAAAAAAATACTATTCGTCTCAGAGACGTAAATGCGGTGTCATTTTATGAATTACATATACAGCTTGCCGATATGACTTTGAGTTCGTGTCACTTGTGAGCGGATTGGTGGAAAGGGGGCACAGCTCAGATCGGCCAAAACTGGCGCTCTCGCTCATTTCCATACAGTGTAGCTCACGAATTAGACGTGATAGCGCGGTGATTCATGTCTATGTGATTAGATTTTGTCGAGATAGATCGATTTAAGTAATAATAAGGTGTAGTTTGGACAATATTTATGTGTAAAAAATTAAAGTAAGCGTGTAAAAAAATATAAAAATCAATATGTCAGCCTCAGCCCGCTCAAAAGCCAGCCGGAAATATAAATTACGCATATCGTTGGAAACGGGAGGTTACGGGCCACAAACAAGTATCCCAATATCTGGAACTTTTAATATAAGAAAACCAAAAATATTTAATAATAATAAAAATAAAAAAAGATGGTAAATATCATGTTTATACCAATCAACTGGTAAATTAATACTCTTTTGTTTTATAAAATATAGAATGTATAATTAATAATGACGTTTTATTCGCTCCATTAGAATGAATTTAGAACGAGAATTTATTATTAATATATTAACATCACCTGAATGAACAAAAATAATATTTATTAGAATTTTTAAATATAAATATAACTGGCAAAGTATTGCATTACTTTCTCAAATACGCTGGTCAAGTCATTATTACCAAAATAAGATTTAAACAACAAAATTCTCAAATTTTGAATAAAAGTATTTTTGATTTAAGGGGTTTCATTACTCTGTAAATTTAGGAAAAGATGTATTTATAAATAAGTAATTCCTAACAAAAATAAATTAATTTCCAATAGAATCGTTAAAAAATAAAGTTAACTTTTAATCAAAGTAATGAAACAATTTCTTCCAATTTTGGGTCTGGAATATAATATAGGAATCAAAGCTACTTTAATTATAATAAACATTTAAGTTATGAAGAAAAATTCAAAAAATATTTTAATAATAAAAGTTAAAATCATTAGAGCCAAAAAACAAAAAAAAAAAAACATAGTATATAGTATGACGGGAAACGTCTTCAAAATCACACCGAAACATACGGGTACCAGAACAGAAATCTATAGCGTAACGAAAAGTTCAATATCATCCTGCCTTAATAACTCCCTAACTATTCGGCTCCTGCAATAGACGGAATACCTGTAGAATTACTGCGCAGTGCAGGTGAGGAAGCGATTGATAGATTATACAAACCGGTGTGTAATATTTATGAAAAAGGGGAATTTCCGTCAGACTTCAAAAAAAGTGTTATAGTCATGATACCAAAGAAAGCAGGGGCAGATAAATGTGAAGAATACAGAACAATTAGTTTAGCTAGTCATGCATCAAAAATCTTAACTAGAATTCTATACAGAAGAATTGAGAGGAGAGTGGAAGAAGTGTTAGGAGAAGAGAGAAGATCAATTTGGCTTCAGGAAAAGTATAGGGACAAGGGAAGCAATTTTAGGCCTCAGATTAATAGTAGAAGGAAGATTAAAGAAAAACAAACCGACATACTTGGCGTTTATAGACCTAGAAAAGGCATTCGATAACGTAGACTGGAATAAAATGTTCAGCATTTAAAAAAAATTGGGGTTCAAATACAGAGATAGAAGAACAATTGCTAACATGTACAGGAACCAAACAGCAACGGTAATAATTGAAGAAAATAAGAAAGAAGTCGTAATAAGAAAGGGAGTCCGACAAGGATGTTCCCTATCTCCGTTACTTTTTAATCTTTACATGGATCTAGCAGTTAATGATGTTAAATAACAATTTAGATTCGGAGTAACAGTACAAGGTGAAAAGATAAAGATGCTACGATTTGCTGATGATATAGTAATTCTAGCCGAGAATAAAAAGGATTTAGAAGAAACAATGAACGGCATAGATGAAGCCCTACGCAAGAACTATCGCATAAAAATAAACAAGAACAAAACAAAAGTAATGAAATGTAGTAGAAATAACAAAGATGGACAGCTGAATGTGAAAATAGGAGGAGAAAAGATTATGGAGGTAGAAGAATTTTGTTATTTGGGAAGTTGAATTACTAAAGATGGACGAAGCAGGAGCGATATAAAATGCCGAATAGCACAAGCGAAACGAGCCTTCAGTAAGAAATATAAGTTGTTTACATCAAAAATTAATTTAAATGTCAGGAAAAGATTTTTGAAAGTGTATGTTTGGAGTGTCGCTTTATATGGAAGTGAAACTTGGACAATCGGAGTATCTGAGAAGAAAAGGTTAGAAGCTTTTGAAATGTGGTGCTATAGGAGAATGTTAAAAATCAGATGGGTGGATAAAGTGACAAATGAGGAGGTATTGCGGCAAATAGATGAAGAAAGAAGCATTTGGAAAAATATAGTTAAAAGAAGAGACAGACTTATAGGCCACATACTAAGGCATCCTGGAATAGTCGCTTTAATATTGGAAGGACAGGTAGAAGGAAAAAATTGTGTAGGCAGGCCACGTTTGGAATATGTAAAACAAATTGTTAGGGATGTAGGATGTAGAGGGTATACTGAAATGAATCGACTAGCACTAGATAGGGAATCTTGGAGAGCTGCATCAAACCAGTCAAATGACTGAAGACAAAAAAAAAACTATTCGTCTCAGAGACGTAAATGCGGTGTCATTTTATGAATTACATATACAGGTTGCCGATATGACTTTGAGTTCGTGTCACTTGTGAGCGGATTGGTGGAAAGGGGGCACAGCTCAGATCGGCCAAAACTGGCGCTCTCGCTCATTTCCATACAGTGTAGCTCACGAATTAGACGTGATAGCGCGGTGATTAATGTTTATGTGATTAGATTTTGTGGAGATAGATCGATTTAAGTAATAATAAGTTTAGTTTGGACGATATTTATGTGTAAAAAATTAAAGTAAGCGTGTAAAAAAATATAAAAATTCAATATGTCAGCCTCAGCCCGCTCAAAAGCCAGCCGGAAATATAAATTACGCATATCGTTGGAAACGGGAGGTTACGGGCCACAAACAGGTATCCCAATATCCGGTGCCGAGGAAGTGTGTTTCGGGAGCTTCGCAAAGCTGGTACGGCGCGCTCAATGAAGGCGCCGACGACGCGAGCACCTCTAACATGCTTATTATGCGTTTTCTTTCTTACTTCTTATATCACAGACCGATGTTGAACAAAATTGTGGTCGAATAGTAGTCGAAATAAATATCATATAATATTTAGTGTCTGTTGTATGTTAAAATTAAATGTAGTACGCAATGTCTCATGTTTATTTCAATCCTATACACTAAAAGTGACTCGCTGTCATAAATACCGACTAATTTATCTGTAAAGTTTGTCAAACGAAGGAAATAAAATATTCAATTGGAGATTTTCAGTTTTGTTAAAAAAAAAATACGATGGTGGCTCTCCCATTGGTCGGTCTGTAGCTCGGAGGAACTTCATCCAAGATCTGTACGTTTCACGTTAAACCAAGGGCCGTTTACCCCGACACAATCCCCACCAATTTTTTTTAGAACTGGAGAATAAATTTTAAGTAGAATTTTTTAAAAATATATTCATTTACAGTTTAAGTTGAACAAACTTGCTTCAGTAGTTTTCTTTAAATCTAATTCCCCCTTCAGTAAAAGCTAAAACAAGAAAAGAAAAATTTCAAAAACATTTTTTATGTTTAAGGTCAGGAGTTTATAATTTAAAAAAAAATTGTTAACATTTTTGATGAGGTATATACAGAGTAAGATGAGTTGTAACTGAAAGCTCGTTTCGCCTGAGCTATTCAGCATTTTATATCGCTCCTGCTTCGTCGATTTTTAGTAACTTACTTCCCAAATAAAATTCTTCTAGCTCCATAATCTTTTCTCTTCCAATTTTACATTCAGCAGTCCATCTACAATATTTTTTTTTTTTTAATTAAAAAAAGAATAATGCTGGAGTTAAACTTCTGTAATATTATTTCTTCCTCTACTGAATATGAAAAAAAAATTCTACTAATGAGTAAAGTTCACTGGTAAATACTTCACTTGAATTTACAATTAGATTGCTGTCTGATTAAAATCCGGTAATTCTAGAAGTATTATTAAGGTAACAACACCGTTAGTACATAATCTCATACAAACAAAAAAACAAACAAACCAATATAATAAGCTTAAATAATATTGTGCACAAATTGAAATAATGGACTTTGCTTCATTTTTTTGTAGAATGCAAAGATTAACCTAAAAATAAAATTCATTGTCGGAATTTATAGACAGAAATTGTAATTATGTATATAGTGCAGAACAACGTACTAACCTTGAGACTGAGCGCCAATTACATTAAGATGCCAAGAAGGTAGGCTAACTTTCTTTTGGACGCATAAAAGAAATAGACAACCAAAATTTCCGTTAATGGCAGGTAAGGTGAACTGTATCGTCCGATGGACGTTACACGCATGGAATTTTTCCTGATGTGAGAAGTAAGCAGATAATTAAGTGGATTTCCCTCAACTGGTACATTAGTCGTTTTCTTTCTGGACGTAGTGCTTTTCGAGATAGTTTGGCCAGATTTGATTAATTCAAGGTTGTTTCTGGAGTGTGTAGGGCCACTGATGATGTGCGCCATGTCTTATATGCCTTCCCCAGTTACAAAGTTGTTCCAACATTCCAACGAAGTCGAGAGTTTCCAACGTTCTAATCCTAGTAAAGGCAATTACTTTTATACGGCGTTGAAAACTAGATCGTGGATACCGGTGTTGTTTGGTGGTTGGGTTTCAATTAACTGCACATCTCAGAAATGGTCGACCTGAGATTGTACAAGACTGCACTTCACTTAAACTAATAGTTTATCCTCTTAAGTAATACCTTACGGTGATACTGGAGACTAAACAAGAAAAAAAAGAAAAAATAAGGTACAAAGCTGAACTTAAGTAGCTAGAGAGCTTGTGAGGATCAACTCTGGATTTGATCTGCAAGTTAGTTGGAAAACCGAAAGGGAGTGGAACATAGTTGCTGGCTTCCTTAGATTCTTAGCCCTGCAAAGGATGGCTGAAGAGGTCTGATGCTTTTATAGATGTATAGATAGAATAACAACCCTGGTGGTTAGGGGCCCGCCTGGGTGTTTACTTTGCTAAGATAGGCGGGGTTCTGGCATCGAGTCCCAGTTAGTTTAGATATTTGCTATTAGGATGAGAATGGACAGGGCTGACAGAATGATAAAATCTTTAAATATCATTATGACGAACCAAAGAGCGCCTAAGACGTCAAAGAGAAGGGTCATAGCGTCTTCGGTAATATCGTCCATGCTTTATGCGGTGCCGGTTTGGTGGTTTTATAGGAGACTGTTGCTTGGAGTGATTTCTGCATATAGGACGGTCTCCTATGAGGCTTTGTGTGTGCTCGCTGGAGTCCCACCGATTGATTTATTGGCACTTAAAAGTGCCAATATGGTCTCTTTTAACTCTTAAAAACCAGGGAGTTGGAATTCACGAATCAGGGCAAAGGCTAATGGCAAAGTGGCAGGACAGGTGGAATGAGAATGGTCCTGGAGGTAGAACAAAGAGACTCATCCCCGATATTAAAAGCTGGATATATAGGAAGCATGGAGAAGTGAATTTTCATCTGTCACAATACTTTACAGGGCATGGCAACTTTAATTTTTACTTGCACAGAATCGGTAGAAGAGCATCGACGGAATGTATGTATTGCGATCGCGAAGATGATGTTGAGCACACATTTACTGACTGACATAAATGGAGAGAAGAATTATTAGACATTGATCTATCATCTGATGGTAACGGCAGATTAATTAATCACATGTTGCAGAGTGAAGATGCCTGGAAGAGAGTCGATTCAGTTATTAAGAAAATATTAATGCAGAAAAATGAGGACGAGAGGAGATTGGGGTTCTGTCTGATGTTAGTATAGGGAAGGGCGGATAGCCCCAGTGGTGAGGACTGGCATGCTGAGGTATGCCAGTTTCGATGAGCCACTGGGGAGTCCAAGGGTTTTCTTGATAGGAAATATCAAAGAAAAGACCCGATCGTCACGTCAAGACAATCACGGTATGGCTTGGCGATATATATAGATGGGCATATCAATAGACTCAAAAGAACTGACCGGTGGGCCGACCTGTCATGCCGGACATATAGGTAGGTGGGAAGGGCCCATTTGAGTACAATCGGCACTCCCCTGGGTGGCGCAATACCAACCAGTCGGACCGGCCCAGGGGAGGAGAGTCAAAAAAAAAAAAAAAGGATGAGAATGGATGCGTGGAGAAGTCTGTGATGGAACTACTGTGTGGCAGGGTGGTGTAGACACGACCTCGCTCCCGAAAGCAGACTAGAACAGGAAAGAGGTAGGGTATATTTTCATTAGACGCTTATTAAATTTGTAAATCTGTTTCTTGATTTTAAGTAAATCAAGAGGATTTTGAATAAATTGAACTGTGGGAAAAAAATGTTGCTGTTGTGATTAACATTTGTTTTGTTGTTATGAGGGTAGTATTTTTTGTATTTAAAGACTCAATTACGTATTGATCAGGTAGAGTCTAATTAATTTATATATTTTATGTGAAACCTTCGGTGTTAGAGAAAGGCGCGGAGATCGCGGTTCTGCGACTCGGTTAATTTGATAATTGAGGGTTGTAAGTTATGATAGGTGGTGGTGGTTGGAAGAGGCCTCACAAAGACGATAGTAGATTGTGTAAATACACTGATGGAAATGTCTACCGAGACATTTGCATCGGTGGCATCCTGACAGAGACCAAACTGATGACTGTTGTGTTATTAAGTTTGGAGGGTTCAACAGTTTAGAGGATTTAAAAGACCTCCAGTAAATCCAATCAGGGCTATAAATGAAAGGGGTGGTGTGACGACCGAGGTCGTCACAAGGAAGGTATCTTTCCCTACTGGGGTAAGTGATATCATGATGCTTTTCATGGTTATTGAAACCTCTTTCGAATTTTTAAGCTAGTTTCAGACACAGAGTAAAATGAGACCGTGTTATAAAATTATTCATAATGATTTACGGATCAGTTATTCTACATTTTTAGCAATAACAATGAAATTTTATACATTTTGAAGGTAGTGGTGATGGTGGTGGTATACAACTCAAAATATGTAAATAACATTACAATATTATGTGATACCTCATTTTAAAACGCTTATCAATCAATATTCGTGGTTTCAACGAAAAAATAAATAAATTTTGAATTAAACTAACATCAACTTCAAACTAACTTCAATAAATTAAAAATTATTATTTTTTTTTTATAAATTTAATTAAAAAATTGATAAACAATAGCTATAAAGAAATAGATTTTTTTTTATAAAATAGTCAATGACTACCTATAATTATATTTGTTTGAACATTATTATTATGTGGCAACAAATTATTGTGCAACAGTCAAGAATATCATCTTTCTACATTGTTACATTGTAATGTGTGTGTATGTGAGAGAGGTAGAGAGATAATGAGAGAATAAGTAAAAGAGAGAGAAATAACGAACGAACCGGGACAATCAGGAGTGTAGCAATGCTAATAATAAAGTAATAACAATAATCATAATTACTGTTATTGTTATCATTATTGCATGATTGACCACGAATAATATTACAAATGGTGGTATAATTTAGAATAACTGATGTTTAAAATGATATTTTGTGTTATGATATTGAAATAATATTATATTCTCATGATATTTGGAAATCAACTGTTCAAAATTTTATTAAAAAAAAGGTTAATAAATTTATATTATGAAATTAAAAATGAAGATTCAAGGTGAATTAAATTAAATTATTTTTATTCGATTATAAAAACTTCTAAAAGATAAAAAATGACATAATTTTAAACACGATCTGGTAATATAATACGAGTAATACAAAAATAAATACAATTATAAATTCTCTTCAAATTATTTTAAATTTAGACAATTACACAATTATAGACGTTATTTTCAAGCATATATTTTTACAGTTCTCTTACAATGTTGTCCTTAACATCAAACTTTATAGCTATTACGTTTCTTAAGCTCTAGAAAAATATTTATGTATTTAGCACACTCGGCCGAATACTAGCATCCGTAATAATTATCATGTATTATTCTTCATAAATGCTAACTTACTCGTTACGTTTCTTCTAGTTATTTTATTCCTTAGAGGTATATGTGACAGAATAGAAGAATAGATGATTGTTCAGTTTACTTTGCGATGAAGAAATAAATATTTAGGAAGAAAGGTAACGCAAGGATGACAGGGATATATTATTCTCCTACTTATCTTAGATTCTGGACATTTATTCATTGCTAATGGATCTTTCTATTTATCTGGCGGTTATGAATTATATACGAGGGATATCTCTAAAGTATTATCGACATTTTTTTTAGGTCTATTTGATCCAGAAATATAAAAGTTTTTATTAAAGATACTCGTCACATGCACGTGAGAATGTATTTTGGACTCTATTTAACTTTTCATTCCATAACTAAATATTATTTTTTCAAGATTTAAACATTAAGAAAGAAAAACACAATTTTGTAAGACGCAGAATTTTATTTTTAAATATTAAAATTACAAAAAAATTCACAAATAAATTTTAAAAGCAGAATAGTTCAACAGAGAAAAACTTTTACACTGAAAAAATCTGCTGTAGTATCGAAAGTAAATATTGGAATTAGAAACAAATTATAGAGAAATAGGGAGCTGCGCATCTTGGCCATCCTACACTTTAGCATTTTTCTTACCATGTTAAAATATAGAGAGAATATTGTCGGTCATACTTCAATTTAGTTGAGTTGAGAAAAAATTTGAGTGAGGCCTCATCAGATGTGCCTTTATTCAACGAGTGTTTTAAGCCATTGCCCGTCCCGTTAGATTAATTAGGTTTCGAGTTATTGCAGTTTTGGTTTTTTCAAAATTTTTCTTACCATTTTATATTTTAAGAAGGATTAGATATTTTTATACAAAAGAAATAATATCTTAAGAAATGAAGTGTTATACGAAGTTGCAAGAAATTAGGCACGTGTTGTTAGAGTACGAAATATAAAAATATTTTAATTCCGACATATTGGTAGATCTCCCATACTGAATCAAACTCTTTTTTTTTAAGAAGGAAGGTGGACACGTGATACATTATTTTTAGTGTAATATTTTATAAAAAAAACTTTATCAAAACCCTTTTCTCGATAAATGCCTTCCTTTTTTTTAGTTTTCAGTAATTTAAGTAGAAAAACAGAAAAAGCATGATAGTACTAAAACGAGCAAAACGCCCCGAAGTAATACTTTTATTTCGTAATCAGAATTACTCGTATATCCAATAACAAACTTTAAATAGTTAAAGCTGGAATGATTGTCCCAAATACAAAGATAATAACCTTCACAGAAATAAATGATTCTAACAATAATAAAAATAATACAAAATAGCTAATAATTTGCAACACAACTACAAATTAAATGGCTAACTCAACTGATATTAACTTTAATTTTTAAAGATTTACTTAAATGTTTTCGAACCAAAATTAGTTAATACAATAAATTTTGGAAACATATCATTCTACAAGAAATGTTCAAAATGCTTTCCCTCTGCAGCTTAGAAGTGAACTAACCTTAAATAATATCCTTTTATAACTTGTGAATCAAGTTTGGTAGTATAAGTGCAGATTCATGAATTGTAAGGCATTTTAAATCACCCGTGATTAAATCACCCGTGATTTAAAATGCCTTCCTAAAAAATTACAACTTTATTTAATTAGGTTTAAGGTATCCTAAGATCTTATAATTATGGAATCTGACTGCTAGAATAAAGCATCTTTGTATTTTTTAAACTATTTAAAGGAAGTACTGTGATCGCGGAAAATTTCGGCTTTCACATTCCAACGGAAATATCCATTTTGATCATCGCTGAATCCATTTTGACTATTTCAATGGATATTTTGGGAAAGACGATATTTAAAAAAAAAACGAAATAAATATTTGATAAAACAAAACTGTTTTAACATATTAGCTAAACCCACCGGGTTGGTCTAGTGGTGAACGCGTCTTCCCAAATCAGCTGATTTGGAAGCCGAGAGTTCCAGCGTTCAAGTCCTAGTAAAGCCAGATATTTTTACACGGATTTGAATACTAGATCGTGGATACCGGTGTTCTTTGGTGGTTGGGTTTCAATTAACCACACATCTCAGGAACGGTCGAACTGAGAATGTACAAGACTACACTTCATTTACACTTATACATATCATCCTCATTCATCCTCTGAAGAATTATCTAAACGATAGTTACTGGAGGCTAAACAGGAAAAAGAAAGAACATATTAGCTAATTCTAGTGTTACCATTTAACTTGCAACTTAAAAATTTATTACAAAATATAACGTAATGGGAAAACCAACATTTAATTAAAAAATATATAGTTAACAAAATTTAATGTTATATCATCATCAAGAAAAAGTTTATTTATGAAATAAATAAATCATAATTTATTCAATAAAATTATAAATTATCATAATTTTATAATATTCTATATATAGTATATATATATATAATACAATATATATACAAAACAAGAATCGATGTTTAATTTGTGCCAAGGTAATCAGCAATCAATTCATTTAATATTTTAAAATTAAAATTAAGAGAAATCCTTTGATTTCTCAATGGCTTTTATTAATGGCCTAAGAATATTAGTGACATTGCATTTTATAAAGTACAGTTTACCTAATTTTCAGAGTTACTTATATAAATCTTACATAAATAATTATAACGGGGAAAAAATCGATTTCAAAATTTAAGAGATTTATCGATATGATTTTTATTTGAAAATATTAATTAAAAATAATTATTGGAGAAAGTTTTTGAAATTTTTATGACTTTATCACTAACAACAAAAAATCTTTTAATCAAAATAAAAATTAATTTATGTTAATTTCATAACGAATTTATCTTTATCTGAAAAATGATTCGTAACAATAAAACTGCAAAAAATATCTTATAACATATTAATAAAAAAAGAAATCCCTTTCGGCACGCCGGAAGGCGGAGGTAAATTTCACCGGTGCTAATGAGGGTTAAAAATTTTCCACCTTAAAGTTAAGAAATATTTCAAATTTACTCAATACGACAATGATTGCATATGAAAAAAAGTTTCAACACATGTTTAGCATACGACAAGCCCCATCTTCTTAAAATTCCAGCAATATTTTGGTCATCCCTTGCCGTAAGGTTGGTCATATCAAAATTTATTTCAGACAAAAGTTTTAATAAATGTTTAGAGGACTAACGGTTACTCTAAACCGATTCGATACTGTCCCTGTTATGATTCTTGTTTGTTTTCGAAACCCGATTTTGTTAACCCCCTGAGCCAATGGTTGGTGATATCAAAAAAGTTTACTTATATAAATTTTAGGTCCTTATCCAAAGAATAGTAGGAACAATAAAGGAATTCAATATTTTACTTAATAAGAAAATTATAGCGATATTTTGTTGTTTCGAAAAAGCCTCCCCATTTCCACCTGCATGGTTCGATTTTGTCCAATAACAAATTCGACCGATATTTTGGGTTGTTATATTTTATCTATTAATTTGAAAGTGATTGGTGCAAAATTACGGCAGTTATCGTGTCTACAAGAAAGTCAAATATATATATAAACTATTGAACTGACAGTGGTATTGGGGGTTGGGAGATGCGAAACGCGAAGATATGTCAACATTTTCCGGAAGTCGAATCATGATACCCATTACAAAAAGTAGCTTTGTTATGAAATCTACCTAAAAAGAACCATTACCGTTTTGTTTTTCGTACTTTACTGCTCCTAGAGGATACAAAGTTTTTTACCATACTGGGAGGAAACCAAATTGAATCTTCCTGTAATGATGCAATAAATCTAACGATTTAATCTCATTATTTTAACAAGTTTGTTATCAAAAAATCCATCTAGTATCTAATTTTGAAAAACAAATCAGCCTGGCTGAAAGTATTTTAGTTCAGTTGGATACTTCAATATGGAATAAAATTCTGACGATTAGTGAGGATTTTTCTTAAAAAAGAAATATCAAAATGTTTTGATATAGCCTTTAGTGTTTTTACGAAAATTAATTTCTTACAGTATACTGATGAGATGGTAAAATTAAATCATTGATGCATGTAATATGTTGCTTCTATACTGCGTAAAAATACTTTAATATCGAAAGGGAAAAGGGTGGAATACCTATTGTCTGGAGAAGATCTTAAAGTACTGCTTTGGATGGAATTTTTGTTTCGTGTCCAAGTCTCTTTGTGAGCATATTGTTTAATTTTTATTATTTTACAATTTCCATTCTTTCTTAGATTTTATTTACCAGATATACTCTATAAATAATAGACTACAGAACAATAATATCATATTTTACAGATAGGAAGTAAGCGCTAACCTGACGCGTACAAGAATTTTAATTAATTTTAGACATACTTCGTTCAAGTGTCATATTTGATTGGTGGAACATTTCTGTCTACAGATCTAACCAGAATTTTGTTCCTACCAAATGCCTGAGCAATTCGATTTATTAATAATGGTTCTCCAATAAATGTGCTACAATAATAATAATAAGAAAAATAATTCAGTTACCGATTAAATCAATTCTTAATTATATTGTAAGTTGTCTAACTATAAGCGACAAGATTTTGTCCTTGATTTTCAAAATTAGAACTTATTGAATGATTTCTTTTTTCAAAACTTTAAAAAAATAGTTTATAAATCCTTTTGAAGTTGGCCATTATAGTTATCATAAAATAGTTTCTTTCGTTATTAAAATTATGGAAATTAAAAAATGCCGATCGTAAAACGCCATTTAAGTTAGTTTTTCTACGAAAATAACTTTCAAGACTTTTAATAATTTTATCACCAACCATTTACTTTAATTTTTAAAAGAAAAAAAGTTATACGCTTATGTTGGAGAAATATTTTACTATTATTTGGCTTATTATTCCCCTATGACGGGGGGGGTGGAGGGTTTCTCCTGCTAGTAACAGTCTAGTCCCCACTTCGCTCGAAACCGTTATCAAAAAGAAAACCTTTCATTAATTTATGAATTCTCCTTATAATAACTTTTTTAATTAACTTTTCATATTGTTAATATTACTTTCAACGGCATTGTTCACTCTTAGGCACCTAACCCAAATGATTATATTGTATTATGTGTGGATTGGATGATTATTACCGAGAGAAAATTTTAAGTACTGCTTTGTTTGGAGTTTTTATTTCGTTTCAAACTCCTTTATGAGTAAAATGTTTATTTTCTATTACTTTACACATTTCCATGCTTTATTGAACCCTATTTCCTCGATGTTTTATATAAATAATAGATTAAATAATAATATTTGACTATAGAACGAAAAGGTTTTATGTTAACAATAAAAAAAAAAATCTATACAGAATGTTTTATAGGAACTAAAAAAATTTCAAAACATGTTCAACAAGTAAAAATAAAGATAAAATTTATAAAATGGTTCCATAAACGTTTCCTTTTCGTTTTACAGTTTGAGAAATATATCGCCCTGATCTATGTACTAAGCGTAAATGAAGCCATACTGAATGAAATTCTGGGAATTTAATTTTTTTAATTTTAAAGGGTAAAATTAAATTTAATAATTTCATATCATTATTTTATTTAAAATTCGAACAAAAAAAATCCAATACTGAAACTACATTAATTTTTTTTTTAATTATTGGAAAGCACATAAAACACTCAGTAGTGCAACACAATTTTTTTACGTTTGACGTACAGTAACTTAGTTTAATTGCCAATAGACCAGTTAAATTTGCAAAAAAATATATATTGATTTTAACTTTTACAAGATCGATTTAAATAATACAATTGATCATGAAAAAAAGTCGAAGAAATTTCACTTTTACTAAAAACAAAACAGATTGGAACGTGAAAGAAAAATACTGACTGTATTACAATTTTAAACCAAAATAATCAATTCAATAATATTATGGCTGAGTAGTTACCGTCTCGCAATTTCCTGCGGAGATCCCAGGTTCGAATTCCGGTCAGGTATGGCCTCTCCATACGCTACCAATTTCCAACTAGCTAATACCCTAGCTGTATGATCACTCTTTCACGACAACAAAAATATCTGATGTGGACACCACAAGACTACGTCTATTAAATTATATTTATATTTTTTATTACATTTTTTCTTTTTTTTTTGTTCTTGAATTATTATTTATGGTATTTTTTTTTACAATCAGAGTTTAAAAATTATTAATAAATCAATATATTTATATTAAAAAAAAAAGTTAACTAAGTCGGATTCCAACCGATGTGCCTTCCCCTTGTAAGATCCAAATTAAAACTTATTTATCCTACAAAATATAAGTTTAAAAAATCTAATGTGGACAGCACATGACTTCCTTATACGCCTCATAACATATTCACATTTTTTTTCAAATAAAAAGTAAATAAAATTTTACTTCATTAATAACTTCTGATATTTTTTTCATTTTTTTTTTAATTGAGATATTCATCGTAAAACTTTTTTAACATTAGAGGTTAATAATTATTAATAAATTAATATATTTAAATTAAAAAAAATATATAAATAAAAGGAGATCAAGTCGGATTCGAACTGATATGCCTTCCCCTTAGATCTAAATATTTCAATAATTAAAACTTTATTTGACTATAATTCTAAAACCAATGAAAATAAGTACGATTATCATATATCGTTGAAAAGGTCTCAACGAGGGTTTATTACTACTACAGTTAAGAAAAAGTCCAAAATCCAATTTTTGGGGATTTTGGGCTTTTTTGATAATTATGGTTCAGTCAATTGCAATCAAAGAAGTAGGAACCCAAATACATTTTACAACAGTCAGTCCTAAATCCAAAATTTCAACATTCTACAGCTAATCGTTTTTGAGTTATGCGAAATACGTACGTACATACAGACGTCACTCTGAAACTAGTCAAAATGGATTCAAGGATGGTCAAAACAGATATTCCCGTTGAAATCTGAAAACCGAAATTTTACACGATTACAATATTTCCTTGTACTTCGTACAAGGTTCGAGTCTTTGTAGGGGCAGTTGCTTTTACATTGATTTGAATACTAGACTTGTAGATACCGGTGTTCTTTGATGATTGGGTTTCAATTAACCACAGTGGAAAAGCAATGGCAAACCACCCGTAAAATCTGCCGGGAAAATTCCAATGAAATCGCCAAGGGTAGAACACGTCTGAACGGTTAAAATTTATTTATTTTTTATTTATAAATATTAAAATAAAAATATTTTTATAAAAAATTAAAGCAAACATAATTTTAAACAATTTTTTATTTCATTACACAATACTCCATTTCCCAAAAATCGTATAATACTAATAATTATATATTTTAGGAAAATATTTCATATAAAAGTAAATAAAGTACATAAAATCACTTTCGTAGGAAAGATATTTCAGAATTATTCCCTTCCGTATAATAGATACAAATTAACAGTACCAGGAACGCAAAGTAATTCGGTTACCACTTCATAAATAATTAATCTATTTTAACTAAGATATAATCTAAAATGATATTTAAAAAAAATATTCGATTAAATTAACTCTAATGATGTTAATAATTAAACTGAAGTGAAAGTAGTAATAAATAAATAAAATGAAAATAAAAACAATTCATAAAAGAAAAAAGTGATAAATTGTTAAGATGACTATCTAGTCATCTCATTTGGAATAGAACCGATTGTAACATTCAATTATTGTAACTATATTCTAAGTAGTATTATTAGAAAAGAAGGAGGAAAAGCAAATTAGAAATAACGTTAAGTAGAAGGGATATAAAATTAAGAGGGAGTTAAATTATTAGTCCGTACTTTTAAAATAGTAGAAGGTAGGCTCTACAGCCGCAATAAGAAAGGAATGAGTAAGCAAAGCGTTGAGAGAGGAAGGTGGTTCTTACCTCTCCTCATTTATTCTTACTCCTCATCATCAACTTATACAGGGGGTAACCTAAAGATTACTGTTCTCAAATGTAACATTCACTCGATTTGAAGAGTTCGCTCATCATCAACGACTAGAAGAGGTGTAAATTGGCTACCATGCCGTCAGCGATAAATAATAATAATAACAATAAAACGGCACCATAAAAGATATAATTACTTTTTACGTCCCCGGTACTTCATTATTTGTCTGTCCGTTGCGTTAAGCTACCTACCGTTCATTTCTCTTCATCTACACCCTTGCCACTTATTTCTACCATTTATTACTCCACCCGCTTTAACAAATCACAAATTTCATTTCGTTTCATAAAATGAAATTTAATTTTATTACTATCAAACTACACGGCAATAATAACTAACTGTACCGATCGTGTATTTCACAACACAATTTTACGATTAAGACTATTACGCTAGTAGCATACCTAGTACTTCAAGCTATAAATGAAATGTCATTACGATAAAAACTCGATAAAATGTCGACAAAAATTGACTTAAAAATTTCTAGAAAAAAACTCTCATTCTTTAATGTTTTAGACAATTAATCATATATAGCCGGGTCTACATTACTAAATAAAAATTGACTGTACGAAAGCCATCGTCTAATAGGAGAAAATCTATCATAAGTACCAGGTGGGTAACTTAAAATCAAACCGCTTCAAACTACTCACAGTTGTTACATGATAACGTTTAGCAACGAAATGAAAATATAAATTAAATTAAATTCTGTATTTACAATAAGAAAAAATTATCGTATTTACTACATTTTTACAAAAATATGTTCGAAGAAAGTTCGCTTTCTTCGCAATGGTACACTTTTGTGTACGAATTTATCCTTCGGCTCGCGTATAAGCACTGTGGAACTGCAGCACCCCCTATTTCCACTAGATATTATCGATAACATTTATTATTATGAATCCTTCTTTCTTTAATCCTTTCTTTATATTTGTACAATTTTATAAACCTTAAACATAATGTCAGTAGCCATCTCTCAGTTAATGAAAAAGATACAAAAATCTTTGTATGTAACTGTGCGCTTCACAGTTCCAACGGCGTGGAGTTTGGCTGTTATGCACATGCGCACATAGGAAACTGCATCCACGGCTGCGAGAGACAGTACTGTCGCTTCCACAGTGCCGACCCTGACGTGAAATTGATTTAGTTTAGTGGTTTATGAAAGTGGTATATTTTTTTTTTCAGTAGCCATCAGAAGATGGCGGAGAACAAGGGCTCTTTGATTGCCAAATCTGTCCAAAAACACGCTGGAAGGGAAGAGAAAGTAATTAGTAAAACTAATTATGTATTTGCATTCTTTTTAAGCGTGCATATATAAATTTTAAGCGTGTATATAGCAATATCTATAGCATATACATTTAAGCGAACATTTTATTTAGTTACTGTCTAAAAATACTAAAAAATATTATCTGTATTGACATTTTATTATTTATTCTATTAATCCGAATACGGTTTTTAAGCACGACGTGCTTAAAAATCATATTCTTCAATGCGATAAACTACAATTAGATTATTATCCCTCTTCCAGCTATTCTATTTGATTCATTTTTTTCGGTTCTTTTATTTTACAGAAAACTTTAACTATGGACTTGAAAAGAACCAGAAAAGATTTCCTGGAGCAGCACCCCCACTAATTTTAGCTACGAACCGCCACTGTTAATGCCGTCGATTTCTTGTTATACATCCACATTCGGTTCAGCGATAATATAATGATTTGATTAATAGACTCTATCCATCAAATAGCCTCGAAAGAAAAAAATTTCAACTAACAAAACGCAGAGACCATCGTTCAGTGCTGCCAGTTAGTTTTGTAAAAGTGTAATAATTTGTTATACCGTCTTATTAAAATTAGCCGTACTTTTGTCACAATCTGTTAACCGAGCGAAGAATTCTTCCAAAATCGTTAGATACATTTCTTTATTGACAGTACAGCCAAAAAATATTGGTACCGTTATACGATTACCAGAAACAGCACACCATACACCGATTTTATCATGGTAAAATGGACGTTCAAACATCCGGTGAGAATTTTCCATCATCCGATACCTGATGTTGTACAACTAACATACCCAGATAAATAAAATCGTGTCTAGAGTGACATGAAATACAGCATCAGATCTATATTTGTACATCAAAAATATTTTTAGAAGACGGTCGCAGTAATTAAGATGTTTCGGTTTGTTTGTCCTCCTTATAAATTGTTGAACAGTTTTTAAACGATACGGTTTCAAATTTAAATCATGAAAAATCTTAAGGAAGCTGTTTATTCGACATTCTCTGCGAACAGGCCTGAGACTTAGTTCCTTTTGTGGAATGGTGCATTACAGGTCAGGCTGGCTCGATTTGGCTTGACTGACTCGGGTCAATGTCCTCAATGCTTAGTATCGAATGATACTTATTATGTGCCGTAGTCTGTTCAAAATATGAGTTTAGACGTGAAGAGTTGGTAAATGAGTTTGAGGGTATCGGTTCGAGTTTGGATTTGCAGGCTAACTGGAAAGTCAAAGATAAGTGGCGCATTGGTTTGAAAGATTTTTTAGCGCTCGAAAGGACTAAAGAAGGTGTTTCGTGTAGAATCGTACCTGGATGGCTAAGGACCTGTTTGGGTGCTTTTCAGCCAGACTCGGAAATTGTGCCCAGTTTTTTTTTGGTATGTTCGTGGGTTGATTGGTAATTTCGGTTGCTTTAGTATGGCAGATCAAAATTTCAATGATGCGAACCGATGTTTGAGGGTATGAGAGTAATGTTTTGTTATAGTTCAATTTGTAAATTTTTATTGGTTATTAGGTTTTTTTTTTGATTCGGTTTAGGTGAATTTGAAAACTATCTTTTGTTAGTTGGATTTTTATTACCGATGGAAATGTCTTTCGAGGCATTGGCATCGGTGCCATCCTAATAGAAGCCGTACCGATGACTGAAATATTTAATCGAGTATTAAAGTTCTAGAAGATGACCTCCGGTAAAGCCCATCAGGGTTCGAATCGGAGGGGTGGTGTTGCGACCGGGATCTTCACAAGGTGGGTGTCTTCCTGAATGGGATCAGGATCTTTAATGTTGCAATTCTGCTGGAATACTGGCATTCAGAAATTTTTTCCAGAATATTTAGCGCGTTTTTTGAAAGGATTCTTTCTTTCTTTTTCCTATTTAGCCTCCGGTAATTACCTTTCAGATAATACTTCAGAGGATGAATGAGTGTAAATGAACTGTATTCTTGTACAGTCTCAGTTCGAACATTCCTGAAATGTGTGGTTAATTGAAACCCAACCACCAAATAACACCGGTATCCACGATCTAATATTCAGATCCGTGTAAAAATAACTGACTTTACTAGAACTTCAACGCTGGAACCCTCGACTTCCAAATCAGCTGATTTGGGAAAACGCGTTCACCACTAGACCAACCCGATGGATTCCTTCTTGAAAGGATCCAGAACAAAGATAAGTTTCCACTACATCAACTATTTCCTCAATCGAATAAGAAATTTTAGAAAAAAACAACTGGAAGAAACAAAACTATATTGCATTAAAGCATGAACAATTGACAACAATAGACAAGAGTAGTAATATATACAACCAGTAGTGGTGCTAGTAGTAGCAACGATAGTAGCAGCGTTAAAGTTGACACTCAAATATCTGCAGTACGAGCCGACCCGGTTTGGTTTTAAGTTGCTCACTCGGTATTATAAACTTACAGAATAATGTTTGTAAAAGCACGGGTTTTATAATCAGTTTCATTCATAACATTTTGGAATTCGAAAATTATTTACTTATTCATTCCGGTAAATTGGGACTTATGTCCAATTATAACCCCGAAATTGAATATTTGAAAATATTCAGTGGCTGTTCGGTATTTAAATGCTAAAATTACGGAGGAAAGGCAAAATGCGCAATCATTCCGATTTAGAGGTCGGAAAATTCAAGATGAATAAAAAATTTGGAATCTGCACTAAAAATAACGTATAAAAATTAGCTAAAATGTAATAATTCGAACTGTAATAACGTGTTAAAAAAATACCAAATCCTCCCTCCCATTTCCTTTTTGGGTATATCTAAAGGATAACTGTATAAAAATTATATTTACATTTTATTTCACATCGTAAAAAGTACAAAATTATTCACTACTACATAGTATATTGAAATAAATGTAGTTACTTTTTTTTTTTTTTTTTTGTCTTCAGTCATTTTACTGGTTTGATGCAGCTCTCCAAGATTCCCTATCTAGTGCTAGTCGTTTCATTTCAGTATACCCACTACATCCTACATCCCTAACAATTTGTTTTACATATTCAAAACGTGGCCTGCCTACACAATTTTTTCCTTCTACATGTCCTTCCAATATTAAAGCGACTGTTCCAGGATGCCTTAGTATGTGGCCTATAAGTCTGTCTCTTCTTTTAACTATATTTTTCCAAATGCTTCTTTCTTCATCTATTTGCCGCAATACCTCTTCATTTGTCACTTTATCCACCCGTCTGATTTTTAACATTCTCCTATAGCACCGCATTTCAAAAGCTTCTAATCTTTTCTTCTCAGATACTCCGATTGTCCAAGTTTCACTTCCATATATGTAGTTACTTATTGTTAAAAAAATGAATTCTACCTTTCTTGGTTCATCTTTAGGGTGAAATACAAAAAATAAATAAATAAATAAATTGAATTTAGCACTTAAATTAAGGATAATATAAAATAGAAAAACAAAAACCAAATAGAAAATACAAAAACGTTGGGTTGTTTGTAATAATAGTAATTTTTTTAAAAGTTATTCTCACCAGAAATCCATTTTGGTGTAACCAGAAGAAAGTGTTCAAAAATAGGGAAAAAAATTATTGTCCCGTAATCTAATTCTTAAAATGTGTGACACTGAATAAAATTCCCTTTAATATAGAATTACAATAGGTAAGGGAACCTTTACCTCCACCATTTAATATAGAATTATAATATCAGCTGCTTTCCTAAATTATTATAAACAATAACATCTGTAACATAATAATAATAATGTTAATAATAATAAAAAAATTATTTATTTTCATCCGATTCCACTCTTAACAATAACTAGTTATATTAGTGATTTTGTCCATGGTTTTTTTTTTTGTTTTGTTTTTTGTCTAAAACAAAATCTTTCTTGATTCCTTCTTCAAATGCATATGAAATATCTATACAAAATTTCGAGATTTATCGCAAATATTTGATGGAATATGAAGGAAAAAAACTCTTTCCCGCTACTTTCAGCTTCTTACCGATAAAATTTCAAAACCTTTTTTCTTTAAAAAAAACTTCTAGTATTTAAGAACACTTTTTATCTCCTTATTTCTGACATAAAAGAAATTTTACAGTCAAATTTAAAGTCTTTAATCCAGAAATTTATGGAGGATACAACACTAACGTAATTAATGATTTTATCATTATCCATAAATTTCTAGGATATACTGGAGGGATTAAACATCAGTTTATCATATTAATAATAAAATAACAAGAGTTTTTCTACTGTTAAATCTTCACAATTATCAGAGAACATTTTCTAAGTTCTGTCCTTCTGCGGTTATGAATTCGTGTATGCGAACTAAACATTTTTCGAACAAATTTTCGAATCGATTTATAAAATCAACCAAGTTTTTAATCGACAGCTTGAACCGGTTGTTTATTTGAATTTGAAGAAATACCATTTCTCTAATGATTCCCCAAAACGCAAAGTAACATGAATATAGTGACCGTTCAACTGTTCCGCAGCGTCCTATCCATTTAGAAAATTATTTTAATTTTATGAGGGGGGTTGTCTCTGCTTGTAGAGCATAATGAGGAGATACCTCATTCGCTGTCAAACTTACGGATTGCCGATTTCAAACACAGGGTTGTTTAAAAGGTCAGGTATAACAAAATCTCGTAACATTTCGAGATATAAATCATCTTTAATAATATCGTCAAGAAATAAGATACCAAATTTTTTTTTTCGGATATCACACCAAAAATGAATTGTGGGTACTATAGATAGCTACCTCTCCATAATTACAAAAGATTTGTGATAAAATTAATAAACATTATTATGATAATGTTTTCTTGGTAATATAATTTTTAGCTCATCGGGTTGGTCTTGTGGTGACCTCGTTATCGCAAATCAGCTGATTTCGAATTTAAGAGTTCTAAGGTGCAAATCCTAGTAAAGGCAGTTACTTTTATACAGATTTGAATACTAGATCGTGAATACCGGTATTCTTTGTTGGTTGGGTAAAAATTAACCGCACATCTAGGAATGATCGACCTGAGACTGTACATATCCTCATTCATCCTCTGAAGTAATACCTTGCGGTGATTCCGCAGGCTAAACAGAAATAACAAAAAAAAAATATATATATATATAATTTTAAGTATGCTTCATTAGGTCGTATTACAGAGATAGAGAAATGAAATATCTGCTTCATAACGAATCATGAAATTTTTATAAAATTCCACCCTTCTGTCAAAATTATTATCACGAAGTACATGAAAAAATCTTAGTTAATAAAACACTACAAAACTTCTTTGGTGAATGGGTTTCAATTAACCATACATCACAGGAACGGTCGACCAACTTCATTTACACTCTTACATATCGTCCTCATTCATCCTTTATAGTAATACCTGTCGGTGATTCCCGGACGCTAAACAGAAAAAAAGTTGATAAAACTCAAAGTTTAAAATTTTTCATAAACTTGTTCTAGGCATTTCCAGCCCTACGGAAATAATTCTGGTTTTTATTTGAAGGATATTTACTAATATCTCCATAATAAATTATTTATTATGATAAGATTTATTTATCATTTATTTATTTATCAAGATCTTCAAAACTTATAGTATTTCCCAATTTTATAGCCAGATTATACAAATTTATGCAGGACGATAATGAAGAATAATTAGAAAATATCACATGTAATTCTTTACGGAGCAGTAATACCCCTACTATTTTTCCATCAACACTGAAAAACTTGTTTCTATTTTCTGTACTTAATACACGCCATTTCCTCAATACAAATAAATAAATGAGCTGAATAATAATTGAACAATAACTAGAGCATCAGCTAATTACTACCAACTGTAAAACAAAGATTTCCCACCCGTTAAATAATTTAAATGTGCACACAAAGGAAATCGACTTTCCGGGTATATGTCTCACACAATGTAGACGATATATTGTGTCTATATCACACAATATAGTTGTACAAGAATATATACGGTTATCGTGCATCAATTTTAAATTACATAATGCATGTAAAGAATGCAACATGAAGATCTCCGGGGACTTTCATAACCTATTCTACATTTGAGAAAATGGAAAAGATTCACATAAACATATGTCATAAAATGCTTTGTTTGCGATATACGGTTAATGAAAGATTTCGCTCGGATTTCAGCTACCTCGGTGAAATAAGATCGTACTGAAATTTTTGGGACATTAATTAAGGGACAGAACTAGTGATATCCAATGGTGTTTGACCTGAAAAATCAAATAGAATAGGTTCCAGAACAGAAACAACGGCACAGTCAACAGTATACATTTGCAAGTTGTGCGGTGAGTGTGTGTGTGTGTGTGTGTGTATGTGTGCGCGCGCGTTGATCAGATGTGTCTGCTGTGGGTGTTTATTGTGACTGTTGGGTTGCTGTGTCGTGTTCTTCTTGATGAGTTGTATTGTGTGATGCGTGTGTGTTGATGGCTGTTGCGTGGATTTGGGGCAGGTTGGATCTGGTGTGCGTGTTTTGTTGTGCCTATTTGCGGGCGTTGTGCGTTCAGTTGTCTAGTGTATTGTTGTGATGCGTTGGTTCTTAGGGTGTGTGCGTGTTTGGTCCTACTTTATTGTTAGTGGTATATGATTGTTTGTGTGGCGTTTATCCCTCACCTGAAGTAATGCCACTTTAGCGGTTTCGAGGAGGGGCGGTTAGCCTGGGGTGGAGGTTGAGTCGGTAGTGCGCAGGTACAAATACGCAATTAATAACATCTTTCCGAACATATTAGCGAGCTCGACACTGCCTTGGCGCCCGTAAATAAGGTTCATCCACCTAGTAAACAAAAAAATAAATAAATAAATTTAACAGTATTCTATATATCTAATGTACCTTACAGAATGATTTAAACACTATTACAGTACTGCGCATTGTTTACCAGCTGTTGTTATTTTATTGCCAACTATGAAATAATAATTGTTCAAATAATTCATTGTATTTCCGTCGTTAAGGAAATGATTATCATCTAAGTAATTTTTATTTATTTATACTTATTTTACAAATGTGTAATTTCCAGTTTTTATTTTTATTTTTTTTAACAGTACGTTTTATTTTTATACATTTTTCACATCACTGAAAAATAATTTGATTTTTGTTTACATAAAATAAGTACTTTTTGAAAAATGTAGTAATGTACTGCTTCTAGATAAAATTCAAATTTTACTAACTTTTCTTTGTTTTATTCAACTTATCTTACACAATATTAATCAGAACTAAATTATCTACAAGTTTTGTTTAAAGATTCTATGTGTTGCTCCTTAATTAACGTCTTAAAGATATCAGAACGGCCTCATTTCCCCAGGGTAGCTGAAATCCGAGCGAAATCTTTCACTAGCCGTAACTAGCAAATGAAGCATTTTAGGACACATATTTATATAAACTTTTTCCATTATCTTTACAAGTAGAATAGGTTATGAAAATTCCGGGAAAATTTCGAAATACAGTCTGTATATCGAAATTATATATTAATATATTAAAGTGTAAGTTAATTAAAATTCAGTATAAATCTAGCCATATATCGTAGAATTTTTGTATTAAAATGTGAAGTACAATATAATTAAAACAAAAAACAATAAATAATTATAATAATGGAGGCCAATAAAACTGAAAAAATTAATAATTTTAACTAATACGATAAAAAGATTTAAATGGCAGAAAGGCTCCTGGAATAGACGGAATACCTATAGAATTACTGCGCAGTGCAGGCGAGGAAGGGATTGATAGATTATACAAACTGGTGTGTAATATTTATGAAAAAGGGGAATTTCCGTCAGACTTCAAAATAAGTGTTATAGTCATGATACTAAAGAAAGCAGGGGCAGATAAATGTGAAGAATACAGAACAATTAGTTTAACTAGTCATGCATCAAAAATCTTAACTAGAATTCTATACAGAAGAATTGAGAGGAAAGTGGATAAAGTGTTAGGAGAAGACCAATTTGGTTTCAGGAAAAGTATAGGGACAAGGGAAGAATTTTAGGCCTCAGATTATTAGTAGAAGGAAGATTAAAGAAAAAAAACCAACATACTTGGCGTTTATAGACCTAGAAAAGGCATTCGATAACGTAGACTGGTATAAAATGTTCAGCATTTTAAAAAAGTTAGGGTTGAAATACAGAGATAGAAGAACAATTGCTAACATGTACAGGAACCAAACAGCAACGGTAACAATTGATGAACATAAGAAAGAAGCCGTAATAAGAAAGGGAGTCCGACGAGGATGTTCCCTGTCTCCGTTACTTTTTAATCTTTACATGGAACTAGCAGTTAATGATGTTAAAGAACAATTTAGATTCGGAGTAACAGTACAAGGTGAAAAGATAAAGATGCTACGATTTGCCGATGATATAGTAATTCTAGCCGAGAGTAAAAAGGATTTAGATGAAACAATGAACGGCGTAGATGAAGTCCTACGCAAGAACTATCGCGTGAAAATAAACAAGAACAAAACAAAAGTAATGAAATGTAGTAGAAATAACAAAGATGGACCGCTGAATGTGAAAATAGGAGGAGAAAAGATTATGGAGGTAGAAGAATTTTGTTATTTGGGAAGTAGAATTAGTAAAGATGGACGAAGGAGGAGAGATATAAAATGCCGAATACCACAAGCGAAACGAGCCTTCAGTAAGAAATATAATTTGTTTACATCAAAAATTAATTTAAATGTCAGGAAAAGATTTTTGAAAGTGTATGTTTGGAGTGTCGCTTTATATGGAATTGAAACTTGGACGATCGGAGTATCTGAGAAGAAAAGATTAGAAGCTTTTGAAATGCGGTGCTATAGGAGAATGTTAAAAATCAGATGGGTGGATAAAGTGTCAAATGAAGAGGTATTGCGGCAAATAGATGAAGAAAGAAGCATTTGGAAAAATATAGTTAAAAGAAGAGACAGACTTATAGGCCACATACCAAGGCATCCTGGAATAGTCGCTTTAATATTGGAAGGACAGGTAGAAGGAAAAAATTGTGTAGGCAGGCCACGTTTGGAATATGTAAAACAAATTGTTAGGGATGTAGGATGTAGAGGGTATACTGAAATGAAACGACTAGCAGTAGATAGGGAATCTTGTAGAGCTGCATCTAACCAGTCAAATGACTGAAGACAAAAAAAAATGGATATTTACAATGCATTTAATAATTATATTTTAATTTGATTTAATACATTCAACTACAAAACACTTTGAATTATAAAACTCTAATTTGGACACAACATGATTTCCTTGTACGCCTATTAAATTACATACACACATTTTTTTCGGCACTTCATTTAAACTTATTTAATTTAAAATTGAGATACGATCCTCCAATTCTTTAGTAAAGTGGAGAGTTACAGAATTGCACTGTGGTGAACACCAGACTGTATCACTTTTTTTGTGGTGTCCGTATTAGCATTTTATGTTAGTTTATATATTAATTTTTTTTTTTAGTAAAGTGGAGAGTTACAGAATTGCACTGTGGTGAACACCAGACTGTATCACTTTTTTTGTGGTGTCCGTATTAGCATTTTATGTTAGTTTATATATTAATTTTTTTTTCATGTCGCTCAAGTAGTTATGTGGTGTAAGTGAGAACGTGTCGGATCTGTAACTATGAAAACATCGGTTCGAAAAAAAAATATATATATATATATACATTTTTTTTTTTTCATTTAAATTTATTGATTTATTCATAATTATTAATATCTGTAAAAATTTTTGAATTACAAGAAAAATACTTAAACTTTTATTTTACTAATAACGTCCGATTTTTTTAATATATTTTTTGTATTATTATTGTAAATCGTTTTTTTTTTACAATCAGAGGTAAATAATTATTAATAAATCAATATATTTAAATTAAAGAAAAAAAGTTTAAAAAATAAGGTGATGAAGGCGGAGTCAACCCGAAGTGCCTTCCCGTAGTAAGATCCAAATATTTCATTAATTATAATCTTATTTTGCTATAACTCTGGAAACAATGAAGATAAGTACTACTTATGATATATCGTTAAAAAGCTCCCAATAAGAGCTTATTACTGCAGTTAAGAAAAAGTTCAAAATCCAATTTTTTTGGATTTTGGGCTTATTTGGACTCTTTTGGGCCAGTCAATTGCAATCAAAAGGAAAGGGCAGAACTAGATCTTACGACAGTCCTAAATCCAAAATTTAAACATCATACGACTAATCGTTTTTGAGTTATGCGAGATATATACGTACGTACAGACGGCACATGGAAACTAGTCAAGATGGATTCAGGGATGGTCAAAATGGATATTTCCGCTGAAATCTGAAAACCGAATTTGTTTCCGATTACAATATTTCCTTTACTTCGTGGAAGGAAGTAATAAAAATATAACCACGAAATTCGGTCTTGGTAGTGATTATAAATTTAAATTTATAATCACCACTTAAAGACTGTTTTCTTAAAAATTAATTTTACTTAAATGCTTTCCCTTGAGTATGGGAATTCCCCAAAATGAAAAAAAAATTTTACAATTTCAAATTTTTAATCCTAAAAACGTATTTATTTAAGCAATAAAGTCTCTTAAAAAACCTATTACGCACTCCATCCTCTGATGTAGGAGCTTCCATTTTAAAAACAATAGAAAAAAGTTTTTAAATTTCCATTTTAATCTATTTAAAATGAATTTTAATGAATATTTTAATCGTTAAAAATGCAGTTGATGCATAAGCCACAAATTTTTAAAAAATCGAATATAATTTTCAAATAGTGATGCAACAATACTAAAATTAAAAATGTTGGCTTTTTGCTTTATTTTGTAAAGAATTTAGATTTCAAAAATTAAAATTAAGTTTTGTAATATATTTGAAATAGAATCTTTTTAAAGAAATAAGCCTATATATTATTATATTTTCTTTTTTTTTTTTTTTTTTTTTTTTTTTAAGGGCGAAAAACGCTTGCGCGTTATCATCGCCCGGAAGCTTTTTTTTTATATAAAAATAAAAGGATTTAAAACTATTCTAAAAGATGAATAAAACGTACGACTAATTAAAAACTAACATAAAATCAAGAGTAAATAGAATTTTACAAAGTCCAAGATGGGTGTAAAGGGCCCATTCTTGGATAACTAAAAACCATAAAGGGTCTAATATAAAACTTAAAACTAGGTTAAAAACTGAAATAACAAAATTAAGTAAAACTTAAAACTAACACTAATTATATAATTAAAACTAGGTTAAAAATAAAAATTAAAAAGGAGAAATAAAGCATAAAACTAACATTACTAAAATCTTACAACTAATATCACAGAGAGTCTTTAAAATATAAAAAAAAAAAATAACTATATAAAATTTAACAAATTCCGATAAGGAGTGTAAAAGGCTCCTAATCGGATAAAAAAATCAGAAACTCAGAAAAAAAGAAACTTATTAAAAACTCTTCCAGCATTAAAAAATATACGCAACGATATTAAATTTTTTGCATTAACCCAGCACTACGAAGAAATAAAAACAACCGGGTTAAAATTTCATTATCATTGCACAAGACACCACGGATGTTTCTGGGTAGATTAAATTTACGACGCAACGCCGCATAACATATGCAATCCACGAGTATATGGTGCACAGTCATGGGGCAGTTGCATCGTGCGCATAGGGGTGCTTGTCCTCTTGTCGTCAGGTAATCGTGTGTGATCCTCGTGTGTCCTATCCGCAATCGACAAAGAACTACTTCCT
Source organism: Lycorma delicatula (assembly GCF_047948215.1). Classification (NCBI taxonomy): domain Eukaryota; kingdom Metazoa; phylum Arthropoda; class Insecta; order Hemiptera; family Fulgoridae; genus Lycorma; species Lycorma delicatula. The sequence goes on from NC_134461.1 coordinate 16,689,172, forward strand.
CACGCCGAGTTTTTCTGTATCAGGAGTCCCATGGTAACACAGAATCTTTAATCTGTCGGAGTTTATTATCAACGGTAGCCGTCCAGTCACCTTGCCACCACGCTCTCAGTGATTGTTTTACACAATTAATAAAATCAGAGGTAGCAATTCGGTTGGTGAAAGGAGGCTGATTACATGCTTCTTTGGCAGCAGAATCTGCATGTTCATTACCTGGAATCCCTACGTGGCTAGGGACCCAGCAAAAACTTAATTCTGTGTTGCGATTATTTAACTCAGCGATTGTGTTATAAATTTCAATGACGATAGGATGTTTAGAATAAAAATTTTTTAAGGCATGGAGAGCACTACACGAGTCACTGCAAATAAGAATTTTTCTATATTTAGGGTTAATGATGTTTAGAGCCTTATTTATAGCGTATAGTTCAGCGGTAAACACACACGTAATACCGGGGAGACCAAACATATAAGTTCTCTCATTGACAACAAAAGCACACCCAACTGTATCGTTTTGTTTAGATCCATCAGTGTATACAACCGCGTCTGGTTTCATCTTTGAGAGAACACACTGAAGCATCTGCTGAAAGACAATAGATGGTGTTGATTGTTTATTGTATGTAGTCAGATCAAAATTAAAATTTATGAGGTTTATTCTCCATGGAGGATATGAGCAAGGGTACATAGGAAAGAATGACGGTGTGTCAACATTTATATGCTGCAGCAGACGCCAGGTACGGACACCTACAAGTGCAGTACGACGTGGATGATCCTCATACTTTCCTAGATTAGGATTTCTAAAGACTGACTCAAGAGCCGGGTGATTTGGCTGTCCTATTAGACGAGCAAAATAAGATAATAAGAGCTGGTCTCGTCTATCCCAAAATGATGGTTCACCACAGTCGACAAGTAAGCTTGCGACAGGACTTGATCAAAACGCGCCTGTGGCAAGCCGAAGGAAAGCATGATGTACACTATCCAGCATTTTAAGCACGGTTTGACGAGCTGAAGAGTAGGCGACACAACCGTAATCTAAACGGGAGCGAACAAAGGAATAGTAAAAACGTATCATACATGATCTATCAGCTCCCCAGTTGGTGTTAGTAAGAACTCGCATCATATCTAGAAGTTTGGAACATTTTGTTTTCAATTCTTTTAAATGTTTGACCCAAGTAAGACGGCTATCAAAAAATAAACCTAAAAACTTGACGTAAGTAGAGATAGTAATAGTCTCTCCGTTCAGAAAAATTTGCGGAATAGAAGGGTTTCGTAGCCGAGAAAAAACTACACATTTTGTTTTTTCGGATGAAAATGTGAAACCAGTAATCCTGGACCAAGCTTCAAGGTGAGATATAGTGTTTTGCAGTAGTCTCTCTGCTGTAGGTGCTGAACGGCTTGCAATGTAGATAGCAAAGTCGTCAGCAAATAGAGAGCATGAGACAGGAGCCTGCACACATTTGGTAATATCGTTTATGGCTACAGAAAATAAGGTGGCACTTAATACACTACCTTGGGGCACTCCATTCTCCAAGATGACACTATCTGAGAGCGAATCAACCACACGAACACGAGCCGTTCGGTGATTTAAGAATCCCCGGATAAAAGCAAGCATATTGCCCTTGATTCCCCATTCTTTGAGAGTGTTAATAATACCACGTCGCCAGGCTGTGTCATACGCCTTTTTTATATCGAAGAAGATAGCGACGAGGTGCTGCCGATTTAGGAAAGCGTTTTGTATGGCTGTTTCTAGTGACACTAAATGGTCAATAGAAGATCGTCCTTGTCGAAAACCACACTGTTCTGGAGATAGAAAGCCATGTTTCTCCAAGTACCATGTAAGTCTGCGGTTTACCATTCTCTCCATTATTTTGCACAAAACGCTTGTTAATGAAATAGGACGATAGCTTGAGGGGTTCGTCTGGTCTTTACCAGGTTTTAGTACTGGTATAATAAATGCTTCTGACCAGCCGGGTGGGAAGACTTGTTCGGAGAATAAACCGTTGAAAATATTCAAAAGTTGTTGTAGTGCCGAATTAGGAAGGTGTGAAAGCATGGAGAGGCGAATGTTGTCCGGTCCAGGGGAAGTGTCCCGTGAATTTTTAAGTGCATGTAACAATTCTTTAAATACGAATGGGGTGTTTAATTCACCAACCGAGTCACCAATGTTTAACGATAATACTTCTATTTGTATCTTGTACCGTTGAAAATCGTTATTATATGATGAGGTGAGAGACACCGAGCGGAAAGAATTTGCTAGACTATTTGCCACTTCCGAGGATGATGAAAGGAGTTCTCCTTCATCAATAAGACCAAGAATAGATTGTTTCCGTGATCCGAAAATTGCACGAATTTTCTTCCATACAGTAGACGTGGAAGTAGTGTGTGAGATAGTGCTCACGTATTTCGTCCATCAATTCCTCTTAGCGTCCAAGAATACCCGACGGCACACCGCTCTAGCCCTGCGGTATAAATTTAGATGTTCTGTTGTAGGCCTACGATTAAATTTACGTAGTGCCTGCCGTCGATTCCTAATAGCATTTTTGCAATCATCGTTCCACCATGGAACGAAAGGACGTCTAGGATTACCCGATGTTTGTGGGATATATTTGTTGGCATTCTCAAGTATCATGGACGTAAAGAAGAATATTGGTCGAGGATGTTCGCTCCATCGTCATACTGAGATTGGAATGCTTTATGGTATCCGTTCCAATCTGCCTTTTCAACAATCCATCTCCGTGGCCTTCTTTTAATCTCGCAGTCTACACCGAAACTAATAATAATTGGTCTATGATCACTGCCGTGAAAGTCATCAAAAACCGACCAATTAAAATGAGGGAGTACATTCGGTGAGCATATGGAAAGATCAAGGTTAGATACAGTACCAGTTGATAAGGACATGAATGTGTGTGATCCATTATTCAGTAGGCAAAGGTCAAAATCTTGTCTCAATCTGTTTATCATATTTCCTCGAGTGGAGCAGAAGGTTGAGCCCCAGGAAATATGATGGGCATTGAAGTCTCCTACTATTAACGATGGAGATGGTATTTGTGTGAGGAGATTTGAGACATCTAAAGCACTGAACTCAGTGTTCGGTGAGAGATACAGATTGCAGATATGCAATTTGAAGGGAATAGAGACCTTTACTGCAATAGCAGGAATGACAGTGGTTAGTTGAATTCTTGTAGCTGACACCCCATTCTTCATGAAAATCGCTACTCCACCACTCTCCCTACTGTCTACTAGGCAGTCGTATCTCTCGCAGAAGTATCCTCTAAGTGTAATTCGGTCATGTTGTAGAAGGTGAGTTTCTTGGAAACACATGATTAGTGGATCATGTGTGTGCGCTAGTACTCTAATATCTTCAATGCGGGACCGAATACCTCTAACATTCCACTGAATAATGTTCATAAGTGTAAAAAATAAATAAAAAAAATAAATTTCGGAAATTATATAAAAATTAGTTGTACGTGATTCGGTTTTTCTTTTTTGTATTTTTTATTTTAAAGAACTCCGATGCCCTAGGGTCGGGTGGTTCTTCAACCATATCCTCCAGTATATGAGGTGATGGTGGAGGAGATTTATTTGAATGGGATGCTGTAGTTGACATCCCAGAAGAGATAGTTATGTGGGTTCCCTTCATGGGGAGCTTATTAGGTGGCTTACTGCCAGCTGTGATAGTCGCTATTCGTTGCGGTACGACTTTGGGAATAGGAACTTTCGTATATAACATACTGTTTGATTCACTAGCTGCGACGGAGGACTTTTTATTCATTTTTGTCAGCTCTGAGATAGTGGCTGTAAGTGAAGCTACTTGATCAGATAGCATCTGAACAAGTTTTTTAAGCTCATTGCAGGATCCGCACTGCTGATTATTAGCATTTGTAGGAATTTGTTTAGATGTAACGGTGGCAAAAGATACGTCTGGTTTAACCAGGTTCCGTGAATTGTTTATCTTTTTATATTCTCTACGTGCCGCCGGAAAAGATAGTTTTTGCTCCGTACAGATTTTGAGAATTGCCTTTTCTTCTTTAAAAGTTGGGCAATCTCGGGAGCGGGCTGTATGTGGACCACTGCAGTTTGCGCATTTTTCACTTTCTTCGCAGTTAGTGTCATTGTGATCTTCTTTAGCACATCGAGCACAGATCTCAGTTTTTGTACAAGATGTTGTAGTATGACCAAAACCTTGGCATCTGAAACATCGCCGTGGGTTGGGTATGAATGGTCGTACCCGAACCGAGAGGTAACCCACTTTAATCTTCTCTGGTGGAACAGGGAGATTGAATGTTAATATAAGAGACGGTGTCGGTTCTTCTGTTCCGTTCTGCCGTTTCATTATACGTTTCACTTCAACAACATCTTGGTGGCAAAGCTCATCAACTATTTCCGAGATATCTATATCTAGACGGTCTCTACAAAAAATTACACCCCGGCTCGTATTTAACGTTTTGTGGCATTCTGCACTTATATTTATGCCACCCATATTACGGAGACGTAAGATAGATCAACTCTGTTCATCGTTGAATGTTTCACCCAGAATCGATCCGTCGCGTAATTTCCTGATATTCTATGGGGAGCCACTTGTACCTGTTATGGTTTTGTTAATTAAGAAAGGTGAAACCTTTTGGAGGGAGCCACCTTCCTGACTATTTCGGAGAACAATGAATCGAATATTTTTAAGGTTCAAGTCTAAAGATTTGTAGTTCTCTTCCATAGGACTTTTATCCTCGTCAGACAAAGCTGACCGAGGTCTCTTCGCAAGACATAATTTGGTGGTTTTTTCAGATGGACCACCAACCATCTTGGGATTAATTATAGGATCAGAAATTTTGGTCCCACGAGTACCGGCGAAAAATGGACCACTCCAGCAGAGCGCACGCGTACTGGAGCTAGAGCTAAATACAACTGGGTTCGCCCTGGTGCCCAGAGGACATCGTTCGAGACTCACTACGTAGAGCCATTCACCCATCGGCACGATTTGTTCCCACCTTGGGTTGCGGTTGCGTTTCGTAAGATGTCGCAACACCACCGAGTGTTAATGTAAGAAATATCAGTGTAGGTTGTTGTTGTGTAATTGTGTATGTGTGCATGTTGTAATTTATGCAGTGTTCTTGGTGTAGTATATGTGTATAATGTAAAGTGTTCCGCAGCTCATTGTATAGTGGGAAGGAAAGCTGCGGAGGCTAGGCCCGTGGGGACGCCAACCCCCAAAGTCTTAAAGAATAAGACTCCCCGTCGGGGTATATTTTCTTTTACTTTACCCTTAATCGCTATTATTTTTTTTAAATTATTTGCTATTTTAATTAATAAATCGTTTATATATATATATTCCTATAATCTTAAACCAGTTTCAGTTATGCTATCATTATTTATGAAACATTTAGCTTTGAAGAAATTCTGCTATTCCTATAAATGCCGGCCTAACATTAGTTAACTACAGTACTTTTTTGCTTTTCCTCACATAAATACTTACAGTAATCTTTAACATAATTGTAATTACATAAACGTAATTGTAATATATAAAATGAAGTACAACAAAATTTTATGATCGGATGCAAATATATACGCATTAACATTACAGTTTATTACGCACATAAAACAAAATTGAAATAAAGACGCGTGAAAAATTTATTGACAAAATTTAATAGGCGACTGATTATGAATTATTCACAATGGAATAAATAACGATAATTATTTTCATGTAGAGATATGAAAAGTATTAGAAATTCATAACATAATATTTTTTATAATAATGACTAATCTAAATGGCGTGAAGATATAATGGTGTATTTAAATAGTTTCAGTATATCATTTTACGATCATTAGTGCTATAATAATACCCGATGGATAGCAGATCCATCCGTAACTATACAACACGCTAAACAGTTATGTTTAATTTTACAACTGTTATAAAAATTATTATAACATAAAATAGGCAGTTGGGTTACATTTTAATGGGTTTATAATTCATAAAATTTAATAACCACCTACAGTGGCTATTAAAGCAGTGTATATTTTTTTCTCGCCACTATGTGGTGGGGAAAGGAAAAATTATGTATTCATGAATGTAATTTTAAATTTCTAAGCTCAGATCCATCTGACTAAATATTATAAAAATTTAATGATTTATAGTACCCGGTGATTCAAAAAATACTTTAAACACAATTTTAAATTATATAAAAATTTTTTTGAGATAACTTACAGATTCGGTACAAGTCTCATTTCATAGGAAAAAAACATCAGGTTTGTCACGTAACATTCACTTTGATTCTATTGGCTTCCACTTCTAATCCGACATACATCACATCTAAAGTTGATTTCCTTCCCGACTGCAACTAACAAGTCGGGCGTTACTTCTGCAGCTGCGGCGTTAATTTGAAGTATCAGATGAACAAAATCGGCAGGCAAAGGTTGTACCTAAACCCGATCTTTAATGTAACCTCACAAGAAAAAAGCCTAGCCGGGAGAAATCTGGGAAGGGATATGGCCATGCAATTGGACCTTCAGGACCAATCCATCGACTTGGGAATATCAAAAAAATCTCGGACTTCTAGGCGATAGTGATATGGTCCGTCTTTTTGATAGTAATTGCGTCCATCTTGGTCATCCTCATCTAAATGAGAAATCAGAAAATTTTGAAACATATCCAGATAAACGATACCATTTACGGTAGCCACCTGGAAGAAGAACAGGCCGTACAGTCTTTATTTGCTTGGGGTCAAAAAACAAGAACCTAAAAATCGCTGTTCTTTTCCTGTTTAGCCTCCGAAACCACCGTAAGGTATTACTTCAGAGGATGAATGAGACTGATATGTATGAATGTAAATGAACTGTCTTGTACAGTCTCAAGTCAACCATTCCTGAGATATGTGGTTAATTGAAACCCAATCAACAAAGAACCCCGATATCCACGATCTGGTATTAAAATTCATCTAAAAATAATTCGCTTTGCTGGGATTTGAACCTTAGAACTCTCGACTTCTAAATCAGGTGATTTTCGATAACGAATTCACCACTAGACCAGCACGGTGGGTTAATGACCTTAGGGTTATCGCGAATGTACTGCAAAGTTTCATGAGGGTTTTCGCTACCCCATATTCGGCAGTTATGAGTGTTCACTTTGCCGCTGATGTGAAACGTTAACTCATAAGTAAAAATTACGTTGTCTAAAAGTGTGTCGTCTGCCATTATACCCATCATTTTCACACAAAACTACAGCCAAGAAACTTTGTCGTCATGTGTAATGTATTGAATCACAGTTAGTTTTTATGGCTTCAAGTGCAAACTTTTATGTAATACACCCTAAACAGTCGTTTATTTTTTTCTTTTTAACCTCCGGGACCACCGTTAGGTATTTCTTCAGAGGATGAGACGAATGACAATTTTTGTAGCGTGTGAAAATGCCATGTTGACCGAGATTCGAACCAGGGACCTCCGGATGAATGGCCGAGAAGCTACCACTTGCGCCACGGAGGCCAGCCAAACAGTCCTTTATGGAAACCAATCTCACGTAACGCACGTCGAGTTGATTTCTTCTAAGTACGTGCAAAGCTTTATTTGAATTGTTCCACAGCAGCTTCATGGATGCACGGGCATCATGGTGATTTTGTATGTTTAACATAACAACCTGTCTCAAAGAAGGTTTGGTACCAAGAGTAAATTGTACGCCTACCAGGAGGCTCTCGACGAAAATTAAATTAAATTGCATTTGCTGACTGAAAATCGTGAAAAAAAACACACAGCGAGTCCGTTCCGCACCAGTAAATATATCACTTTTTAACAACACTGATAACAGCGCTGGTGGCCAATTTTGATATTAATCAACTACGGGAGTCAAAACTTCATAAGTTTTGCTATGAAATGAGACCTCAACCAAACCTGTATGTTATCTAAATAAATGTTATGTGCATATAAATCTATGAAGTCCTTTTTGAATCACCCGGCTTTAAAAAGGTTTGTACCGGTTAGAATTATATATGAAAAGTTGATGAAAATAGAATGAGATACGACAGATGCGCCGTTTCCTTCAAACAGTAACAAAAAAAAACCATTGAAATTCATGGATTAAAAAGTAAAATAGAAGTAATAAAAAAATGAATTCTAAAAGAAATTATCCTTATTATAGGTTTATATAAAGCCATTATTCATGAAAAACCATTATAATAAATTATGGCAATCTCTAAATAACTTTTCAACAGTTGAAAATACGAAAATATAATTTATCAAATGCTCCTACCTCGAGTACTCTCGGAATTTTCCCCCAAAAGTTTTCTATTTTTTTTTTTTTGCGATATACACTTGTAATATTATGCAATATTAGTTATAAATGCATGTATTAGAATTATTTAAAAATGAATTTATTTTAATGGTTAGATGAAATTATTTTGAAGAAACAAAAGTGTAATTAATAATCTGATGTGGACACCACATTACTTCCTTGTACGTCTGTTAAATTACATATATTTTTTATTACATACTTTTTTATTTAAATTTTTTGTTTTTGATTTAATATTTATTATACTTTTTTTTACAATCAGTGTTTAATAATTATTAATAAATCAATATTTTAAATTTTAAAAAAAAGTTAAAAAGTAAATGAAGTCGGATTCTCGCCGATGTTCCTTCCCCTTGTAAGATCCAAATATTTCATTAATTAAAATTTTATTTTACTATAACTCTGGAACCAATGAAAAGAAGTACCACTTATGATATGTCGTTGAAAAGCTATGATATATCAATGAGGGCTTATTACTGCAATTAAGAAAAACTCCAAAATAAAAATCTTTTGGATTTTGTGATTTTATTTTAACACTTTTGATCCAGTCAATTGCAATCAAAAGAGGAGGTGCACAACTATATGTTACAACAGTCCTAAATCCAAAATTTCATCATTCTACGGTTAATCGTACATAGATACATACATTTAGATACATAGATTCGAGATACATACATACATACTCACATACGTACGTACAGCCGTCACGCCAAAACTAGTTAAATTGGATTCAGGGATGGTCAAAAAGGATATTTCCGTTGAAATCTGAAAATAAAAATTTTTCGCGGTTACAATACTTTCTTACAAGGAAGTAAAAATTCATATAATATATTTTTAAATATAATATTTAAAAGACGATATATTGCAGCTGATGGATGAACGTAGAAAATATAAGAATGCTAGTGATGAAGAAAGTAAAAGGAACTATCGGCAATTAAGAAATGCTATAAACAGGAAGTGCAAACTGGCGAAAGAAGGGTGGATTAAAGAAAAGTGTTCAGAAGTGGAAAGAGAAATGAACATTGGTAAAATAGACGGAGCATACAGGAAAGTTAAGGAAAATTTTGGGGTACATAAATTAAAATCTAATAATGTGTTAAACAAAGATGGTACACCAATATGTAATACGAAAGGTAAAGTCGATAGATGGGTGGAATATATTGAAGAGTTATACGGAGGAAATGAATTAGAAAATGGTGTTATAGAGGAAGAAGAGGAAGTTGAGGAGGATGAAATGGGAGAAACAATAGTGAGATCTGAATTTAAGAGAGCATTAAAAGATTTAAATGGCAGAAAGGCTCCTGGAATAGACGGAATACCTGTAGAATTACTGCGCAGTGCAGGTGAGGAAGCGATTGATAGATTATACAAACTGGGTGTAATATTTATGAAAAAGGGGAATTTCCGTCAGACTTCAAAAAAAGTGTTATAGTAATGATACCAAAGAAAGCAGGGGCAGATAAATGTGAAGAATACAGAACAATTAGTTTAACTAGTCACGCATCAAAAATCTTAACTAGAATTCTATACAGAAGAATTGAGAGGAGAGTGGAGGAAGTGTTAGGAGAAGACCAATTTGGTTTCAGGAAAAGTATAGGGTCAAAGGGAGCAATTTTAGGCCTCAGATTAATAGTAGAAAGAAAAACAAACCAACATACTTGGCGTTTATACCCAACACAATATTTATTTTAGTAAACGATAATTATACTACAGTATGAAACTCACCAATATACTGAAGTGTCAAATTGAACAAATCTTCCTCATCCTTATGTCGGTGACGCCATAGAAATTCACATAAATTAGAATCCTACAAATTCTCTTGCCCATCATTAAATATTCCATCATTGTTACATATAATTTGTATATTTAATGTTAATTAGAAGAGGTTAGCGAGCGTAGGTTATTTTTCGTTAGTTTATATTTATATTATACAAAAAGGAGGTTATACTTACGTACGGTTCGCTATATATCGTTAAAAAAAAGAATAGAAAAATGTTGAGTGGTGAAATTCCGAAAAAGTACCCTACTCCGAAAAGATTTTCGGTATGACATCACCCGGGCACCAAGAATTTCCATAGGCGGTAACTAAAAAAATTTTTAATTATGAAAATACAATTACGACATCATTTTCAACGGCATTATTGGAAAAGAAATTAAAATACCCATGTTAACCAAAACGGCGGCCATTTATCTTTCATAGCTAGTTTAATAAGTGGTAAGTTATAAGGTAATTTTTAAATCAACAGTAAAATACTAAAAAAAAAAAAATTTACAAATGTTCCTTCCTCAAAACGATCTAGTTTCTACAAGACCCTTTATTTGAGATGCACTATAGGCCAGTTTTGAGACTAGCAACGAAATATATTAAATAATTTCCATTTCATTAGGATTGTCCAAGCCGGAAGTTATGTAAATTAAAATTATTGTTCTTCGATGCTCTTTAAAATTATCTGTCAAAACCCTACCTTTTCCATATAAAGTCCCATTGAACAAGTCAAAAACTTGGGATGATTAACTCAAAAACTTTCGGTTGGACTTGGTTTAAAAATAGACTGTATTGAAAAAAGACTATTTTGAGGTAGGAACATTTACTAAATTTTTAATATTTAACTGCTGAAACATTATTTAAGGATTGCCACACTTTGCAAACATAGCATATATATATATTTATAAACATTTCACACTAAAATAAACATAAGAAAAAATCTGGAGGTATTTGAAAGCAGGTATTGAGAAGATTGGAAAATGAAACGGATAGACTAGTAAAATAAATACGTAATAAAAGAGAGTTAACGAAAATAGAAAAATTCTAAGTAGGAAAACTAACTGGTTGAATCATGTAACGGGAGGAGCAGGATTAATTTAAAATCAGAGCCAGGAGAAATAGTGAAAGGTGCAAAAATAAAGACTGGAAAAGAATAAAAATTACGGATGATCTAAGAGGAAATGGTGTAATTAAAAAATTTAGCTTGAAATATCTTTTCCCAGAAGAGAATATAGACAAAGATAGTACAAGGGATAGCCTTAGGGAAGGTTTACGTAACTTAACTTAAGGTTTACCTTAATTCGATAAAATATTTACTAGAAACAACTATGACTATATTAATAAAAGAAATAAATTTATTTTAATTACTGAAATATTTTTAAAGAATTAGTTCTATATATTTACTAAAATATTAAAAAAACAAATAAAAGTAATTTTTTTTTTTAAAAATGGACAAAAAAAAGTTTTTTATATCTTCTCAGGTCATTAAATTTTCATTCAGAAATTTGTAAAAAAAATTAAAAAAAAAACACTTTCAAGTTTAATAACCTTCATTTTATTGCCAATTTCATAAGTCGAAATTTAAAGAACTACTGAAAATAAATCCCCCTATATCTTTTTTTAATACATTTTTTACCGTTAATCCTTTTAAGACTTTAGTCTTATTTTTATATAAAGTCGAATTAGCTTTATAAAAAACATTAAACGTACGAAAAAATACTCATTCGCAATAAATGTAAGCTGGATTTACAAAAAAATATAAAAAGAGATGCAAAGAAAAGATGTTAACTGACTACTGTCGAGCGTGAAGTAAGGCTCTTTTAGATTCGGGAATATGTATTATTTTTCCATAAATAATACTTACCTAATAAATCTGATTATTTGCTAATAAATACTTAATTATCTAAAATAATTATAAAACTCAAAACTGCAATTAACGCTAAAAAAAAAGAAAAAAAAATTGATTGTCATTGACTAAGTTTTTAATTTAGTGTTCCATCAGGCTATCTACGATGTTAGTCCAATTTTAAATAATGATAACAAGAAAAAAGGAAAAATATTTGTTTTTTTCTATATTTATTTCTAAATCGACTATATAGAAAATTTAATTATTCTTTGAAAAATTTCTCTTTTTAACGTTTGCTGGGAAAGTTATACAACGAGAACAACAGAAGAACTCTTTTCTGCACAATAAAAAATTCGGTAGGTCTGTGTCGGGGTGCACGGCGTTGGTTTAACGTGAAATGTTACAGACCTTGGATGAAGTTACCGACCAACTTCTGTACAGTTAAACGGGAGAGCCATCATTGTATTTTTCGAATAAAATTGAAAGTCACCAATGAAAAATTTTAGTTCCTTCTTTTGGCCAACTCTACAAATAAATTGGTCGGAGTCAATTTTAGTGTATCGGATTGAAATGAAAACGAGATATTGACTGCTTACTAAATTTAATTTTAACATAAAAAAGACACTAAATGGTACATGATATTTATTTCGATTAATATCCAACGACAATTTTGTTCAACATCGGTCTGTAACATGAGAAGCAAGAGGCAAGACATAATAAGCAGCGGTAGAGGTTTCGTTCACTGAGTGCCGTGCCAGCTTTGCAACGCTCCCGAAACAAGACTCACTTGCTCGGCACCGGACATTGGGATTGTGCGTGGCCCATAACCACCCCTTTCCAACGATATTGTAATTTATATTTCCGGCTGGCTTTTGCGCGGGCTGAGGCTGACATATTGAATTTTTATACTTCTTTATACGTTTATTTTAATTGTTTACACGTAAATATTGTCCAAAATACACTTATTATAACCTAATCGATCTATCTCGACAAACTCTAATCACAAACACTCGAATCACCGCGCTATCACGTCTAATTCGTGAGCTAAACTGAATGGAAATGAGCGAGAGCGCCAGTTTTGGCCGATCTGTTCTGTGCCCCCTCCCCGCCAACACGCTCGCCAATGACGCAAAATCAAAGTCGTATCGGCGAGTTGACCATGTAAGTTATAAAATGACACCGCATTTACGTCTCTGAAACTAATAGTTAGGGAGTTATTAAGACCTTTTCGTTACGCTACAAATTTCTGTTCCGTATGTTTCGGTATGATTTTAAAGACGTTTCACATCAAAATAGAATCATCAAAAAAAATCCATCAAATCGATCCATTTGGAGAAGAAAAGGGACGCGTAAAAAGGGCTTAAAGGGCTTAAAAAGTAAATTTTTCCTGAATTAGATAAAAACAAATAATTAAACGAAAGATTAAAATAATTAACAAAAATAAAATTTAAAGAAAAAAGTCAAAGTACTTTTCATTATTCATCCACAAGCTATTTGTTGTAAGTTGTAACTTTGTTAAGGATATTATTCTTATGTTATGGAATGTTATGTAGACATGCTTAAACATTTAGGATTTAAAACTACGCAATTTCTAGTTGGGTTTCACTCGAAATGCTTACTCCAATAATTAAATCTCTTATTCCTGTAAAAGAGTTGTAAGTAACTTGCAATTACTATAGTTTAGAAATGAATTGCAAGAGAGGGCAGATTAAACGTCAAATTAGATGCAACCAACAAAAATTGTATTCCACTCAAAAAAACTTTGTAAATCCACACAGTTACAGAAAGTATGAACCAGTATTTTTCTAAAACGCGGCTACCGTCATATTTTAGCAACTAACTGGGATTCCTCTACCTACTAACTACCTAAAAGTGTACCTGCGCTGCGTGCATGCACAAAATCACACACATTATATTAGTATTTTTGTATGTATGTATCATAAAAGACTTAAACGAATATAAATATTCTGTAATTCTCTGTTGCCCATTACTATCAAAATAGATGAAAGGTTTTGTTCTGAAAATTTTAAGACAGAGAACAATCGGAACATTTTAAACCAATCAAAGCGTACTCTGATTGGCTATGCGAACTGTAGGCGGGTATTATTGTTGCCAAGGCAACAGGTTGATGGAAATAAGAGAACTTGCATCTATGCCGTACTTTTGATACAAGATAGCGTGAGAGGACACACTTATCCTGTGATCTATTACGTCACTAAAATGATATCGTAAAAATGTATTACGCCGTTATGATATGCTGATACATCGGTATATCAAATTTATATATATATTTTTTTTGTCTTCAGTCATTTGACTGGTTTGATCCAACTCTCCAAGATTCCTTATGTAGCACCAGTCGTTTCATTTCGGTATAACCCTTACATCCTACATCCCAAACAATTTGTTTTACATAATCCAAACTCTGCCTACCTGCACAATTTTTCCCATCTACTTGTCCCTTCAGTATTAAAGCGAATATTCCAGGATGCCATAATATGTGGCCTATAAATCTACCCCTTCTTTTAACTATATTTTTCCGAATGCTTCTCTCTTCATCAATTTGCCGCATCACCTCATTTGTCACTTTATTTATTATCTGATTTTTAACATTATCCTGTAGGACCGCATTTTAGAAGCTTCTAATCTTTTCTTCTCAGGTATTCCGATCTTCCAAGTTTCATTCCATATAATGCAACATTCCAAACATATACTTCCAAAAATGTTTTCTGACATTTAAATTCATTTTTGATGTAAGAAAATTAATTTTTAATTGAAAGCTCGTTTCGCCTTTGCTATTCAACATTTTATATTGCTCCTGCTTCGTCCATCTTTGGTAATTCTACTTCCCAAATAATAAAACATTCTTCTACCTCCGTAATCTTTTCTCTTTCTATTTTTATATTCAGTGGTCCATCTACATTATTTCTACTACATTTCATTAGTTTCGTTTTGTTCTTGCTTATTTTCATGCGGTAGTTCTTGCATAGGACTTCACCCATACCATTATCTTTTCACCTTGCACACCATCTTTATCTTTTCACCTTGTACTATTACTCCGGATCTAAATTGTTCTTTAACATCATCAACTGCTAGTTCTATGGAAAGATAAAAAGTAACGTAAATAAGGAACATCATTGTTGGACTCCCTTTTTTATTACAGCTTCTTTCTTATGTTCATCGATTATTACTGTTGCAGTTTAGTTCCTGTAAATGTAAGCAAATCTTCTTCTATCTCTATACTTGAACCCTAAATTTTTAAAATGCTGAACATTTTATTCCAATCTACGTTGTCAAATGCCTTTTCTAAGTCTATAAATGCCAAGTATGTTGGTTTGTTTTACTTTAATCTTCCTTCTACTATTAATCTGAGGGCTGATATTGCTTCCCGTGTCCCTATACTTTTCCTAGCAAACTGGTCTTCTCCTAACACTTCTTTCACTCTCCTTTTAATTCTTCCGTACAGAATTCTATTTAAGATTTTTGATGCATAAGTAGTTAAGCTAAATTGTTCTGTATTCTTTACATTTATCTGCTTCTGCTTTCTTTGGAATTATGACTATAACACTCTTTTTGAAGTCTGACGGAACTTATCCTTTTACGTAAATATTACACACCAGTTTGTATAATCATCTATCTATCGCTTTCTCACCTGCACCGCGCAGTAATTCTCCAGGTATCCCGTCTATTCCAGGAGCCTTTCTGCCATTGAAATCTGTTAATGCTGTCTTAAATTTAAACTTCTTGGAACGCTAATTTTTAGTTATAATCAAAGAACATATTAACTGTATAAATAAAGAAAATAAAGACCGTTCTAACTTCGCGAAACATATTTTGGAATATAAAAATAATGATTATCTAAACAATTTTATTGGTGTATTAGAATATGCTAATGATTTTTATAAAACTAGTATTTTAGAGAAATTTTTGCATTTATGTAAACAATAACGAACTGATGAACGAACAAACTAAAATCGATAACGAAATTTTATTTAAACAAATTATAAACAACTAATTAATGATTATTATATTTGCCATATTGTTTTCAATTAATATTGAAAACGGCAATACGACTGTGCTGCCATAACTGGACATCTCGAGGTGGAGACCATCGTTGGAACGATGTTACCAAGTTCGGTGGACTTCGACACTGTAACGGGGTTTGTGTCGGGAATACTGCAAATGAAGTATTGGTTAGCGAGAGGGCGAGGGACAGCTGCCGTTCGCCCGTACTTGCACTGGTGAACAATGACGATGAAGTGCGGGAACTCTCAAGCTCCTGAACTAAAAGACTGAGTCCCGGCGGGGCCGTCCCTCCGGGGGTGTCCCCGTTAGTGGCGATGCACAAAGGACCGAGTCTCGGTTGCAGGGTGATGGAGGCTGGGAACGGCATAGCCGGGCCTGACGTTTCCCTCGTCCGGCAACTAGAGACAAAGGCAGCTCCCGGCAGCTCCGTGTTCATGCTTAATTGGGGGTCTGGTTCTGGAAGGCAGGGGGAAAAAATTCATATTACCATAATAATTTAGATTATTTTACTGACAGGAGATGTTTTTACTTTTACGTATGACTGTTACTGTACGTTTAATAATATGACAATAAATTTTATGGATTTCATATTTTAGTTTGTTCTATTTTATCTCATTTTAAATAAATAGCAGTATATAGTTTTTATCATTAATCAAGTGGATATTCCTGAGGATGGTAGAAGTTCCGAAAACGATTGAGTAGATTTAAACATTTTATAATTATTGGTAAGCTGAACTCTCATTATTTGTATTTTATAAACAGCAGGAATGAAGTACTTTATAATAACATTGAAACGATCAACAGCATCATTTACCAATAAAATAGTGAACTAACAAGGTCAAGCTTCTTTGTAAAGTAAATGACTAATACTACGTTAGGTATTTTTACGTCAAGGTTAAACGAGTAAAATAAATTTACGCGAACTTTTTTCTTTCATATCCTTCATTTAATGGTAAACAGAACTGGAATAATAATAGATAGAGAAGTAATTAACCCGGGCTATGTCGTTGCAGGAATTCCTCAAGCAGAAAGTTCTTTTTTTAGGCTTTTGTATCATCATTCCGCAAAACTATTGTTCTCAACATTTATCTGTCTGTTTACTCATAAAATACAAAAAAACTTATGCCAGAGTATCAAAAAATTTTAAATTCATCTAAATGTGTAAAATATTAAAGTATAATAAAGTACATAAATAATGTAAGTGTACTTCTGTTTAAAATATAATTCTCGAAAATTGTTGTTAGACTCTAATCTACGATTAATCTGGATGACATGAGGTAATACAAATACTCATTACTGTCATTTTAAAAAATCTGATGTGGACACTACATGACTTCCTTGTACGCCTATTAAATTACATATACACATTTTTAGAAGTACGTAAAATTTTATTTCATTAATAACTTCAGATTTTTTTTCATATGTATATATTTTTTTTGGTCAGGTGATTTTAGAGTAATTAACTCAGCTTCAAATAATGGACAGGCAGGAGTTGGTTCCATAATGAACAAGAAGATAGGGAAGAGAGTAGAATATTTCAAAACGTTTAGCGATAGAATCATTGTAATAAGGATAAAATCAAAACCTAAACCGACAGCGATTGTTAACGTCTATACGACTACAAGCGCCCATGATGATGATGAGGTAGACTGTGTATACGAAGCAATTAAACAAGTAAAAGGAGATGAAAATTTAATAATAGTTGGAGATTGGAATGCAAGCATTGGAAAAGGCAAGGAAGGAAATATAGTGGGTGAATACGGGCTGGGCAAAAGGAATGAAAGAGGGGACCGACTTATAGAGTTTTGCACGAAGTATAATTTAGTAATTGCCAACACCCAATTTAAAAATCCTAATAGAAGAATATACACATGGAAAAAGCCAGGCGATACTGCAAGGTATCAGATAGATTATATCATGGTTAAGCAAAGATTTAGAAATCAACTCGTTGACGGCAAAACATACCCTGGAGCAGACATTGATAGCGACCATAATTTGGTGATAATGAAATGTAGATTGGGGTTTAAAAACCTGAAGAAAAGTTGTCAGATGAATCGGTGGAATTTAGAGAAGCTTGAGGAAGAGGAGGTAAAGAAGATTTTTGAGGAGGACATCGCAAGAGGTCTGAGTAAAAAAGATAAGGTAGAAAATGTAGAAGAAGAATGGGAGAATGTTAAAAACGAAATTCTTAAATCAGGAGAAGCAAACTTAGGCGGTATAAAGAGAACCGGTAGAAAACCTTGGGTTTCAGACGATATATTGCAGCTGATGGATGAACGTAGAAAATATAAGAATGCTAATGATGAAGAAAGTAAAAGGAACTATCGGCAATTAAGAAATGCTATAAACAGGAAGTGCAAACTGGCGAAAGAAGAGTGGATTAAAGAAAAGTGTACAGAAGTGGAAAGAGAAATGAACATTGGTAAAATAGACGGAGCATACAGGAAAGTTAAGGAAAATTTTGGGGTACATAAATTAAAATCTAATAATGTGTTAAACAAAGATGGTACACCAATACGTAATACGAAAGGTAAAGTCGATAGATGGTTGGAATATATTGAAGAGTTATACGGAGGAAATGAATTAGAAAATGGCGTTATAGAGGAAGAAGAGGAAGTTGAGGAGGATGAAATGGGAGAAACAATAGTGAGATCTGAATTTAAGAGAGCATTAAAAGATTTAAATGGCAGAAAGGCTCCTGGAATAGACGGAATACCTGTAGAATTACAGTGCAGTGCAGGTGAGGAAGCGATTGATAGATTATACAAACTGGTGTGTAATATTTATGAAAAAGGGGAATTTCCGTCAGACTTCAAAAAAAGTGTTATTGTCATGATACCAAAGAAAGCAGGGGCAGATAAATGTGAAGAATACAGAACAATTAGTTTAACTAGTCATGCATCAAAAATCTTAACTAGAATTCTATACAGAAGAATTGAGAGGAGAGTGGAGGAAGGGTTAGGAGAAGACCAATTTGGTTTCAGGAAAAGTATAGGGACAAGGGAAGCAATTTTAAGCCTCAGATTAATAGTAGAAGGAAGATTAAAGAAAAAAAACCAACATACTTGGCGTTTATAGACCTAGAAAAGGCATTCGATAACGTAGACTGGTATAAAATGTTCAGCATTTTAAAAAAGTTAGGGTTGAAATACAGAGATAGAAGAACAATTGCTAACATGTACAGGAACCAAACAGCAACGGTAACAATTGATGAACATAAGAAAGAAGCCGTAATAAGAAAGGGAGTCCGACGAGGATGTTCCCTGTCTCCGTTACTTTTTAATCTTTACATGGAACTAGCAGTTAATGATGTTAAAGAACAATTTAGATTCGGAGTAACAGTACAAGGTGAAAAGATAAAGATGCTACGATTTGCCGATGATATAGTAATTCTAGCCGAGAGTAAAAAGGATTTAGATGAAACAATGAACGGCGTAGATGAAGTCCTACGCAAGAACTATCGCGTGAAAATAAACAAGAACAAAACAAAAGTAATGAAATGTAGTAGAAATAACAAAGATGGACCGCTGAATGTGAAAATAGGAGGAGAAAAGATTATGGAGGTAGAAGAATTTTGTTATTTGGTAAGTAGAATTACTAAAGATGGACGAAGCAGGAGCGATATAAAATGTCGAATAGCCCAAGCTAAACGAGCCTTCAGTAAGAAATATAATTTCTTTGCATCAAAAATTAATTTAAATGTCAGGAAAAGAGATTTTTAAAAGTATATGTTTGGAGTGTCGCTTTATATGGAAGTGAAACTTGGACGATCGGAGTATCTGAGAAGAAAAGCTTTTGAAATGCGGTGCTATAGGAGAATGTTAAAAATCAGATCGGTGGATAAAATGACAAATGAAGAGGTATTGCGGCAAATAGATGAAGAAAGAAGCATTTGGAAAAATATAGTTAAAAGAAGAGACAGACTTATTGGCCACATACTATGGCATCCTGAAATAGTCGCTTTAATATTGGAAGGACAGGTAGAAGGGAAAAATTGTGTACGCAGGCCACGTTTGGAATATGAAAAACAAATTGTTAGGGATGTAGGATGTAGAGGGTATACTGAAATGAAACGACTAGCACTAGATAGAGAATCTTGGAGAGCTGCATCAAACCAGTCAAATGACTGAAGACAAAAAAAAAATATATTTTTTTTAATTGTTATTACTGAATTATTATTAATTTAAATTTGTTTTTACTTTCAGAGGTTAATAACAATAAATAAATCAATGTATTTAAATTAAAATAAGAAAAGTTAAAAAAAAGGAGATGATGCCGGATTTTAACCGATGTGCCTTTAAATCTTTCTTTTAACATCCAAATATTTCAATAATTAAATTTTCATTTGGCTATAACTGTGGAACCATCGAAAATACTCGGAAGTATCACTTATATCGTTGAAAAGCTCTCAATGAGGGCTTATTACTGCAGTTAAGAAAAAGTCCAAAACCCAATTTTGTTTTTGGATTTTGAGCTTTTTTGGACACTTTTGGTCCAGTCGATTGCAATCAAAAGGGTAGGTGTACAACTAGATGTTATAACAGTCCTATTCTAAATTTCAACATCCTACCGCTAATCGTTTTTGAGTTATGCGAGATACATACGTACGTACAGACCTCACACCGAAACTAGTCAAAATGGATTCAAGGATAATCAAAATGGATATTTCCATTAAAATCTGAAAACCGAACTGTTTCACGATCACAATACTACCTTTAATTAAGGGAAAGTAAACAATTATACTTCCTTTAAGGAAAGTAGAAAATGATTCCCCAGTAATAGAAATGAGCCCCGAATAAATAAACCATTATTAATTATTCTTCTTATGCTATTTATTTAATCTTTAAAAAAGTCAAGCTGCTGAAGTCGCGTTTTGGGAAAGACCTAAAACTGTGGGTTGTTTCTGATGCTCGGCTTACACACACATACACAACGTAATTTAAAATATTTTTCATTTTATTTAAATATAATATTTTTTTCCGTTTATTTAATTCAATGATTCTAACTAAAGCGCGCGCGCATACCGTATTTAATTCGCATGGGTGTGGCGGTACTAGCGGCAACGGTCGGTGCTACCTAAATTAATGAAATTTTACAACTTACATAAAAAAAATTTCGCTTGTACGGTCAGCAAACTAGTGTTTCCGCGGGACTTAACGCATTAGGTACCGAGTCAACTGGGCGATCGAGTTCAAGACCCAGCCAGACGGAGTTATTTTTTTTGTTTTACAGTTTAAGCATTATTCATTTATTTAATTCTACCGTTCACCTGTGCAACACAGCAGCCAAGTTCAGAGCATTCTTTGATTTGGGGTTGCGATTTTGCAAAACTATTTTTTTTTGTAAATATTGTTATTTTTCAATAGTTAACAATTGTGCCTAAAAAAATTATAATGTCAATTTGGCGAAATCTCGAGATACTGAGGGTAACTTGCTCTGCAGTCTCATTCCCTTGATCTTTTAAGTTGAAGATTTAATGGCATCAGTGCTGCCCCACATGTAAAAGGGATCTGATCAAGTTTAGTCAAAAACGGTCGAGTAGTTCTGGAGATATAAGGTGATTTAGAGGTCAACACCGAACACACATAGGTACATACGAATATCCGGAAAATTGTCATCTCGTTTTTTGGGTTCCTTAGGTGTTAGAACGTCAAGATCTGGTGAAAATCACATATGGTCAAATTGGGCCGATTACAATACTTTCCCTTCTAAAGCTGTAGTTTTGCTATAGTGCTAGATGGGAAGACCCACCGGGTTGGTGTAGTGATTAACGCGTCTTCCCAAATCAGCTGATTTGGAAAGTCGAGAGTTTCAGCGTTCAAGTCCTAGTAAAGCCAGATATTTTTACACGGATTTGAATACTAGATCGTGGATACCGGTGTTCTTTGGTGGTTGGGTTTCAATTAACCACACATCTCAGGAACGGTCGAACTGAGAATGTACAAGACTATACTTCATTTACACTCATACATATCCTCATTCATCCTCTTAAGAATTATCTAAACGGTAGTTACCGGAGGCTAAACAGGAAAAAGATAGAAAGTGCTAGAGGGGAAAGTAAAAGGTATAATTAAAGAAAAACGTAATACATTAAAAGTTATTTCCAATACTTTTAACATTTATTCTCGGCCCGATTGGCCGAGAAAGCTATTTTCTAGCTATTGAGGGCTTAACCCTCGATTAAAACATCGTCTAAACAAAAAAAAAAACATGAAGTGAAACATTAAAGCACATACGAGTAAGAAAAAGTAAAAACACGTTTGTAAAAAATTGATTCTACTTTACTGATTCTAAAATTTTGAGATACAGGACCCATAGTGACTATTTCTCTACCCCCTCGAATGATTTTGACCAAATTAAATGATCCATATTCAAAGGTCATTATATAAAATCTTATTACAAAATTGGTAAATACATAGTGAAGAAACAAAGAAAAACGATAACTGTCCAAAAAAAGGAAAAAAAGATTAGGAACATTATTCACCATCCGTAAATGAAATTTTCCAATTACAAAATCAAAGTGTAACATTAATGAAATGGAATCATCTAATTAGTGCAAGAATGTGATTTGTGCAATGAAAAAGACAATGAAAAAAGTACCTACACCAGAGTAAAATTTCAAGTTACGGAACCATAGGTCCGTGAACTCTCTGCCCCCTTCATCGATTGTGACATATAAATTAGATGCCACAAATGCCCATTCGAAAAAAAAATCATTGTCCCAAATTTCATCCAAATCGTATCAAACAAAGAGCAAGGTAACCATCCTTCCAGAATTTTTCAATGCTAAAATTGTGTTTTTGGGGATCATGAAATGTCAAGATCTGCAAAATCCCTGATAGACACAATTTTACCTGATTAGCAAACTTTCTCTTATATAGTATTCTGTAGCCTGGAAATTATAATTATATACACACACACACATATATAATATATATATATATATATATATATACACACACACACACACAAGGTCTGTTCAAAAAATAACCGAACCTTTTTAAATCCGCGCCAGTAGAGATATTTAGTGACACGCGGTTGACAGTATTGTGTTAGGCGTAACCTCCCCTATAGGCACATGTTCTTGAATTGGTATCTCGTTTAGTTTCCGTGTTATTGTTATTTGAGTGCAACGTTTTTAAGTGTTAGTAACGATTTTTGTAATGTGCGATTTTCGGGAGCAACGATACAACGTTAAATTATGCGTGAGACTGGGAAAAACTTTCACAGAAACTATTCAAGTTTTGAAAAAAGATTACGGAGATAATGTTCTGGGTAGTACGCAGTGCTGCGAATGGTTTTCACGATTTAAAAGTTGTCTGCAGTTAATTAAAGATGACCCTCGACCAAGAAGGCCTTCGACTTAAACTGATGACACCCACGTTCAGAAAATCAACGATCTGGTCCTTACAAATCGCCGATTGTCAGTCAGAGAAACTTGCAGAAAGGGCTATCATCTCGATTCGATCATGTCGTGACATTTTGACTGAAAAATTGAATATGCATCGAGTTGCAGTAACGTTTGTTCCTCGTCTGATGACCGAAAAGCAGAAAGAATATCGAGTGGAAAATTGCCGGCAACTTCTTCAACAAGCCGATGACGATGAAACATTCACGCAAAGGGTCGTAATGGGAGAAAGAAATGGCCGTATGGGCGAAAGCTGGATTCACGGCCAAGACATTGAGACAAAAGTCAATCATCAAAAAATCGCGCATTATTAAAATCGCTACTAACACTTGTACTCAAATACCAATAACACGAAAACTAAACGAGATATCAACAATCCAAGAACATGTGGCTACAGAAGAGGTTATACGGAACACAATGCTGCCAATCGTACATCAATAAATATCTCTGTCGACGCGTAATTAAAAAATTGAAGTATTTTTTGAAGAGACTCGTGTGTGTATGTGTGTGTATATATAATGCGATACATCTGCTTCGTAAAATTTTACATTACATTGATTAAACTCGAGTACATTTTAATTTATGTTAGATTCCGTAAACAATGGTTGTAAGCAGTATAACACTCAGTCATCCCTTGGCTCGGAAAGTTTCAGGAATAATAAATACACCATACCAAATTTATAAGGGAAAAATTAGGAGTCATATACTTTCTCTAAAAATTTTTTAGTGTAATATCGTGTGTTTCAGAAAGAATATCGGGGTTTTAAAGTTACCTAATATTCATTTACTTACATTGATAAATTGTACATGAAATGAAAGAGCAACTCAACAGTTTTTGCTATAACTGTTCAATGTGAACATCAATAGTCACATGCAACATATCCAGCCAATAGGAGAGTTCATCCCATAGTTTAATCAGCAAGTCTGAAATAAATGATGCGACAGCTGCTTCCTGTGTCTCAAGTCGGGTAGGTCAACTGCTAACGGTATTATATACACGTGATCCTTTATAAACCTACAAGAAAAAAAATCACACTGGATCAGATGGGGCAAACGTGGAGGCCACGGGGAACAAGCCCTGTCATCTGGTATCCGGTGACAAAACCAGAAGTCGAGGGAGAATTCCATTCAACTGATCACGTACAGCGTTATGCCAGTGAGTAGACCCACCATCTTGCTGCCAAATAAAGACCTACAGTTCACATTACAGTTGAGGAAAAAGCGATATTTGTTGCATATCAAGACAGTTCGTTCCAGACAAACTTGCTTTCGTGAAAAAGAACGGCCCGTAAACTTCCGGTTGGGATATGACACAAAAATATTCTGTTTTGTAACTTCAAACGGAACTTTTTTGAACGGTAATTAGCAGATTTACACTTTGTAAACTGCGAAATACGGAACGTTTTTTTATGGCGGGAGATCGCCATCTTTGCTGTGAACGCTTTCAAGCAGAAAGTACAGGAAACAGTTTATGAGTTTTAGCACGACAAAAACTGTTTGAGTCGCTCTTTTATTTTATGTAAAATTAATCAACGTACATGAAAATTGAGAAATATTACATAGCTTTAAAACCTCGACATTAATTTTGAAATCTTTATAGTATCATTACTCTAAGAGAAAGCAACTATAACTAGTGTCCGTATAAGCTACTTAAGATTCTTTGCACGAGTCATTACTAACATAAGAAAGAATGAGATAGTGTTAATTAACAAATTCATGTAGCCCTAAATATATATATATATATATATATACATATATACACTGTCTCGGTAATGTAGAGAAAATTATCCTGTTAAAAATAACAATAAAAATTGAATAAATTTATTGAAGATTCTATTTTTAATACTTCTAAATACACTGCACTATAAAAGAGGGGAAAATAAAATATTCTAATAAATATAAGCTAATAATAAAACCAAAATAATTATTCAATAAAATATAATGTCTTTACACATTGAAACATAAGTTACAAGGCCTATAATTTTGAATATAAAACAAAAAAAGAAAATCTAAAGAAGTTACTATGAAAACATTTATCGCCTAACATTATTACATCAATACAATTTGAATAACTGAAAGAACATAAAAAAATGAACAAAAAAACTCCTCCTTCTTTCTGCTTTAGTCACGCAAATATACTTTTTTTTACATGCATCAATAAATTATATGAATGTTTTCAGTTTTAATAATTTAAATTCTTATAAATTAGGATTTACTTATGTAAATCCTAATTTATGACATATTGTTTTTAATATTTAAACTGACTGAAACTATAATGTTAAGTGGTGTTATTAAAATATTAGAGCTTTCGTGACTAATGAACCTTCAGAATACAAATTCATAAAAATTATATCACACATTATTGTTATATTTCTTTTAATTTTTTTTTACATTTTTTTTTCGAAAGGGAATGAAAGTAAATACCAGGAATAAATACAGTTTAATAAATTAAATAGTATTTCAAATTAAGTACGGATGGACCCAGTATTTCAAATTGTTGGTAAGGCTGAAAGAAGTTCTTGTTTCTAACGTAATTTAACTGAATAAAAACAAGATTCTCAAATCAATTTCTCTGATGTTTATTATAATTATTTAACCGGTTTTGACGGTTCTTTCAAAAAAGAATTAATTTAGCCAGCATAAAGTGTCATTATACCTGCCTGTGAGGTGTTTGTTTATGTGATTGACTTTGATGTGATGTGTGGAGTGTGAGACGTGAGATATGTATTCTGACTGAGATTTGGATGTCGTGGAGTGTTTGGTGAGATTTTAGTTTGATGTTTGGTATTTTGTGGGTGTGAGGTCGGTGTTTTTGTTGACTGTGGTACCTTAATGTGTGTGAGGATGTACTCCCCCTTTTTGAAATAATGCACACCATCTACCAAGAAGGGACGGTAGCCAGGGGTGGAGGTTTAGTCGATAGTACTCAGGAACACATACGCATTTAATAACATCTTGCGGAATCTGTTAGCGAGCCCGACACTGCTCAGGCGCCCGTAAATTGGGTTCCTTTACATCTTAAAAATAAAAAAAGTGTCAATTATACATGGTTAAATACGTATAGTTCCAAATCCTTTATAATATAAATACTTAATTTATTTTTAAGGTCTATTATTGCTGTTATTTTCCTTTTTGTTATTTAATATATTACGTCAACCTTTTACACACAGATAATACATCACATTAAATTACATATAATTGAAATAAATTTTGATAATACATACATATATATAAATAAAACAAAAAAAAATCCTTGCCTTTGAATTTAAAACTAAAGTAATGGCAATAGAACGCATCCTCAGATTAAGGAGAGAAGAAAGACCAATAATATGATAATCAGCTATAAATAAAGAAGAGTTCGAATAAGCTGTTCAGGATAGCCTGTTCTGTCCACGACTGACTGCGTATACAGTACTTGTACCTGTCGATGCGGTAAATAACTATCCAAGAGAGGAGAGAAGAGATAAATCTAAAAAATAAAATACCAATTGAACTGTTCAACGTACTAGGAGAGAAAGGAGAATTGTTATTACTGGATCTATGCAATGGAATACTTGAAGAAGGAAAGTGGCCGGAGGACTTCCGGGATACAATAATGCTACTAATAGAAAAGAAAAGAAAAGAAATACAAAAAAGTTTGATGAACATAAAATATGCAGCTGAGCTATTATTAACGGTTCTAAGTAAGAGCAAATAGAATTAATTGCATAGCATTATTAAAGAAGCACAATATGGGTTTAGAAGAAGAAGACACTGTTGGAACAAGGGACTCTATAAGGCTGCTTAGTGTAACAGGTGAGAGATACATGGAAAGGAGGCGGAG
The DNA here is from genome assembly GCF_047948215.1 of Lycorma delicatula. Lineage (NCBI taxonomy): Eukaryota > Metazoa > Arthropoda > Insecta > Hemiptera > Fulgoridae > Lycorma > Lycorma delicatula. The sequence goes on from NC_134461.1 coordinate 16,716,303, forward strand.
CGTGTATGAAGCATTTGTCTTCCTAAAAAAGGCATTTGACAAAATTAGATGGATAAATTACTGCTAATTTCGGAAAGGAAGGGAGTTGACTGAAAAGAGAGGCAGCTAATAAAAGATCTATAACCAGAGAATAGAAGTAAAAGTAGGAGACGAAATGACAGAAAGAATAGTGATTGGAAAGGAAGTGAGGCAGGGATGCTGCATGTCATCAACACTGTTTACGAGTAGTACGATATATATCTGAAAGAAATAAAATGCTGTCTGAATGGAAAAAAGGGATTAAATATCGGGAAAAGAAGAATCCCGATTCTTCAGAAATAATTTTTCTTGAGGAAAAGGAAGAAACGGGGGGTTTGCTGATGACATAGCGGTACTGATGCAGAGCCCAAGTAAATTAAATGAAATGCTTCATGACTTATATGAAGCTTGCGAAAGCCAGGGATGAGGATCAACAAAAAGAAGAGAAAATGTATGGTATTAGGTGGAAAAGAAAAGAGGATTGAGATTAAGATAGGAAACGAAGTTTTAGGGCAGGTAGAAATTGCATTACTTAAGGAGCTTTATAACCGATGACCTGACTTACACGGTAGAAATTTTATAGAAAAACATCATGAAGTAAGCGGGAATTTAATAAGAAGGCAAGACTGCTGAGTAGAAAGTTAAATTTAGCGTTAAGGAAGAGATCAATGAACGAATTGAGGCTTTTGAGATATGGCTGTGGCGCAGAAAGATAAATGTCAAATGGCAAGACCATGTAACAGATGAAGAAGTATAGGGATAATTGAAGAGAACAGAAAAATGCTAAACGTGATTCAATATAGAAAAAAGTACTAGCTAAGACATTGCATGAAATGGGGTTTGTTAGTGCAAACGATAGAATGGTAGGTAAATGGAAGGAAAAGAAGAGATTTCAAATGATGAATGGGATAATACGAGTATAAAAGGGAAAATATGCTGAAACAAAGAGGTTACAAAGGATAGAACAAGATGGACAGTGCCAGCCGCCTGTCCTAATTACAGAAAACTATGAATGATGAAGTAAGTACGTCGATATACATTCCACTCCTTTGATAAAGGTATTAAAAGAAGACTGGCGCTCTTATAAAAATTACTGAAGGTGTCATCTAATTGATGATTGATATGGCTTGAATAAACTTGAAGTACAAGGAACTATTGTAATCGCGAAAAATATTGACTTTCAGATTTCAACGGAAATATCCATATTGACTACATTCGGCGTGACATCTGTACGTAAGTATCTCGCATAACTCAAAAACGATTAGCCGTAGGATGATGAAATTTTGGATTTAGGACTGTTGTAACATCTAGTTGTGCACCTCCCCTTTGGATAGCTATCGACTCGAACAAATGTGTCCAAAAGATATCATAAGTGATACTTATTTTCATCGGTTCCAGTGTTATAGTCAAATGAAATTTTAATTAATGAAATATTTGGATCTTACAAGGAGAAGGCTCATCGTTCCAATCAGACTTCATCTCCTTCTTTGTAACTTTTTTAAATTTAAATATATTGATTTACTAATAATTATTAACCTATGATTATAAAAAAAGTTTTACAATAAATAATTATTGAATAAAAATTTTAAAAAATAAGAAAAATATCAGAAGTTATTAATGAAATAAAATTTTATGTACTTTTCATTTAAAAAAAATGTGTATATGCAATTTAATAGGCGTACAAGGAAGTCATGTGGTGTCCACATCAGATTTTTTAATTGAGGAAAAGGTTTACCAAATATTTTTAGAGGTTATAGTTATTACATCATTTCAATTGTGGACAATAAGTTTCAGGAAAAAAATTTAAATAGTTTTAAAGTGTAACTAAGAATAAATGAGAATAATGGGAAAAGAATAAGAAAATTAAAAATGGACGTACATAATGAAAATTGATAAATAATTGAGAAGATTAGGGGTGAAGAAGAAGTTGATGAAGATGATATGAAAGAGGAAAAATCTTTCTCAGAGCACATCCTACGTAAATATTGTTTTCAACGAAGCATCATAGGTGGGAAAGCAGAAGGAAAGATATGAAGAGGAAGAAAAAGGATTAAAATACGGAAATCTGAAAGGGAAAAGGCTATATAGGTATGAAAGAAGATGTGAAGGTCGAGAAAAAAAAAGATGCAACAATTGAAAACTATTTAAAAGATTCATTTACTAGGTAAAATGTTAAACGATGAAAATTTTTTATATTTCAATAATCTTCTAAAAATTCCAGATGGTTTATAGTATATCAAAATACATTTACAATAAACATATCGGAATGAATTAAATAATTAATACTTACTTATTTATGAACTTCTTGAATATACAATTTACAGATTACTTCTGAAAACTAAATAGAGAGAATACAAAACAAAAAAAGAACCCTCACGCGCACGCACACACACACACACAAAGGCTCACAAATAACTCCAAAATTTGACGCTCCATAAAAATTTTTTTTGTATGAATTAAAATTGAATTTTAATCGTAAACTTTCTCTCAATTTTTTAAATAATGCAAAAATGTTAGATTTAAAATATTCTAATTTTTTAAAAACGTTTTGTTCAGTTTTTTAAATACGTTTCTTTTTAAAAACCACATTAAAAAATCAAATATTTTTATAATAAAAATATTTTTAATTATTTAAAAATTGAAATAAATGTTATTTTTGTGATTTTCCCATTAAATTCAATTTTAGTTCGTATTTTTTAACCTTCTCTGGTTAAAGATAACAGATACATTTTTTTTTCCATACCCCTACTACAGAAATAAAAAATCTGATGCGGGCACCACATGACTTCCTTGTACCCCTATTAAATTACATATACACATTTTTTCTTTTTAAATGAAAAGTATATAAAATTTTATTTCATTAATAACTTTTGATATTTTCTCTTTTATTTATTGATTTATTATTTATCGTAATTTTTTTTTACAATCAGAGGTTAATAATTATTATTAAATCAATAGAAAAAAAAAAGTTGAAAAAAAGGAGATGTGGTGTGATCGAACTTCTGTGCTTTCCACTTCTAAGATCCAGATATTTGATTAATTAAAATTTCATTTGGCTATAACTCTGGAACCAATGAAAGTAAGTATCACTTATGATAAATCGTTGGAAATCTCTCAATGAGAGCTTATTACTGCAGTTAAGGAAAAATCAAAAATCCAAATTTTTTTGGATTTTGGACTTTTTTGGATACTTTTGGTTCAATCGATTGCAATCAGAGAGGGAAGTGCACAACTAGATGTTATGACAATCCTAAATCCAAAATTTCAACATCCCATGGCTAATCGTTTTTGAGTTATGCGAGATACATACGTAAGTACGTACAGACGTCACGCTGAAACTAGTCAAAATAGATTCAGGGTTAGTCAAAATGGATATTTCCGTTGAAATCTGAAGACCGAAATTTTTCGCGATCACAATACTTTCTTTACTTCATAGAAGGATATAAAAAGGTGACTTCTCCAAATTAATAAAATAAAAATTTACCATAAACACATATTTTAGCAACGACCGAGATAAGTGCTGAATAAAAACTTAAAGCCGATCTCCGTGGCTGAGCAGGTAGCGTCTCGGTATTTCGTGCGAAGGTCCCGGGTTCGAATCTCGGTCAGGCATGTCTTCTTTACATACCGCTACCAAATTTTCACCGAGTTAATGACCACAGCTGTTCATACCTGATTTTTCATAACAAAAAAGTTTAAAAAAAGCTTATTAATTTTGATAATTAATGTAATTTTATCTCTTAAAATCAAATAAAGCCATTATTAATTATTATTATTAATTATTTTTATTTATTTAATTCAAATAAATAAGCATGTAACCAGTTATGACGCAAAATCATAACATAAGCAAATAAAAAAGTTAAAAACTTAAAGTTAACAAAATTATTATTCATAAGTTAGCTCTTGAATAGTTACTAAACGTAAATTTATCAAGTATTGTAAATTAGAGGCAAACATACAATGAAAAATATTATTCGCTTTGCTTTTACGAAGAGAAATAAAATTTAATATTATAAATATTTCGCGTTTACTTTCTATAATGTAAAAAAATAGATTCTAATATTCCGCAAGCGATTATTTTATTCATATATATATATATATATATATATAATAGAAGATACTCTCGTGACGTCATAAAATTTCTACCTTAGCTGGCGCCACAACCCAGCTGGGTTACCTAGCTCTGATTCTATTTTAATTATACGCTTTTGCAGCCGCATTAACCGAAGTGGATATCTTCACTTCATGTTAGTCCAGCGAGTTCTTCGGCCTTTTAAAAACACCATTCTAACATTCTGTAACTTAATTCTAACTACAGTAGTAGTATATTACCAGTTATAATATACTATGGAACGTTTCGTATATAAAATATAATGGAATATTAAAAAAAAGAAGAATTATACGCTAGTTTTTTTTTAATTATGTGAAATTTTCAGATTTGTAATTTAATTTCATGAGAATTAATAGTTTTAAAAAATGTGTAAATTAAATCAAATATTGGTTAAATTGTAAAATTATATTTTCCTATGTAATTGATTTTGTATTCGTCTGTTTTGTGAGATTTATATTTCATTTGTATTTGTAATTACCGACTGGATTAATTTTATCAATGAAAATTACAACTTGAAATCGATGACATATTAATCATCAGACTCTTTTAAAAATTAGATTTATTTTATTTTCTAAGGTATTATTGGCAAAATTAACGGTAATTGTAATGAATTAGTCATTTCAATCATGATTTGAATCTAAATGGTTAAAATTTAAATACATTAATGGAAATACAACTTGCTTACGTTATGTATAATAGATCTCCAACTTCATATTATGAATATTATCTATTCTCATAATTAAATTATGGAGATTCGTAATTTTTAGGAAACCTGTTCTTTCCCTATTTTTATTCGGTCTCAATACTTTTAAAAAAAAATCACTCTAGTTTATTCATTATAAATTGAAATTGCACAACTGAAATATGTAATCAGAAAAAGTAACAAAAATTTTTAAAAGCCGTCGGGGGGTGGGGGGGCTCTGAATAGTAATTGTCCTATATTAAAGAGTTCTGAGTAGTAATCATTCGACATTAAAGGGTCCCCGTCTGCATTTAAATATTTACGTTGAAGGACAAAATTTTCTTATCGATGTTTAGATAACCTTGAAAAATGATTCTACAACATTTCTATTTCTACAACTTGAAAAATATATTTAAACAGATTAAAACTATCTGAAATTATATTGGTTACCCATTATTTTATTTTATTAAATACTACATAACGTAGTTCAGTCGTTAATACCTTGTCTTCTTTATCTTTTTTTTTTTTAAGTTCGATTTCTTGTCATTTTTTTGGTTTAATTTTTTATTTTTTTGGCAATCGTGTTTTTTTTCGTTTTATAGTTATTTTTATTATTTAATACTTTTTAGCGATCATCAAGAAAAAATCACGATTCAAAACCTTATGAATATAACGAAATTAAAGGACTGAGCCAATCGAGGGAACTGTAAACATTTAAATTTATTTGTTTAATTGACGTATACCAAACTTTTTTTTTTTTGTCTTCAGTCATTTGACTGGTTTGATGCAGCTCTCCAAGATTCCCTATCTAGTGCTAGTCGTTTCATTTCAGTATACCCTCTACATTCTACTTCCCTAACAATTTGTTTTACATATTCCAAACGTGGCCTGCCTACACAATTTTTCCCTTCTACCTGTCCTTCCAATATTAAAGCGACTATTCCAGGATGCCTTAGTATGTGGCCTATAAGTCTCTCTCTTCTTTTAACTATATTTTTTCAAATGCTTCTTTCTTCATCTATTTGCCGCAATACCTCTTCATTTGTCACTTTATCCACCAGTCTGATTTTTAACATTCTCCTATAGCACCGCATTTCAAAAGCTTCTAATCTTTTCTTCTCAGATACTCCGATCGTCCAAGTTTCAATTCCATATAAAGCGACACTCCAAACATACACTTTCAAAAATCTTTTCCTGACATTTAAATTAATTTTTGATGTAAACAAATTATATTTCTTACTGAAGGCTCGTTTCGCTTGTGCTATTCGGCATTTTAAATCGCTCCTGCTTCGCCCATCTTTAGTAATTCTACTTCCCAAATAACAAAATTCTTCTACCTCCATAATTTTTTCTCCTCCTATTTTCACATTCAGCGGTCCATCTTTGTTATTTCTACTACATTTCATTACTTTTGTTTTGTTCTTGTTTATTTTCACGCGATAGTTCTTGCGTAGGACTTCATCTATGCCGTTCATTGTTTCTTCTAAATCCTTTTTACTCTCGGCTAGAATTACTATATCATCAGCAAATCGTAGCATCTATATCTTTTCACCTTGTACTGTTACTCCGAATCTAAATTGTTCTTTAACATCATTAACTGCTAGTTCCATGTAAAGATTAAAAAGTAACGGAGATAGGGAACATCCTTGTCGGACTCCCTTTCTTATTACGGCTTCTTTCTTATGTTCTTCAATTGTTATTGTTGCTGTTTGGTTCCTGTACATGTTAGCAATTGTTCTTCTATCTCTGTATTTGAACCCTAATTTTTTTAAAATGCTGAACATTTTATTCCAGTCTACATTATCAAAAGCCTTTTCTAGGTCTATAAACGCCAAGTATGTTGATTTGTTTTTCTTTAATCTTCCTTCTACTATTAATCTGAGGCCTAAAATTGCTTCCCTTGTCCCTATACTTTTCCTGAAACCAAATTGGTCTTCTCCTAACACTTCTTCCACTCTCCTCTCAATTCTTCTGTATAAAATTCTAGTTAAGATTTTTGATGCATGACTAGTTAAACTAATTGTTCTGTATTCTTCACATTTATCTGCCCCTGCTTTCTTTGGTATCATAACTATAACACTTTTTTTGAAGTCTGATGGAAATTCCCCATTTTCATAAATATTACACACCAGTTTGTATAATCTATCAATCGCTTCCTCACCTGCACTGCGCAGTAATTCTACAGGTATTCCGTCTATTCCAGGAGCCTTTCTGCCATTTAAATCTTTTAATGCTCTCTTAAATTCAGATCTCAGTATTGTTTCTCCCATTTCATCCTCCTCAACTTCCTCTTCTTCCTCTATAACACCATTTTCTAATTCATTTCCTCCGTATAACTCTTCAATATATTCCACCCATCTATCGACTTTACCTTTCGTATTATATATTGGTGCTACGAAGGCACTGAGTCCCACCTTTAATACACATGAGTGCTTAGATCTACGACAGCTCTATCTAGGTTAGTTCCTTGTAGTTTATGCACCGTCACGGCCCAGCACAATATTACTGTAGCATACGCCGTTCCAATTTGCCCTGTACCCCTAAAGCATCAAATTCGACAATAGTGGGCTCCATCCCCAATCCAATACCAATAGTTTTACCTTTAATCGTTTTGTCATCAAACTCTACAAAGACCGTTTGTAGGAGCTTGCCGGCCTCAAGCTGATCTCGGCGTAACGCAGGCCACTTGATTTTTCCGAGTATCAGTTTTTTTTCTGGTTTGGTTTCATCGTACTTTAGTATTATACTAGCAAATACTCCGTTTGAATTTTGAAAATCGGACGATGTTTGGAGAGATATTATAAGCGCACTCCACTGCAGCTCCAAAAACAGCGCCTCAGGGGCACCCCGTTTGTTACCAATTAATGGTGACGATTGGTTTAGCCTCGTACGTGATGCTCCCATCACCACATCACTCTAGCCTCACTCGCTGTCCCCACAGGAAGCCCGTATAATTTGCCTAAGTTTTTGTTAAAATTTTTTTTATTCTATTCCATTTAACGTAAATTTAATTCTATTATTTTTTGTAATATTATTCATTCGATTGATTTGAAACATTCAGTTCAAACCCGGCTAACACCACAATGATAGAGGGTCACAGTTCACAGTTAATTAATTCAATTCATTAAAGCTTGCGCTTCAAGCGGCAAATCTTAGTTACTACATATATATTAATATATGTATATATAAAACAGATTCAACCTAATCCACCCAAGTACAAATCTGAATAAAATAAAATGATACTCACCTTATTTTTTTCTTCGTAATACTGAGTCGGATGAGACAATTGGAGAGTTTAGCCATTTGTTGTTTGGATTCCAGAAAATTGCTATATGATCCGCACGATGAAAAGTCTCTCGAAGAATTCAATCGCTTGAGAAATCTGTAACTTTAGTTTGGTATACGTCAATTAAATAAATAAGCGCTTATCTTTACAAAAGCGCTTTTGCGGGAACCTGCATCTTCAGTTTTAGATCTTTTCTTTTTTGTAAAATATTTAGTGTTAAAAATTACATATTAAACTCAAAATTAAAATTAAAGTATAATAAATAAAATATATCAAAAATGAAAATTAAACATTTTATTATATGAAGTATAAAAATGTTAAAATTATTAAAATCAAGAATTACATATTAAAATATGACGTCAAATTAAATTAAATAATAAAAATATAATATACTACATGTGTTTTGCAGCCAATACTACCAATACATATATGTATATATATATGTATATGTATATATATAACCTATGACACTTCCGGTAACGTAAGGATTCCAATGCGGGGTCATACATCTAAATCGGTTCAGCCATTTAGCTGCTACGGTGGAACAAACATACATACATACATACATACACTCTAAATACATTGCACACCTTTTTTGGATAGTCGTGTAAAAAAGAGGTGTATTACAAAATATACAAAAGTTTTGGATATTTCCTCCTCTATGAATCATGAGACCTTGCCGTTGGTGAGGGGGCTTGAGTGCTCAGGGATACAGAGTAGCTGGACCGAAGGTGCAACCATATCGGAGAGGTATCTGTTTGAGAGCCAGACTAAGGAATGATTCCTGAAAGAGGGCAGCAGCTCTTTCAGTAGTTGTTAGGGGCGTGAGTCACAATGACTTAAACGGCCATATCAACATCACTCAGTCCTCTGAGTACTGCGCAGCTGAAAGCAATGGATAACTACAGCTGTTTTTTTTTTCCAAGAAATTGTGGCTCTCTGCATTTTCACATAGCAATAATGGAGGCGCCTTCCTTGGTAAAATATTCCGGAGGTAAAATAATCCCTCGTTCTAATCTCCGGGTGGGGACTACTAAGGAAGGGGTCACCAGAAAACTAAAAAATAACATTCTACGAGTCGGAGCATGGAATGTTAGAAGCTTAAAAAAGGTTGGTAGGCTAGAAAATTGAAATGGATAGGATGAATGAATGAATGTGAATGAATGAATGAATGAATGAATGTGGATATAGTAGGAATTAGTGAAGGCAGGCCACGTTTGGAATATGAAAACAAATTGTTAGGGATGTAGGATGTAGAGGGTATACTGAAATGAAACGACTACCACTAGATAGGGAATCTTGGAGAGCTGCATCAAACCAGTCAAATGACTGAAGACAAAAAAAAATGGATATTTACAATGTATTTAATAATTATATTTTAATTTGATTTAATACATTCAACTACAAAACACTTTGAATTATACTTTAAAGGGATTAAAATTAAATACTACGAAAACAACAGTTATATTTTTTTATAAAGCATTTTAATAGCATTTGAGTGCAGATTCAATTTCATAGTGATAATGGCTTTAAAATCTAGTATATTTACTGGATATATTTTAAATTTTAAAAACCTGCAGTTCCCTGTCTGGCTGGCTACCAAGCCATTTCAAATGAAGATTTAAGACTGATAATTTTTAGCGAATTGGCCTTCGCCTACCCAATAACCTATACCCAGGACCTCTCCTGTGTATGGGCTATTGGGTTATATAAAAAAAATTATTCTACTCTTTTCAGTGAAATTTTTAAATACTAGGCCCACAGTGACCGTGACTTTCCACCCACCTTGATGAAAATTAAATACGTTTATTCTGCTCTATTTCTGAAATCGCTCAAATACATAACCTAATAAGTTATATACTAATGAAATTTAATCATCTAATTAGTTAACAATATGACTTTAAGTGCAGAAGTGACGAAATTTTTTTTTTCGTTTTTGTCGTTTTTGGACTATTTTTTGTCTTCAGTCATTTAACTGGTTTGATGCAGCTTTCCAAGATTTCCTATCTAGTGCCAGTCGTTTCATTTCGGTATACCCCCCCTTACATCCTACATCCCTAACAATTTTTTTTACATATTCTAAACGTTGCCTGCCTGTACAATTTTTCTCTTTCCTGTCCCTCTAATATTAAAGCGACTATTACAGGATGCCTTAATATGTGGCCTATCAGTCTGTCTCTTCTTTTAACTATATTTTTCCAAATGTTTCTTTCTTCATCGATTTGCCGCAACACCTCTTCATTTCTTACTTTATCCAGCCATCTGATTTTTAAAATTCTCCTATAGCACCCCATTTCAAAACCTTTTAATCTTTTCTTTTCAGGTACTGCGATCGTCCAAGTTTCACTTCTATAGAAAGCTACGCTCCAAACATATATTTTCAAAAACGTTTACCATATATACATGTACTCAGATAGATGTACCCAACTCATGAGATTAATAACTCTCTGCCATCTTGATCATTGTAGCCAAAAATAAATGACAAAAAATGCTTCATATACAGTAATCATCGTGAGAAATTTCATCTAAATCAGTGTAACCAGTCTATAAAAATTAAGCAAATAAAAACAAAAAAAAAACACAGGCCTAAAAGCATACATTATACGAGAAGTTTTCAATGCTAAAATTGAAAAATGCTAAATTTTTTTAAAATGTTAAATTTGGTTAAAGGAGGATTATAAATTGTCAAGATCTGCAAGAAATCCCAAAATGCAAAATTTGATCTGATAGCTTACTTTCCCACGTACAGTAAATTGTATATCTACTGTACATTAATAATATTTATATCTACCGGGTATCCGTAAAAGGTAAGCCCAAACTCTAGGAAGTATATTGTATTTAATATACTAAAGAAAAAATGTCCAGTGAACATAGGTCCAAAAAAATTATTTTTCAGAAACGGGTTTAAATTTGACAAATCTAATAATAGTGTCTTATTCTACAAAATAAAAAATTTTGAAAACGTCACCTTCAAATATTTCAAACTGGCGGCCATCTTAACTTTTAATCTTCAATATCTTTGTAATAATTTGTTTAATCAAATATTTACTTGTTACAAAATTTATTAAGCATTTTATTTTGAACAAAACGACACCTAATTTGTAAAAATTCGTTGACAAACAATCGAGTTATTTCAGACAATTAACACAGTAGTACGTTTGCGCACCGTAATACAAGCTGATAATTTTTATTAATTTACTATTATTATTTTTTATTAATAATTTTTATTACATTTAATGGAGGAATAAAAACAGTTAGAAAATTATGAGCAAGCATTACGCTACGCAAGCACACTGCCGGGTTAATGGTCCGGAATAATCCGATTGTTTCGCAACATATTTTTTACAAATGATGTGTCATTTTGTTCAAAATAAAATGCTTAATAAATTTTGTAAGAAGTAAAATTTGATCAAATAAATAATTACAAAGATATTGAAGATTAAAAAATGAAGATGGCCGAATTTTGAATTTTTTTAAGGTGACTTTTCAAAATTTTTTTTATAGAATAAAACACTAATCGTAGATTTTTCGTATTTAATTTAAGTAGGTTTACCCGCTCGTGAATGATACTTTTTTTTTTTTGAAAATCACAAAATGGCATCCAGAAGGAAAACAAAGCAAAACTAGAACTTATGTCGATATGAACATAAGATATAACATATAAATGAACATTGTTCATTTTTATGTTCTGAATCAGTATATATCTGAAGTTCAGAGAATACGTCCCGGAACAAGCAGTACAAGCAGTGAAAGCGACTGTACCGTATTTTGTAAGACTACCATCTCTCATTATCAAACCGTAATCGAAACAACAGAAGGACCCTTATTTACACTAACAACCAATTTTATTATTTTAAATTTTTGTTATTACAATATGTTAACAGTATTTTTCCCACCCACTCACACTCAATACCTCTCTTTCACTCACAGTCTGTCCTTCTCTCTAGAAATCATTTTTTTTAAATCTGATGTGGACACCATATAACTTCCTTTTACGTCTATTAAATTACATATACACATTTTTATAATACATAAAATTTTATTTGACTAATAACTTCTGATTTTCTTTCATATTATTTGTTTTTATTGTGATTATTGAATTATTATTTATTGTAAAAATGTTTTTTTACAATCACAGGTTATTAATTATGAATAAATCAATATATTTAAACTAAAAAAAAAAAATATTAAAAAAAAGGAACTGAAGTCGGATCCTAACCGATGTGCCTTTCCCTTGTAAGATCCAAATATTTCATTAATTAAAATTTTATTTGACTGTAACTCTGGAACCGATGAAAATTAGTACCACTTATTATATATCGTTAAAAAGCTCTCAATGAAGGCTTATTTCTGCAGTTAAGAAAAAGTTCAAAATCCAAATTTCCTGGATTTTGGGCTTTTTTGAACATTTTTGATCAAGTCAATTGCAATAAAAAGGGAAGGTGCACAACTAGATGTTACAACAGTCCTAAATGCAAAATTGTAACATCCTACGGCTAATCGTTTTTGAGTTATGCGAGATACATACGTATGTACAGACGTCACACCGAAACTAGTCAAGATGGATTCAAGGATGGTCAAAATGGATATTTCCGCTGAAATCTGAAAACCGAATTTGTTTCCGATTACAATATTTCCTTTACTTCGTGGAAGGAAGTAATAAAAATAAAACCACGAAATTCGGTCTTGGTAGTGATTATAAATTTAAATTTATGTATGTATCCCATACGTATGTACAGACGTCACACCGAAACTAGTCAAAATGGATTCAGGGATGGTCAAAATGTATATTTCTGTTGAAATTTGAAAACCGAAATATTTTGCGTTGACAATACTTCCTTTACTTTGTACAAAGAAGTAAAAATTATTTCCTTTCAAATAAATATTTTGGGTCGTACTGGTACAATCAATACGACCACCACTTACTTCTATTTAACATATTTTTCAAGTGACCGAATTCATTTAACTTGATCTTACACTACTTCTTTCTTTCTTTCTTTCTTTTCCTGTTTAGCCTTCGGTAACTACCGTTTAGATAATTCTTCAGAGGATGAATGAGGATGATATGTATGAGTGTAAATGAAGTGTAGTCTTGTACATTCTCAGTTCGACCATTCCTGAGATGTGTGGTTAATTGAAACCCAACCACCAAAGAACACCGGTATCCACGATCTAGTATTAAAATCTTACACTACTTATCTTTTAATAAAAGTGTAATTAAATTATATGTTCTAAGGAGTACAGTACCCTTCTCATAAATTTTTTGTTACGACAGAAGTGCAAAACGAAAAAAATTATTTTGCAAATTCTTTAGGAAATTAATTTTCTTAAGTCACCGAAATAATTGATATATCTCAGTAAATTGGATATTTAAGTCAGCCAAGCGTAATAAAACTATATCATACAGTTTAACTTTAATCCAAAGCAGTATAATAGAAATATAGTATTTATTTTTATTGCTCGACAAGTTGCGACACGATTTCATGTTTTCTATGTTAAAAAAAAGATCCTATGCGTTTTATATGACTTGAAGTTTTTACACGAAAAATTGATTATTTATGGTACTTAAATAATAATTAAGAATTACTTTTAAGACCTACATTTTGCGTATTATAAATGTACAATAAGAATATAAAGCGATTTATTTATTTATTTAACTTTTATTAACGACTACAAAATATATCAAAACGTTTTCATTTATTTTTCCAACAGTTTTAATACGATCACGGCATTTCGTTCATCGGTCATCAAGAACATTATAGTAAAAGATGCTATCAACTTGTGAAACACCTTGTGGGCCAATAAAACGCTCATTAGTGAGTGACTGAAGTAGAGAGGCCGCCGGTCGGACGGATAGTCGGTTTGGTCGGATGGAGAAGCAAACAGAGTAGGCGCCACTCACTCAGCCACCCATCTTCTAAACTAATGGTAAATGCATCATTATTTTTATTACTACTGAATAAAACTGAAAGTCATCAGAGCCACCCAAATTACATTGATTTTACCCTTCGTGCCGCTTACTGACTTATAATAATAAAATATATATACTATATATAAAAACATCCACCTATTCTAACCGCTAACTATATCGTAACAATTTTTTGCTACGATATAACTTACTGTACACTGTTTAACGAAGTTTTAGGAATCATCAAATAACATTTTAAGGTGAATTTAATGAATTAAGAGAATATCCTGCTTTGGAAAAATACGCTTCATATTTATACATCTTTAATAACACAAAGCAACATGTATGACTGCTTCCCAGAGATTTAGTCCAGCAGAAATAGTTCATGTACAATAAAGATCCATTCCAAAATGTCGAAACGCACTATCCTTTCGATTAAGTGTAGGAGAAAAAATCCTGAATTTTTAAATCGTTCTAACTATTAAAATGTCCAATTTTTAAAAAGCCCATTCAACCAAAATATCCAATATTTATCCTATAAAAGTAGTGTACAAATTGCAATGTAATGTAAATCATTATACAGTGTTATCATAAAAGAATGGTGCGGTTTCAGTAATTCATAGGAAGATTGTAGGGAAACTTCTAGATGTTATATTGGTATCCCTGAAAGCCTCCAACCCAAAAGTTTGTTTATCAGCAGCTGTAACCACAACGTCAGTTCTTGTATTGTTGTTGCGGTGAGTTTAGTGAGTTACTATGTTCTCGGATAAAGACAAAGCAAAGTGTGTTTTATTGATGGCTGAATTAAAATCCGTAATTTTAGTTCAACGTGCGTTTCGACGAGAATTCGGAAGAGATCCACCACACAAAAATAACATTACACGTTGGTTCAAACAGTTTGAAGAAACCGGATCGGTTAAGAAACAGAAATCAGCCGGCAGACCAAGTGTACCAGGCGAAACGGTTGAACTAATTAGACGATCGGCAATTAGAAGTCCTGGGAAGTCCATCTCCCGTCGAAGCGTCGAATTAGGTATTCCAAAATCAACAGTTCACAAAGTTTTATATAAAAAAACTGAAATTACACGCTTATAAAATCCAGACGTTGCAGAAATTGAAACCCGATGATGGTATAAAACGTTACAATTTCGATGTTGAAATGTCGGACAGAATAAGTGAAAACGAATCATTTTTAGACGATATAATTTTTACAGACGAAGCTACATTCCATGCGAATGGATGTTAACAGACACAATTCACGAATATGAGGCTCTGAAAACCCACACGCGATTATTGAGAAACAACACGATTCGCTTAAAGTTAATGTTTGGTGTGGTGCGATGAAAAATCGTGTAATAGGGCCTTTCTTCTTCGCTGAAAAAACAATTAATGGAGTCGCGTATCTTGACATGTTAACCGATTATTGCTTTCCCCAGCCGGATGAACTCGAAAACATTCATCGACTTCATTTCCAACAAGACGGTGCTCCCCCGCACTTCAATGCATCGGTCACGGACGCTTTGAACGAAAAAATTAGAGATCGATGGATAGGCCGGCAAGGACCCGTACTTTGGTCTCCAAGGAGTCCAGACCTGACAGCTTGCGATTTTTTCTTGTGGGGGTACATCAAAAGCGTTGTTTGTTGTTTATACACAAAAAATTCGCGACCTAAACCGCTTAAAAAACAGGATTAATGAATCAATGACAACCGTTAACGAAGAAATGTTAACTAATGTTTTGAGAGAAGTTGAGTATCATTTGGATATTTTTCGAGCGACTAAGGGCGCTATATTGAAATTTATTAATTATGTAAAAAAAAGTTTGAGACGACAAATTTGAAAAATAAAAAACATAAACTGTAAGTAATTCTGCTTTAATTTAAACCACGTTCAAAATCGCACCATTCTTTTATGATAACCCTGTAATTCGTTTGTTAAACAAGAATCATTAACTTTGTCGTAGTTATATTAATATAATATAAATCACTGTATTTCTTACTTTTAACGATACATTATTAATGTTATCATGGTTGTATCATTTTGACCCACCCCCCTTGTAGAGAAGATATCTGCCATGTGACGAACCTGGTTCCCCTCTGTTCCTAGTTCTAATAAGCTTTACCGGAAGTCGTCTAAACCTGATAACAGTCATCACTTTGGCTTTTATTAGGATGCCACCGATACAAATACCTCGACAGACATTTCCATTGGAATATTTACAGAACCTACTATCGCCTTCGTATAGCCTCTTCCAACCACTACCACCTACCATAACTTACAATCCTAACTATCAAATTAACCGATTCGCGGAAGCGGGATCACCGCGCCTTCCTATAAAACCGAAGGTTTTACACAAAAAATCTTCCTATATCTAACTTCAAATAGACTATGCAATCAGTCTTTAATCAACTGAGTCTTTAAACACCAGAAATACTATTCACATACCAACAAAACAAGGGTTGATCGCAAACGAAAATTTTGTCCTACAATTCAATTTACTCAAAGACCTCTTGATTTACTTAAAAAATCAAGAAGCAGTAAAAAAAGCAACACCCAAAAGAATAAAAATTTAAAAAAACTGAAAATAAACATTTACTAACTGTAAAATTACATATTCACAAATTTAATAAGCCTATAATGAAAACATACCCTATTTCTCTCTGCTCTGGTCCGCTTTCGGGAGCGAAATCAATGCCTACATCCTTCCACACCGCAGCTCCATCACAGAATTCACCAGACATCCATCAGATCCTAACAGTTAATGTTTAAGCTAACCGGGGTTCGATACCAAAACGCCTATCTTGATGAAGTGAGCACCCAGGCGAGCCGCTAACCACCCGGTTTGCTATTCTGTCTACATATCTGTGACAGCATCGGACCTCCTCAACCATCCTCCATAGGGCTAAGAATCTAAGGAATCCAGTAAATATGTTCTATTCCCTTTCGGATTTTCAATTAACTTGTAGATCAAAACTATTGATGGAGATCTCCAAAATTATTTAATCAGTTTCATTGAAATTTAGATATGCTGTAATAATGTGTCTAAAGTTGTCCGTGTAAAAATTTGATGAAGATTGACTTTTTTTCTTGTTCTCCCCCGGGCCGGATCCTGAAGTTAAGTATTGCACAGTCCAGGGGAATGTCCTTTACTCTAACGGGCCTCCACGACTCGGCCCGCCGGTCGGATCTCACTTTGCGCCTGCCTCAAACCCCCAGAGTAGGATTCACCAGGCCCGGCTATGCCGTCCCTGGGTCTCCACTCCGAGAGCCGGGACTCGGTCTTTATGCCAATGCTTCTAACAGGAACACTTCGAGTGGGGCATCCCCGCCGGGACTCGGTCTTTTTCGCTCGGGGGAGCGAGAGTCCCCGTGCCTCATCGCTACCGCCTACTCGTGCAAGCACGTGCAAACGGCAGCTCCGCAGAGAGCTGTCCCTCATTCCCGAGCCCCCGGATCCTTCTCCTGAAGAATCCTCGCTACGAACCCTGCGATTGTGTCAAAGCTCTTAGAGCTTCGCAACATGGTGGCGATGATGTTCTCCACGCTGAGCGGTCCGGTAATCGCCGAACATCCCCTGAGCCCCTGTGGACGAACAGATAAGTCGATGAAGATTGGTTAAGTCGTTCTTGACTTACGTTCAATTTAAGATCGACAGCAGATAACATAACCTCAATTTACTAAGCATTTGGCACCGTTGGTATTAATACAATTATATAAATTAAATTTTCACTTACCAACAATTTAAAACGTATAAATCCTAGTACTTTCGGAGCTGTTACTCCATCTTCAGGGATTTTCTAAAAGATTTTAATTTAAATTCAAATCAATAATCGTTTTTAAATTAAACTATTACGCTGATAATAGTTACGTTACTGTCTTATTGACGTACAAATTAATTGTATTCTTGACGTCCGACTATTATGAACATAACAGTTTAATTTAAAAACGATTATTGATTTGAATTTAAATTAGCATCTTTTAGAAAATCCCTGAAGATGGAGTATCAGCTCCAAAAGTACTAGGATTTATACTTTTTAAATTGTTGGTAACTGGAAATTTAATTTACACACAAACCTCAATTTAAAGTTATGTTAACTTTGTACTATATTTTCCATACACGCTTTTGCAGTGTGTTACAGTGGTGAGCGAGTTAAAATTTGGTGCTTTAGTATAGAGTTTATTGGATAATCGAACATATGTAGAGCGCTGTACTCCGAAAATGAGTGTGTTTCTGATTGCGAAATAGTGTAGGTGTCGAAACGAAAAGTCGGTTTTCTTGCGTATAATTGCGCAAGAATTTTTCTTTGTATATACTTTTTGTTTAATTATAATATAACATTTAATAATTGTTATATATATTCTTTAATTAATTTACTATAATTATTTTTTACTAAAAGAAATAAGTCTTTTTTTTATTCTTTTCCATTCGCGAGATATAATGATAGGATTGGTTATTAATAAAAAAAAAAATAAAACTGTTTGGTTTACTGTTATCATGTAAAATGATTCTTGTTTTTGTTTATGAATCTCTTGTTTATTGCTCTTTATTTACACTTTCCTGGAAGAATACATTGTAGATCAATTGCCCGTTTACGAGTATATTTTTTGTATGTAAAGCGATCTTTTTCTATAGAATGGTTACTTGAATTTGTTGTTTTATATTAATTTCCCCACACTTTCCTATGGCAAATAGAGTATTTGAGATGTAAATATAAAAGTAGATTTCTCTTAAACATATGACATTTTATTACGTAACTAGATCTTGTGATGGAATTTGAATAATTAGTTAGGCTAAATATCAGTTGTATTTCAACGAGTTATATGATTTTTGAATATATTCGATTAATTACTACCACTCCGCCAATCTTTATAGCGGAGCAGTAGCGTCTCGGCCTTTCATCTAGAGATTCCGGGTTCGAATCTCGGTCAAGCACGGCATTTTTCATACGGCACAAACTTCCATCATTTCATAATATATCACGCACAAGCATATGTGGCGATATCATAAGAAAAAAAATTGAACGAATCGACTGAATATCATTTCCCCTATTCATTATAAACATCTGGCGTAAGACTTATTATTCTTGAAAAATTCTACTTTATTTCGGGAATGATAAATTGTGCATGTTAGGTTGCATATTATTAAATCTAATTTATATATATAAATTTCATTAGAATATACAAGATAATAATTACAGAATAATTTTTTTCACTTTTACTTTTTATATTTAGTCAAAGAAAAATCGGCCAAAGATCGATGTATTTCTAATATTTAATAAGAATTAGGTGGGAATATGCATGTATAAAAATAAAAAATCAAAATTGGTAGTTTTTCGTTCTCCCCCCCACCCCACGGCACTCAAAAGTTTGCAAGTTTTTCACCTGGAAATAACTAAAAACAACAAAAAATATTATTGGAGAAATAACCAAATATAATCGTTTATATTATCATTCTTATAACCATTTATATTTATCTATTTTATAAATATAATCTAACCAAACTTAACCTACGCTCGCTAACCTTGACTAATTAACAGTAATGTTTTGAATATTTAAATAATAAATTCAGTAATTACTGCTGCAATTATTTTTATTAATTTATTAATTTTTTTGAAAATGCCATGCCTGACCGGGATTCAAACCCTGGATCTCCGGATGAAAGACCACGACGCTACCACTCGCACCACGGAGGCCGACAATTATTTATTATTTAAATAATCAAAAGATTACTGTTAATTAGTCGTGTTTAGAGATCGAAGCGAGCGTAGGTTAAGTTTGGTTGATTATATTTATTATTTATATCTGTAATTATAAGAAATAATGCTTATATTTTTAGTATGTTAATATGGAGAATGTTTAAAATGAATAGTATAAAAAAACATGTTAGTGTATTTTCGGGTTATTTCTGGAACAGGGTTATAGTTAATATCAATATTTCCTGCTATTTTTAAACATGTGTATTCTCACCAAATTCTTATTGGATATTAAAAATACATTGATTTTTTGTCCATCGGTTAAAAAATTAAGTGTTTTTTTTGGGAGGGAGAGAATTCCGAAAAAGATCCTAAAGATTTATTTACAGGTACACTTATAACATATTTTTTAAATATGACATAAATAAAATAAATTCAAGAAATAATTGTAATAGAATCAATAAAAAAAAATTACATTATTTATTATTATATCGATACTTTAAAAAATAATCAGACTTTAAAATATCAGTAACCTAATAATATAAATCGAAAAATTATATACCTCAAAAAATTATATACGAACGTAATTTTTTTAATAAAGATTAAAAAAAAAATAAAAGAAAAGAAAGATTGGAGGATTAAGTTTCCCACGTTCAAAATGATTCTTTAACGTAAAAGAAGATAAGCTATGTATGATAGAAAATAACAGGGAGTTTTGTGGTTAATTTAATATTAGTGTTTTATGAGAAACAAAAAGATGATCATATTGCTTGTTAAGCAACCATTCATTCTTATTTTTTTTATTATTTATAAATCTATCGTGTTTTAAATATATATATATATATTTGTGTGTGTGTGTGTGTGTGCGCGCGCGCGCGCGCGCGCGCGGCAGTATGCACACATGAAATCCTTTCAGTGAATTGTTACAATGAAATAAAAAAAACAAATACTATAAAATAACATCTTTTTTGTGATATAAACATTATAATCATTGACTGATGCGCTTATATTATGAACATTACTAGTATTTATGCATTATATGATACTCATACATCTGCTTAGTGTAGGCTTCTATTCTAAGGTTCGTTGCATGTTGAGAAAAACAATCTCTAGTTAGATAAAAAGTAAACCGCAAAATCACCAATATAATAATAAAATTCGAAAGATTATTACATATATATATATATATATATATATATATATATATATATATATATATATATATATATATTAAAGAGAAAGAGAGAATGAGAGAATGAGTAGGCGAGAGTTTATTGATATATTTATGCTATTTGATAGTTATTTTAGTTTAAAAATCTGCCTCATCAGTCAACAGAAACATTAAAAATAAGTAGGAAAAGGGTTGCTAACTTTCCTAGATATGCCCTAACCGTAACGTAACGCAAGGATAGCGGTAGATTTATATATCTCCCTACTGATCGCAGAACCTGGACAAAGGTCCCTTGCCACTGCATCTTTATTTATCAGGCGGATAATTATTTATTTAATGGCAGATATATATATATATATTTTTTTTAAATTTATTTATGGACGGAATTATTTCCTGCATTCTGATCCTTTAGACTGAGAAGATATTGTTTAACCCACCGGGTTGGTCTAGTTGTGAACGCGTCTTTCCAAATCAGCTGATTTAGAAGTGTAGAGTCTCAGCGTTCAAGTCCTAGTGAAGGATACTTTTCCACGTATTTGAATACTTGATCGTGGATACTTTTGTGGTTGGCCTTCAATTAACCACACATCTCAGGAATGTTCGAACCGAGACTGTACAAGACTACACTTCATTTACACTCATACATATCATCCTCATTCATCCTCCGAAGAATTATCTAAACGGTAATTCCCGGAGGCTAATCAGGAAAAGAAAAAAAAGGGAAGAAATTGTTTGACCGAGGCTGACCTTGGAAGAAGTCGTTATTTTGCTAAGAAGTCAGGTGAATAGACTTCAGAGAAAATTAAACAGATAGAAAAGCATGGTTTCGCCCTATGGCAGGCAAATGGGATGAGATAGAGTGCAGTCGTTACATGCATGATATTTTCTCTAATGATGTTAATTTTCAGGGCGCCTCTTGGGTACACCCGAACATGTATCTGACGCAACTACTTTCAGGGCATGACGCTTTTCGGAACAGACTACAGAAATTCGGCCTGTTAGGACTCTGGTATGCGACCGCAATGCGGATTGTTGGACATTGCTTATCATGATATATGAATGTGCTAGGTATCACTTAATGCGCATAGAGATCATTTGTCGGCTTGATATTATCGGGTCGACACTTGATCTCCGTGTTAATTGGAAAAGCCGGGCCGAATGGGGGTAGTAAAAAGTTTTATAGCATATTTGGTGAAATATAGTATCGCTGAAGGGGTGTGATGTTCTCTTGGACTTTCCTTCTTTGTATTTATGTTTGGTTTTATTGTTATTTTTTTGTTTTCTGTTTGGTTATAATTTTTTTTTTGTTTTTCGTTGATTATGTTAGGTTATATTATTCATTGTGACGTTTCGTTAATGTTTTTCTGTTGCGTTTTATGATTTGTTGTCTGTCAAACTCATTTTTACCATAATATAATTAGGTAATAATAAGTAAAAAGGTAATAATAATTTTGAATATCTCTAAATTTTCATTTCCGACTTTACTAAACGAGATATTCACCAGATTTGAGTTTGCAAATACGCTTCAGATAAATATGTAAAAAGAATTTTCGGATTTTTTGTCAGGGGTGCGAAGGTGAACAGCGCGACAGCTCAACCAACACAGTCCCTGTTATTGTTACTGTACGTGCGACGTGACAGACTGCACCTGCTTCCGGTTACTTGAGTAAAAAATATAAAAAAATTGACTGCGCTGGGAAATGCAAGTAACTATATAGAGTGGGTGAAGCTGCAACGGGAATGTTAGTGAATATATATATATATAAATTGTATTAATCATCGTTAATCAGTCTATGTGTGTATATTATATACTTATAGAGTGATTCACGAAGAATGTTACACTTTCAATACAATATACATATAGATATATTCTATAGTCGAGAGTTCTAAGGTTAAAATCCGTATAAAAGTAACTACTTTTATACGGATTTTAATACTAGATCGTAGATACCGGTGTTCTTCGGTGGTTGGGTTCAATTAAGCATACATCTCAGGAACGGTCGACCTGAGACTGTACAAGAGTACACTTCATTTATATTCATACATATCATCCTCATTCATCCTCTGAAGTAATATTTTACGGTGGTTCCGGAGGCTAAACAAAAAAGAAAGAGGACATGTTCTATTATTGAAAATAAAAAAAAGAGTTCATAAAACATAGGTTCGGAAACGCTTCGTTAAGGATTGTCCGGCGGCGAAAGATTTTACCATGATTTCCGCACTTTCGCGAAAATTAATCCGGACTGTAATTTTTGGGATCCAAATTAAGGAATAATATAGGGGCTTTATTTTAAATCAGAACTAAAAAATTACAAAAAAATAGTTTCCAGAATTATACTTTTAACTATTTTTTGAGAAAATTGCCACAAAAAGCAAAATAATGGGAACGAAAAACATACTATTCTATGTTTAGCGTAACTTTCTTAAATGGATAATAAAAACACAACAGTTTTAAACAATACTTGTGGAGAATTTGATTATAGTAAAATGCAAACGTAAGAATTTCAAAGTTTATTAAATTAAACTTATCAAAATGTGATAAATGTAAAATAAAATATTAATGAACCCCATTCTGTTATAATATGTTAAAAACTGCTTAAACTTAAGTTATACTTTCAGTAACTATATAATAAAGCTGTGGAAATTAAAAGTGCCAATTCATTCTGAAATTTGGTTTAATAATAAAATAATAACTGGTTAACCAGAGTTTTCCTACACAGAATTTTGGTGCTTCACTTAGTCTTGAGTTCGATTCCCGATATTGACTGATTTATTTCATTAGTTTATACGATTCTTCATTTACTCAAGAAAAACAATTTCATTATGGTAAATTATTCATTCGGTATACTATGGTCATAATTAAGGTAAAATTAGCCACGTTTCTATTGATATACTTTCACGTTTATTAAAAATACATTAACTAATTTATAGGTTTTTCAAAAAAAATTGTTTAATAGTATATCTTTGTTTGTAAATCAACAACAATAATAATTAATGTATTTTATTTTAAACTAATATAGAAAGATTGCATAATTTGTTATTACTAGAGATTTTAGGTGTTATTAACTATTAAAATTCAATGTGAAACATAAATGTATATACACAACATATAATGTATAAATGCGTGCGCGCGTAGACACACAGACACACACACACATCCATATATATATATATATATATATGGCGCCTGATAATTTAATTTTAATTTGAGTAAAACAACTATTATTTACACACTAAAAGTACATTGTGAAAGAAATAATTAGTTTTTCTTGTTTTAGCTAATCTAACCTACATGTGAATTTTTTTTAATAGTAGTAA
Organism: Lycorma delicatula; assembly: GCF_047948215.1. Lineage (NCBI taxonomy): Eukaryota > Metazoa > Arthropoda > Insecta > Hemiptera > Fulgoridae > Lycorma > Lycorma delicatula. The sequence goes on from NC_134461.1 coordinate 16,740,489, forward strand.
TTTAGTAAAAAAATATATCAATTTTATTGCAAAAAAAATATTACAACTAAATATATCTATATTTATATATTTATCTCTCTCTCTCTCTCTCTCTCTATATATATATATATATATATATATATATATATATATATATATATATATATATAGGCAAACTTTACACAGTATATGTTTTTGTCAGTTAAAAATAGAAAAACAAGAATTTAAATTTTAAATATAAAGGATAGAATTAAGAAAAAATATCATTTTAAAGGACATTAAAAATTATAACTTAAAATTCTTCGAGTTAACATAACCCTAAACAAAATGGCGGTCATTTAATATTTTCGCATCTAGTTTCAAAATTGATTTAAAGTATATTCTAAGTAGTGTTCTAATACAGAAAAATAGATAATTTTCATTTAGCAGCGTTTGCTAAATATTATTATTTTTTTTTTTTTTAGTGTTAATCTGGTGAGTAACGGTTTGTCGATTCGTGAAGGTACGAGTTCTATTAAAAGAGGAAAAATATGGTATAAAGTGAATGATATGACTATCAACAAAAAAAATTGGCCAAGAAATTCAATAAATGTATATTTGTTTGTTCTAGAAAGGCAACAAATTTTAATAATAAATACATAAGATAACAATCAGTAATTCATAAAAAAAAATAAATAACAAAACGCAGTGATATCTAAACAAAATTACAATGAAATTGTAAACCGTACGGTAAGACTCGCAGATATTATTTCTTCCTCTCAAAAATTTAACAAAACGATACTGATATCAAAAAAGGTAAAACTTCACATTTCTATTATCAAAATCTATTATTACGAGGGTTATTTTTTTCAAGGTCCGATCGGTCACGAAATTAAAACCACTGTGAAAATAACAAATTTTTTATTTGTAACAAGTACTTACATAGTTACGCTATTTCTCTACATAGTCGCCACTCCGATTTAGACATTTGTCGTAGCGTGGTACCAACTTTCCAATACCCTCGTCATAGAACGGAGCCGCCTGTATTTTCAGCCATGTTTCTACGCTGGTCTGCAGCTCGATCTCTGTGCAAAAATGTTGTCCTCCTAGGCAACATTTCATCCTACGCTTATTCTTATTCAAATAAGAATAAGCGGAGAGAAATGTTGACATCAGGGATTGTCTTTCTCCATGACAATGCTCGGCCGCACAATGCAGCTGTAACAAAGAAGCTCCCGCAACGTTTATGTTGGGAAGTGTTTGATCACCCACCGTATAACCCGGGACTTGGCTTCATCCGATTTTCACCTCTTTTATATAAAAGATAAATATGAAAATTGAAGAATAGTTAGGAAATTCCCTTCTCGGCAACATTTTAAAAGGAAAAAAATTTGTTTCTGGATTTTTTCCAAAGTTGAAAGTTTTTATATTCAAATCCTAATAAAGATAAGTTACCTTTATACGCAGACAGCGGATACCGGTTTAGTTTAGTGGGTTAAGGTCAATTAATCTTACATTTTTCAGGAATTGTCGGCCTGATTGTAAAATATTTCATTTCCAAGTGATACATATCACCCTTATTGTTCAGAAGTTGAACAGATAAAAAAGTATCCATTAGGAAAAGAAAATAACGAAATAAACGATTTTGTTTTTCTTCTTTTTCACAAGAAAAATAATTTATTTACTTAACAACAGATATGTTGACATAATTTTTTAAATGATCGATTGTGATGTAAGATTTTTAATTTAATTTTTTTTTAACTGTTGTTTTTTGTTTTATACGTTGTCCTAAACTGTTATTGTCGCGATGTCTGTGGCGTAGCATCTTTCATTAGAAACTGCGTTTTTCGTATATATAGTTTTCATCATAAAGAAAGGCTCTAAATATTCGATGTTACTAAAAGAAACAATTCGATAAAAAATAAATTATATATTCATGTAGTTTTATTGTCGTTTTTGTAGGATTGATTTATCCTAAGAACTAGTACGCTTATGTCTTAAGTTATATATAACAGAACATTTAAAGTAAACTGCATTTTTTTTTTTTTTACTACAAACATCAATTTTAAAATGTTTATCAATTTAGCAATTATTTCTGTTATAACGTAGTTTCTTTTTAATATTACAGAATGAGCATGCATACACAATTGCACTTATAATTGCAATCATATACATATAAAATAACAAAAATGACTGCGGTTAAGTTATTTCCTGCTTTAAGTCTATTATTGAATTGATTAAATATACATTTTAACAAAAAAGCTTAATTAATAATTTTATTTACCACACATTCATTCATTCGTAATAATATAACATCACTCATCCTTTTTTTTTGTATCATTATCGCATTCATTTAATTTCTTCTATTTTATTATCTAAACGGATCTACTAAGTTCATACGACCTTCATATTACTTGCAAAAAAGTATATAAAAGTTTCTATTTTTTAATTAACTTAATTCACTAAATATTTTCATTAATTAGTTTAGTACATACAGTCACTAGGCTTCTCTTTCACACACACACACACACACTCTCTCTCTCTCTCTCCCACCCTCTCACTCTCTCCTCCCTCCCTCATTCACTCTATCTCTCTTTCTCTCTCAACAAGTAGATATGAAAATCATAAATAAAACAAAGTTTTTAGAAGATTTAATTTTACAAATAAAAAAAAAACCATAGAAATATAAATTATGCTAACAAAAGTTTAAATTTGGAATTAGCTAATTTCGGTTTATCGCGAATTTTGAGCTAATCTTCTTTACAAATGCGGATTATTATACTTTTAAGATTCAATAAATAACTAAGATAATCTCCTATAATATATTTTTAAAATTAAACAAAAATTTTATTTTATACAGAAATTAAATCAATTTTTAGTTTTTGTAAAAAATTTTCTTAATTTTATAAATTTAAAATACACTTCCTATAAAAAGGGATATATCCTTCCTGCAATTTCCTGTTTCGTAAAAGGGATAGATAGCTCTAAAATGAGATCTAAAAAATAAAGATTCATAAGTCAATTTTAGTAAACAAAAACAAAAAACATTGCTTACTAACGGTTGGCCAAATCATAAAAATCTGTAAAAATATTTTTAAATCTAGCAAAAGTGTAAACTGATTTTCACAAAATTTTCTTAAAGTATATAATTTCAGCCCTTCTTAAAGAAATTAAAAACTATTATTTTCATTACGACCTTATTTCTTATACATTTATTAATTTATTTTATAGTAAAAAAAAAAAGGTTAATAAAAAGTAAAATAAAAATAGTAATAAGAAAAAAAGTTAAAAAAAAAATTTCAGAACTCATTTTTAGTGGTTGGAAAAATCTATCTGAAAGAAGGAAACCAGAAACGGCTTTTAATCCTGACTACTCCTAAATTAGAGAATTTTTTTTAAGGAATTCTATAACTTGAAACAATTTAAATAAAATATACAGAACACTTACCGAACCCTTGAACAAGAGGTGTGTTACTGCCTAATTGTGACAAGAAGAAAATTGTCCCTTTTTAAGCGACTTTAAAAAAGGAGATTATATATTCGCCCCGTATATTTTTTATTTGTGTTTCTTCGCGCATAATTTTTTCTCTGTTAATCCGATTGAAAATAAATCTTGTTGCAATCAACAAAGTAACTTTTCGCGGTGGTACCGTGATGTTGAAAAAAACCTTTTAGACACAAAAAAAAATCGGTCTGAAAATTGGCAAAAAAGACTTTTTCGCTGTCCGGCGGGTAGGTAAAGAGAATGGGAATTCTGATATTTGTTATGTATGCGTCATGTTAGATGGTGTTATATGGTCTTGTGTAGGGCAGGTAATGTGAGTTTCTGCACAAGATATGTAGCACCGTTAACAAAATCATCAAAAATCAAGATATTTCATCTTAAATCTTTCAGACCCAGTATATATTATAAATATAGTACACAGCATCGGTAGAGATAGTGCGAATCTTATAATTCTATATACGTGCATCACATTACACGGTCTTGATGTCAGTAAAAACAATTATTCATGAATTAACATTTAAATGAACCCACCGGGTTGGTCTAGCGGTAAACTTGTTGTCGTCGACGTCGTAAATTCAAAAGATTTACAAAAGCAAGAACTAATAAAAAAGAAATCATAGGAAAAAAGAGTCTTTATATGAAGAAACTGCAAAAACATTGGTAATAACAATAAATAGTGTGATAGATAGAAATCATCGTATAACTTCTGAGCGTATGACCATCCTGAAGTGTAATTCTTTGTAGTGGTCTGAAAGGATATGGAAAGCTACAAAGTATAGGTTGCACAAGAGTGTTATCGAGAGCATTTTATGGTACAGGTCAGAAGCTTGAAAAATTAGAAAAAGAGATGAGGAAAGGCTGTTAGAGATGGATGTGCTACGCAGGAGTTGTGGAGTTTCTATAATGCGGTGTGTGCGAAATAAGATCAGCACAAGAATCGGGGCAACCGATAAAATGATTGATGTTTTGGAGGGAAGAAGACTAAAATGGTGCGGACATGTTCGGAGAATGGAGAAGTATGGATGGCTTAGCAGAATGTTGATATGGACTCCAGGAGAGAAGATGAAACGTGGACGACTCCAAAGCAGTAGATGTCTGGAGTGATAGAGGGGATGGAGAGAAGAAATGTAGAGAAGGAAAGTTAACGGAATAGAAGAGTTTGGCGTTTGGGATGTGAGAGACGACTTTTATAGCTGTAAACACTCGCCTACTAGGAGGAGAAGGAGTAACAAAAAAATTCAGGAAAAAGTCCAATGACAGACTTCATAAGTACTAATAGGAAAGGAAAGAGAACGCCGCTTATAAAAATGTTAAACGTTGTCTACCCGAATTTAAAGAAAAATAGTAATAAAAATAGTTATTAAAAAAAAATTATAGAAAATATAATGTAAAGGACATTTAAAAGAGCACATATATAATTCATTTGATGTTTTAACGAGTGTTAATATTAAAATACAAATAAAAATATAACAAAATTTCAAAGATAATTTCAATATATATTACAAAAAAGGTGGGAAAGTCATAATTACTAAAATAAGATTTAAGCATAAAAATTTCCAAAATTCGAATTAAAAAATGTTTTAGTTTGATTTTGTTTCTGATGTTAGATTTACGTTGTTGAGTTATTTCTCGTAGCGGTCAATTGTATTTTATTTTATATTTTTTAATCAATTAAAAACCATACACCTAACGTCTCAAAAAATTCCGAACATTGTTTTTAGATATTAATCTGAACAGTGTTTTCAGACCCAAAACTACTGAAAATTTCTTTTAGTATGGTCAGAAAGAGTGAAAATTTGCAATTATTGTTCAAACATTTTTTATCTTTTTTCCCCCCTTTCAAGGTCGAATATCAGAAAATCTAGAAATTTTAGATATTCACAAGAAGATATTACACATTCCAAAATTCATAAAAGTTCATATCTTCATTTGTTACCGAGAAATTCAAAAAATAGTAAATTTTATTTTTACTCCATTTTAACCCTCTAAACTCGGAATTTCAAAAACTCCTTTCTTAGTGAGCAAAACCGTAAGAACAACGTGTATACAAAATTTCATCAATTTATCTTCAGTAGTTTTTGCTAGGCGATAATTATAATTCCGTCACGACATGTTGTTTTATGTATATAGACTAGCTTCGCGTTGTATATGGTACTTGCGTTTCCCGTTGCAACCAGTTTTTTTTTTTTTTATTTTACGTTTTTTCGTGAAATAACCGGAGGTAGGTGCAACCAGTCGCAGGCAGTGCCTGTGTTGATTTCAAATACCCCGTTTGAATTTTGAAAATCGGACGGTGGTTTGCAGAGATATTACCTCATTACAATTCCAGAAATAGCGCCCCAAGGGACCCCGTTTGTTACTAGTTGAATGTGACGATTGGTCTAGCCTTTAACGAGGTACTCGCATACCTGACCACTCTAGCCTCACACATCGTTCCTACCCGTTATTGTGAAATCGAATTTGTTTTAAATTTAATTCTATTAGTTTTGTAATATTATTCATTCGAATCATTCAGTTGAAACCCAGCTCACACGGTGATAGAGACTCACAGTTCATTAATTCAATTCATTGACGTTTGTGCTTCATCCGGTAAATCTCCGCTAATAAGTAAATATTTTTTTCGAGATAAATGCATCTAAAAACCTTCTCAGTTATGCCAAGAAATATGGGTAAAAATTTGGTTGCGACTAATGGAATAGTTTTTTTTTTTTGTTTGTCCCAAAAAAAACCCCTCTTCCTCTTTAATAATAGTAATAATATATACATATATATTACACACACTATCTTTTCATAGTTACAATTACTTTTTAGTTTCCTATGATGTGTTTATGATATAAACATTACGCCAATAAATTATACGAAATAATAATTCAGAATTCAATATGTAATAAAATTATTACTGAAGATGAATTTGATACGAAAAACTAATGATAGGTTTTGTTTTAATATATGGAAGAAATAATCCTACATCGAAAAAAAATAAAAAGCCTTTTTTTATACATTATGATAACGCTCCAAAAATCTGTTGCTTTAAACCTGTATAGTGAACACTATTTTTATTAGCTGTAATAAATCATATAATAGATAATAATTTATGAGAAATAATATTATCTAACTCATTACTATTCGATTATAATGCCAGTTTTAAGATTACCAGTTACAATTCATTTTTTATTTTATTTAATATTTTCAAACTAATAATTTTATATAATTATGTTTAATAAAATTATAATCAAATCATATCATTAAAAATAATCTTTTATCTTATATTTTTCTCAACGAAATGAAAAAAATCTGCAAACAAATAAATTACATAATATAATTCAATCGAATGATTGAAGTTTAAATAGTCTTGGAATATGTATAAAAAAAGTAATAAAAGTTAAATTCTAAGAACAGTATGATTTGTCAAAAATATTTAAGGAAAATAAAAACTATTAAAATACACTTAGAAGGAACATAACCACATAAAAATAATAATAATTGCATTATTTAATCGGTACTAGAATAATAAGTAAAATGGATTTTATTCACAAAAATTTTATATGGTTGTAAAAAAAAAAAATTGGCAGCGGTGGGATTCGAACCCACGCCTCCGAAGAGACTGGTGCCTTAAACCAGCGCCTTAGACCGCTCGGCCACGCTACCGACTTGCAACACTTGCTCAAAAAGTACTATATTAATCTAGCCTTATTTATAAAAATAACTTTAAAAATATAATTTTCAAATAAACTTAAATTGTCATTTATTCCTCAACTATTTTACAATGAAATAATTTTTAAATAAATTGTATCATTATATAATTAGTTACACATTTGACCATAAAATGATGGTTTTATTTTTAAAATATATATATTTTTTTTCTTATTTTTTTGGAACTTCGTTCTCTATTATTTATGTTAGTTTACAATAAAAATTTCAAGTATTGCAGTATTAACTGTAGTTTTTATTATAAGTAGAAAAATTATAATTTATCCTACAATTGTAATAAAATTCTATTTTTTATTTTATACACATATTATTTTTTAAATAAATAATTATATTAATGTTGAAAAAAAAGACTTTGTTTTTTTATATTTCTCTCAACTCGACAATGTGTCAAATTTATTTCCAGAAAATTTACATTTATTTTTAATTGCATTTTCACACATCCGTTTTTATATTTATTCATTATTTTATTAAAGATATTCACATTAAGTGATATTTAATAATCTTCGCATGAAACTTGGATACAGTATATATATAAATTGCGAGAGCAGTTAAAATAATTCTCAACAGTTAAACAGAATTGAAATTTACAAACGTTCTTGACTCGAAACGATTTATTTACCATTACGAGACCACCACAGTCTCAAGCTCCAAGGTAGGTGAACTTAAAAAAGGAAATACAGAACAAAAACTTTCAAAATTTTCGCGTATTTACTTACTTGTACGAAGTAAAGGAAGTATTGTAATCGCGAAAAATTTGGTTTTCAGATTTCAACAGAAATATCGATATTGATCATCCGTGAATCTATTTTGACTAGTTTCGGCGTGATGTTTGTACGTACCTAAGTACGTATCTCGTATAACTTTAAAATGATTAGCTATTGGATGTTGCAATTTTGTATTTAGGACTGTTGTAACATCTATTTGTGCACCTCCCCTTTTGATTTCAATCGACTGAACTAAATCCAAAAAAATTTTGATTTTGGACTTTTTCTTAATTGCAGTAATAAGCCCTCATTGAGAGATTTTCAACGATACATGATAACTAGTACTTTTTTGATTGGTTTCTGTGTTATAACCAAATAAAATTGTAATTAATTGGATCTTACAGGGTAAGGCATATCGGTTCGAATCAGACTTCATCTCCTTTTTCCTTTAATTTAAATATATTAATTTATTAGTAATTATAATAAAATAATTTATTAATATTTTAATGAAATAAAATTTGACGTGATTGTCCACATCAAATTTTTAAATTATTGTTCTGACTAGAAGATTTTTTAAAAAAATCTTCTTATTCATCTAGGATTTATGACCTATTATCTGTTTATAGGGCAAGATTCAGTGAAAATTTTGATATATATAGAAACTGAATATCTAAAGTGGTTCTTGAGTAAAAATCCAAAATTTAATATAGGAAAGATAGAGCGTTCCGTTTCTCCTTTTAATAACTTTAAACAGAAAAAATGTAGGGAAGTAAACATTATTTTAAAGCACATTTTTATCACTTACAATAAAAAAATATTGATTTAAAAAAAACTGGAGAGCAACTAACAAAATTAACCATTTAATTCATTTTGCAGACGTTTCAAAAATGATTTTCAATACCCTTTAAAAAATGTTATGTGGACACCACATGACTTCCTTGTACCCCTATTAAATTACATATACACATTTTATTAAAATGAAAAGCACATAAAACTTTATTTCATTAATAAATTCTGATATTTTTTCATTTTTGTTTTTTTTTTTTTTATTTAGTTATTATTTATCGTAAAAACCTTTTTACAATCACAGAATAATTATTAATAAATCAATGTATCAAATAAAAAAATAAAAAAAATTGAAAAAACAACGAGGCAGTCGGATTCGAACCGATGTAGCTTCCCCTTGTAAGATCCAAATATTTCATTAATTAACCCCTTATCACTTAGCTCTCAATAAATTCTTATTACATCACTTAAGAATAAATCCAAAATCAATTTTTTTTTTTGATTTTGGGCTACTTTGGACATTTTTGGTCAATTCGATTGCAATCAAAAGGGAAAGTGCTTAGTAATTGTTTCAACAGTCTAAATAAAAAATTTTAATATCCTACGGCTAAACGTTTTTGAGTTATGCGAGGTAGATACGTACGTACAGACGTCACGCCGAAACTATTCAAAATGGATTCAGGGATCTTCAAAATAGATATTTTGTTTGAAATCTGAAAACCGAAATTTTTCGTGATCGCAGCCCTTTCTTTACTTCTTACAAGGAAGGAAATAACCGGGCAATAACTAACAAAATTAATCATCTAATATATTTCGCAGCTGTTTTCAAAAATGATTTTCAATACCCTTTAAAGTATTGTTCAACAGTGAAAAACTAGAAAAATTTATTGAAATTTATCAAATTCTTCTACAAAAAAAAAACTATTTATTTTTCGCTATGCGATCATCACAACCTGAAGCCCCCGTTCGAGTTACTCAAAAATCTTAATGGAAAAGGATAGGGTCGTGATAATTTTAATGAACATTGGCTAAAAAAATGTTGCATAAAAAAAATAAAGCCATGATAGGTAAAATAGCAATAACTTCGCAGTTATTTTCAAAGGTAATCTGTAGTACACCCGTAATTCATGGCAAGTTGTTGCATTACGCTTGGTTTTTTTAATATCAAAATTAAATTTAATTAAAAAATGTACAGCTTAGCAAGTATGTTAAAATGATTAAATAATAGCTTTGATAAGAAAAAATGTAGCGGTACTTTAAAGTAGTAAAATGAAAAGTAAAAAAAGAAATTGTCAACTTACTCTTTTCTATCTTAATTTGTTTTTTGTTCAATTTACAAAAAAGTTAATAAAAAAGGTATAAATGTCTTCATGTATAACAATATTTCACATAAGAAAATCTGAACTGATTATTAAACAAAGTTAGGAATTTAAGAGTAAATTATACCTATTCTGTTATAATATGTTATGTTTATATAATATTTTTCATATAGTATAATGTCAAGATATCATATTACAATACGTGTAAAAGAGGCAGCATATGGTCAAAAATTAACAAGTTATATGGCTTCCTTGACTATATACTCATTGAAACTAATCTCGTAATGGTATCAATTTACATATCGTGAACATAACTGAATAGACCTAATTTTTACAAGACGATCACACAGTTCGTTCATCGATAAAAATAGAAAAAGATATACTCATAAATTAAACTCCCCAAAAAATTGTTTGCGGTATTATTAATGAACGAGATTATTCTCGAGGTGGAGAAACGTTTCCTAAGTTATCATTTGTACCGGCTAAGAATTGTTTTTAAGAACTTTAAACTTTAAAATGTCAGTTATCCTAATCAATCTGCTACTAAAAAAAAAACAAATACCGAACACAGATCTTTAAAAATAAAAGGTAATCTACCTTATAATTAAAATTTCATTAATAGATGTACCAATTTAGATATTGATATAAATTAGATTTAGATTGATTTAAAAATAAAGAAATAAATTATAGATTTAAATCGATTTAAAATTTGTTTTTTTGTCTTCAGTCATTTGACTGGTTTGATGCAGCTCTCCAAGATTCCCTATCTAGTGCTAGTCGTTTCATTTCAGTATACCCTCTACATCCTACATTCCCAACAATTTGTTTTACATATTCCAAACGTGGCCTGCCTACACAATTTTTCCCTTCTACCTGTCCTTCCAATTTTAATAAATTTTTCCCTATAAAAATAGGGAATCTTGGAGAGCTGCATCAAACCAGTCAAATGACTGAAGACAAAAAAAAAACATGAAATAAAAACAATAATTTATTTTTAATTATTAAAGATCAATTTATTATAAGCGTGTCATTACACGTGTATTAATCGTATTTTTCATAAATTTTGTTTTTATAAAATAGGCATTTTTAATATTATTACCTTCTATTAAATGCAATGTTTAGCAATTAGCCTGGTGGGTAATAGGTGGGTTTAGCAATTAAGCCTGCTACTCTTCAGGATCTGCGAAATCGAATTCTTACAACAGTGAATTCAATAACCAGGCACCAATTCTTAATAAAAATAATTTGGGCCCGTTGAAAATAATAAACTATTATTTATAAATCTTGATTGTTTCATCCTTGAACGAAGTTAAGAAAGTATTGTAACTGACAAAAATTTCGGTTTTCAGATTTCAACAGGAATTTCAATTTGACCATTCTAGAACCCATTTTGACTATTTTCGGCGTGACGTCTATACGTACGTATATATCTCGCATAACTCAAAAACGATTAGGCGTAGAATGTTTAAATTTTGGATTTAGGACTGTTATAACATCTAATTGTGCACCTCTCCTTTTGATTGCGATCGACTTGACCAAAAGTCTCCAAAAAGCCCAAAATCCATAACATTTGAATTTTGGAGTTTTTTTTAACTGCAGTAATAAGCCCTCATTGAGAAGTTTTCAACAATATATCATAAGTGGTACTAATTTTCATTGGTTCCAGAGTTATAACCACATGAATTTTAATTAATGAAACAATTTGATCTTACAAAGGGAAGGCACAGCGGTTCGAACCAGACTTTATTTCCTTTTTGTTTATTGAAAAGCACATAATTTTTATTTCACTAATAATTTCTGATTTTTGTTCTTATTTTATTTTATTGTTATTATTGAATTATTATTTACTGTAAAACTTTTTTTTTTATAATCAGAGGTTAATAATTATTAATAAATCAATATAATTATATTGAAAATAAAGTTGAAAAAAAGATTTCACCGGTTCTAAGGAGAGGATAAAAAAAATGTCCACCTTAAAGTTAAGAAAAAGTTCAAATTTACTCAATACGATAATGGTTTGGTTGCAAGTGAAATAAGTTTCACATGTTTAGCATACAAGTCCCATCTAAGAAGATGGGACAGTATCAGCAATATTTTGGTCCTCCCTTGCCGTAAGGTTGGTCATATCAAAAATTGTTTCAGACAAAAGTTTTAGTTAATATTTAGAAGACTAACGATCACTCTAAACCGATTTGATACTGTGCCTGTTGAGGGAGGTATGATTCTTGTTTGTCTTCGAAACCCGATTTTTTTAATCCCCTGAACCAATAATTGGTGATATCAAAAAAGTTTACTTAAATAAATTTTAGACCCTTATTCAAAGAATAGTGGGAACTTTAAAGGAATTCAATATTTTACTTAATAAGAAAGTTATAGCGATATTTTGTTTTTTCAAAAAAACCTCCCCATTTCCAATCTCATGGTCCGATTTTGTGCAATAATGAATTCGACCGATATTTTGAGTTGCTATATTCTATGTATCAATTTAAAAGTGATTGACTCAAAATAACGGCAGTTATTGTGTCCTCAAGAAAGTGAAATATATATATATATATATATATATATATAAACTTTTGAGCTGATGGTGGTTTTGGGATCTGGAGGATGTGAAACGTGAAGATATGTCGAAATTTCCCAGAAGTCGAATCATGGTACCCAATATAATAAGTAGCTTTCTTATGAAATATACCTAAAAAAGAGTTCGTTACCTAGGGGTCGAAATCGGAAACTTCTGACCAAGGTTTTAGAAGTTCGCATTTGATTTTCAAATGAGCACATTCTGAGTGCGTTAGACGTGCGGGTGAAAATTTAGTATTTGTATATAGTATAATTTTTTTTTCAAGTTTTTTAATGTTTTTATATATATATATATAATAGCTGACCCGGCAATGCTTCACCATTGCTAGATTTGAGAGTGTATCTATACATATAGATTAAATTAGCACAAATGAAACATTACAAATCTGAACGTTGCGGAACTTTTCAAAATTTAACCTTCTCTTTTCCTAACTACCCATCTTCCCTTTTTCGCACCTTCCCTTCTTTTCTTCTTTCATTTTTCCTTTTCTTTCTATTTCCCTATTTACCTTTACCCTATTTCTCTTTTTCCATTTTTCGCAAAAATATTTGTTTTCACGTAACTAATATATATTCTGAATACGAGCCAAATCGGACCATAAATACAATTTTCCGAAATATCTCGACCGGTCCAAACTAATTCCGAAACTTTCGCGAACCTGCGCACAACTCACCAAAGTTTCATCGCAATCGAAAGAATGGTATAGGAACGGATATAGGACAGACAAACATTCAAATTTATATACTATAAGATATATACATATTTATATAGTCTATGATACTCCCGGTAACGTAAGGATCCCACAACGCGGTGTCATAGATTTAAACTGGTTCAGCCGTTGAGCTGCTACGGTATAATAAACTTAGATATATAAATACACCCTACATACATTATATTCCTTTTCGGGCAGTCGTCTAAAATACGAGTTTTAAAGATTAAAACTCTAATGAAGAAAATATCATTCAAGTACCTTTATACAATGTACACAGCAAGTAAAGAACGTAGTTGTGTTAAGGAATGCCAGCTAACAAAAAACGTTAAAAACTTAATGGAATCGCAAGAATAAAATATAAAAAGTACATCCAAATTTTTTTTTAATTTTATTAAAATTAAAAAAATGTTTACCTGTAACTGAGCCAACAGATAAAATTAAAGGAAAAAAACCGTTAACCTACTTTTATGCGTATTAAGAAAAAGCACAAACGTCATTAACCTACAGCATTTTACCTCTCTTCTTAAGGCTGTCTTCAGCTAACTTATACCTTTTATTTTTTTACTTAAATATGAATTTAATTTTTAGTATATTAAAAGAAACCTTATTACAAAAAAGGGTAAACAATTCGAAAGTATTAATTTTTATTTTTATATACAATAAAAGTTATTTAAACCTGGACAAATTTTTACTTCTTTTTTTTTTTAATATAAGATTCTTAACAGAAATCTTTTTCGTATTATAATATTTGAAATAAACATTTCAGCGCTAACGTTGTCTCTTTATTTTAAAATCATGTTAAAAGATATATAAATAAATAAAAAAGTTAGTCAATAATTAACAACCGACAGATTTTTTTTCACATCGTATAAAAAACTTTTAAGTAGATTAATTTATCTAATCGATAGAAAATGAATAAAATTTAATTAATTTTTGAAAATCATAATAAACCTTAACACCAGCGACGAAACTCGTATTTTGTAAGTGCTGTTTACTATCGAATTTAAAAGAAAAAAAAGATTAATTAAATTATAAACTAGAAACGTTATTAAGAACAGTTACTTCCAAATCTTATAAGTAGATTATTTATAATACAAGTTATAATTCACAATAAATACTTTCAATTATCCAGGATCACATTAACCGGTTAACGAGAAAGCTTTTGGTTTTTTGGGTTTTTTTTACTTCTTTGTACGCAGTAAAGGAAGTATTGTGATTGCGAAATTTTTCGCAATCACAATACAATGGAAATATCCATTTTGTCCATCCCTGAATCCATTTTGACTAGCTTCGCCGTGTTTTATGTACGTATAACGCCGTGTTTTATATCTCGCATAACTCAAAAACCGTAGGATGTTAAAATTTTGGATTTAGGACTGTTGTAACATCTAGTTGTGCACCTCCCCTTTTTATTGCAAACGACTGAACCAAAACTGTCCAAAAAAGTCGAAAATCCAATTTTGTTGGATTTTGGACTTTTTCTTAACTGCTGTAATAAGCCGTCTTTGAGAACTTTTCAACTGGTACTTATTTTCATTGGTTTCAGAGTTGTAGCCAAATGAAATTTTAATTAATGAAATATTTGGATCTTACGAGGGGAAAGCACATCGGTTCAAATCAGACTTCATCTCCCTTTTTATACTTTTTTTTATTTAAATATATTGATTTAATAATAAAATTATTAACCTCTGATTGTAAAAAACAGTTTTACAATAAATAATAATTCAATAAACAAAAAAATGAAAAAATATCAGAAGGTATTAATGAAATAAAATTTTATGTACTTTTTATTTTAAAACAATTTGTTTATATAATACAACTAGCAGACCCGCCAATGCTTCGCTATTGTTAGATTTCAGTATATATATATATATTTATAGA
Organism: Lycorma delicatula; assembly: GCF_047948215.1. Classification (NCBI taxonomy): domain Eukaryota; kingdom Metazoa; phylum Arthropoda; class Insecta; order Hemiptera; family Fulgoridae; genus Lycorma; species Lycorma delicatula. The sequence continues at coordinate 16,755,643 of NC_134461.1, forward strand.
TTAAATGAACATAATTGAAAGTTTGATAAAACATTAAAAAATGAACATTAAAAAACTTAACAAAATTTAACCTGTCACATTTCCCCTGTTTCCCTAAATTTTTCCCCGTGATTCACCCTTTCCCCATTTCCCCCTTTTCTCTTTCTCAGTTTCTCCCTTTTTCCCGTTTTCCCTTATTCCATTTATTCATTTTTTCCCTTGTCCCTTTTTCTCTTTTTCCCGCAGGTAAATCGGTCTAGCAGTTTTTTAGTCATAGCGGACACACATACGAACATTGCCTTTTACAAATATAGAAGAAGAAAGTCTGTTTGTATATTTATTTGTTAGTTTCGTAAATATGTCGACACCGGCGCCACCTAACGAGTATAGTTTTCGCAAAAATATTTATTTTCACGTAACTAATATATATTCTAAATATGAGCCATATCGGACCATATTTGCAATTTTTCGATATATCTCGACCCCCCCAGCCCCATCTAGCAGGTCAATTTTTTGCAGAGGTATTTCTTTCCATGTAAGTAACTCGTATTCTGAATATGAGCCAAATCCGACCTTAAATACAATTTTTCAAAATATCTCGACCCCAGCGCCACCTAGCGGGTCCAAACTAATTTAGAAACCTTCGCAGGCGTGCGCACAAAAACTTACCAAAGTTTCATTGCAATCGGATGAACGGTTTAGGAAGGCATAAGAGACATACAGACAGACAAACATTCATTTTATTATTATTATGCTTTTACGGCCAACATGGGACCACTTAAGTCAATTTTAGTTGGATCTTTTCTGAGAAAAGCGTGTTATTTTACTCTTCCGAGCTGCCCAGTATTTCTTCATCCGTAAACACCCTCTTCGTTGTATTTTGTCGTTTGTCTGTCTTTTGTTTAAATCTAATGCTTTTGTCTTTTAGCTTTGTAATTTTTCCAGTTTTATTCTGTAGGTCGGTCAGGGAAATTCCCAATTCTTTCATATCTTCTCTAATTTCTTTGATCCATCCTGCTTCTAGCTTTTGGAACCACAGCTTTTCAATGATATTTCTTGACGGTCTTGTTTCCGGTATCCTTATGAGATGACCAAAGAATGAGATTCTTTTTTTCCGCATAGTATCAGTAACAGGCTCTATTTCTCGATACACCACCTCATTTGGCACAATCCACCATCGGCCTTCTTTTTGGTGTTTTTTATTGATATACGTTCTGACAATTCTCCTCTCTATTTTCAGAATTTTTTCAATTCGGTTTTTTTGAGTGATTTTGAAAAGGGTCTCGCTTCCGTAGGTGACTTCTGGCTGTACTACAGTTTTATAATGTTTAAGTTTTGTTTTAGCAGAAAGGCTAAAATGGGTATCGGTTAAAGTTAATTTTATCATGTTTTCAAGTTTAGGGTGAAGGCCCAGGTTTCTCAGAATATTCAGCATGGATGGTCGGTGTATACAATCATAGGCCCTTTTAAAGTCGACGAAGGTGATTATTAGTTGTTTTTTCAGTCTTTTATATAAGTCCATCATAAGTTTTAGGGATATTATTTGCTCCGGGCAACCTCTCCATGGCCTAAATCCCCCTTGGAATTCCCCAAGTTCCAGTTCAAACATTCAGACAAACATTCATTTATATATATATGCGTAAAAAGAAGTCATGTGAAGTCCACATCAGATTTTTTTAGTTGACAGAAAAACATTTTTAAGAAATACTATATATTTTCTAATACAAAAAAATTACATTAAAAAACCAAAAATATTATTTAAAAAAAGCTGACAAGAAAATTGTATTAATTTTCTGACATAGGTTATTTATTCTTATATAAAAAGAAAAATAATTTTATATAAAAAAATAATAATTTATTAGTTACTTATATAGTTCGTATAACGAACTGGAAATTATAAAATTTGGAGATTTTATTTTTAAAGGGCTGAACGCTTTGTTTTAAGGCTTAATATTTATCATTTAAAATTCTTCCAGATGGATAATAATTGAAATAAATATAGTATACTATTTATTTCTACTTTATGAGCTATTGGACAAAGTTTTTCCAGTGAACAATGAACGAGAGTTTGACTCTTATTTATTTTCAACTTCATTCTCTATTTTTCCCGTTTGATGGTTACATTTATTAAAAAATGTTTATGTTATGTATGTTAAAATACGGGCTTCGTACAGATTTATGAATTCTTAAGTTCTGTATTCAGGAGAAAACTACGATAAAGAGAGAGAGAGATAGAGAGGGAGATATTTATTACTTCATTATAAAGAACAATGAGACCTGTTTATAAAAAATAAATATTTTGTCTGAATCAAGTTTTTAAATATATCCTAAAAAACCGTTAAAATTTTTAATTGTAAAAAAAAAAGTTCCAACATATTGCATGGCGTTTTTTACATGAAAACAAGAAATCTTACATTAATAAGTAACTTGATTCTACAGTCCGACCTCAAACTTCCCTTCAGCGATGAAATTGCTGGAACCACAATATCCGTTTTTATAAGAAACTTGTCAACCATGAGATTCCTGTTCGGTAAAGCAGTTTACTATCCAGACAATTTCCCAAAATAAAACAACTTTTAACCGGTTTTTATGGTAAATAACCGATCCAGTAAGCGTGTTTAGTAGCAAAAAAATTATTGTAACAATTGATTCGAAGAAAAAATAACCTATCAAAATTTTAGCTGTTATTTTTATATACTTACTCTAATATTAATACATAATCAAAAAAGGATAAGTACAACGAAAAGATTACATATAAATAGAAAAAAAATATTTTTTATATAATCAATAAATCAAGTTTTTTAATAACTAATTAAAATTCTCTAAATAGACTTGTTTATTTTTCACATTTCAGTGTCACTAGTAATTTTATTTACCAGATTTTTTAAAAAGTTATTTTAAATTTCAATAAGTAATGTAGCTTTACCTAATTTATCATTATTATCACAAATATTATTTTTTTTGTTTTCATAATTACAAAATAGGTGACATATCTCTTTATTACATGGCCCTCAGTAATTATCTCTATGTCTCTGGCTTTGTGACATTGTATGTTAGATTACACAATGAATTTTAAAAAAGCTTCTAGATAGAAAACATAATTTTAATTGATGTAAAAAGTATTAATATAAATTAACTAACCATGAAACAAGTTATAAAGTCCAGGATTAAAAATTATAAAAACAAAAAATTTAAAAAAATTAGAAAATAAATTTGTCAAAATTTTTATGACAATTAAAATATAATATAAAAATAAATAGGACCTCTGTATTGCAGGAGGAGCGTCTTAGCTTTTCATCCGTAGGTTCCCGGGTTCGAATCCCGGTCGTTTTACAAACGCTAAAAAATTTCCATTTTATACTCCCACAGTCAAGTTTTGAAATTATATAGTGAATTAATCATCAAACCAAATTTGTAAACTAGTTAATGGTAGTTTAAAAAAATCCCATGTGGACACCACATGACTTCCTTGTACGACTATTAAATTACAAACATACACATTTTTTTGCTGCACTTCATTTTAAGTTTTTTCATTTGAAAGTGAGACACGATCCTCCAATTCTTTAATAAAGTGGACAGTTACACAGTTGCTGAAACTAAAGAACGTGTACACAAATTAAGATCAGTAGAATTATAAAAAACCAAAGAGCGTTTAAATGATTGGCAACAAAAAACAAATAATCGAAATGATGATCATCTCGGATTTAGGGAGAATATTGTCCGACAATATCAGAGGAGTAATGAACTAAAAGATAAGAATTTTTTGCAATTTATTAAAGATCGGGCATGTATGCCTCAGAGTATATGTTGTTTTTGTGAGGGTCTATTTTTCAGTCACTCCTTAGTTAACTGTAATGTAGAGGGATATCTCTATAGTAAAGATCCCTGTGAAATTTCTCTCCTTAAGGTTGGCGAACCTGTGTCGATCATGGCCACGCTAGTAATGTACACACTGCTTGTAGTTTTTAAGTTGTCGCGTTGTAGTACCTTTGATTTCGTGTGAGTTATTACGTTATAAAATGAACAGGAAAATCGATGTTGCCGCCAATTGTTAAATACGTGGATTCATACGATTTTTAAACCATCAAAATTTTAAGCCGGCTGAAATTCATAGGCAGTTAGTTTCTGTGTACGGTGATAATGTAATGAATGAAAGAAACGTCCGAAAATTGTGTGAAAGGTTTAGAAATAAGAGAATTACTGTGCATGATGAAGAACGTTCGGGGAGGCCCTTGATAATCACCGAGGACTTGAAACGCGTCGATGATGAAATCAGAAAAAAATCGCCGCTCAACGATTTTCGACCTGGCCTTTCTTTTACTTTATGTTTCCAGAGTTTTTATTAGTCGCATTTTTCATGACCATTTAAGCTTCAGAAAGGTTTAAGCACTTTGGGTGCCGCACGTCTTAACGGAACGTCAAAAAAAAATCCGAATGGGATCTGCTTTAGAATTTTTGATGCGGTACACATATAAAGGTGATGAGTGTCTTAGTTCAATTGTTGATGAAACATGGATTTCGTATTACACGCAGTCAAGGGGAAAAAAATGGCAGTCAAGGGAATGACGTCATCCTTATTCACCAACCAGACCAACAAAGTTCAAGCCATAGCCATTTGGACGCAGTCTATTGGGATCGGTTTGGTATACTGCGGATTGATTTCATGCAACGTAGGACAACTAACTAAAAATGCAGAAGTGTACAGCGAAACTCTACGTAAGTTACGGCGCACCATTCATAATCGGCGACGTAGGCGGCTGACCGACGGTGTCGTCCTGCTGCACGATAATGCACGTCCACAAGTTGCGGGACAGACACGTAATTTACTGAGAACATTTTGATGGGAAATTTACGATCACCCGCCATAAAGTCCGGACTTAGCTCCTTCTGATTACCATTTTTTGGGAAATTATAAGAATTTTTTACTATTAAGCAATTCGCGGGTGACGATGAACTTAAAAATGCTGTTAATCAGTGGCTAAATGGATTGGCAGCAGAATACGACGAGGGTATATGAAGCTGGTGTATCGCTATGATAAATGTTTTAATTCATGTGGCGATTATATAGAGTAGTAATATAAGGTATGTAGTTTAAGAGAAATAAAAAATATTTATAAAGTTTTCAGAAAAAATTTCTTTACAATGAAACGCTCTTTACTTTAGATTAACCTCTTGTAGATAAAATTAAAGAGAAACACCAGAATAATTAAAAAGAAATTAATCTAAAAAATCCAAAAACAGTACGATTCTAAATTATAATTTTCAATGAATATTAAATAATCAGATGTTTCTCCATCCATTACATATACACATATGTAATAATGCTGGTTAAATTACGTGTACACATTTTTAAAAATACACAAAATTTTATTTCACTAATAACTCCTGATTATTTTTAGATTAAAAAAAAGTTATAAAATACAAATTTAAAAAAAATGAGATGAAGTCTGATCGAACCGATGTGACTTCTCTTGTAAGATCCAAATAATTCATTAATTAAAATTTTATTTGGCTATAAATCTCGAACCAATGAAATAAGAACTACTTATGATATACCGCTGAAAAGCTTTCAATGAGGGCATATTACTGCAGTTAAGAAAAAGCTCAAAATCCATAAGATTTTGGATTTTCGGTTTGAATTTTAGCATAGATACTAGCTGCAGAAACGTGCCGTAGGCACGCCCTCTGCAGCTAGGCCCCCCCCGGGCAGGTTGCCTTGGCGGGTGGCGTCTCGAAGTAGGATTATTAGTTGTCCAAAATTGATTACCTCTTGTGTAAATTTTTTTTTCAATGATGAAAATTGATATAACAAAAGTTACATTAGAAATTCAACTGTAGAAATTGTTAGTAACGAATCGGGATTTTCCGCTTGTGATCGGTACATTTCGGTGCCTACTTTTTGAGTGTAGTTCATTATTTTATAAAGAAAAACAATCACGTTAATAAAAAAATATATTTCGCATATAAATGCGATATATAATAATATAAAAATTATACACCTGATTCATTAGTACAAGACATGTACTAATGAATCGGGATTTTTCGGTAGAGATCGGTACGTTCCGGAGCTATGGAGGGCGTGCACATACATAGAGAATCACACATACAAATGCCCTTTAGTAGGGTAGGATGTGCCAAGCTCAAGAAAATGGAGAACCACTTCACTTCTTATTTACCCCATGGATGAGATCATTTTTGAAAAATATACAAAATAAAAAGAAACTAGTCAGGATGAGATTAGAGGAATTAGAATCTTGACAATTGGATCGGAAAAATCAGAAAGAAACTGGAAACGATAAAGAAGAAGTATGATGAAGTTAATTGATGAGATGAAGATTGGAAACTGTAAGGTGATGAAAAAGAAGACTTGGGACCGAAATGGCTGAAAACAGCGGTGGAGTAAGAAACCTGCTACCAGGCAGACCAGCAAAAGACTCCTCAAAAGAGCTGACCGGTGAGCCGACCTACCATGCTGGATATACAGCCGGTTGGTAGGAAGGCTCGTTAGAGTAACCAGACACTCCTCTGGGTGGAGTTATACCCAACAGTCCGGACCGACCTAGAGGAGTAGAGAGAAAATAAAAAGGCAGACCAGATGATGACTTAACTAATATATACATTACGAATCGTTTTATCATTGATTTCAATCCTATCGATAAATAAATATTCATGAAGTAAGTTAATCGATAGCGAATAAAAACTCTTCAAGATATAACCCCAGAAAACATTAAAAAGCTTTCACTTTTATTAAATAGGACGCTTTTTAATGTAAACTACTAAAACGTTAATATATTTAAATAAAGTATCTGCGGGTTTAACAGTGTTAATAATTGACAAATAGTTGTATGTTGCGTGATACAAATATATAGTGCAAAATATCTTACAAAGAATGGAGACCGTATTAGTTTCAAACACTGATGTTCATATTAGTAAATTATGTAAAGGTCTACCGCCAATATATCGGTAAATACTTGAAAGCGGCATAAATGACCGGCTTAAATTGTATTATTGGGCGTGAAATTAAGGTGTAAAATATGAATGAACGAAAGAAAAATGTGGATACCATAATCGATACAATTATCTAAACAGTAAACAAATATATTACATTTTTTATTGTTTTATTTTTATTCTACATATGCACATATACCCGTTACTTTCATAATCAATTGCTTATGATTATACAATACAAAATTTTCTGTTATAAAATCTTAACGCACGTATTATAAAACCAGAACGTAGTACTGCTTAGATATTAATTTTCCTCGAGCAAAAATGATACTAATCCCCACCACACACAAATATCAGAGACCTATTTCTTGATTATTTAAAGCGACAACAAATCTAATATTACCTTCAGTACTTTGCTAACAATGTCCAACATATTCATATACGACTGTTTATCATTTAATTCGAAACATCTAATTCAAAATTTACTACGCGAGGTTAAGTCAATTTCCCCAAATACTAAAAAGAGCAGTTAACAATATTCTTTTTTTTTTAATTTTAAGACATGTCTAGAACACATTAAAAGGAACGGTTCAAAAAAAGAAAAGAAAAAAGGTCATCCTTCCGATCATATGAATACATGGCAACATTTAACGACTGAATTACTTCTTTTTTACTTCCTAGTACGAAGTAAAGGAAGTATTGTGATCGCGAAAATTTTCTGTTTTCAGATTTCAACGGAAATATCCATTTTGACTAGTTTCGTACGTATGAATCACGTACGAAATGTATCACGCGTACATTTCGCGTGATATGTCTGCACGTACGTATGTATCTCAAAAACTATTAACCGTAGGATGTTGAAATTTTGGATCTAGGACTGTTATAAGATCTAGTTGTGCACCTCCACTTTTGATTACAATCGACTTAACCAAAACTGTACAAAAAAGCCCAAATCCAAAAAAATTGAATTTTTTACTTTTTCTTAACTGCAGTAATACGATCTCATTGAGAGTTTTTTAACGATATGGTAAGTGGTACTTATTTTCACTGGTTCCAGAGTTACAGCCAAATTAAAACATTTTTATTTAATGAAATATTTGGTTCTTACAAGGGGAAGGTATATCGGTTCGAATCAGACTTCATCTCCTTTTTTTCAAATTAAATATATTGGTTTATTAATAATTTATTAACTTCTCATTGTAAAAACAATCTACTATAAATAATAACTCAATAATAACAATAAAAGAAGTATATATATATATATATATATATGAATTAATATCAGAAGTAATTAATGAAATAAAATTTTCTGTACTTTTCATTTTTTTAAATGTATATATGTAATTTAAAAGACGTACAAGGAAGTTATGTGGTATCCACGTCAGATTTTTTTTTCAAATAGAATTTTCTCCCGATTTAAAAAAAAACTGTTTTTGTATTTAATTGACATCTTAAAGTGGTTAAAATTATTTGAATTTAAAAGAGTATCACGTGACAATTATACTCCCTCAATAAAAAATTCTAAGTCATTAAATCAGATGAATATGGTAACGTTCAATTAATTCTTTTTCCTTCTAAGAAAAATCTGAGAAGAAAAGATTAGAAGCTTTTGAAATGCGGTGCTATAGGAGAATGTTAAAAATCAGACGGGTGGATAAAGTGACAAATGAAGAGGTATTGCGGCAAATAGATGAAGAAAGAAGCGTTTGGAAAAATATAGTTAAAAGAAGAGACAGACTTATAGGCCACATACTAAGGCATCCTGGAATAGTCGCTTTAATATTGGAAGCACAGGTAGAAGGAAAAAATTATGTAGGCAGTCCACGTTTGGAATATGTAAAACAAATTGTTAGGGATGTAGGATGTAGAGGGTATACTGAAATGAAACGACTAGCACTAGATAGGGAATCTTGGAGAGCTGCATCAAACCAGTCAAATGACTGAAGACAAAAAAAAGACAAAAGAAAAAACTACGAAAAGTGTGATTTGTTATAGACTCAAACTTGAAGCAAACCTTGAGGAAATAACCCTATCCTACTGCCAAATACAAAGACGGCTGATGTAAGCACAATGTTATTATATGTTGATGTTGGTTTACTTAGCTGATGTAGTTTCGTATTTAAACGACTTAAATGTAATTTTACAAAAACGTGATAAATGTTTGAAGGATGAATTATTATCCTGTATAAATTCATAAACAGATTCAGGCTCAAAATTTTGAAAAATGCTTGCATTGAAGTCTTGATTATTAGCCTTCAAAGCAACATTTTGATATGTTTCCACTCACTTCCGATTATATTGAAAAAAATTTGGATGAAGAAGATACTATTATTTAACACAATTTTGATAGCATAAAAATGCATTTACGCGAGCTAAAAAATTCAATTGTCGGAGACCTTCTCAGAAGATAAAAATGATTTTTGAAGAGATGGGTACTGAATCCATTTAGGGAAAACGTTGTTGCAGCTGTTAAGTTTCCAGCTGAGACTCACAACCAGCTCATAGAAATGTCTGCCAATAAAACCTTACCTCTACAATTCACATCTCAAGATTTAGATACGTTTTGCCTTACTCGTCGAAGTGAATATGAAAATTTTTCCCCAAAAGCATTGAAAATATTAATCCCTTTTGCCAGGTCTGAGTTCTATGAAAAAGGTTTTCATGTATGGCTGCGCTAAAAATTAAATATAGAATCGTCTTTTATCATTTGAAAACTATTTGCTTTTATGTATTTCTAACATAAAACCACGTATGGAGAAACTTCTAAATGAAAAACAAACACACAACCGTGTCATTAATTTATTTTCTTTATATGTGTACTTATAAATTATTATTTTTTTTTTTTTATTATAACGACACAACAACTTTACAATCTGTTCAGCAAGATAATGAACAATAAGTAAATAAGAACTATTTGAACGAACATTAAGTTGCCACAGACCCAGCGTATTTTGACTTAATAATGAAATAGAAGAGCACTCCATACGGCCAGACCATAAAATCATCTAATTGAAATGATAAGGCAAATCGAAAATATTGTTCCTTACAATCTTAAAAAATTTTTGATCGTGTTATACAATAAATTGACCGCCGAATATTCGGGTGCCGATCCAAAAGTATTTCATACCGTAGGCTGACCAGAGAGATTTCCTGTCGAACGATTCGCAACTTAAGTTCATTATATATGAGGCTATAGTTTATGTGCCAGGGTACATATAAATGTACGTAAAATGTTTATAATAAATTATTTTTTATCATAAAATAATTTCATTATTGTTTACGTGTAAAGTTGTAGGCTGATTTCGCGACCACTTTTCATATCACCGTGACCAGCATGTAGACTGCGATCTCTAGGGTTGAGTAGAAGCACTGGTCTAGATGAACTAGGACCCAAAACGTAACGATTCGCAAAAAATTCTATACCCTACTTTTGACATTTCCCCTTTAATATATTCTAGCTATATTTGCCGGGAAACTAATATATATATATATTATTTAAAGAAGTAGCAAGAAAGCTATCATTATGAAATGATTTTGACACAAAAGAGCTACTGGTTTCTTGATATATAGTTTTTTTATCGTTTTAAAATATAGCATAATAAATTATTATACGAAATGGGCGTGTTAAAAAAGTAAAAAAAAAAAAAAAAAAAACATCTAATATAATTCTAGTAGTAATAATGAATATAAACGTCCACGTTCGATAGACGTGAAACTAATGGCATGGTGTGAAAATAAGGTTAATTGCCCAAGATAGGCGCCGTAATGGTTTAGTAGTGTTTTAGGGAGAAGATCAGAGAGAGAGAGAAGAAGGATTATATTCAACCTGTCGAAACAGTTTAGTAGGAATCTTTAGAGTTTAGAGGTAGACAACTTGTAACTTAATATTTACCTCTTGTGTGGTGCTCTCATCATTGCTTCGGTATCTGTTACACCGGACCTATTCTGATATTAAACCTTATTAACTCAACAGACCGTAAGTTAGAGAGATAGGCCGGTTATAATTTTAGGGGCTCGTAGGGGAAAACACACACACATATATGAAGAAGTAACAGTAAATTATTTTTATCGATTGTCATTTAGAATCATAAAAAATAATTGAATTAGGATTTTTTTTGTTAATTAAGGTTAACAAATTCTGTAATCATTAAAAATTCCTTAATATGGCTTAAATTGATTTTAAATTACTGTCAACAAAAAAATCTTTGCCACTTATATATGTATATCATAAATAAAAGAAAATTTAAAAAATTAAATAGATTTTCCCGTTTAAAATTGCATTAATTCAGTTAACATTAGAAAATAAATTTTAAATACACGCTCATTGAATTTTAACAGAATCATAAATTTTCTGTAGTTCTCAAATAAAAAAAAATGTCATCATTCACATTTTTTCTTCCTTGTAAGAAGTAAGGGAAGTATTACGATAGCGAAATATCTAGGTTTTTAGATTTCAACGGAATTATCCATTTTGAAAATTCCTGAATCTATTTTGACTATTTTTGGCGTGACGTCTGTACGTACGTATGTATCTCGCATAACTCAAAAACAATTAGACGTATAATGTTGAAATTTTTTATTTGGGATTGCTGTAACATCTAGGTGTGCACATCCCATTTTGATTACAATCGACTGGACTAAAAGTTTAAAAAAATACCAAAATCCAAAACATTTGGGCTTTGAACTTTTTCTTAAGTGCAGTAATAAGCCCTCATTGAGAGTTTTCCAACGATATATAATAAGTGGTACTTATTTTCATCGGTTCCAGAGTTATAAGCAAATAAAATTTTAATTAATGAAATACTCGGATCTTAAGAGTAGGTACATCGGTTCGAATCACACTTTTTTTTTTTTTAACTAAAATATATCGATTTATTGATTAACCACACATTGTAAAAAAAAAATTACGATGAATGATAATAATTCAATAAGAAAAAAAGGAAAATTAGCAGAAGTTATTAATGAAATAAAATTTTATGTAATTTTAATTCTAAAAAAAAATTGTGTATATGTAATTTAGTAGGCGTACAAAGAAGTAATGTGTTGTCCACATCAAATTTCTTTAATGTAAAAACCTATTGCTCATTAGAACTTCTATAAGGATTTTTTTTTTGTATCATTACTGTAAAATATATGTATATAGATATATACGAACTGTTTCGTTACGTTTCCTCAAACTTCAGATACTGATTCCCGATATCCAGAAGAGCAAAAACGTTCATATCAACATAAGTCCTATTTTGCTTTGTTTTCCTTCTGGACGCCATTTTGTAATTTTCAACAACAAAATTCTTTTTCAGGAACGGACGGGTAAACCTACTTTAATTAAATTAAGCAAATCTAAGTCTAGTGTCTTATTCTACAAAATAAAAAGTTTGAAAACGTCACCTGTAAAAATTTCAAAATTGCGACCATCTTTATTTTTTAATCTTCAATATCTTTATAATTATTTGTTTGAGCGAATTTTTACTAATTATTATTTAGCATTTTATTTTGAACAAAATGATATCTCATTTGTAAAAATTCGTTGACAAACAATCGACTTATTGTAATAAAAAAATTAACCAGTCAATACTATTTAATTAATTTAAATTAAATTTAGTGGAAGAAATAAAAACAGGCAAAACTATGACAAATGAGGTGTCATTTTATTCAAAATAAAGTACTTAGTAAATTTTATAATCGGTAAAAATATGAGAAAACAAATAATTACAAAGATATTGAAGATTAAAAAACTAAGATGGCCACCATTTTTGAAGGTGAAGTTTTCAAAATTTTTATTTTATAGAATGAGACACTAGTTACAGATTTCCCTAATTTAATTAAAGCAGGTAGGTTTACTTCCTGCGAAATATTTTTTTTGTTAAAAATCACAAAATGGCGTCTAGAAGAAAAATAAAGAAAAATAGGACTTATGTCGATATGAACGTTTTTGCCCATTTTGATGTTTTGAATCAGTACCTAAATAAAGTTCGGGGAATACATCCCGAACACTCTGTATATAATTTCCGGTATCAATCATAAAAATGTTTAGTACATAATGTTTAAATTTGATATTTGAATTACTTTTAATAATATTTTGTTTTTATATATATATATATATATATACTACAACAGCAATTCTCTCAAACGGTTTGATTATCCGAACCCTTTTTAGAATCAGTTTCTATAGCTAAGCCCCTTAAGCCTACTCTATGTCTTACAAGTTAATGGTGTTTAGAGGAAGTAGTGAGAAAATGTACAGTAAAGAGATATCTAAACGATTGGGCAGTAATACATGTAATGAAATTATATTTTTAAAATGTTGAAATTTACAATAATTTCATTCGATTTTCTTTTTTAGGGCAAAGCATATCCTGGGAACCACTTTACTAGAAAGAAGAATTTTAGCTAAAACTAGACTTTACTGCTCATATTTTTCCTCTAAACGACTTTATTGAATTTAATTTGATTGTATTATAAATCTGCTAGTATATTTTAAACTACATACGACATGTGTGTGTGAATGTGTATGTGTGTGTACGCCCGCGCGCAGTTTAAAGATATAAAATGAAGCCTTGGTCTGTGGATTTCCTGTCGCGTGTTTTATATATATATATACGGAACAGAAGCCGGTGTAATATTCTGTCAGTTCATCAAATTGCGCCATACTCCCCTACCTATATAGGCAACATTGTTATATTGTCGTTTTTAACGAAACAAGATAGTTCATTAACTCACAGTGACTACTGACCAGTCACCCAGACAAACCGACCGGATGTGAACATAAATTATTTCCGTCTCATATGCAAGAAAAACGGTTTTCACAAAAAATGTAGAACTAACAATGTCATTACGTAACAATAAATAAATAATAATAAACAAATGATACACGAAAGAGAGAGTTTTACGAATAAACGAAAAAATAAAATGTGACATTCATAATTTAGCTTTATTAATGGTATACACGCACGCGCAAGTGCCATACACATTATCAGTTTTATTTTGTTATCGACTTTACTCTACTTTTAACACTAAATTCAAATTGGGGAAACATTGCAAAATTTTTACTACAGTTGTTTGGCATAGTTTTCTAATAAATATTATTTCGATAAATAATAATTAAATATTTTAAAATTTAAACGGTATGAATTTTACACCGTTATGGAAAGGAAATGAGTAATCTAAACTTTTATTTATACTGGAAATTTAACAAAATGCCGATAAATAATAAAAAATTTTTCTCTTCCGTTTTATCTTTCTCACACGCACATAAGTGTTATATAAAAAAAACAAATTCACGTAAATATTACTGAATACATTTTTTTTTCCTTATTACAGACGTTTTAACTACAAATTGTACTTCAATTTTTTTTTTTTTTTTTTTTTAGTTTTTTTTATGTCGCCAAAAGCTCGATAACATCATGTCCTACGCGCAAGGTTGAATTTTAGGACATGAAAAATGACATGTCTGACCGGGATTCGAACACGGGACTTCCGGATGAAACGCCGAAACGCTACCACAATTTTTATGTTTAAAAATGTCTATTTTGAGTAAATAATAATAAATTAAAACCAATTCATTAGTATCAAACAGTAAAGAAAATAAAATTTAAAAAAATAAAAGTAAAAACACTGGAGATATAATTCTAATATTAAAGAATGTACTAAAGGTTAAGTTCCGTAATAATAATGGTTGTAGGTAAACTTGACATGAATTATTTGTGATTCTCGAAAAGTATTAAGACATTTTTTTTTTTTTAATTAACTTTCCGAGCCAGTTGATTAGGGAAAAATAGATTAAAGTGACTTCTCGCCAACTTTTTTCAACGAGCGATATTTACCGTTCTAAATCAACGTGCCAAGCCCATTTAAATTCTAATGACATACAGTAGTACTAAAAGTGCCTAAGTCGTTCTCACTATTATAGGTAAGTTTAGTTTAGCGTATATCATAACTCTTAGGAAAAGCAATGTTATATTAAATTACCAAATTTTTTTTCTGGTATTATTATTTGATGCATATATATATATATATATATATATATAGAGTTTTCCACGAAGAAGTATACGTTTTTCATTTAGTATCACCCACCCATTTTTCCACCGATTCTACTGAAACTTTACAGACCTTTTAACGAAGGTTCTAATAATATTCTGTGACGATTTCAACCTTCTAGAATTAATAGAAACAAAATGGCGCTTTTGAAATGAAAACATCATTTTCAGATAAACCACATGTTTTGTTCATTACAAAACAGCTGGAAATAATATTACAAAAATGTTTAAAAACACGTTTTATGCTTTTCAGTCGTACTCGAATCAAATTATTAACATACGTTGCACGACGTAGGTTAATTTGGATTTCAAAATTTTTTTACACTCGCACCCTTAATTTCTACCCCTAATTTTTCCCCTTGTACAAGGGGATGTTTCCAAAAGTGATGGTTGAATATTGTATTGCCACCCGACCTTAGTAATTGTGAAAAATTTCATCAATCGGCAATGTCAGGAAGTATGTTAAATAAGGGATGCAAGGTTTGAGAACAAACATGAAAAAAAATTAGTGAAAAAAAAACCATAGTGAGTTAAACTAAAGCAAGTAAAAATGATTATTTGAATACTAGATCGTGGATACCGGTGTTCTTTGGTGGTTGGGTTTCAATTAACCACACATCTCAGGAATGGTCGAACTGAGAATGTACAAGACTACACTTCATTTACACTCATACATATCATTCTCATTCATCCTCTGAAGAATTATCTAAACGGTAGTTACCGGAGGCTAAACAGGGAAAAGGAAGAAGTAAAAATGATTAAAACACATGATGTATTGTTAAACAGCTGTTCAAATTGAATAAAATAAGTTAATAATTAATCATAATCATGACTTATTATTTAACTGTTTTTAATCATTTTTACCAGCTATTTTGTAATGAATAAAAAATGTGGTTAATCTGAAATTGATGTTTGAAAGCCACCATTTTGTTTCTATAAATCATAAAACGTTGAAATTTTCACAGAACATTAAAAGAATCTTCGTTAAAAATTCTGTAAAATTTCAATAGAATCGATTACGCTTTTGGTTTAGTATACGCTTTTTTTGGTTTCCTTTTGGTTTAGTATAACTCACCCATTGGTGAGTTATACCAAGCGGTTGGTGAGTTATATAAACCAAAAGCGTATACCTCTTCGTGGGACACACGGAATATATTTTTTTTTTCCTCCGATTCTACTGAAACTTTACAGACCTTTTGACGAAGGTTCCAATAATATTCTGTGAAAATTTCAACCTTCTAGAATTTATAGAAACAAAATGGCGCCTTTCAAATGAAAACATCATTCTCAGATAAACCACATGTTCTGTTCATTACAAAATAGCTGCGTACCCGGCTATTTAAATTATAATTAGTTGCGTACCCGGCTTCATCCGGGTTTTCTCCCACCTTTATTTCAAATATTTGGTAAATAATTTTTTTTCGTAGAAGGAGGAAAAAGCTCTGCCAGGCCCGCTCTGACGGCAAGTGCGGGGCTCTCACCCACTAAAAAACCTCCCCCTCTAGTCACACAGGGAACAGACCGAATCCACATGGTATATACACAGCCCCTGCTCAATCTCCCGGGCGCTCTTGTCACCGAATTAGAATAGCCAGAGCGGTGACATCCCCAGGGGATCATCGGCGAACGACGACTTCGAGGAGCCCCCGCCGCCCACCCCCTAAGGCTGGCCGCCCATAGCCGTCCGGCATCGGTCTCTCCGCCTCAGGTTAACTGCAGTCTTCTCCGCCTGCCCCTCTTCTCCGCTGCCTTGTTTCTAATTATGGCTGACACCGCAGTCGTCACTCTCATCCGAGCATCTCTGTCACCCAACATCACACTTATTACATTTTCCACGTTTACTGCGCCTTGGCTCATCATGGCAGCCTTCAAGTTTCTCCACCTCGTGCATGAAAACACTACGTGTTCTGCCGTATCCTGTTCCCCACAATAATAGCAGCATCTCAAGGTACTCCTACTCATACGCTACAGGTAATTTTTAAAGCACTCGTGCCCTGATAGAAACTGGGTGAGCTCGTAATTAGTATCACCGTGCTTCCGCTCTAGCCAGCTCCTGACGTCACTGATGAGCCGGTGTGTCCACCGTCCAGTCTCCGCCGCATTCCACCTGTCGTTCCAAGCTCTGAACATCTTATCGTCAGCCACTTTCCTCTCATTCCCCGAAGCAATAGAATGTTTCATCCTGGCCTGCTGATCAATCGGTGGCACACCAGCTAACCAGCAATGACTGACGCCGCTTCTGTACCTATCTGTTCCTCTGCGATAACCCGCAGATTGAGCCGTCGTTGTCGGCTCAACAACCTCCTTCTTTTGTGTGCCCTATCAAGAGCACCAACCAAACAGACCCTTGAGCCCCATAGAGCACTACTGAAGAGTATACACTGGACAGTAGCCTCCTCTTTGTTGTCCTGGGGCCACCCATATTGCCACCCTTAATTATTCGTAAATAACTAAGAATTCTATTCTTCACTACTACTCATGTCTCATTAAAACGCTAAAGAAGAGTTTTCTTTCTTCACGTGGAACAGCCTCAAAATATTTAATTCGTTTACATCGGAAATTACCGCCGAACTCATATTTGATATAATTTATTTTTTTACTGACTTCAATTAATTTTATATACGTAGATTTGAATTTCTTAGATAGAGTATTTCTACAATTTCCTTCACTTCCACCACTATTCATATTAGTGATAATAAAAAATAATATTATTTACTAAAGATGAAGTCAAAAACCGAACTGTCAACAAATAAACTAAAAACGCACAAGGTTATATGAGGTTGAATATAGACTAAATTGTATTATGAATAATTATGATCATGAGAATAGAATGAACATTCAGATCACACAGAATGACGCGTGGACTTAAGTCCTTTTTTGCATGTTCTGTGAACTTATCCCTTTTTTAGGTAGATTTCATAAGAAAGCTACTTATTGTAATGGGTACCATGATTCGACTTCCTAAAAATTTCAATATATCCTCACGTCTCACATACCCCAGACCTCAAAACCAGCGTCAGTCCAAAAGTCTATATATACATTTATATATATTTCACTTTCTTGTGGACAAGATAACTGCCGTAATTTTCCGCCGATCACTTAAAAATTTATATATAAAATATAACGATCCAAAATTTCGGTCGAGTTTGTTAATGGGTAAAATCGGATCATGGGGGTGGAAATGGGAGGGCTCTTTCGAAAAAACAAAATATCGCTATAACTGTGTAAAATAAGTAAAATATCGAATTTGTTTAAAGTTCCTACTATTCTTTGAATATAACTTATCAAAGTAAAATTTTTTGAGATCACCAACTATTGGCCCTGGGGGTGAAAAAAAATGGGCTTTCGAAGACAAAAAATCATACCTCCCTTAATAAGCACAGTATCGAATTGGTTTAAAGAGGTCGTTAGTTCTCTAAACATTACCTAAAACCTTTGTCTGAAATAATTTGTGACCAACCCTTACGGCAAGAGATGACCAAACTATTGCTGGAATTGTAAGAAGATGGGACTTGTCGTATTCTAAACACGTGAAACTTTTTTCATATGCAACTATTGTCGTATTGAGTAAATTGAAGGTTTTCTTAACTTTAAGGTGGAAATCTTTTTTATCCCCTACCTAGCACCGATGAAATCTAATTCCGCCTTCTGGCGTGCCGAAAGGGATTTTTTTAACACGTACGAGATTTTTTTTACAACCCATTAATTTACATGCAACTGAGCTCGTTTTTCGCTGTTATAAATGAACAGAGCAGAATTAAGTATATCATCTTTAAGAATCTCATAATGGAATAAAAAAATTTAAAAAAAATATATTGACTTAATCAGTTCCTGCATGCTTCAAATATTAAGAATGACTTCGTTTCTTATGCCTTCCTTGGAATATTTACCTTAAAATATTTCTTTTCTTCCTTTTGGATTTCTTACTAAAAGGTCCGTTTCAATCAACTTGAAACATCCCGTAGGGATTAGTGGATTCTGATTGATTTGAATATTTTATTTCTGGTGGTTTTTTTTGGATTTTTATGAATGTGTTTTATTTTCGATAAATTTACTTCTTTAGATATTTATAACTTTTTTTATTAACGCTTCTGGATGAATCACCGTATTTTTCGTAAATATTATATATATAAAACAGGAGTAAGACAAGGAGATGGCTTATCACCGATATTGTTCAATTACGTTTTAGAGAAGATAGTTAGAGAATGGAGAAAGCGATTAACACCAAAGGCCTACATTTCGGAACAAAAAACAAGAGAGTTGTTATAGACAGCTTAGCTTTTGGTAATGATATGGCGTTAATCACCGATACAATAGAACACGCCCAAGAACAAATAACAGAACTCCATAGACAAGCAACTAAGGCTGGCTTACAGATCTCCTTTGAGAAAACACAATACATTACAAACATCAAGAAAGCGCCACAACATCTTAAAATAAACAGAAATAAAATAGCCAGAACTGACAGTTTTAAATACCTAGGAGAATGGATAACACAAAACAATAGTGAAAAAATAGCTCTAGAAAACAGATTACTCAAAATAGAAAAATCATACAATATCACGAAGAATACCTACAACAAGAAATCCCTTTCCTGGAACACCAAACTAAGACACTACCAAACGGTAGTTAGACCAGAAGTACTATATGCGGCAGAAACGCTGAAACTACATAAAGTACAGGCCGTAGAGAGAATAGATGAAGTAGAGAGAAGAATCCTATGGAATATATTAGGCCCAAAAACAACACAGGACTAAATTATAAATAAAGATCAAACCAAGAGCTATATTCCAAAATAGAAAAAATAACAGATGTAATCAGGAAAATAAAACTGCAATTCCACGGACGCATAAACAGAATGGAGAACACCAGACTAACAAAACATATCTTCACCCTACTAAACACTCACAAGAACAAGATAACCTGGCTTAAACAAATAGGCAATGACCTAGTAAACAATTTTAAAAGACAGAGCAACATTCAGAAAAACAATACAGGAATTAAGAGTTTCAGGAGAGGAAAAAACTCACTTGTGGAAGAGGGAGGAAATGGACTCAAGAAGACAAAGAACACCACTCTAGAAAAATGAAAGAAGCATGGGCTAAAATGTTGATTAAGCGTGCCCTCTAAATGGGCTATTCGAAAATAAAAATACATAATATGGAATAAATTTGACAATGAATGTTAAATATTAATATACTTTATCTTGAAATGGGTATTTAATTATTAAACAACAAACTATAGTAAAAAATAATTTAAGGTTTAAATAACATTTTTATTTTTTTTAAATCCTATTAAAAATTGTTATAATTAAATGTAATCGTATTTTAATGTTTTCCCCACCTTTAATAGCTATTTTGTATTTATATATTTTTTTTTGTTTTTCATTTCTGTTAAACGAAGGTAGATTCTATTTTGTTGACCAGATTTTTTAGGGCTGTTTTTTCTTAGAATTTTCAAAGTTTTATAACGTTTCATTATATAAGTTTCTCTGAGATTTTTAAATCGTTTTACTTTCTTCGTTTACCATATTTTAAAAATTTCAGAACATTCTTCATATTTGCCATATATAGTACTTCAAAAGATATTTGTAGGCCTATTATTTCTTGTGAAATATTTATTTAAAGATTCTTTGGATATTTCTATTTAATTCTACATGAATTTGACATTTTTTTAAAGTTTGATTATAATAAAAATTATTAAATAAATATATTAACAAATTTTATCCAATCAATCAGAATGATTTAATCGTTTTGATAGATCGTATAGAAATATAGCGCTAATAAAGACGGTGATAAAATTATGTGCGATAGCAGGAGAAGAGGTCGAAAAGAGTAATCACGATCTTTCCTAAGCCGGATGACTTCCTGAGAATAACAACACGAACATGAAAAGACAAAAGTGCTTCCGACCAAGGGCAACGAGCCGTTACGTCTCCTGGAAAACCGTAGTAGAAAGGAAAACCTACCCGTACATACATTAGTTTAACTAATACTCAAATTCATATATACAGTTATACGACTGAATATAATAACACACACGAATTTCACGTTGAGGAAATGCTATATACATAACACTGTACACCCTTAACTTCTATTAAAAAGAAAAACCAGCAAACCACCTCCTCTTAGAAGTACTTAATTCTTTAAGGGTTGTATTTTAATGCTTCGTAATAAACCCTAATATTACTCTATTGTTATTCTTATTACTACAGCATTGTTCGTACAAAAGATTAAAACAATTTAAAAAGTATATAATACAACGAAATTGTATATTTTTTTAATTACAAAATATATATATATATATACATTATTTTATATTATTTAACTCTTTTGTTATTCGTTATAAAAGCCTAATTAAGAAACTGTAATTGAATACAGGAAATTAATAAAATATATTTTATATATATATATATTTGTAAATATAAAACATTATATGAAATAAATTAGTGAATTTTAAATGTTAATATACTTTAAATGTGTTTTACCTTGAAATGGGTATTTAATTATAAAACAACAAATTATAGTAAAACATAATTTAAAGTTTAAATAAGATATTTATTTTTTTTAAATAAATCATGTTAAAAAACGGATTAATTAAATGTAATAGTATTTCAGCGTTTCTCCTACCCTTTCTAGGTATTTAATATTTAAATTTGTTTAAAAAAATGATGATTTCTTTTTATCAACGTATTTCCTTTTAAGATAATATTTATTTTTAAGAAACTGTTAAGGTTATTTGTTAATGATAAGTGTATAAAAAATAACGTATGCAATTTTTTTTTTTAAGTTGTAGATTAAACTTAACCAGACATGAGACATTGGATTAAGGCGTAATTAGCAACTTAATTTGAAAGCTACTGGTACACAAGGTCGTGATGTGATATTAGCTCAACAGACTGACCTTAATAAAATAATAGCGGTCTATTTTATTTAAATATAATAGCTTTTAACAGGGTAATATTATGATAATATTACAGTAAAAACATAGTAATAGAAAATAAAAAACTGAAATATTGTTTCTTTAAATAATAATTCCATTAACATAAAAAAAATAATAAAGGTTCTATTACACCTCTTAAATAACTTCTTAATAGTGAAACACTAGAAAAATAAAATTTAGCAAATACCTACCTACCTCTACCTAAAAACGATCTATTTTTTGGTGCAAGACCACTTTTTGGGTATGGACTGTAAGCCATTTTTACTTTCTTTTTTGACTCATAATGTAATTTTTTTTCATGTTTGTCCTCAAATCTTGCATCCTTAATATAACGTACTTCCTGACATTGCCGATTGATGAAATTTTGCACAGTTACTAAAGTCGGATGACAATACAATGTTCAACCATTACTTTAACAAACATCCTACGAACGATGGTAAATTAAGGGTACGGATATAAAAAATTACAAAATCTGCAAAACGGCTATGCGGGGTTTTTGGCGTCGCAGATGACAAATCCGATAGCCGTTTGACATAAAATAATGACAAAAATTTAGTAGGGGTTTTTTTGATTTCAAATTTGAGTTACTAATTTGAGTTTTTGTAGTATCGAATTTCGTTACTTTGTGTAGTAAATGTTTGATTGAAAATTTTTTTGATATTTTATAAATATATTAGAAATTTCAATATATGATGTTAGCTTTTGAAATCCAAATTAACCTACTAATTAAACTCATGCAATGTATGATAATAATTTGATTAAAGTATGACTAAACAGTATAAAGCGTTTTTAAAATTTTGAAAAATTTTTGTAATATTATGAAACTAACTGAAAATTACTAAAAAGCAACCATTTTGGTTGATGTTGTGTTAATCGGAACTGTCAGATCGATTTTTTTGTGAAAAAAAGAGTTATTTAAGAGCCTTCATACCTCATCAATACTCTAGATCATTCGTACCCAAATTGGACGATAATGCCCCCTTGTGGGTGCAGAAGGTGTTCAGGGGCGAAGGCTCACAGAAAATTGTCGGCGTTTAGGTGGTCTAGAAAGGCGATGGCTGAATAAAAAAAAAAGGTAAAAATTATGTTTTCCTGATGTTTCAAACTAAAATTAAATACTTACTACACTAGTATAAAAAAATAAAGGTACACCAACATTTTATGATAAAAAATTACTGTATTCAAACTACTTTGACTTTGCAACCAAGAGACTTAGAAAGACGAATAAAAAAAATTAAACCTTGAATACTCTACTTTTTGACAGTATACATCAAATTTCAAAAATCATCAGATTAAAAACAAAAATGAATGAGAAGAAAATTTTTTTTCAGAAAACTGCATTAAAATTGTTTAAAAGCTTAAGAATTTAGCTTTAATTTCTTCTTTTTTTTTGTATGTCTCGATGGTTTTTCTGAAGTGAAATATTCCACTTTAAAGAAAAAAGGCCGTTTGTGTCTTTAATGTTGCATACCTCCCGATCTAAGCAACGTATTGATGCGAATAAATTTGGAAATTAAAGAGTTTTGATCTTTCTTTCTTTTTCCTGTTTAGCCTCTGGTAACTACCGTTTAGATAATTCTTCAGAGGATGAATGAGGATGATATGTATGAGTGTAAATGAAGTGTAGTCTTGTACATTCTCAGTTCGACCATTCCTGAGATGTGTGGTTAATTGAAACCCAACCACCAAAGAACACCGGTATCCACGATCTAGTATTCAAATCCGTGTAAAAATAACTGGAGAGTTTTGATCTAGGTGATCTAACTTTAACGACAAATTGTGAGGTCTTCAATGCAGCGCTGCAGTTTTTGGCTTTTGTTGATTTTGAGCCGACGTATTGAAATCTTTAAAGATTGAGACTGCAACATGAATCACCCGCTTTCAGCTTACCCAAGATCGTGCTACAGTCTCAATCGTTGAATATGCTATCACTATTGATGTTATATAACTATATAGATAAAATTGTAATTTTTTTGAAAGCAATTTTAATAAAAAATACTTTCAAATATAATTAAATACGCGTTTTAATTCCTCTTATTTAAAATGTAACTTTCAACTCAGAAACAGAATATACCACGTTTCAAAACAATAATTGCAATTGTTGTTTTTAATAGCGCATCTTAAAAACAGCAATTGTAACTATTATTTTCAACAGATGGTAAATTTAAAAATTTTCGGAGGCGCTAGAAAATTCTTGATTCTCAATGTAGGCAGTGGGCGAAAATGTTTGAGAATCAATGCTTTAAGTATACTTTTATACGCAAATTGAAAGGTTAATTCTCTCACATAGTAAACAGATTTATTTATATACTAAGGAGATTTTCAGTTCTGGAATTTATTAGGTTATCTGAACAGCTAAAGAGATGTACAAAGACTTTTCAGGAAAAGTCTTTGTACATCTCTTTAGACTACATCTAGACTACAAAAGTCGTCCTTGATCTATTATTTTCCGAAAAGACATAAACAAGAAAAAAGAAAAAGAAAACTCATGAAGCAAACACAAAAACAATTTAAAAAAACCGACAATTACTAGTAAAAGTGAAGCTAAAAGTTATCCTGTCAAAAGTTTGCAGACTGGTTTGAACGGCAAGATGATTATAAAACCCACAGTATAAATATTAACTTGATTCGTAACATTGGCTTGGAAATGTTTCTTAAGTAGTATATTAAGTAAATCTTGCAGTTAACTACATTTTATCAATTTCCAGTTATTTTTAAATTTATTATCGACCATTATTATAATACTAAAGCATAATTAGCTAACAAATGGATATATAAAAGAACCTTACAGCAAGATAAATAACCTTTCATTAACAAACATAAAAAATTATTTCTATTTGAATAATATTAATATAAGAACAACTTTAAGATATTTAGAAAAAAAAATCTATTTTTTCTTATTTTTCCACAGTGTTTAATTTAAAATCTGTTTCATTTTACCCGGAACCATATAATTGAATAAAAAAATGACATGCAGAGGGGGGCTTCTATTGTAATACCTCATTAAACTATATATATATATATATATATATAGTTATATATAAGATACATACATATCTTATACAGTATACAAAAATAAATAGTTAACATAAATAAGTACTTATAAAGATAAGTCCAAGAAATACTGATAAAGTTCAGAACATAAATAGCAGAAAAAAACACAAAAAAAATAATCTTATCAATTACACAAATAATAACTAATCAAACAATAAAATAAAAAAATCAGAGAACCAACAAAAGTAAATGAAGAAAGAAATAAAACGAAGAATTTTCACGATGTACAACAACCTAGGGTAGCTGATTCACCTCAAATCTAGGATAATTTACAGATCTATATATACAGTCGTTTTAGGCTTGTAACATCGCGTTAATATCTAGGAGGTAATCGCGAGCCAGTTAACATGTTTGTTCAGTTTAATTTTGTATCTTGTATCGAATCACCAAATCTAATACGTTTGAGTTCCTTTCAAACTTTTGGCAATCCCAGATAATCGTGTATTTCTGTGTTTTTCACACACCAACGCTATAATTAATTTATAGCTACAAAATTATTTTTTTTAAAAAAAGCACCTACGTACAAAACGGATAAACACGTATTTCAATTTACGAATGTCTTGTTAATTAAAGAAATTAAGCATGTCAAGCATTAGAAATGGAATTATAAAATTAATACATGAAAAAAATACCGCAGATTGATAAGGAAATTTAAATTAATTTTTATTTCTTAATTGAAACTTAAATAAGAAAATTTGTTAATAAAAAATACATAATAAGGTACTTTCTGATTAAACGGAGGACACCTGTTTTCAAAAAGAAAATGATGTTTATAAAAAAAAACTCAAAACATTTGGTTAAATTACATTAATCTAACCAAACTTAGCCCACCAGATTGGTCAAGTGATGAACGCGTCTTCCCAAATCAACTGATTGAGAAGTCGAGAGTTCCAGCGTTCAAGTCCTAGTAAGGCAGTTACTTTTATATGGATTTGAATACTAGATCGTGGATACCGGTGTTCTTTCGTGGTTGGGTTTCAATTAATCACACATTTCAGGAATGGTCGAACTGAAACTGTACAAGAGTACACTTCATTTACATTCATACGTATCATCCTCATTCATCCTACGAATTAATACCTGAACGGTAATTCCCGAAGGCTAAACAGGAAAACAGATAATCTATCAAACTTTTCCTACGCTCGCTAGTCAAGGTTCGCAAGCGAAGGTTAAGTTTTGTTAGATTATATTTATAATTATATTTATTTATTATATAAAAAACTTCAAACATGTACACACATATAAGCCTTTATTTATATCTTCTGTGTAAGAATGGCCTCCGTTTACTCAGAAAGTACCCAAAATAATACTTCAATAAAACCCGGGTGATTCAAAAAGCATTCCCAACTTTAAAACCGTATGAAAATTTATTGAAATAACTTACAAATTCGGATAAGATTTCAAAAAATAACATCAAGTTTATCACTCAACATTCACTTTGGTTCGATATGGCTTCCATTTCTAATGCGACATACATCCCTTAATTCCAACAGTAACCAGTAAGTCAGGCATTACCTCTCCAGCTGTGGTTTTAATTCGAACTTATTTCAACAAGATCAGTAGGCAAAGGTGGTACATAAAATAAATCTTTTATGAAACCCCAAATAAAAAATCTAGCGGGATCAAATCTGGGGAGCGAGGTTGCCACGCAATTGGCTACCTCACGACCAATCCATCCACCTGGAAATCGAGTATCGAGAAAATCTCGGACTTCTAGGCGGTAGTGAGGTGGTGCCCATCTTGCTGATAGTAATAGCGTCCATCTTAGTCATCATCGTCTGACTGAGGAATTATATAATTCTGAAGTTATATAATTCTGAAGCATGTCCAAATAAACGACACCATTTACAGTTGTCTCCTAGAAGAAGAACGGGAGAGCCTTTGTTTCGGGCAACAAAAAACATTGACCTTGATCTATCACGAATGTACTAAAAAGTTTCATAAGAGTTTTTGCTACCCCATATTCGACAGTTATAGGTATTCACCTTTGCCACTAAACGTTTGCATTGTCTAAAAATTTATCGTTGTCTGCAATTCTATCTATCATTTCCACACAAAACTGCAGCCAAGCAACTTTGTCGTCATCTGTAATTTCTTGAATCATGGTTAGTTTGTATGGCTTCCAACTGCAATCGTTTACACAATACGCGTCAAAAAGTCGTTTATGGAATGTCACGTGATGCACGTCGAGTTGACTTCTTCAGACTACGTGGAAATCTTTCTCCGAGTTGTTCCACTGCACCTTCAAGGACGCGTCCTGATAATTTTGTATGATTAAAAGAACAACCTGTCTCAACGAGGGTTTGGTACCAAGAGTACATTGTATGTCACTAGGAGGCTTCCTACCATACTCTACGAAAATTACGTGGCAATACAGCTGCTAAGTGCAAATCGCGAAAAAAACCACGTAGCGCGCACGTTCCGCAACATTAAATTTTAACACTGGTGACAACCCTGGTGGCCAAATTCGATATAAATGAGTTAAGCGAATCAAAACTTCATTTTTTTTTTTTTAATGAAATGAGACCTCAACGTATTCTGAAGGTTATCTAAATAAATTTTTATATTCTTTTAAAGTTGTTAAGTCCTTTTCGAATCACCCAAGTATAATTCTAAGAATTTTTGCTGCTGCACTAGAAACAATAAAAACAGAACTGAAATACTTTTTTTCACGAACATATGTATTTTTATGTTCAACAATACTCGATCTACATTATAAAATAAAAATGGGAGAAGTTGGCAACGAAGTTAAAAATTATCTGACCGTTTGAATACAGCTTAAAATTCAACCAATCCCTAAATATTAAATTTAATAATTATTTTTACGACAAAAATAATTATTAATTATAATAATTAATTAAAATTATCATTTTTAATAAGAAGAATAATTTTTAATAAAATCACTAACTATAAAGAATGATTTAACCAATAAAAAATTCAGTTCTATACGAAAATAATCTGTTTCAAAATAAAGATTTGTTAAAAACTCCATAATGACAATAAGCAAACCCAGAACAATATTTTAATTAAAAAATAAAAATAAATATAATTTTTCCTCTACCTTTGTGATAAAAAATGAATATAATTACTTCCTTTATTGGATTAATAATTGTATAACGTTGATAGATACCATAATATTTTTAAGGAATGAAGCACAGGATTTCAAACTTAGAAGACATCATAAAATATGAAATGAAAATGAGTATTAAAAGATTTTACTGAGGATAAAAATAAGCGAAAAAAACCGGCTTACAATAATAAAAAAACGTATTTAACATGTAAAAAATTTAGATTAACAAAAATCGGCTGATTTCGAACTCGAGGTTTCTAAGGTTCAAATCCTAGTAAAGGCGGTTACTTTTATACAGATTTGAATACTAGATCGTGGATACTGGTGTTCTATGATAGTTGAGTTTCAATTAACCAAACAACTCAGGAGTGTTTAACCAGAGACTATACAAGACTACACTTCTTCTACATTATTACATATCATTCTCATTCATCCTCTGAAGTAATATCTTACGGCGGTTCCGAAGACTAAACAGAAAAAAGACAACTAAAAAGAACTAAAAGAGAAAGAGATAAACAAAAATGTAAAAGTGAAAATTAAAGAAAAACCAAATTAGTAACGACGAAGGAAATAAATATAAATAAGAAACAATTATTACGTAGTAAGCTATATTTGATACACGGACGCATGGTTCGATAGGAATGCATGTATTATCAATTCCAGGTGAAAAGATAAAGATGCTACGATTTGCTGATGATATAGTAATTCTAGCCGAGAGTAAAAAGGATTTAGAAGAAACAATGAACGGCATAGATGAAGTCCTACGCAAGAACTATCGCGTGAAAATAAACAAGAACAAAACAAAAGTAATGAAATGTAGTAGAAATAACAAAGATGGATCTCTGAATGTGAAAATAGGAGGAGAAAAGATTATGGAGGTAGAAGAATTTTGTTATTTGGGAAGTAGAATTTCTAAAGATGGACGAAGCAGGAGCGATATAAAATGCCGAATAGCACAAGCTAAACGAGCCTTCAGTAAGAAATATAATTTGTTTACATCAAAAATTAATTTAAATGTCAGGAAAAGATTTTTGAAAGTGTATGTTTGGAGTGTCGCTTTATATGGAAGTGAAACTTGGACGATCGGAGTATCTGAGAAGAAAAGATTAGAAGCTTTTGAAATGCAGTGCTATAGGAGAATGTTAAAAATCAGACGGGTGGATAAAGTGACAAATGAAGAGGTATTGCAGCAAATAGATGAAGAAAAGAGCATTTGGAAAAATATAGTTAAAAGAAGAGACAGACTTATAGGCCACATACTAAGGCATCCTGGAATAGTCGCTTTAATATTGGAAGGACAGGTAGAAGGAAAAAATTGTGTAGGCAGGCCACGTTTGGAGTATGTAAAACAAATTGTTGGGGATGTAGGATGTAGAGGGTATACTGAAATGAAACGACTAGCACTAGATAGGGAATCTTGGAGAGCTGCATCAAACCAGTCAAATGACTGAAGACAAAAAAAAATCAAGTCCAGAAGTATAACATTAAAAATAAAAATCGAAAAAGACAAATTACAAACATCTAAAGAGAAATGAACGTTACAAGGGAAACTATAACGGAAATATTAACTAAAAACAAAACAGAGTCGGATATGGTGTAAGGGAGTTATCTCAGAACAAATAATGATGATATTTTAATAAAATTTCTACATCGCTGTTAGAAAATTAACAAAAAAATTGTTCATAGAATTTTATAGAACTACTTATTATAAGGGTTAATGTCCTATAAGCCCCCTTTACTCACTGACTTGGGAACGAAACGGAACGCAAGGATAGGGGGAGTATATAATCTCCCTACTAATCGCAGAGCCTGGACGAATGTCCCTTGTTGTTCTGACCTTCGGGCAGGTCATTATTTATTTAGTGGCGGTTACAGATTTTTGTGTTATATTTATGGACGGAGTTTTTATTTGCGTTACGGTCCTTTAGATCAATGAGAAATAATTGACCGGAGCTGATCGTGGGAGACTAGACGCATATGAGCTTCGTTCTTCCAGCGTGATTCCCTTTCAATCCGTCCCCTGAAGTCCATTCGGTGCTAGCGCCTTCCGGGGACCCTAGTATTTAGAGGAAGCAATGCGCTTCCTTCTCCGAAGGGATTCTCATGTGCTGGCTTGGGGCATAATTGTAAGAATTAAGTAAAGAGGTGTTGGATGATTGGTGAGATGAAGTTGAAGTTTTTAATTTTCCTTCACTCGGGCTGCCTTCGTTGCTGCATGTCTGCTGGACTCCGTCGTGCCGGATTACACTTCGTGTTGGCGGACCGATTTTTATTCTTCTTTCTTATTTTCTTTTGGTCTTCTGTAACCTGCCTTTCCGTAAACCTGCTGTAAATAATTTACAAACCCTCACTGACTTAGTGGTAAACAGTTGAAATCATTTCTCACCAAGATGACATCTTAAACAGAATTTATAATAAAAGTTATTTAATAAAAAAAAATTTACCGAAATTTATATTTAATTGTTAAGGATTACTTACGGGCTACTACCCTCTAATAAAGTTTGTAAACCATTTCCAAACCGATAGAAACACTCATCTAAAAAATTATATATTTTATTAAAATTTATTAAAAAAGTGAAAATTCAACTTACCAGCAAATTAAAAGTGTTTTCTGTAAATCTTTCAGTTCTTAGACCATCGTCAGGAGAATAAAATAATATTATAAAATAAAGTCAAAAAATTAAATGATTATGAAAATACTGATAAATAGCAAAGGTCGTGACTGATTAATCATTTTAATTTTTTAACTTTATTTTATAATTATTTTATTCTCCTGACGATGGTCTAAGGACTGAAAGATCTAGGGAAAACACATTAATTTACTGGAACCATGTTTGAGAAATTGATATATATATATATTTTTTTTATCCCTTCAAAAGGTTGAAAAAATAAAATGATAGAAAAGTATACAATATTTTATTTAAGATGGTGAGAGGAAATGTATAAGTTAAAGGTATATATCCATTTTGACCAACCCTGAATCCATTTTGATTAGTTTCGGCGTGACGTCTGTACGTACGTATGTATCTCGCAAAACTCAAAAACGATTAGAATGTTGAAATTTTGGATTTAGAACTGTTGTAACATCCAGTTGCACCTACCCCTTTTAATTGCAATCGACTGGACTAAAAAGCTCAAAAAAGCCCAAAATCCAAAAAAATTGAATTTTGGACTTTTTCTTAACTGTAGCATCAGCCTTCATCGAGAGTTTTTCAAGTTTTCAACGATGTATCATAAGCAGTTATTTTCATTGGTTCCAGAGTTATAACCAAATAAAATTTTAATTAATGAATTATTTGGATCTTACAAGGGGAAGGTCGAACATCGGTTCGACTCAGACTTCATCCCTTTTTTTACTTTTTTTTTAATTTAAATATATTGATTTATTAAAATTATTAACCTCCGATTGTAAAAAATAGGCAATGTAATTTAATTTAATTTATGTAATTTAAGAAAGTCATGTGGTGTCCACGTCAGATTTTTATCATTATTATTATTCTCATAACAATTAGTTTAATGAACGTGCGGGGGTCCAGTGGCAGAGTCCCTTGCCTAGATGGGAAGGGTTTGCTTCGCTCGCTCTGACCGGCTATGTTTCTATCTGTTTTTCTACTCGTGCACATTTCATATTATTTGTGTTTATTAGTTTTTAAGACGCTTTGTTTTTTTTTTTTTAGCGATTGGTCATTTTTTGTAATTCAAAAAATAAAATTAGCTCGACGTTGAGAAGTAATTTTTGTATTCGTGTTTAAATTGTGATAATATATTCGCGATCGAAACCGCGACAGGAAATCTTAGTTTATTTTCTATCGACATTATACGATAAAAATAAATAAATAAATTTCTGGAATAAATTATTGCCAATGGTATTTATTGTGAATAAATTATGGAAACTGATTTATAATCTGTAAATAAATGTTTAATTTATAGTACTTTTTATATATTTAAAAAAAAATATTTTCTTTTAAATCTTGTGTTTAAAATTTAACATAAAATTTTAAAAAATCAAATAAAATAATATTAAAAAAGATTACGATTCGGTAGAGAAATAAAATAATACATGACATTTAATTTTAGTCATGATTTCCGCTAAATCATCATTATTGGCATAATCAGTAAAAAAAAAAGAAAAAATGCCGCACATTGACCCGAACTCTTTTAACTAAATACGGCTAATAATCTTTTACAGTAATGACGTCGACGGCTGCAGCTGATTCGGATGGGTATGTTTGATGTTATGTTCAGATTAATAACTTGCACCTGCTTTCCTTCGCGTTTCACTGTCCAGACAGAGGCTAAAACATCTGTGATAATAAAATTGTGGCACCACAAACGAATGATGAACAATCAAAATACTAACTAAATAATAATATTATAAGAAGGTAAATTATCAAAGGATAGATAGATAAATAAATAAATAAATAAAAAAAAAACTAAAAACGCGTGCCCGCAGTCTTATGTTTCTTTTCATCTTTATTCTTCATATATATATATATATATATATATATATTTATTTTCCTATCACTTTCTTTTACTATCTTTTCTTTCTTTTAAAAAAATGATTATTATCTGAAATAATTATCTAGTAAGTAATAATTATACAAACGAACTCCATGAAGACCAACTGTCAAATTTCCAGTTCTTAAATATACAATATAGAATAACCCTTCAAAACCTACTCTATTTTAAAGTTTCATTTTTCTTTTCATTTCTACTATTGTTATTTACAATTGTCTATTTATTTAACTTGTAAATAAATAGCACGTGTCCAACAGTATGTTTTAAGTATACTTTTTTTAGAGCATTTAAAAAGTAGGCTATGTCATACCTTCGAAGAAAAATAAAATTAACCTATAATTTACACTGATTATTTTACAGTTATCCTTTCACTTCATTACTCGCTTTAAAATTGATCATAGTTAATATTACTAGCTGCTAAAAAAAAAGAACATGTATAAAGAAATTATAATATAAATAGCTATATATAACGATAGAAAAATATAATATTATTTTCGGATAGAAGCAAAATATGTTACCTTCACTTAATAATAAAAAACTTAATAATAAATGATATTATTACAGAGTAATTATATTAAATTAAAAATTTTTTTTTTTAAATTACGTGGACACTACATGACTTCCTTGTACCCCTATTAAATTATACATACACATTTTTTGCTGTACTTTGTTTAAACTTTTTTTCATGTGAAAGTGATATACGATCCTGCAATTCTTTAATAAAGTGGATAGTTACACAATTGCTGAAAATATTAATTTTTATTAACATCAAATATTCATACAGTTATTAATTCAGCAATCGTACATGAAATATTAAGATAGAATAAAAGTCCCTTTATTACTCGTCTTACTAGATCAGTATTATTCGTGCCTTCGTGAGTTATTGATTGAAAAATATTTCAGATTTCCGGTGTGTCAGATAAATAAAACTTAATAATAATTAAATTATTCCCTTTAGTGAATCCCTGTATATTGATTACAAATGTTAATTTCGACCGAAAATATTCAGTTTTTATCATTGGATTATTTAGTGAATAATCAAAAATGAAAAAGAAACAATGATACAGAAAAAAAGAAAGATAGAGCAGAAAGCGTAAAAAGATTAAGAGAAAATGACGAATATAAAGAAAGAAAATTTGAAAATTACAGAATGTGTACACGAATTAAGATCAGAAGAATTATATCTAACCAAAGAGCGATTAAATGATTGGCAACAAAAAACAAATAAACGAAATGATGACCAACTCTGACGTAAGGAAATATTCTCCGAAAATATGAGAGGAGTAATGAACCAAAAGACGAGAGGTTTTGCAATTTATTAAAGATCGAGCACGTATGCCTCAGTATATATGTTGTTCTTGTGAAAGTCTATTTTTCAGTCACTTTGTAGTTAACTTTAATCGAGATAAAATTAAACCGAAATTAAACGAGAAAATCCAAAAATAATACGATTCTAAATAATAATTTTCATTTAATATTAAATAATCACATGTTTCACCAACTCTTATTACATATACACATATGTAATAATGCCTGTTAAATCACATATGCTATTTTTAAAAGTACATAAAATTTTATGTCACTAATAACTTCTGATTTTTTATATATATATTTTTTTTTTTTTTATTACTAAATAATTATTTATTTTAAAAAATTTTTTACAATCACGGGTTAATAACATTAATTTATTAATATATTTAAATTACAAAAAAAGTAAAAAAAAGAAAAAGAAAAGGAGATGTCTGATTCAAACCGAAGTGCCTTCCCTTGTTAGATCCAAATATTACATTAATTAAAGTTTACTTGGCTCTAATTCTGGAACCAATAAGAATAAGTATCAGTTTTGATATATCGTTGAAAAGCTCTTGACAAGAGATTATTACTACAGTTAAGAAAAAGTCCAAAATCCAATTTTGTTTTTGGATTTTGGGCTTTATTGAACACTTTTGGTCATGTCGATCGCAATCAAAAGGAAAGGTGTACAATTAGATGTTATAACAGTCCAAATCCAAAATTTTAACATTCTACTCCTAATCGTTTTTGAGTTATGCGAGATACATACGCACATACATACGTATAGACGTCACGCCGAAAATAGTCAAAGTGGGTTCAAGAATGGTCAAATGGAAATTCCTGTTGAAATGTGAAAACCGAAATTTTCTCAGTTACAATACTTTCTTAACTTCGTTCAAGGATGAAACAATCAAGATTTATAAATAACAGTTTATTATTTTCAACGGGCCCAAATTATTTTTATTGAGAATTGGTGCCTGGTTATTGAATTCACTGCTGTAAGAATTCGATTTCGCAGATCCTGAAGAGTAGCAGGCTTAATTGCTAAACCCACCGTGTTGGTCTAGTGGTTAACTCGTCATCGCAAATCAGCTGATTTCGAAGTCGAGGGTAAATCAAATCCTAGGTTCCGGAGGGTAAAACAGAAAAAGATAACCCTGAAGTAAAAGGTTACATATGAATATTTGTTATTGTTTATATTCTAATGTCGACGTATTACAAAATAGAATTATAAACGATATTCCAGTCTAAAGTAATAAAAAATATTGTTACATTGTCAATTTAAAAATTAAATTATCTATTTAAAAATAAAAGAGATAAAACATTACATTTAATAGAAGGTAATAATATTAAAAATGCCTATTTTATAAAAACAAAATTTATAAAAAATACGATTAATACACGTGTAATGACAAGCTTATAATAAATTGATCTTTAATAATTAAAAATAAATTATTGTTTTTATTTCATGTAAAATATCTATTTTTCAAACCGAATGAATTATCCAATTTTATAGGGTTGTAAATGGATAAAATCCCCAATGCTACAGAATAGTTTATTTCATTATATTTTTGTACCAAAAAACAATTTTAATTAAAATTAAATTTAAAAAAAATTAATTTAAAAATGTAATTTTTTTCTACCTAATATTTTAGGTAGTTTTGATAAGAAAGCTACCTATTGTAGCCATGATTCGATTTCCGGAAACCATGATTCGATTTCCGGAAAATTTCGACATATCTTCGCGTTTCACAACCCCAGATCCCCCAACAACCGTCAGTTCAAAAGTTTATTTATACATTTATATATTTCACTTTGTTGTGGATACGATAACTGCCGTAATTTTACGCCAATCACTTTCAAATTCATACATAAAATATAACGATCCAAAATTTCAGTTGAAATCAATAATGGGCAAAATGGACCAACCAAAAGGGGAGGTACACAACTACAAGTTAGTCGTAAATCCTAAATTTCAATTTCCTGCAGCTAATCGTTTAGCTGCCTGGTAGTTTATTTATTCTCAAAAATGATAGCACATAAGGTTTAATCCGATAGCGATTACACAGAAAAGATTAATAAGGATAAAGGATATCCTTAGTTATCCTATTCTCAGTTTTCATTAAAATAAAAGGTTTTAATAAAAGTATAAAGGATAACTTTATCCTTTAATTGAAAGGAAAGGATAAAGTAGATTAAAATATATTTAAGTTAAAAAATAACGGGTAGAAAAGATACGAATAAGTAGATAAAATCATTAAAATAGCTAATGATTACAAATGGAAAGATTAGGCAGCACTGAAGGAGGTATTCTTATGGTTATATAACAACGTTATTTTTCCAGTTGAAAACATACTTATACACAAGATACGCGTAACAGGAATACATCAAAGAAACTAATATGTCTTTATTAAAGGAGGGAGTATAAAAAACAAATAATTAATTTTATTATAAACGATACTTTTTTAACATAAATATCTACAATTTATTCTCTTGAAACAATGAATCTTTTTTGAAGGAGAAAAGCCAGTTTTAATTTAAACTGTTCGTTTTCTCTAACACTCTGTAACTGTTGTTGATGCGATGATTGATAATGAATTTTTTTAGCATGTGAAAAAACTCCTTCCCTAACCAGTACTCAAACCCAGAACCTTCGGAGGAAAAGCAGAAAAGCTACCGCTTTGCCAAAGGGTTGACGTATTAAAAAAAAATTACATTTCATATCCAACCATTTTTGTTACAATTTTATTAATTAATAAATAATATTTTAACATATCATTCAAATAAATGTAACTGAATTGGTCGAGAAGGATTTTTTGTTAATTTCCTCTCTTTAAAGCCATAATCTTTATTTCAATATTAATTACTTAATCATCACTGTTATCCTAATCAGGATACAGAATTCCATTTGCTAACCTATTCCATGAAGTAAAAGATTAAAAGACGAAAATTATCTCTACGAATGCAATTTCTAATAGATCCTTAAATGGCCACCAACCATAATAGAAAGAAACGAATCATCAGAAAATAGATTAAAATGTTGTTTTTTTTTCTTTTAATTATTATGACAGTACGCTTGAAAATTATTCCGAGCGATATTAATCTGTACGTTAAGAAGACATGAAAGATATTATTGAAAGGAAAACTTTTCTTAATAACTTGGTTTGTTCAATTGAAGTCGTATGCATATAAAGACTGTTAGTAGAACCGTTTGAAATTTTGTGTAAAATTCTCTGGAAAGCCGTTCTACCGGTTGTTGTTTACTATTTCAAATTTTATTCAAACAATTTTTATTTAAAATGAACAACTAGCTGGAATCTAATTTTATACCGTACAACCAAAGTGTAATATATATGATATATAGTTTTTTTTTTAATACAAACAAAAATACTTCAGTTTTTATTACGTTATTAAATAATAATTACTAGTCGATGAAAAAGCTCGCTGATAAATATTATTTAATAAAAATATGAAGCCCATCCTGAATTCTTCATTAACAGAGAATATATCCATATTAGAAGCAGTCCACGACAGAAAATTGTAGAAAGAGTGAGGGATGGGAAAATGAGTTTGAAATTAGGAATCACTGTAACATCGTTTATTGCAATCCAAAACAAGATAATCATGGATTACTTAATTCCCATAAATCCTTTTCAAGCAAAGCTTCTTAACACAAGATTCGGGATTGGGATTCAACTGAGAAAGAAAAAACATCACGAAAAAGCGTCACGCGCTAGCTGATAACACAGTTCATTCAAAAATTGTGTTCAAAGAGTGATACAACTACTTTTTTGTAAAACGTTTTTGGTCGCGCTCATCCTATCCTACTAAAGAGCATTTGTATGTGTCTCTATCTGTGCGTGCATTCCTCTTAGCCTAACACCGGGAATGTACTGATCACTACCGGAAAATCTCGATTCAGTACATATATCGTGGTGGGCGTATACTAGAAACCCAACCACCAAAAAACACCGGATCTGGTGTTCTTTGGTGGTTGGGTTTCAATTAACCACCCTCCGCAAGGAGTTAACCCACCAGTTTGGACAAGTGGTGAACGCGTCTTCCGAAATCAGCTGATTTAGAAGTCGAGAGTTCCAGCGTTCAAGTCCTAGTAAAGTCAATTATTTTTAAACGGATTTGAATACTAGATCGTGGATACTGGTGGGATCTTTGGTGGTTGGGTTTCAATTGACCACACATCTCAGGAATGGTCCAACTGACACTGTACAACACTACACTTCATTTATACTCATACATATCATCTTCATTCATCCTCTGAAGTAATACCTGAACGGTAATTCCCGGAAGATAAACAGGAAAAGAAAAAGCGTATACTTGTTATATTATTACATATTGACATATCACATATATATATTAATAATATATATTTTTTATTTATGTGATTCTATTTCTTTATAAAATAATGAACTATAACCAAAAATTAGGCACCTAAATGTACCGATCACTAGCGGAAAAAAAAATTCCTCATTCGTTAGTATCAATTTCTAGAGTTAAAATTTCTAATTTAATTATCGTTATATTAATTTTCATCATTCAAAAAAAATTTTACAGAAGAGGTAATCAATTTTGGACATATAATAATCCCATCCCGAGACGCCGCCCGCCCGGACAATCCGCTCGCAAGGCGTTCCTACTTTATGTTTTTATGTTTTATTTTTTTTTTATTTATTAAAACTACAAATTAAGTTGGAATATTGGGGTAAATTTCATCTTTACTTGATTTCTCGGTTTTATAATTGGTTTTTCTTGTTGGTTATTCTGTTTTTATGGTTTCTATCTTCATTTATTTTATTCTAATCGGTACGAAAAGATTTTTAGTAATGTAATAATTTATTTATTAATTTAGCAGATTTAAGTGCTTTAAATTTAGAATTTAATAATGTATTTTTTACGTTAGTAAACGTTTTTTATTTATTTTTATTCTTCTTCGTGTTTCTTTTCTACTTTTTTTGGAAGTATGTTATTAGAATATATTCAGTTAAAATAGTATTACTAAGTTAAACAATAATTTAGTTAACTGAAATCGTTCTATTCTTTTTTTTTTATATAGTTTTTAGGTTTTTATTTTTAGGCATTTATAACCCAACTCATACAGACTTTGCGGAACCGACGGTGCTTTGCGATAATAGAATGGGCATTCCCATTACTGATAATTAATTCTGAAGCGTTTTCATCGATCGTCTTCAGTGATGTCACAATCGATTAAATGTAGTCATGCATTCCACTTATTCTTGATAATACTTCAGAGGATGAATGAGGATGATATATATGTATGAGTGTAAACGAAGTGTAGTCTTGTACAGAATCTCAGTTCGACCATTCCTGAGATGTGCGGTTAATTGAAACCCAACCACCAAAGAACACCGGTATCCACGATCTAGTATTCAAATCCGTGTAAAAATAACTGACTTTACCAGCACTTGAACGCTGGAACATTCGACTTCCAAATCAGCTGATTTGGGAAGACGCATTCAGCACTAGACCAACCCGGTGGGTTACCTATTATGACTCGCTTTCTACAACTTCACGCTGTCTAATTTAAATTTTGGAGGGTTTGACAATTTCATTTGTAAAAAACTTCACGACACGATACGAAACGCAATACGATGGAACCTCTTTCTCTGACATGATGCTACTGGCCAGAGTGATGTGAATACTGAGACGAGATCGGGATGAACATTACATCCCGTTCCCACATTTTCACCGGTAATATCCCCCTTCAATCCTTGGTAATCCTTTATTGTCCTCTCTACATTTTCCGTGTCAATATCCCTCTACGCCACTACGCCCATGTTCTTACGCAAGCCGAGAAGACAAACTTCCAGTTAATACTTGACTGACCCTGATACGTAGAAACTTCATTGTTAAATAACAATCGGAATATCCATGTCTAAAATAGTCTTTTAGAAAAAATATAACTTAAAAAAACTTTCAAGATTTTTTTTAATTAACTAAGTTTTTGACTGAAATTTCTAAAAAAATAATATTGTTTCTTGTATTGTTTACTTTTATTATTATATACACACTGTTGGAGATATAGTTCTCATTTTTATGGTATTTTGGAAGTACCTTTAATGTTTTGTCTTATTTAGTACTTATTTCCTTAGTATCCACTGATGATGATTGTTTAAAAATTAAAATGCGTATCTAGTTTTAGATTTTAAGTAAAAACCGTTCTTTATAAACAGTATTTCAGAATTTTCTTGTTTTCCAATTTATTGCAATAGTCACTTAGCGCAACTCTTTATATATATATTTTAAATAACATAAACTTTTAACTTTTAATAATATAGTTAAACTATAAATTATATTATGAAGAGTACTGGTTATACAAATTTAATAATAGTTGCTTGTTTTACAAATGACAATATTAAATTTATTTTATGGAAGTTCCAAGTGGTGATTCTCGAATGAGATGTGATTTGATTTAAGTTAAAGCTTGTATCGTATTAAACATTCTCGGTTATTTTGATAACATAATCTAACTTGTTTCTTCAGAGTAATCGGTTAGAATAGTGTAAATCACGATTATTTGTATAAAAGTTACTTCTCCCCTTCCCGCAATAAAGATTGATTTTAAAGAGAATTAAATTAAAAAAGAATTACATTTTTCCGAACGAAAAGTACTCAAAAATAACCCCCGATCTAAATTTCAAATTAAATATAATATTAATTTCTCAAACATGGTTCCGCTATGTTAAATAAATTAATTAACAATTAATGAAATTTACCTTAACTCAAGTTGATGTGAACTCAAGATCTTTCGGCTTACATGAAAGCCATCATCAGGAAATAAAATTATTTCATTAAAGTTAAAAATTTAATTATCTCTTTGATAACACGTTTCCGTTTGATTTCATTTTAATCCACCAGAGTATATTCCTTCAGTATACTGGTAGGATCGTACAATCATGACTATTTTACGTTTTACAAATTTAAACAATTTCGTTAATGGAATCCGTATGAAACTGCCATAGATGATGGATGAGATCTGTTAGAAAAGGTTATAAAACCGTGGATTATTTTTCAGAGAATGGACGCCAAAGTTGAAATATGTAAAAAATCAATGCGCTTTTTGAAATGCAAATCTTCTGATGGGTTTGCGTTGCCCTTCTTCTGATTCAGACTGTAGTAAAGAGTGTGGTTTCAGGGTAGATATATATTTGAAGGGTCACAACCGTCCATTTTTCAGCTATTTGACTTATTTATTTTTGGGCTCATGCGCTCGATAAACAAGAATTTTTACGGTTGTAACTGGCGAGTGAAAATTCATTACTTTAACAGTACCGCTGTAGTCAGCTGGAAAAATTGTTATCGGATTAATTGAGTGCAATATTTACTGACAACTTCATTAAAAATTAGGGTCCTGGAATCCGAGTTAAAATCGATGAGACTATTAGTGCGTCGAAAGTATAATAACGATCATGTTATCAGTGGCAGCCCGTAGCTAAAATTAGTGGAGGTGCTGCTCCAGAAACTTTTTTCTGGGCCTTTTCAAGACCAAAGTTAAAATTTTCTGTAAAATAAAAGAACCAAATAAAAAGATGAATCAAAAATGAATAGCTGGAAGCAGGATAATAATCTAATTCTACACTTTATCACATTCAAGAATATGGTACGCGGTTTTTAAGCACATTGTGCTTAAAAACCGTATTCGGTTTAACCGAATAAATAATAAAATGTCAATTCAGATAATATTTTTTAGTACTATTAGATAATAACTTAATAAAATGTCCGCTTAAAAACACTATACTCCAACGGTGCTTAATTTAAATGTCTATGTACACAGAAACAAATACTAATTACCTTCTCTTTCGCTCTTCCAGCGTGTTTTTGGACAGATATGGCAATCAAAGAGCCCTTGTTTTCCGCCACCTTCTGATCACAATTGAAAAAACAACTAAACCGCTTTCATATTCCTTCCACCGACTAAACTAGAAAAAGGAACGTTCCATTCATACCCGGAGTATTAAAAAAAACTACCTTCCACCAGCACGCCAGTGTCGGCACTGCAGAAGCTACAGTACTCTCTCTCCCTCGCAGCTCGGCAGGGCTCAAACGCGAAAATATGTGTTATTTTTTATTCCAACTTTTCTTGGCACAATTTTTTTTTTTTTTTTTTTGAGAAAATGTATTATATATCACAACAATATCAGATTATATCATTATACCATTACAATCCAATGTTAAGTAATAAAAAAAAATTATCAAACTCTCCACGTCAAAAATATAATTTAAAATTTTAAAAGTCTTCCGCTTAACCAATCTAAAACAACTTACAACGTTGACACCGGAGAAATTTCCTTTAGAAAATGGTAAAAAATGTATCTACAAGGTGTCTCACAATTAAACGGAAAGAATTTCAGAACATGTTCTGAAAATGAAATATCTGATGTGGACACCACATGACTTCATTGTACGCCTATTAAATTGCAGGTAAACATTTTATTTTAAATGAAAAGTACATAAAATTATATTTCATAAATAATTTCTGATTTTTTTTATATTTTTTTTTTTATTGTTATTATTCAATTATAATTTATTGTAATTTTTTTTTGCAATCACAGGTTAATAATTATTAAAATAAATAAATATATTTAAATTAAAAGAAAGGAATAAAGCTGAATTCGAAACGATGTGCCTTCCCCTTCAAAGATCCAAATATATCATTA
This sequence comes from Lycorma delicatula, assembly GCF_047948215.1. Lineage (NCBI taxonomy): Eukaryota > Metazoa > Arthropoda > Insecta > Hemiptera > Fulgoridae > Lycorma > Lycorma delicatula. The sequence goes on from NC_134461.1 coordinate 16,798,176, forward strand.
ATTAAAATTTTATTTGGCTATATAACTCTTGAACCATTGAAAATAAATATCACTTATGATGTATCGTTGAACATCTCTCAATGAGGGCTTATTACTTCAGTTAAGAAAAAGTCAAAAATCCATTTTTTTTTTCAATTTTGGGCATTTTTGGTCAAGTCGAGTTTTGTCAAAAGGGAAGGTGCACATCTAGATGTTACAACAGTCCTAAATCCAAAATTTCAACTTCCTACGGCTAATCGTTTTTGAGATATGCGAGAATCATTCGTACATACTTCTGTACGTACGTACAGAAGTCTCAACTAATCAAAATTAATTTTATTCGAAACTAGTTATTTATTTAACTAGGTATTTATTTTAGTCGAAACTACTCAAAATGGATTCAGGGATGCTCAAAATGGATATTCCGTTAAAAATCTGAAAACCGAAATTTTTCGCGATCACAATACTTCCTTTACTTCGTACAAGCAAATAAAAAGGGAAAAATTAATTTAAATAGGGGTCCATATTTTCAGTTAGTTCTCTCAGATTTCTGCTCCAATGTAAAAATGAAGACATTATAAAATTCTTGCAACTTAATAATAAAATTAACGGTAAATTTTACGATTTCATATTAGTTTTATTTTCTCATTTAGAGAGCGCTTTAACAGAGCTATAGCTGTAAAAGGAAAAGTATTATAATCGGCCCAGTTAGGGCGTATGCGGTTTTCACCAGATCTTTACGTTTTGACACCTGATGAACTCAAAAAGTAAAAAAACCGGATGGAAATTTTGTTCGGATGTACATATGTGTGTTCGGTGTTGACTTCTAAATCACCTTATATCTCCAGAACTACTGGACCGATTTTGATAAAACTTGGTCAGACTATTTCTATATATAAGGCATTGATATCATTAAATGTCCAACTTAAAAGGTCAAGTTGGTGGGGCTGTAGAGTGAAGTCACCTTCAGTATCTAGAGATTACACCAAATTAAGGTTGTATTTTTCTTAGGCACATTTGTTAACGATTAAAAGATAACAATATTTACAAAAAAAGTTTGTAAATCCCACCCGCACTCCAAAAATTCTGTTGTAATCGTCCGGTATGTTGTGACGTTACAGGTGAGCGGTACAATTAAATTAATTAATAATATTTAAGTGTAAAAAAGTAACTCGGTCTGGCCGGGTCTCCAACTCGATCACCCGGTTGATTCAGTACCTGGTGCGTTCAGTCTAGCGGCTACACCAGTCTGAAGACCGTTCAAGCAAAATTTCTTCTACGTAAATTGTGAAATTACATTAGTTTAGTTAGTGCCGGCCGACGCCGCTTTTTTGATGTGAAAAATTGATTAAATCCGGTATCAGAACTACAAGTCTAATAACTTTTGAGAATATTATAATAAAACAAAAAAGAATCGTTAACATGTTTTATGTCTGATACAGAATGCATTATGATACAGAATACATGATACAGAATAAACAAATAAAATTATGCCATGAAATACATATAGAATTTAATTCTAATAAAATATATATAAAAAATGTCAATCAACTAAGCACGAAAAATTAAGAAACCTGAGCTGATTCAGGTTTATATGACTTTCTTTATTTTCACTTTTAGAATATATTCCAAATTTTTTTCTTTTTCTTTGTGATACATCTGTATATTGAAATATTATAATATAATGTTATATTATAATCAAGTTGAAATAATGCAAGATATATCATTAATAATTCTCGAATTGTGCTCAGACTGCTATAATGTCGAGAAGAAATATAAATTTTTATGGGCTGACATATTTTATACCCCTTTTCCTGTAACAAATCCCCTTACTGACACTTAAAATACGGAGTCCCTCACGAAAGAACTGGAATAATTTCAGGATTTTTTTTTACAAATGAAAATACAGAAAAAGGTTCATATAAAAAGAATTTTCGATTTATAGCTTATGAAAAATTTCGCCTTCTTCAAGGATAATAAAAATTAAACCAAACTGAAATTTTTGCAACTTAAATTAAGTGACGAATTTTATGGTTTCATACGACCTAAAAAATTGAATAAAAAAAATCTCAGTAATTTACTTCTAATCGTTTTCGAAAAAAAATATGTTTAACGCAAAAATTGGCTTCACAAAACACATTTTTTTTTTATTTAGGTTTGACTTCAATAACTTCATTTATTGAAAATATATGAATAAATAAAAAACTATAACACCAATAAAAATAATATAAATTCGAATAATACGTTAAATCGTATTTGACGCGTACCAAACTTGGTAGTTTTCGCAATAATAGGATAGGGGAGGTATGAGGGATATCCCAACCAACCGATTGCTTTCAAAATTTCAGGATACTTTCACGTCACAGGAAAGGTTTTAAGCCACAAATAGAGGCCCTAGATCCCTTGGAGGCTTATGATAAATACCAGAGCTTGTTTTTCAAGAACTAGGGAAACGTTCCAGAAAATAACGTTTTTCAGACAATTGTTATTTATCATTATTTTTCTCATAACCATGAGGATAACGAAAACAGGGAGGATCGAGGGCAGGCGTGACCAACAGTTTTTGTCTCCGAGCCGAATTGGAAAGAAAACTTTTTTCACGGACCGAACGAAATATTAAATTAAAAAATGTTGAATACAGAAACGATTGATTCAAGTAAATAAAATGTTATTACGGAATTTGTTATACTTTTATTTAGATTCATTAAAGAAGAAGTTTGTTCACATATAGAAGTTGAGCTGAAGATTACTAAATATTACTTGATAAGTTTTTTAAATTTCCGTATTTTCCATTATTCAACTGCTTATAAAAAAAAGCTAATATTAAAAATTTTTTCGCGGACCGCATAAATTCATAACGCGGGCCGTATGTTGTCCATGCTTGGTCTAGGGAGCTACACCCTATACTAGATGGCCCTCAACGAGATGGGCGAGGGAAGCGAGCCTTGAATGGTAATACTATATTATAAATTTAAACCAAAAGTAGAATCATATTAATAATGAACACGTAAGGATGGATCAACAATTACCCTGTATGTAGGGCGGAAGATTTATATGTTTAAAGATCTATTGACTCCTTATTGCGTAAATTAAATAAAATGACTTCTATTGACTCTTTATTAATTACATTAATTAAATTTTGTCATTTACAAAACGAATGAATTAAATTTAAATCCGAATGAATCTTATTTTAATAAAAATTATTTTAAAATTAAATCGACTTGATTTATATAACTTTAATATATAGTAAATTAATTTTATGGATTTTTATGCCTATATTATTTCTTAAAAAGAGATTACCAAGACAAACCAGTTTAAATATATATAAATGATTAAATTATAAATAGTCATAATAAGAAATGCAAAACCTCACGATATATTATATGACACTAAAAAAATCAAAACTTCGTAGGCGAATTAAAACAAAATAAAAGACATTTTTATTTAAATAAATTAGGCTGTTTATAATACCATTAATAATAATTATTATTCTTATTATTATTAAAAAATATTAATTATAATAACTAGTGAATAATACCACAACTTGCGGTCTAATTTGAAATTTATTTACCACACATTCTAGAAAATGCCTAGTTTTTTTTTATTCCAATAAAAACTTTATAAATAAGCCCTTCCTTCTACGTTTACTTGTCATACTGGTTGTAAAACAAAACCAGGTGTCTTGTTAATTGTAATTTAATCCGACCGTGAAGTATGAAGTTTTACACCGAGTGAATGATTAATAAGCTACTTAGGTATTAATTCAACATATTACAACATATATTTAACATAATTTTTATGCAGTTAAAAAGTTATAGGCCCGATATAATTTACGTACCGTAGTTAGTAATATTTCGTTTCTATAAAAACTATAAATAATAATTCAAAGATTGTATAGGTATATCATTATAAACTAATTATTGTAATAAATTTTATCGAATTATATCATTCCTCTTTATGTATGTCGATAATAAATTATGAAATATAAACCTGCATAAGTAATTTTAAATTAATTGAAATAAATTGTAACACGATAATAACATGTTCAAGCGCACTAAAATAAATATTGTAATTAATTTATTCATAAACAGAATACATCTACAACGTAAATAATAAATAGGTATTGAAACATTTTCAAACATTATTATATAACTGTTAATTTCTTTTGTCCTTGAGTAATCGACAATATTTAATTTTAATTTTTTGTTTTTTCAATTTTATCAAATTTCCTGTCTTTTTTCATACTGGCAATTAAATAATCTGTCTACATTAAATATCTATAATTTGTATCCATTGGTATAATAATTTTATGAAATTCATTAAGTTAATTTGCTCAAAATTATAGAAAATAATAATGATAAACAATAATTTAAAATTAAGTAGTTTTTTAAGTTAAATATAACTTAAGATTATAATTAAATTACCTTAACATTTTCCTAAAGTTTAATTAAAACTTGAATTTGAAAGTTTCAAGACATTCGTTAGAACTTCGCCGGTAAGAGTCCGTATAACTGGACGGCACGGCGAAGTCAACGAACTGTGTTTACAGTTCTAAACATACCTAAAAGTGAAACGAAAATTGGGATAAATTAAAAAATAAGTACAAAAACATTATATTTCACTTCAGTTAGATTCGTAATAAAGAATAGTTTCAAAAAATACCTTTCTTTTTCCTGTTTACCCTCCGGTAACTACCGTTTAGATAATACTTCAGATTATATGTATGAGTGTAAATGAAGTATAGTCTTGTACATTCTCAGTTTGACCGTTCCTGAGATGTGTGGTTAATTAAAAAACCCAACCACCAAAGAACACCGGTATCCACGATCTGGTATTCAAATCTGTGTAAAAATAGCTGGCTTTACTAGGACTTGAACGCTGGAACTCTCGACTTCCAAATCAGCTGATTTGGGAAGACGCATTCACCACTAGACCAACCCGGTGCGTTTTCAAAAAATACCTAGAATTTTGTTAGACAACGTTTTTTCTTCAATTTGATGAACCGCGGGACTCGAATATGTCACTTTTTCCTCTAAAAGGAGGGTTTACGAATCGCGCCTCTAAGTAGCATTACTTAATGGCGCCTTTGAATTTACGAATGATCTCGTACAAAAACTTGATAATGTACTTGAAATAATAAAATTTTAAATAAAATATACTGCAGCTTGTTTTAATACTAAATGCTCTTATGGAAATGAAAGTACTGAAGATGAAACAATTTTTTTAATTCCCATCACGTCATTAAAAAAATAAATAAATAAAAGTATTAGTTTACAAGAGATTATAAATGCTAATAAAACACAAAAAAATATAGGAAGAGTAGGAAAGTGTTGCAAATGTGGCAAAAAGATTTGTTACATAAAACAGAAATAAATTTGATCGGTAAAACTTTTATTCTACAATTAGAACTACTTGATGGAAAAATAAAAAAATGTTCATTAAAATAATATAAAAAGTGCGTCCACGGATACGATAAAAATCGAGAGTTATACTTACAAAGTAATAAGTGCAATATTATATCACATATCTTCGATTCGAAAAGGTCATTATACTATTTTTATTACAAAAGAAAAAATATGGTATGAAATGAATGATATGACTATCAACAAAAAATAATTGGCCGAGAAATTCAAAAAATGTTTATGTGTTTGTTCTAGAAATTAGATAAATTTTAATAATAAATCTATAAGATAACAATCACTAATACATAAAAAAAATTAAAGAATAATCTAACAAAACGCAGTAATAACCAAAAAAATTACAATGAAATTGTAAACTGTACGGTATGAATCTTGTAGATATCGTTTCATCCTCACAGAAAACAAAAATTTCTGTAATATAAATAAAACTGTTTTTAACAAAATGATACTATAAAAAGGTAAGACACTACATTTCTATTATCAAAATCTGCTATTAAGTTAGAATTTAAAAAAAAAAAACATATATGTTAGATATATATATAATAGACAATAAATGCACAATAATAGACAATAAACAGACCCATCGGGTTGGTCTAGTGGTGAACGCGTCTTTACAAATCAGCTAATTTCGAAAGTCGAGAGTTCCAACGTTCAAATCCTAGTGAAGGCAGTTACTTATATACGGATTTGAATACTAGATCGTTGATACCGGTGTTCTTTGGTGGTTGGGTTTCAATTAACCACACATCTCAGGAATGGTCGAACTGAGACTGTACAAGACTACACTTCATTTACACTCATACATATCATACTCTGAATTAATACGTCACCGTGATTCCCGGAGGCTAAACAGGAAAAGAAATAGATAAAAAACAATGTTTACGTCTTCCAAATAATACGCAAAAAATAGGAAAAATTGTTACAAAACTCTTACCGACCTGATTTCATTTATTAAACAACGAATAATCCCAAGAATTGTATTATTTCTGTAAATGTGATAACTATTACATATAAATAAAATCGGGTCAGTAAGAGTTTTGTAACAAATTTTTCTATTATTTGCTTATTATATGGAACGAATAAACTTGTTTATCTATTATTGTATATCTATTGTCTATTAAATATATTTAACATTTATTTTTTTTGAAACAAAATTCTAATTTTAATAACAGATTTTGATAATAGGAATGTAGTGTCTTATCTTTTCTGAGACTCTTACCGTACGGTTTATAATTTCATTGTAATTTTTTTCATAATATTTTAACTTTAAAAATGGATAAAATCATTCAATTTTTTTTTAGGTAACCATAATATTGTTATCTGAATAAATCCCCATTAATGATAACGATATTATTTCTGTTGTCCATAAAGGGAAATTTTTTGGTGTTTTTTTTTTATTTTTAGCCAATTTACAACAAATTTCCTATCTTTTTCTCTTCTTTGTTTTACTTTCCCGGCGACCAGAATAGGGGAATATTAAAGAAGAAAATACAGTGATCATGTGAAGAATGAGGTATCAGTTTTTTACAAATCTTTATGTTTCAAGAACAAATAGTTTATCTAGACCAAAAAAAAGCATATGTATTTATCCAAGTGCGTATGTATGCACTTACGAATATGTTTCGCACTGCTTTTTCCTTATATCTTTGGATTGACCAAACCGATTATCTTCAAAATTGGCTCAAATATTTTTATATACTTATCACATTTATTCAAAATTCGTTCACAGGATAGGGGAGGGGATATTGCAAAAAAAAAATTTCCATTATCTTCAGAGCTGTTTTAGAAAAAAACTTTACTTTGGCAAAAATCAACCCCACCTCTTAAAATTGAAATATATGATATTTTTTTGTTTTTTGCTCTACCACCTTCGGTTTTAACATTTAAAATTTTTTTTTTTTGGTATTTTATACATCATACGCAGGGCTATAAAAAAATAATTACAATTTTTTTAAATTACAGACGCCGGATCGAAAATTTGTAAAAATGTTTTTTTGATTGTTTTTTTGTTCTTATTTTAGCCTTTATTATGTACGTATCTCGCATAACTCAAAAACGATTTATCGTAGAACGTTAAAATTTAGGATTTAGGACTGTTTTTAGGACTGTTGTAACATCCAGTTGTGCATCTCCCCTTTTGATTGCAATCGACTTAACCAAAAGTATCCAAAAAAGTCCAAAATCAAAAAAGATTTGGATTTTGGACTTTCTCTTCTGCAGTAATAAGTCCTCATTGAGAGCTTTTTACGATATACATGTAGTACTTATTTTCATTGGTTCCAGAGTTAGACCTAAATAAAATTTTAATTAATGAAATATTTGGATCTTAGGGGTAGGCACATCGGTTGGAATTAGTCTTCATCTCCTTTTTTTTAACTTCTTTTTTTTTAATTTAAATATGTTGATTTATTAATAATTATTAGCTTCTCATTGTAAAAATGGTTTTGTGATGAATAATAATAATTCAATAATAACAACAGAAAAAAAATAAAAAATATCAGAAGTTTCTAATGAAATAAAATTTTACGTACTTTTAAAACTGCGTATATGTAATTTAATAGGTGTACAAGCATGCGGTATCATCATATTTTCTTTTATTCCATCTTATATTATTATATAATTTTGATTATTTGCATGGTAGTTTTGATGGACGTTGTTAGGACTGTACAGTCCTAGCTTAAAGTTAATTTAGCTTCTTTAGTCACCGTAAGGATCACTTCAAATAACTTACAGCCTAATTTGTATAAATCGAAATAAAATTGAGGAAACTTAAGCGCTTTTTTAGTTCTTCCGAAACCGTCCCTTTCTGCATCTTTTCCAGCAATAGTAAAGATTGGTTAAACGATTTTTTATTTTTAAAATTAGTCCAGAATGTGGTACGTATCCAATAAAAGTGTATGAAATATTATGTACTCAATTCAATTAGAAGGGAGTAGGAAAATGTGCCCCTTGCCGCCAATGGTTCCCTCAAATTCAGTCAAGCTGAGGTTGAGAGAGTTGAAAGGGCAATTTATAATTTCAGTATTTTAGATACGACGAGTAAAAGTACTAACATTAGAAAAACTAGTCCGTTTGAAAATTTTCTTAATTATAAAATTACCTCTATTTTTACTTACAAATAAACGATTTTTTTTTCATTTCGCAAGACGAAATAGCTCAGCTGTTCGTATTATTTACCTTATATTTTAATACACACTTCCGTTAGCAAACTAAAAAATTAAAGCGTACACATAAACATTAACAAATTCCCAATTTTCTTCTTTTATTTAGTTACGGTGTAAGAATCACAAAAGAAATGATCATAAAGAAGTTAAACAAAATAAAAAGGAAAGGGAGAAAAAAATAGACAGGTAACATCTGGTAAATAAGATAGATTCCCATTATGAAAAAAAAAAACTAATTGATTTCATACAAAACCGACTCATTTCATTGATCAAAGAAAATGAGAGGATATATATTAGCAAAAATGAATAAAATAATACAAGATAATGGTGTGAAAAGATATGATAAATTAGCTAAATAATAGAAGAAAACAGTAAGTGTTTGTAACCCTTCTATAAAATAAAAAATTTTTAATTATTTAATAGGCTTTAAAATTAAAATACCAATTTAAATGAACTTTGAATCATAATTATTTCCATCATTAATATAAAAATATGAATTTAATTTACCAATTGAATTTTATCGTTTTCCTTTTGATATTATTAAATAATTTTAAAAATTATTTAATGAAGACGTAATTGGCCAGCACCATCTTCTTATTAGAGCATTCATTTAAATTATATTAGACTTGTATCAACGGTTAATTCTGAGAAATTCTAGAAGTAACACGAAAAAAATAGCGCTTCCAAACCTATGTTTATATGAACGTTTTTCATTATTTTCACCAGTAGAACATGTCCTGAAAATTTCTTCGTAGGATACCTGTAAATTAATGTACATATCTTTATTGTATTCCATTTGTATCATTGGAAGAAGAATAATTAAATTTTAATTTTACACTACACTACCTTCATAAGCAACTAAAAAACTTATGAGATATGACTCCTCTCTCTCTCCTCTCTCTCTCTCTCTCTCTCTCTCTCTCTCTCTCTCTCACTCTCTCTCTCTCTCTCTCTCTCTCTCTCACTCTCTCTCTCTCTCTCTCTCCCTCCCTCTCTCTCTCTCTCTCTCTCTCTCTCTCTCTCTCTCTCTCTCTCTCTCTCTCTCTCTCTCTCTCTCTCTCTCTCTCACTCTCTCTCTCTCTCTCTCTCCCTCCCTCTCTCTCTCTCTCTCTCTCTCTCTCTCTCTCTCTCTCTCTCTCTCTCTGTGTGTGTGTGTGTATGTGTGTGTGTGTGTGTGTGTGTGTGTGTGTGTGTGTGTGTGTGTGTGTGTGTGTGTGTGTGTGTGTGTGTGTGTGTGTGTGTGTGTGTGTCAACTGGCACGAAGCAGTTATCTCATAGCACAGTAAAATGGTTGACTTAGTTTATTTTAAAAAAATTTATTGCATAATTTAAACAAGAACAAAACGAAAGTAATGAAATGTATTACAAATAAAGTAGATGGACCACTGAATATAAAATAGGACGAGAAAATATTATGAAGGTAGAAGAATTCTGTTATTTTGAAAGTAGAATTAATAAAGATTGACGAATCAGGAGCGATATAAAATGCCGAATAGTACAAGCAAAACGAGCTTTCAGTCAGAAATATAATTTGCTTACATCAAAAATTAATTTAAACGTCAGGGAAACATTTTTGAAAGTATATGTTTGGAACGTAGCTTTATATGGAAGTGAAACTTAGACGATCGGTGTATCTGAGAAGAAAAGATTAGAAGCTTTTGAAATGTGGTGCTACAAGAGAATGTTAAAAATCAGATGGGTAGATAAAATTACAAATAAAGAGGTGCTACGGCAAATAGATGAAGAAAGTATTTGCAAAAAATATAGTTAAAAGAAGAGATAGACTTATAAGCCACATATTAAGGCATCCTGGAATAGTCGTTTTGATGTTGGAGGGACAGGTAAATGGGAAAAATTGTGGAGTCAGGCAATGTTTGGAATATGTATAACAAATTGTTAGGGATGTAGGATTTAGAGGGTATACCGAAATGAAACGACTGGCACTAGATAGGTAATCTTGGAGAGCTGCATCAAACCAGTCAAATGACTGGTGACAAAAAATATTGCTGAATTGTATTTTATACATCTATGTATCCATATGTTGTTAGAAAGCCTTAAACCTTAAACCGAAGAGATATCGAATCCGCAATATTCCTCACAGTACAAATAAATAAATAATCAGTAAAAAGAAAATTAAAAACTCACAAAGTTGCTATTAATTATTTCATCAAATGTTATATATTATACTAAGATAAATTACTTCCAGTAATCTCTGTGGTGGAATGGTAGCGTCCCTGCCAGTAGTTGAACCCGGATGTTCCGAGTTCGAGTACGGTCAGGTATAACATTTTAACAAGTCATCAGTAACTGTTATTGAGGGGACAATAATTTTGTTGTTGCTGTATAAATAAATATCCAAATTTTATGATAGATGCACAAAAATACTAAGTACGTTCCGTCAACGCTTGATTACCGTATTTATGAAATTTCCTTAAATCATACGGGTTGGCTGTATTTTATTATTCACTGAATTTTACAGTTGCAGAGCGGTTGTTTCGACGTTACTTGAATGAAAATCGGAATGATGAAGACCCAGCATTTCATACCATTAAATCTGGATGTAAAATTTTGAAGAAAATATTTCAGTGTTGGTTAAGAAGCTTTCTAGTAAATAATAGAATGTACATAAGCCTGTTAACAGAAGCTGCAATGTTACGCATTCCCAAATGACTTGCCCTCATTATTCAGTTTTACTTCCACTTTTTGAAGGATTTTTCGTAAAGATGTATACATCCTTAATCCTTAGACTACCAAGTTGGGGTCCCAACTGCCCGCACCTTACAATTTTATCAATTTTATAGGAACCGTTACATCTAAGGCAGCAGAAGAACGAAGAAGGCAAACCGGAAGAACGTGGTCAATCCGAGGCAGAATAGCCGTTGCCGGACGGTTGTGTGGGCGGCCAGACGCTACGGGAGTTCTCCGGAGTCGTTGTTCGTTAATGGCCCCTCGGGGACGCGATCCCAAGGCGGCAATTTAGCCGCAATTTGGCCACATGAATTAAGTTTGGCCCATGCGTGACTAGAGGGGGAGGTTTTTTAACGAGTGAAAACCCCGCACTTGCCGTCACAGCGGGCCTGGCGGCGGCTGGCAGAGCTTTTTCCTCCGCCTATGAAAAACAAAAAAAAAAAATTAAGTATAAAAAAATGAATTTAATTTTAATCATAAACGGTTGAGGAATCCTAAATTAAAATTTTGAGGTCCAAATCATAAATAAGGACTAAAGGACATGAAAGATTATCACCGCATATTAGAGAATAGGATTTTCTCGGCACATAATGTATTAAAGGATATTCATACTTTTCCCAGGTCAATGAACCCAAAATTTACAAAATAGACTTTTTTAATTAATAATTATTAAACTTACCAATAATTACACTTACAAAAAATGCTTTTATTTATGCGTTTAAGCGTTTTTAGATTAAATTTAATTATTAATTATATAATCATACCAACGCGCCATGTTTGATAAAATTTTTATAGACTTTTTTATTGCTGTAGCACATAATGAGGTCCTGTAATTTTTATTACATCACTAAAATCCTAAAGGTATTATATAATTTCGTTACTTAATAAATTACATATTTATCGTAAATGAACTATTAAAAAAATTTGTTTTAAAACCTTTTATTTTACAAAGGTTTCTCAGAAGAAGCCACGTTATGTTTGAATACCTAAAATAAGATCAGCACGCAAAGTGGTCAAAGAACGAAGAAGCCTTTTAATGTAAATACCGTTTTTCACACAGTCGAAAGAATGATTTTAACCTAATTATGTATTAAAAAAAACCAGTATAATAAATAACAAATCTCATAATAGAGAAATTCTATATTATAATTTAATGAATGAAATATATATGTAGTTATAAAAGTGTGAACACTTTTTTAAAAATTGATTTTTTTAAACTGATATATAATAAATGTTACATAATGAAGACAAAGAGTTTTTTAAATAAGAAAACGAGCAGATGTGTTGGTACTAGTATATAAGTATAGCTATACATTAGAGACCGCAGTCTAGTGCCTCAGGTTACGTTAAATGGGATGAGCTTGTGGTCGACTGATACTCGATAAGCATCCTCACAACTGTCAACAAGCCATTAACAGCTACCACAACCCGAAGACTTTAAACTAAACTATAATAAGTTAATATTATAATAAATTACTATTTATTTATTATAATTATACCTTATAAACCGGTTTGATCATGTATTATTAAAAAGTTAAATAACGTTAAAACGTCTTTTAACCTAATAAAATATTAAATTAAAGCATATGTAACAAAAGGGTACAAATATAAAAATATCAAAAACCATTAATATGATTTTTTCCTCAAATTAATAAATAAAAAAGCTGAAAAACCGTAATAATTTCCTTGCATTGGTTTTTATTCTTATACCGGGTGATCATTTAAAACGTTACCACGTTCAATAGCTATCAGTCCCATGGTATTTTTGTTTGCAGGTTAGTAAACCATTCTCGGGGGTAACCTTTTTAAAATTATTTTCAAAGGGGTGGATCCCATCCTCTCCCCAGCACCTACTCTCAACTCAAAAATCTTAAATGGCAACGATAACATTTAATTACATTAATTGACAACTCGAAGAAAATAATGAATTTTGGTAAAAAGAAAATTAAAATTTGTCCAACCCTTCATTCGGTAAATTCAACTGACACTCCAATATTATTCCATTCTTTCTTCCTATTTTTTCCCTACCTCACGGAACCAGACCCCAATTAAGCATGAAGACGGTTCCGGGAGGTGCCGTCGCCTCTAGTCACCAGACGAGGGAAATGCAGGTCCCGGCTATTTTCGTCCACACAGGTATGAACGAAAGACCCCATGACCGGTCAGAAATTGTGTCAGCTAGAATCCCAGTTCGCCAAACTTTCTCTCGGCCCACAGCTCAATATGCGCGATGAAACGATGCGTCCACCTCCCTTTCGTGGATGCATCCCACCTGGCTTGCCAATCCTGACAGACAGTTGTGTTGGCATTGTTCTTAGACACACCCTCATAAATTTGCGCACGAGCCGCCACCAGCTGCTGTAGTGGCGGCATCCCAGTCACCACCAGCACCGCCTCAGTCGAGATAGAGGCGTATGCCGACGCCACCTAAAGAGCCAAACGGCGCTGTACTCCCTCCAACAGTCTTCTGTTACGCCCTATCCTCATATCTATCTTCCACACTGGCGCACCATAAAGAAGAATTGAGTTCGCCAGATGCGCGTACATCCTCCTCTTCGAGGTACGAGGCCCTTCAACGTTCGATAGTAACTTAACCAAATTCTTGACAGTCTGTCCCGCTTTCTCACTCACTGCCTGCACGTGACGAGTGAATGACCGCCTACGGACCAACCACACTCCAAGATATTTGGCGGCCTCTCGTGACTGGACCATCGCTCCATCCATCGTCTTTCTTCCTATTAAATAAAACTAAAATCACACTATTCAAGGTAAAAGTTACTTTATTCTCCACTTTACTTAATTTCAAACTTATCTGGTCGAATTTGGTTAATTTGGTATCTGGCGTCAAATAATATTTAACGAAAACCTTAGGGTTCCATTTAAAATAATGCAGATGGCCACCATATTTGATTTTATAATAGTAAGCCCGTAGCTCCGTAACGGCTGACTAGAAAAAAATACCCAAGAAAAAAAGTCTTAGAATAATATTCTCTACCCAAAACTCCAATAAAAACACAGGGTTTCTCTTTGAAATAATGAAGTTAGCCGCCCAAATTGAAAAAGGGCCCAAGATTTCAAAAACCGTAACACTATTTTTAATGTAGGGAAAAATCTAGGGAGGTTCCCGATTTAAAGTTTTTTTATAAAAGTTATAGTTTATAAGATCCCAATGGTGGGATCTTAGACTTAGAAGTTACAGCGCTCAAGATGACCACTCTAATGATGATCGCTCTGTATATTTATAGAAAATATTAAACCACGGGGTACTACGCGATTAGGCGGCTAAATTACTTTTAACTGTTGAAGAGAAAAATGAAATTTAGCAATTTTCTTATTTCAAAACGATCTATTTTTCTGCATAAGACCTCCAAGCACTCAGGGGGCACCATTGGAGAGTATTAAAAAAGTTTTAAATGGAAAGGGTAGTTTATGACAAATCATTTTAAAGGGCATTGAAAAACAAAGATTTTTACACAAAAATACTTATTTAAGATTGTGTTATAAATGATCTACAGTATCTCTAAACTGCCTTTTTAATCATGAAAGTCTAAAAAAAGTAATTTTCAGCAAATACAAATTTCTGAAAACGATCTATATTTCGGTATTAGGCAATTACTTGAGATGTATTGCAGGCTAATTTTAAAACTAGTTGTGAAAAATATTAAATGGCCATTATTTTAATTAAAGTTGATAACTTGAACTTTATTTTTACGTCAAAATTGTGTTTCTCAACACTCTTTAAGATGATGAGTCACAACATTAGCCTTTTCATTTGAAATTTCTGTGTTGCCTCCTCTCCAAAGAAGCTTGAGGGTGTGGTGGTCTATTCTGTTTTAAGGTAAACTAATTTTCTAAATTTCATTTTTCTATTTTAACTGCTGAAAAGTTACTTAAGGGTCCGAATAATATTAACTCTTATTATAGACTGTCCATAAAAGTGTGATCAAACTTAATTGATGGTTTCAGTATATCAAAACAAACAATAAAGGTCATACGAAGAATTTCGTTATGGTCAATCTATCTTCCCTCAGTCCACCATTTTGTTTTTTTAATAAAAATTTGTATTTTAAAAACAGAAATTTTTCAAAGAAATTTAGTGTAAATGTATTGAACGTAAACAGAAATAAATTTGAAAATTTTACCTTTCAAAATTCCAAAATGGCGTCGGTTTAAATACTTTTAATCATTAATTGCTTCGTAAATATTACTTTTTTCAAATTATGTTTTATTAAATATAATGTTAGTCCCTTTATTGTGAACAAAATGACACCTCCTTTATTAATTTTTTAAAAATAAATTCTGTAATTCATGTCAACTTTGTATCTATTAAATGTACGAAAATATGGCCATTAAAGGCGTAAAATTTTATATAATAAAATATAATTCGATAAAATTAATATATACGGAACTATTAATGATTAACAATTTTAATGGTTGCCTTTTTGGAATTTTCAAAGGTGAAATCAAAATTATTTATTTTGTAGATATTGGGTACATGTACACCAAACGTCAAGTTTTTAGGCTTTTGAACTGTAAATCTAGAGGAGGATGGAGAAGATAAAATTGGTGGACAGAATATTAAGAAGAGTAAATGAAGATAGAACAGAAGGAGGAAATGAAACTGGACCGAGCATATAATTAATTAGGGAAGAAGGAGTTATAAGTTCAGTTCTTGAAGGCTCCGTTGAAGGTGAAAAAAGAATGAAAGGGTAAATGAAGTATAAAGAGACGAAAAGAAAAGCACGGAACAGAAACAGATGTAGAAAACAGCGGTGTCAGGGACCTGCCAACAGGCAGAATACCACATGATTATGTCACCAAATTTCATTAAAATATCTCCATCCGTTATTAATATATAAATTTTTATTGAAAAAATACACCTTGGCGGGTAGAGGAAAAATGAAGCAAGATGGGCATTTGTTGACGAACTTTTTTTACGTATTTTGGTTCCTTGAATCAGTCCTTTAAGTTTAGCCAACACCTCCTGAGACATTTTATATATAGAAGCTGATTTTCCCGACTATGCCGGTCAAACCTTACAATATTTTGCACAGCTTTTACTCCACAGCTTTTACGTTTTTGTAATTCAAACATTAAGGGATCTTCTTTTATTTAAATAAATTAATTTAAAAAAGAATTGTTTAAAAATATTGAAAAATAAGTATAACTTTTATGAAAGTAATAAAACAAGTTATTTTGAGTCCGGAATATTTACTAAAACTACATTAATTTAAATATACCTTTAAATTATGAAGCAGAAAAATTAAAAGGCTTAGAGTAAAATACAAAAAAAAAACGAAATATATATATTTTAGAGATAAGGAATTAATTTTAAGAAATAGTTTTTTAAAAATATTCGTATATAGGTTAAGCTTAACGAATTTGTTTAAGTAATCTTATTCTCTAAATCTAACCCCCTTCAGTAAAATCTAAAATGAGAAAAGAAAACTAAAAAAAAAAATTGTTTCTGCATTTTAGGCCGGGTTTAATAAACATTTTAGATTTTTTTTGTTTAAAGAATTTGGAGCGCTGAAAATCGCCGCGTTTATCACGAAAAACAATTACACCCGCAGAAGTCGGACGTGTGGTGGCGATATCGCGGAAGAAAATAATCGGTCCTATTTTTTACATTATTAATGCACACCATTAATACATTAATATATTACGTATTAAGTACACCATTAATGCAGAACGATATCAGGATATTTTATTTCAGTTCATCGCACTCTTGGAAGAGGAAGACAGACACTGCTGGCTACAACATGACGGTGCGACATCGCACTTCGCAGGTTCAACTTCTGATTTCGTTGAGGAATTCTTTGGTAATCGTGTTATCGCTCGAGGCTTGTGGCCACCAAGATCTCCAGAAAAAAATAAAAACATGCGTGTCAAAAGTGTATGAATTTCCTACTGTCCACTAAATTGCGACCGGTTAAAATATCAAACACGAATACAAAAAGACATGGTTTAAATGTGTTTTAATTATCGTTCATTTAGACTAAACAAATTGTTCCTATGAATAAATTATTTTTTATAATTTAATTTTGTACGTAAATTGTCTTCGTTATTAATAATGTTAAACAATATCTGTCACTACCAATATATACGAGTATATAGTTATTCAAAATTGCACGGCAATACTCGGGTAGCTGATTTAGAGCGTTAATATTACAAAAATTAGGGCCTTTTCTCTTGGAGACGCAGTTAATATTATTTTATCATTTATTACCGCTAGAATATGCTGATAATTTGATTATTTGTTAAAAGATAATTTATTGAAAAATAATTTATGATTTTTAGTTTTTACTTTCCACGCTAAATATTTATATTGTATAATTATACAGTTTACTACAAGATGTCCCAGAAGTTACCATAAATAGGAAAAATAAACATTTTTTGATGAAAAGAATTTTTATTTATACAGGAAGTCCCATATAAAAAGCAACCCATCAATTACTCATCCATAAAATTTCAAAAGTCAAGCTTACTCCGCTACTCGTTACTGAAATGGACTCGTCCAACATCTCAACATCGCGGCGATGCAGTACAACACTACCGATAGTAACAACAATGCAATCATAACGTTCAGTGTATTGCTAGAGACAAGATGGTGTTTTTGCTAGATGAACGCGTTTTCATTGTCGAGTCGTACTTCAGTACGAAATCAGTGGTTGCAGTGCAAGATTTGTTTCGCCATAAGTACCCAGATAAACCGGCTCCAAACAAAACATCACTATTAAGGTTAGTCGCAAAATTTAGAGAGACCGGTTCTGTTAATAACAAGGAACACAAAAGATCTGCGTCGGTGTTGAATACAGATACAGTCGCTGAAATCAAAAACCGATTACTCGCCTCGCCAAATAAATCTATCAGACGATTGTCTGCTGAAGTTAATTCGTCTAAATCGACTGTTCAACGGGCGACCGAACGATTACAATGACGACCTTATCGCATTCAAACGGTTCATCGACTTCTTGAGCCCGACAAAGAAAAACGGCTACAATATTGTCAACGGTTCCGTCGATTTCTGCGTGAGGGAATTAATGTTATGGATTCGTTATTTTTCACAGATGAAGCACGGTTTCATTTGGACGGCTACGTAAACAGCCAAAACAGTAGAATTTGGAGCGCTGAAAATCTCCACGTTTATCACGATAAATAGTTACACCCGCAGAAGTCGGGCGTGTGGTGTGCGATATCGCGGAAGAAAATAATCGGTCCTATTTTTTTCGAGTACAACATTAATGCAGAACGATATCAGGATATTTTATTTCAGTTCATCGCACTCTTGGAAGAGGAAGACAGATGCTGCTGGCTACAACATGACGGTGCGACATCGCACTACGCAGGTTCAACTTCTGATTTCGTCGAGGAATTCTTTGGTAATCGTGTTATCGGTCGAGGCTTGTGGCCACCAAGATCTCCAGATTTGACTGCGGCGGATTTCTTTCTACGGGGTTACCTCAAAGAAAAAGACTAAAGCAACAAACCACGAACACTTGAACGATTGAAAGTCAATATTGAACAAGCTGTATTAAATATCCAGGCACAAACTTTGAAAAAAGTTGCAAGAAACGCTGTAAAAAGAATTGAAGCTTGTATTCAAGAAGATGGCGGCCACTTCCAACATTTACTCTAAATGTAAGGTTATGGATGGTAATAATAAAAATTACATTTACATTTACACATGCCTTTTTATTATTTCAATACTTACCAATATAAGGTTGGGTTGCGTTTTATATGGGACACCATGTATATACATTATAGGAAACAAATTTGCTTTAATAAATTTGCTTTCTCTAATATGCCTCTGAAGAAAATCGAAATTGATTTTTTTTTTGTGATATCCTCACCTGTTATTGAATTTTGAAAAACGTTAATATGTCCCATCTATAGAAATATTTGAAGAAAATCAGTTTGTTCAATCCTGAGATGTAAGGTCAACAAGTGCAAGCGACCCAAAAACCTAGTAAAGGCTTATATCCGGATTGAATACTAGATCGTGGATCCGGTGTTCTTTAGTGGTTGGGTTTCAATTAACCACACATCTCAGGAACGGTCGACCTCAGGCTGTACAAGACTACACTTCATTTATATTCATACAACTCAGTAACCTTACGGTGGCTCCGGGGGCTAAACAGAAAAAAACTGAAAGATGTAAAGCCAAAAACAGTGCTACATACATACGTACCCACATATGTTTTTTTTTAGTCTAGATGAACTAGTTGGACCCTAAAACGTATAGATTTGAAAAAAACTCAATACTCCATTTTTGACATGATCACCATACTTTCCCCTTTTAATATAACTATTCTAATTGTATTCACCGGTAAAGTCATATATGATACAATAGATTAATAAAAACCTAGCAATTTAGGAAATTCAAACTTTACCTTAATTCACGTATTAAATTGGCAATGTTATAATTGTGATTTAAATAAACTGCGTAAAATCCTTGTTTAGTAATTTAGCTGCGTCATTATTATTCATGACTTTTGTGTAGTTAAGTTATAAATTATGATGACTGAAGGTAACGCATTTTATCTTTGACGTGGAGGACAGGTGGTGTGTTCCGGAACCTAAAACTTTAGAAAATAACCATTGTATATAAATTTATATTTATAATCTCACCATTATTATATCGAAGCTTATTGCTATATTATTATACTTAAGGCTTCATCTTATATTTTTTATGACTGTAAAATTATGGATATCTTGTAAATCTTATATTTTCAAAATGTATTCAAGTTATGATTCGTTACTTTACTTTCAGGACTTAATGAAGTAAACGACAAATTATAAGAAAATTTTTGATTTAAGTAAAATTATTATGTTGAATTTTTAAAATATTACGTTGATTTATGTTCAAATTTATTCATTTCTCTCTTAAAAAAATATACCATTCTTTTTGGAAAGAATAAACTAGTCGAATATAAAATAAAAAATAAAAAAAAAATAAAGTTTTAACAGTTTTTATTTTATTTAACTTATTTTTTATCACTTAAAATAAATAAAAGTTCACCTAATTGAGACATTATAAAATTCAAACTAATAATTAAAATGTTACGTTAAATAAACATTTTTTCCAAGATAAGAGAAATCAATGAATGAAAAAAAAAGAAGGTGTCTAAACGTATAATAATAGATAGCGATAGTGCGTGACGTAACAAATAATATTTCATATATTGTTACGCATTATATTAAACCAGAACTATCACATCTAGTATTAACTTTAGCGTAAAATTAGTAAAAAGTAGTATGTAAGATTGTTACAATACAATTTAATATATATATAATAGAGATTACGAAATAACCTACGATATGAAATACTGTCTACTGTTCAATAATATACTAAGTACCATGTGATTGGACAACGAATTTTTTTTGCAATAGGTTTATAGTCGATAGAATCACCTTCAATAAATACATAATATTTCTTTTAAACATTTTTTTTTATAGTTTCATTATTATTACTATTATTAAAAAATAAAATTAACTCTTGAAAATTTAATACATGTATGGTTTTTTTTTATCAATCTCTATTCTACTTCTTACCGGTTTTCCTACTAATTATTTTTTTAATTTCCTGGCATCTCAGCTCTAGAGGAAAGTATGGGAATTAGATAAAAATACGATATAGATTTCTTTACATTTCTCGACAATTCACGACCCAGGGACCTCAAAAAACAAAAATAAGGGTAATATTACGTATATATATTGGTGTGTTTGAAACTTAATAACTTTTGATTGCATAAATCGATTTTGATGAAATTTGGCACAGAGATTCGTACATACGGGAAATTCTTTTGATGTAAGTTTAGGGTCAAGACCTCCCTCTTGACCCTAAACTATGAAATTTTACGATTAATGACCCTAAACTTTCATAGAGTTTAGATCTCCCTCTTTCATAGATTTCCATTAGTTTAGATCTACCTTTTTTTAATTTAGATCTCCCTCTTGACCCTTTTAAAGTTTAGGTGTGGAATAGGTACAACAAAGTATATGTTGAGCGGTAACGAGGAATGGCTGACAATAGAATGATTCGTGGCTGAGGTTTCTCGAGCAAAGGAAGTAGATTACAAAAAGCGGGTAGGAGTTACATTAGGAAAGGAAAAAGATCGAGATCCGGCTGCTGAGGTGGGGCTCGGGAACGGCATAGTCGGGCCCGGCATCCCTGGCCTTAGCGGTTAGAGGATGCGGCAAGATGAAAATAAGGAAAAGATCTGGAACCGGTGAGCCGACCTGCCATGCCGAACGTACTGCAGGTAGGGGGGAGAGGTTCATTAGAGTCGTAATGACACTCCCCTGGGCTGAGTAATACTTGATTTTTGAGCCGGCCCAGGAGAGCAGAACAAACAAACATAAAAAAATAAAATAAAAGGCGTGGGGTAGGTAGTTCCTTTGGGACCAATTTTCTCATAATTCTGCAAACAGATTTTCACTTTATATTAAGCTCACAGATACGTTGATGCCGATCTTATCATTTAAAAAATAAAAACGAGTGCATCGGTGCATGAACACACGACGGAAGCGAAGCTTCTTACGCAATATTCTATAAATTATTAATCGTGCAAAATAATGCATCCACAATATACACAAATGATTTTTTTTAATTTTTTTATTAATAACAAATATGAACTAAACATTAAAAACATTGTATTCAACAAAAACATTGAATAATAATAAGAATGTATCGGTTCTTAAAATAAAAATAACAAATATGAGCGCGATCAAAAACCGCTCACAAAAGAGTAACAGTATCATTCTTTGTGCATGATTTTTGAATGAACTGTGTTACCAGCTTGCACAAGACGCTAAGAAGTTTCGCTTCAAAGATTTGCCTTCCCCCTTCCTCAATTCCTCAAGGGGGAAAATTTTGCAAATTTTCTCCCTTCCTCAAAAGTCGAAAAAACTATTTTTTATTTGTAGCATATTTTTTAAACGAATGTTTTGAATTATCGATTAACATATCGATTTTTTTAATTTTGAAACGTTTTTTATATATCATTATTTTTCAACTACATAAGAATATATAATTAACGCCAGGAAAGTAAACAACTTTGTTTTTAACTTTTTTCTTTTATAAAAAATCCTAATGTGAAGTATTAAAATATTAAATTTATTTAAAATCAAATTTTCAAACGTTACGAAAAAAAAATTATTTTGGATTAAATTAAATAAGACTGATAAATAGAAAGAGACCAATAGAAATTTGATGTCCACGAAAACACAATAAAAAATAATCATTTTAACGAAAGTTATTTAAAACTAAGTATTAAATACAGTATTATTACTGTACAGTATCGTATTACGCGATGTGCGTACTGACCGGGGTCCTACCCATAGACCTTCAGATAAAAGCCAGAACCCTCAGACACAGCGGTATGTCGAAAGAAGAGATGGAAGGGATTATAGAACAAGAATGGCAAGAAGAGTGGACAGGGTCCAGAGTGGGAGAATGGACCAGACGCCTAATCCCTAATATTAAAACCTGGAATAACAATAGACTCGGAGATGTCAATTTTTACATGACACAATTACTGACGGGGCACGGCTCTTTCGGTCAGTATCTGTATAGGATCGGGAAGAGAGCCACCCCGCAGTGCATCTATTGTCCAGAGAACGACGATGCCGAACATACGTTGTTCATATGTCCAAGATGGGCCGTTAACAGAGGTCAAATAGTAATTAATGGTCTTACACCAGAAAATCTCATAAACTGGTTGGGGTACAACAATGAGAACTGGGAATGGTTCCGCAGGTTCGCCGGGGAGGTCCTGCGGGCCAAAGAGGATGAAGACAGAAGAATGGGAGTATAAACAGTAGGGTAGGGCGGACAGTCACTCCATGGAGGGCCTGTACGCCTTGGTGTGCGGGTACCTGAGAAGAGGGTGAACTCCAGGGGAGTTTGAGTTTGGGTTAAAATAAAAGACCAAGTCCCGGTCGGCGGGGTCGTCCCTGCGGGAGCCTAGGCTCTTTGTGGGGTCGGCGCTGTCGATTAGAGGCCAAAGGCGTAAAGACCGAGTCCCGGTTCCCTGCTGAGGCGCTGGGGGATGGCATAGCCGGACCTTGGCTCTAAAGCGGGGGATTAGAGGCAGGCAATGTAAAACAAAAGATCCGAGACCGGGGAGGCCAACCTGCCGTGCCGGACGTATAGCCGGCGGGTGGGGGACGCCTCCTTTGAGAGTAAAAGGACACTCTCCCCGACTGAGTATACTTAATTGGATATCCGGTCGGGGAGAGTAGGGAAAAAAAAAGAAAGTATTAAATAGCGTTCTGCGAAAGCCATTAATGCTGTAAAATAGTAACAGAATGGTAAGGCAAATGTTATGATTACAAATAGAATAAAACGTGAAAGAATGAACTATCTAACGAATAGCAAACCATCTATTTGTTCATTCATCCGTCATCCAGTTCATCTGTCTCTCTCCATGAAGGAAAAAGAAAGTCAAAAAATGTCGAACAGGATTTGGAAGAAATTTTTATACTGAGATGATAGCTTACGACAGAACTTTCCTATTATGTTCCTATCCTTCTTTGTCCGTAAAAAAATATATATCAACCGTAACTTTAAAAAAGACAATTTTATGAAATATCAATATGCATACGTTGATCTATCTAATAAATAATCACTTTATTACACAATTTTGTAAAATTCGATGAGACATTTGGCCGTAACTACATGATCAACGAACAGACCAAAAGACGAAATGTCAGACGGTCGAGTTAGGATTGACCTCACTTCATTCGATGAAAAAGATCCAAGCATAACATCATAAATAGAACAAGGGTCCTGATAATACCTATAATATTCAAATGAAGATTAAATAAAGGATAAAAAATATGGAAGATAAAAGGATGGAGACATACTTTAAAATACATATTTACAATCTAATAAATAAACGCGAAAGTTTGTGGCGGATTATCTGTCCGTTTGTAACACCATCACGCGAGACCCAAGCGACCGATTACTTTCAAATTTTCAGGATACATTTATGTTATCCCAAGGAAGACTTTAAGACACAGATTGAGACTCTAGCTCCCTTGGGAGCGAAGTTTTGAAGTTTTCCTAGTCAAAAGTCTATGTATTTTAGTTACTATTATTCTATTTTTTTGTAATTTAATTTATTTTTCAGGAATTAATTCTGAATTTTTTAATTGTTATATATCAATATTATTCTCACAGCCATGAGGATAACGAACACAGCTGTGGTTCTGTATGCGGAGCCCTGTCCGGCTAGTATATTATATAGCATATTTAAAATATAACTACGAAGACAAAGAGTGTTTGTTAAGTTTTCTATGTCAATAAGTAACTGAGGAAAAACGGTTTTAAAAATTAAATAACAATTTTTGAATGGTTAAAAATAAAGATATAAAATTTAAGAAATGATAAGGTACTAAAGTGGGCTTCCTTGTGGAAAATTTTCATTGAGATTGGTACAGTAATTTTTTAATGAACAGCGATCAAATCTAAGCTAAGCGACAGAAGATTTAGAAAATATCGTTTTTGTT
Source organism: Lycorma delicatula (assembly GCF_047948215.1). Lineage (NCBI taxonomy): Eukaryota > Metazoa > Arthropoda > Insecta > Hemiptera > Fulgoridae > Lycorma > Lycorma delicatula. The sequence goes on from NC_134461.1 coordinate 16,822,942, forward strand.
CTTACAACAATAACATAGTTTCAAAAAATTGTACAAATTTCCGATTTAACACCATTAAACGCAAAACAAAATTATCTAAACGGTTTTGTAATTATTTTGGATATCTACTGGATAAATTTCATTTTATAAAGCTTAAAACTGGAATATGTGCAATTTCTTCGCCGATAGTAGGTATCCTTAATTGTTTTTAATTGTGTACACTCTAGCCCGACAAACATATCTCTCTCTTTTTCCTGTTTAGCCTCCGGTATCTACCGTTTAGATACTATAATTCTTCAGAGGATGAATGAGGATGATATGTATGAGTGTAAATGAAGTGTAGTCTTGTACAATCTCAGTTCGACCGTTCCTGAGATGTGTGGTTAATTGAAACCCAACCACCAAAGAACACCGGTATCCATGATCTAGTATTCAAATCCGTGTAAAAATAGCCGGCTTTACTAGGTCTTGAACGCTGTAACTCTCGACTTCCAAATCAGCTGATTTGGGAAGACGCGTTAACCACTAGTCCAACCCGGCGTGTGACAAACATAACTGAAATGTTTTTACTTCCTTGGACGAAGTAAAGGAAGTATTGTGATCGCGAAAAATATCCGGTTATCACATTTCAACGGAAATATACATTTTGACCATCCCTGAATCCATTTTTACTAATTTCAGTGTGACTTTTGTACCTACGTATGTATGTATCTCACATAACTCAAAAACGATTAGTCGTAGGATGTTGAAATTTTGGATTTAGGACTGTTGTAACATCTAGTTGTGTACCTCCTCTTTTGATTGCAATCGACTGAACCAAAAGTATCCAACTAAACCCAAAATCCAAAACAAAATTTGGATTTTTGACTTTTTCATAACTTCAGTAATAAGTCCTCATTGAGAGCTTTTCAACAATATATCATAATGGTACTTATTTTCATTGGTTTCAGAGTTATAGCTAAATGAAATTTTATTTGATGAAATATTTGAATCTATAAGAGGAAGGCACATCGGTTCGAATCAGATTTCATCTTCTTTCTTATTAACTTTTTTTTAATTTATTTTTTGTGACTTTTTTTAAAATTAAATATATTGATTTATTAATAATATTTATTAACCCGTGATTATAAAAACGTTTTTACAATAAATAATTATTCAATAATAACTGATAAAAACTAAAAAAATATGAAAAATATAAAAGTTATTATTGAAATAAAATTTTATGTACTTTTAAAAATGTGTATACATAATTTAACAGGCATTATTACATATGTGTAAATGTAATAGATTTGGTGAAACATCTGATTATTTAATATTAATTGAAAATTATAATTTAAATAGTATTATTTTTGGATTTTCTTAGCAAATTCTTATAAAAATTGTATATATATATTTTTTTTAAATCATTTTATTTAATTATTTGACAGAAGAAAAATTACATTTTTGAATTGTATTCGGTTTAAAGTGATGGTTTAAAATTTTTTTTCACTTGTGCGTAATGTGCTTCTTACAACTGTTATCACGTAATATACTATTCCAGATCAGTATTATTCGTATATTCGTGATTTTTTATTAACAAAAGTTTCAGATTTCTGGTATGTCGTATAAATAAAATTTAATAATTAAACTATTCCGTTTAGTTAATTCCTTTATACTGGTTACAAATATTAATTCTGACCGTACGGTGTATAATAATCAGTTTTTATTATTGAATTATTAGGTAAACAATTTACTTAAGAGTAATCAAGGGACTTTTACTCTAACCTAATATTTCAGGTGAGATTGTTGAATTAATAATTGTATAAATATTTGATGTTAATAAAAACTAATATTTTAGCAATCGTGTAACTGTCCACATTATTAAAGAATTTGGGGATCGTATCTCACTTTCAAATGAAATAAGTTTAAATGAATTGCAGCAAAAATAAGTATATGTAATTTAATAGACGTTCAAGGAAGTCATGTGGTGTCCACATCAGATTTTTTATTCACAAAATTTCAGAAAATATATTCATCTGAATTACATTAAAAGATAAATTTGATAAAGTAGATCTTGTTTAAGCCTTTTCTTTCTAACTTCTAAATCATTTACACTTATACTTTACACTTAAGCGTATAAAAAATTAAAAATTATGTAAAATAAAACCAAAGCTTTACGTAAATTTAATTAATCTATTTTACGTTAATATAGAAAAAAATCAAGAATGATTTTTTCCATAATAACATAGTTTTGTTTAATCTAAACAAAAAAAAAATGTTATTAAACAACTATTTTTTTTAAATTTAATTCAAATGGCATTACACTCACACAAAAAAAGAAACAATAATAGACTAACACTTTGTTCAAACAGGCATTAAATTATTGGTTAGACAGCGGAAGGACATATGGTCTGTACTCTGTAATGCATAATAGACGGTTTGATACTTTAATTAGGTAAAAGCAGCGACACTTTTAGATTTTACAAAGATAACAACCCTAAATAAACCCCCAGAGATATTTGATAACGTCCAATACTTAAAACTGGTATAAAAACATACATTAACAACCATATAAGGGATACTGGGTACTAACGACTGACTGTGGGAAAATGTAGTCGACGCGATATTAAAGAAAAAAATAAAAACATGCGTGTCAAAAGTGTATGAATTTCCTACTGTCCACTAAATTGCGACCGGTTAAAATATCAAACACGAATACAAAAAGACATTGTTTAAATGTGTTTTAATTATCGTTCATTTAGACTAAACAAATTGTTCCTATGAATAAATTATTTTTTATAATTTAATTTTGTACGTAAATTGTCTTCGTTATTAATAATGTTAAACAATATCTGTCACTACCAATATATACGAGTATATAGTTATTCAAAATTGCACGGCAATACTCGGGTAGCTGATTTGGAGCGTTAATATTACAAAAATTAGGGCCTTTTCTCTTGGAGACGCAGTTAATATTATTTTATCATTTATTACCGCTAGAATATGCTGATAATTTGATTATTTGTTAAAAGATAATTTATTGAAAAATAATTTATCATTTTTAGTTTTTACTTTCCACGCTAAATATTTATATTGTATAATTATACAGTTTACTACAAGGTGTCCCATAAGTTACCATAAATAGGAAAAATAAACATTTTTTGATGAAAAGAATTTTTATTTATACAGGAAGTCCCATATAAAACGCAACCCATCAATTATTCATCCATGAAATTTCTAAAGCCAAGTTCACTCCCCTACTCGTTACTGAAATGGACTCGTCCAACATCTGAACATCGCGGTGACGCAGTAGAACACTACCGATAGTAACAACAATGCAATCATAACGTTCAGTGTATCGCTAGAGACAAGATGGTGTTTTCGCTAAATGAACGCGTTTTCATTGTCGAGTCGTACTTCAGTACCAAATCAGCGGTTGCAGTGAAAGATTTGTTTCGCCATAAGTACCCAGATAAACCGGCTCCTAACAAAACATCAGTATTAAGGTTAGTCGCAAAATTTAGAGAGACCGGTTCTGTTAATAACAAGGAACACAAAAGATCTGCGTCGGTGTTGAATACAGATAAAGTCGCTGAAATCAAAGACCGATTACTCGCCTCGCCAAATAAATCGATCAGATGATTGTCTGCAGAAATTAATTTGTCTAAATCGACTGTTCATCGGGCGACCAAACGATTACAATTACGACCTTATCGCATTCAAACGGTTCATCGACTTCTTGAGCCCGACAAAGAAAAACGGCTACAATATTGTCAACGGTTCCGTCGATTTCTGCGTGAGAGAATTAATGTTATGGATTCGTTATTTTTCACAGATGAAGCACTGATGAAAACAGTAGAATGTGGAGCGCTGAAAATCCCCACCATTATCACGAAAAACAATTACACCCGTAGAAGTCGGGCGTGTGGTGCGCGATATCGCGGAAAAAAATAATCGGTCCTATTTTTTTCGAGTACACCATTAATGCAGAACGATATCAGGATATTTTATTTCAGCTCATCGCACTCTTGGAAGAGGAAGACAGACGCTGCTGGCTACAACATGACGGTGCGACATCGCACTACGCAGGTTCAACTTCTGATTTCGTCGAGGAATTCTTCGGTAATTGTGTTATCGGTCGAGGCTTGTGGCCACCAAGATCTCCAGATTTGACTGCGGCGGATTTCATTCTACGGGGTTACCTCAAAGAAAAAGCCTCAAACTTTGAAAAAAGTTGCAAGAAACGCTGTAAAAAAAAATGAAGCTTGTATTCAAGAAGATGGCGGCCACTTCCAACATGGAAGGTAATAATAAAAATTACATTTACACTTACACATGCCTTTTTATTATTTCAATAACCTACCAATATAAGATTGGGTTGCGTTTTATATGGGACAACCTGTATAATATCCTCTATATTACTACCATTGTTTTGAAAATATATTTCGATGTCCTCCTCTACTGAAGAACACGTAATCTCGTAAGTTATTAAACATAGGAAGCATAAACATGTTTACTTTCCCATCGAGATAGCGCTACAGTTCTAGAAGGAAAAACACTGCAATTGGTCAAATTTGAACATATGCGGTTTTCACCGCATCATGACATTTTGGTACCTAAGGAACCCAAAAAAACGGATGGGAATTTTCCGGATGTTAATGTTCGTACGTACGTGTGTGTTCGGTGTTGACATCTAAATCACCTTATATCTCCAGAATTACCAGACCAAACTTGGCCAGATTACTTCTATGTATAGGGCATTGATGCCATTAAATTTTCAACTTTAAAAGTCAAGCGGGTGAGGTTGTAGAGAAAATCATCCTCAGTATTTCCAGATTTCGCCTAATTAAGGTCATATTTTTCTAAACCCCATTTGTTAACAATTAAAAAATAACAATACTTGCAAAAAATTTTGTTTTTTGTAAAACTGCACCCACACCCAAAATAATTCTGTAAACTACTGCTATATTGTGACGTCACTGGTGAGCGGTAGAATTAAGTAAATTAATTATATTTAAAGTACAAAAAAAGTAACTCCGTCTGGCTGGGTCTCGAACATGTTCGTCCGTTTGACCCGGTACCTGTTCCGTTAAGCCTCAAGGCTACTCAAGACTGCCGACCGTACAAGCAAAAATATTTTCTATGTAAGTGGTAAAATTACATTAGTTTAGTTGATGCCTATCGTCGCCTCTGGTACCGCTACACCTGCCCGAATTAAATACGGTATGAGCGTGCGCTTTAGTTAGAATCATTGAATTAAATAAACGAAAAAATATTATATTTAAATAAAATGATAAATATTTTTAATTAAGTTTTGTGTGTAGCCGTACAACAGGAACATACCACAGTCGTAGGACTTTCCTGGAACGCGGCTTTGACTAAAGCTACCAAAGCTGCCACGCAGCTTGTTCCGTGCATAGAAACAAATATTTTTGTGTTTTTATGAAGGCCATGGTGTATCAGAAAAAGATACAAAACATAAATCTCCCAAGAAACGAATGGCGGTGGGGAAACGTTCCTTGAGATTATTTATATTTTCTATCCTGATACTCCATAATCTTCATAAAAAAAAATGTTCAGTTCCTATCTATGAAAGCTTATAGAACCGTGTGTGTCAAAATGAATACCGGGGTTTTAAAGTTAATTGATATTTCTGAAGTTTTACGTACGTTCTTTAATTATACATGAAATGAGAGCAACTCAACTAGTTTTAGGTGCAAAAGCTCATAAACCTTTCTGTTTCCTGTACCTTCCACTTGAAAGCGCTAGTAGCAAAGACGGCGATCTCCTAACAGAAAACGTTCTGGGTTTTGCAAATTGCAAATAAAGAATCTGTAATTACAGATCAAAGTGCGTTCCGTTTGAAGTTCCGTTGTGATCCCCCGATTGAAAATAACATTCGTAGATGATATACAATCTGAAACCGGGGCCTTTATTTGTACAGTACAACCTAGTGTGCTTGAAGACAATGTTGGACGTGTAACAGAATTTATTTTTTGCATAATCCTAGGAAATCCGTCAGGAAGGCTAGCGCGAATTTTCCTCAACTGCAGTACAAATCACAGGATTTTATTTCGTAAAAAGATGGTGCGCCCCCTCACTGGAATAACGCTGTACATGACTGGTTGTCATCCTCGACCGCTGGATTAGTTGTCGGGTTATTATGTGTCGGATTAGTTGTGTGGTTATTATAATATCATTAACATCAGTAAATTTCAGTGATTGGATTTTAAGAGAAAAAAAACTAATGATCTATAAATATACATCCATAAACGCTTTGTTTTCGATTTATAACTAGCGAAATATTTCGCTTTAATCTCTACTTCAAGGTTAGAATGAGTTAATTGCCCAAGAATTGGTCAAGAATTTGGTTAATTGCCAAGAATAAGAAATTTAATTTGGGTAAGAAGAAATTTGAAGGTTTTATATGTTTTTACCTGTAAAATTTAATAAAACAAGTTCCAAAACTCCAAGTCTCTACTAACAACCCACCGGGTTGGTTTAGTGGTGAACGAGTCTTCGCAAATCAGCTGATTTTAAAGTCGAGAGTTCCAAAGTTCAAATCTTTGTAAAGGCAGTTACTTTTATACGTATTTGAATACTAGATCGTGGATACCGGTGTTCTTTGGTGGTTGGATTTCAATTAACCACACATCTCAGGAATGGTCGAACTGAGACTGTACAAGACTACACTTAATTTACACTCATACATATCATCCTCATTCATAATATTCGTAATACTTGAACGGTGATTCCCAGAGGCTAAACAGGGTAAAAAAGGTCTCTACTAGTAAGAGCTACAGGTCTTCAGTAGTTCCAGAGAAAACTAAAAAAGTTATTTCAGGTTTACGAAAATTAAATTTATTAAATTGCTCATTATAACTCGTCGTCGCAAATCAGCTGTTTAACAGCTTATTTCCGAAGTCGAAGGTTCTGAGGTTTAAATCCTTGACAAAGGTAGTTGCTTTTATATGTATTAAATACTAGGCAGTGAATGGATAACGGTATACTTTGGTGTTTGGGGTTCAATTAGTCACACGTCTCAGGAACGGTCGGCCTGAGTCTGTAGGAGAAGACTAAACCTCATTTTCAAGTCATACATATTATTCTCATCTCACTGGGCCGTGGGGGTTCCTTATTTTTATTAGTTGAACAAATATAAACGTACACATTATGAAAATTAAAAAAAATATATACATTTTCTGTTTATAAAATAATAATTTCTAAGAAAATTTAATTCTTAAATTCGATAATAAACAAATACAACTAGTGTTTAAACTGAATGTTTTTCATAGCGTAATATGTATTCGTATGGAATGGTATTTAAGATACTAACAAACATGAAAGAAATATATTGTTATACATAACATAAGTCATGTCAGGAATGGATGGATGTACCAGGATAAAAAAGGAAACAGCCCTCAAAATTTGCCAGGAAGCTCTAGGAAAACTGTGGAAAATTCAATCATCTGTTACGATTGTTAATTTCATAACCGCAACGGTTATAAACGAATCTATAGACCACTCAAATCATGCCAAAAATTGCGTACTCATTTACAAGAAACATCCCATACCAGAAAAATTCTGAATTGAACAGTGAAGGTTTACAGTTAGTTGCCTTTTTCACTGAGTATACTATTTACAATTACAGGACGGTATGCCCGTTGAAACATTAAATTTCTTATTATTTCTTTTAATTTAATATTATTTAGTATTAAATAACTTTGTTTACGTTACGTTTAATTATTCATATTTTTAGTCTAGACAAAAAATTAATTATAGGTTACGTAACATCCAACCTTGACTTGTAGATAAACATGTACGTCGCATCAACGTACAAAAATAAGATTCGTTTGTATTGTGTTAAAATGTCATTACTGAATCGAGTTCGGTAAAGGATAAGAGATCCACGGAATAGAATTAGTGTGAAGTAACAGAGTTTATGTTTTCGAGTGAAGGGGATTGGTGACGCCTAATCAAACAGTCGCACTACGTTTGCATAATTCATATACCGATGGCGGCTGGTTGTTATAATAGGGAGGTTTGTTTAAGTGGGTGGTGATTGTGGTAGTGGGGGGAAGGGAGGAAGAATTGTACTTAGAGGAGGGTGATAGACATGAAAAACAATCCAGCGAATATATTAGGGAGGGGTTTACAAATTACAATAATCACACAGACTAGATAATACATATATAATAGTCTATCTGTTATAATATAACTTATTCTGAATACATAAGTACGCGATTAGAAACATAAGGTACGTAATTTCTATAATTTCACGCTATGAAAAATAATATTTTAACTATTTCTACTGTAATTTCTGAAAGAAAAATTAAATAAACGATCAGATAATGCGTTGAAAAATTTTATTTTATACTAATATGTAGCTTTCTTGGTAAAGAATTTTCACGAAAGAAAATGAATGATTAATTATTAAACAATAATCTACTGATTATACATGAATTTTCATATACCAGAGGTAGCAAATTTAAAGAATAAAAAATAATTTTAAAACGATAGTAATACGATTTATTTAAGTAAAATATATATAAACTTTAACTTGCACTATACTCATAAATAAAACTTTTTCAGAGAGGAGCTCTAGTATTATCCTGCCATCCGATGTAAAGCTGGTATTCGAGTAAAATTTTGAAAGATCTTTATTATTTTTCTGCTGTTTAAAGAGTGTGTATAATCAATTGTGTTTGTTTATTAATAATGATTTTACCCGTACTTTCCCATCTAGATAGCGTTATAATAGAGCGCTCTATAAGGGAAAGTACAGAAATCGGTGCAGTTTGGGCAAACGCGATTTTCACCAGATCTTTAGGTTTTGACACATAACGAACCCAAAAAAACGGATGAAATTTTCCGGAAACTAATATTCGTAAATACGTGTGTGAATTCGGTGTTGGCTTCTAAATCACCTTTATTTTTTTTTTGTCTTCAGTCATTTGACTGGTTTGATGCAGCTCTCCAAGATTCCCTATCTAGTGCTAGTCGTTTTATTTCAATATACCCTCTACATCCTACATCCCTAACAATTTGTTTTACATATTCCAAACGTGGCCTGCCTACACAATGTTTTCCTTCTACCTGTCCTTCCAATATTAAAGCGACTATTCCAGGATGCCTTATATCCTGGCCCAAAAGTCCATAATGTAATGTGGCCCAAAAGTCTGTCTCTTCTTTTAGCTATATTTTTCCAAATTCTTCTTTCTTCATCTATTTGCCGCAACACCTCTTCATTGGTCACTTTATCCACCCATCTGATTTTTAACATTCTCCTTATATCACCTTATATCTCCAGAACTACTGGACCTATTTTGATCAAACTTGGTCAGATTACTTTTGAACAACGGCATTAAATGTTGATGCCATTAAATTTTCATCTTAAAAGGTCAAGGGGGTGAAGCTGTAGAGTAAGGTCACCCTCAGTATCTCGAAATTTCGCTGATTAAGATCATATTTTTCTTTGGCACATTTGTTAACAATTACAAAAATAACAATACTTCCAAAAAAATTTTCACAAACTTGCACCCACACCCCAAAAAATGCTCTAAACTAGTGGCTAAGTGGGCATTCTGCGTCAATATTTACCCCCTGTCACCACAATGAGTGCTACTGTTGCAGTCAGCCATCTTGGAATTTCTCTTTTTCCCTGCGTGAAATTCCCTTTTACCACATCCTCTTGGACCGGGAAATTTTAAATTCCACAGGGATGCCAACCAAATTATTTTTTGCACTTTAAATATTAATTATTCATTTTATTTTATTTGTTTAATATTTCAATGTAACACTGACGTACTGCTGTTGTAATCGTCTGATATGTTGGAAAATCAGAGGTGAGCGGTAGAATTAAATAAATGAGTAATATTTAAAGCGTAAAAAAAGTAACTCGGTCTGGCTGGGTCCCGAACTCCATCGCCGTATCTGGTATCTGGTGCGTTAAGCGTAGCGGCTACAGGTCATATTTTACTTAGGCACATTTTTTAACAATTAAAAAATGACAATACTCGCAATAAATTTTGTTTTTTGCAAAATTGCACTCCCGCCCAAAATAATCCTCTGAACTACTGCTATGTTGTGACGTTACTGGTGAGCGGTAGAATTAAATAAATGTATTATATTTAAATTATAAAAATATAACTCCGTCCGACTAGGTATCGAAAACGATCGTCCGTTTGACTCTGTATCTAGCGCGTTAAACCTCGCGGCTACACAAGTCTTCCGATCGTTCAAGCGAAATTTCATCTACGTAAGTAGTGAAATTACATTAGTTTAGTAAGTGCCGACCGACGCCTCTAGTACCGCTACATCCGCACGAATTAAATATGTTATGCGCGCGCACTTTATTTAGAATTATTGAATTAAATAAAAAAAATAAAATTATAAATATTTTAAATTAGGTTGTGTGTAAGCCGTGCATCAGAAACAACCCACAGTTCTACTAGGACTTACAACTGAGTTGTCAGCTTTTTTTCAAGTGTATTTGTATAACTGGCCTTGCTCAAGTATATCTACGAGTATTTATAGAATACATTTAATTGTGTTTATCCATAAGTACACAAGCAAAGAAAAAGAAACAAAAATATGAAAATTTTATATACGAATATATAAAATGTCTTTTAAATGTTTATGCAATTTTATCTCTAAATTACTTTAGGTGATAAAAGCTACTAACCTAAAAAACATCATCGTTCTAAGTTATATCGTTCTTAAGATAAGACATAATAAAAGCCAAATTACGTATTTTTTTTGGATCTTAATATAAAAATTTATGATAATCATTAATCTATTTATTGTAATACTCTTCCTTCCGTTTCCGTAGTATCCGGACAATATTTATCGATACCGTTACGATATATTTTATCAAGAAAGCCTTTACGCGTAAGACGTCCACGAAAAATGAGAACTCATATATATTTAAATTTTATAAACCCTTATAATTAATGACAACTTGTAATAAATGTTTGATAGAAAATAATACTAATTATTTCGTTTTACAACGTCTATTAGAATAATGCTAATTTAACTTAGCAACAATAGTTAATTTATTTTACTACCTTATAATGGTAGTTAAGATAATTGTATAAATTATTTTTTTTATTTTAACCGCTTTTAAATAACTAATTAAATTCACTTTACGTCATTACAAGTGTAATATGTTAACAATAATTATTGATACCAAGATTCGTTTAAAAGATAAGATTCAAAAGTCTAATACATAAATTGTTAACATGTAGGTTACAGTATAAACATTTAATTTCCAGAAGAAACTAATATAGTAATTCACTTACAAAAAAAAAATAATAATAATAGTAATAATAATAAATAAGAACCCGGTTCAGTGCTTTTAAAGAAGGTACTACGTAGCTGTATGAACTGGAATAAAGTTAAGAGAGAGTCACCTGCAGTTGGTTGTAACAATTATACCACCACAATCTAGATAGGGCTGGTAGATGTTATCATTACAACTTAACGAATACAATTAGTAGTAACGCAGCTCACTGTCCACCACGCATAATTCAACTCCGTCCCTAGTCATCTCAAATAACTTATTCAGAAATCACCGTAAAATTATATCTAATTATCTTAAATCGTATATGTAATTAACACGAACATAAATATATTTGTGTATAAATATACGGATAAAATAATTAATTACACAATAAAATTTATCAAAATATAACCTAACTCTATAAAAAATTTAAAGTAATAAAAAAGAACAAATTTATAGAAGCGCTTTCACAGAAAAAAATCCGGCAAAGAATTTTATATAACTTCCCCGAATAATGCAAAAAAAAAATTATTCCAACATTTTAGTAGAATTTTGAGATTCGGGGACGAATGGGAAACATATCTCACCACCACCTTTACAAATTGTAACCAAAATAAAATTTCATCAACGAACTGAATTCAGAAATCATCGTATAAGGTATTCTACTCGTTAATATAATGAAAAAAAAAATCATATAAAGCAATTGCCCTAAAATACTTCGTTTGAACTACGTTTGAAAGTTACGGCAACAGAAAGATTTCGCTCGAATTTCAGCTATCCCGTTGAATGAGGTCGTTCTGAAATTTTTAGAAATTTAATTACGGGACAGAATTAGTGATTTCTTCTTATCCCAAGAACCGTATCTGCAGTAGTTTATGATAAATCTGGAGTGGAAACCAATAAACTGGGGTAAAAACCCCTGTTTTTTTTTTTATGTTTGACGTACAATAACTTTGTTAAATGAGTAATAAACACATAAAACCTGTTAAACAAGTTTTACAACACCACCATTTTTTCTATTTTTACTTATTTTTAGATAATTAATCACCAAATAATATTTAAGTAGCTGAATAAGAATATTATGTAATAATCTTATACCGAATAAAAAATTCCAGATTTAAATGGAATTTCAACTTCGAACCTAGCGAATGGAAAAAATGCTACCACTGTGCTTGAAAAAAATATATATGAGAATAGGTATTCATGTAGCTATGTAGTATTTAAATATCTTATATTATATATCATCAGATATTCATAATTAATTTTATATCTCCTCAACTTCTGTAAAGAAACAAATTTTTATTTCTTATCTCCAAATTTGGTTTTAATTTTAGACGCTAAATAATTTTAATGATACAATTTTTTTGAATTATAATGTATTTCTATAATCAGCATATTAGATATCTAAGTTTGTATTTCATTTCGTATAAATAATAAAATTTAATTACATTAAAGAAATTTCGATTAATTTTATTTTAATAAAACATTCATAAGTTTAAAACGTAAAAATTATAAAAGTCGCGGAATTTAAGTGAAATAAAATAAGATAATGAGCAAACATAGAAAAAATCGTAAGAAAAAAATGATAACGATTTTTACGTAAAAAAATTCATATAATTTATTGATAAAAAAATAAACAGTAAAAGAAGTATTATAATAGCAGAATCAAAGAATTAAAAAAGATGGCGGCAAAGAGCGGACACTTCAAAGCCCAACTCAAGCATGATTCACATAATACAAATATTAATGTAGCTGTTGTTATTAAAAGGTGAGAGAGGAGCTGTGGGTGATAATGGTGTGAGAGAGAGATAGGCAGTGGGAGAAAAGTAAAATACAAGCTGGGGAAGTGTATGAAATAGGACAGGCACTAATCGTGCGAACAGAACTTATTATATGAATTAAAGGCTTTACACACACCTGGGAACAACCCTCAAAGTGATATACAAAAAATAAGACTTAATCATGAAATATTCGTTAGAAAAATCAGTAAATATTAACACGCGCTCACGACTACGTGCAAATAATATATTAAAACTTCATTTTTAGTGCAGTCATCACCGATCAAACTGTTTCCACAATAAACTACAATTACTACAGAATGTCTGATATTTGATATTGTAACACTGAATTAAGTATATTTAAGCCTTATTACTGAAAACTATTCATTTATTGGAGTAAGCATATATTAAATAAAAATGTTTAAAAAATCTGATGTGGACACCACATGACTTCCTTGTACGCCTATTAAATTAAATAAACACTTCTTTAAATAAAAAGTACGTAAAATTTTTATTATTGAATTATTATTTATCTTACTTTTTTTACAATCAGACGTTAATAATTATTAATAAATCAATATATTTAAATTTAAAAAAAGTTAAAAAAAAAAGGAAATGAAATCTGATTCGAACCGATGTTCCTTGTAAGATCCAATATTTCATTAATTAAAATTTGATTTGGCTATACCTTTGGAACCAATTAAAATAAGTACCACTTTGATATATCGTTGAAAAGCTCTCAATGAGGGATTATAACTGCAGTTAAGAAAATATCCAAAATCCAATTTTTTGGGGGATTTATGGCTTTTTTGGACACTTTTGGTTCTGTTGATTGCAATCAAAACGGAAGGTGCACAACATCCTAGGACGATTCGTTTTTGAGTTATGAAAGATATATTCATACGTAGGTATAGTCGTCACGCTGAAACTAGTCAAAATGGTTTTAGGGATGGTCAAAATGGATATTTCCGTTGAAATCTGAAAAACGATATTTTTTTGCGATCACAACACTTCCTTTAACTTCGTACAAGGAAATAAAAAACTAACAAAAATAAATCTTTATAAAAAAAAATTAGAGTCAAATACTTCTTCGATCGTTAATTTTTTTTTTTTTTTTTTTTTTTTTAACTTTTCTGATTCATTAACAAAAAGCTACGAAAATGAACAATAATACTTTTCAATTCATCTTCAATTTCGACTTTAAAAATTGCCCTTATTAAAAACCCATCAACAATTTACTAAATAATAATTTGGTACACATTTCAAAAAGTTAAAATTTAAAGAGGAAAGGGAAAAATCTTCTTTATAATATAATATATATATAATTTTTTCAGGCAAAGTTTTTTCTCTCGCTTTTTAAATATTAGGTCAGTTCAAATGGAACATAATACGAACCAAAGGTTTATACCGGGTTATTCAAAGCTTCACAAATTTAAAAGCATCTAAAATTTTATTTAGATAACTTACAGATTCGGTTAAGGTCTCATTTCATAGGAAAACAGATAGATTTTTGATTCATGTAGTTCGTTAGTACAGAATTCGATCACAAAGTGATTAACGACACTGGCTGTCAATAGTGTTGTTAAAAATGGATGCATTTACTAGTGTGGAACGTGCTCGCTGTGTGTTTTGTTATCACAATACCAAACACATGCATTCATAAACTACAGTTCAACGTAATTTGTGTAGAGTGTACAGTAGGAAGCCTCCTACTAGACATACTGTTTACTCTTGGTATCAAACCTTCATTGAGACAGGTTGTTCTCTTAAAAATAAAAATCACCAGGAGCCCACGCGTCCCTGAAGCTACTGTGGAACAACTAGGAGAAAGTTTTGCGCGAAGTCCAAAGAAATCAACTCGACGTGCGTCACGTGAGACTGGCATTCCACAAATGACTGTTTGGCGGGAATTACATAAACGATTGCACTTGGAAGCCGTACAAACTAATCGTGGTTCAACATATTACAGATGACAAAAAATGTTGCTCGGTTGCAGTTTTTGTAGAAATGGTGGATAAAATTGCAGAAAATTACACATTTTTAGACAACGTAATTTTTAGTGATGAATCAACTTTTCACATCAGCGGAAAGGTGAACACCCATAACTGCCGAACATGGGGTAGCGAAAACCCTCGTGAAAATTTGCAGCACATTCGTGATACTAAGTTTATTTTTTTTTTACCCTAAGCAAACAAAGACTGTACGGCCCGTTCTTTTTCCTGGAGGCAACCGTAAACGGTACAGTCTACCTGAAAATTCTTAGCAGGAAAAAGAGAGCTCAAAAACTATTTACACAAAGTACAGAGTCTGACAGAAATAACTCCCCGATTAGAAATGTAAATAAAATAGACATTAAAAAAAAAAAAATTAAATAAATTCTGAAATAACAGTGTTTGTCATTTATTTTCATATACCTTTATTAATTTTTAAAAATTATTTCGTTCATTAGCCGACATTCACTATCAATACAGCCCTTTAACCTCTCCCTGCAGTTCCACATTACGTTTCTTATCGTTTCCAATGGTACTGCAGCGATTTGTTGATAGATAATAGCTTTTAAACTATCGAGGGTTCTTGGCTTGTTTAAATATTTCAGCCTTTACATGTCCCCAGAGAAAAAAAATAGCATGATGCAACATCGGGAAACCACGCAGGTCATGGGATATCTCCTCGTTGTGAAATAAGACGTCCGGAAAACATTTCTCTGAGGAAATTCATTGATCGTCTTGATGTATGAGCAGTGGCCCATCTTGTTAAAACCATAAATTTTTGGCTTCATTTCCGAGTTTTGACAGCAAGAAGTAATACTTTACATAACGTTCGGAAGTTACTGTAACCGACTGCCTTTTTCCTCTAAAATGTATGGTCCTATTATTCCAAATTCAGCAACCACGCACCAAACTGTAACACGCTCAGAGTGCAGAGAGCGCTCATAAAGTTTTAGGGGATTATTTTCTGCCCGGTATCGAATGTTTTATTTATTAACACAACCCGATAAATGAAAACGGTCTTCGTCAGTTGACAGCAGATCGAGTTCACTAGAATATTTTCTAGAACGACAAGAAGCAATACGGTTAATCCAATCACGTTCATTTAGCTGCTGCACGATCATCATTCTGTAAGAATGAAAATAAGTCGGCGTGTAAAATTCTCCTTACAATCCAATCAGAAATTTGTAACGCAGAAGCGCGTATTTAAGAGCTGAGCAACGTGGAAATTGTCTAACTACTGCTTGTCTCACTGCTTCAATATTTTCGGGTGTTCGTACGTGGCTTACCACGTTCAAAGCGGTTTCTCTTATCGGGTACCGCGGCGTGTCGACCTAGCCGAAGATGTGAACGAAATAATCGCTGCTGATAATAGAATCACCATTTTTGATAACCATTTTTAAAATACGTTTCAAAAACGAAAGCGCAATGTTCACCAAAGTTGTAACTGAAATGGCAAGATATCCACTGCAAAATGGCCAAAATACCACGACCGGTACTATTAGCGCTCCACCAGAAGCGGTGGGAAGTCGGGGAGTTATTTCTTCCAGTCCCTGTATAATTTTTTTTCCATATAACTGTAATATAATCCCAAGAACAATGATAAATTTTAATCTAGCCTAAATTAACTAAAATACCAGCCGTGTTAGTATTGTGATTAAATACGTCATCGCAAAATCAGCTGATTTACGAAGAGTTGTAAGGTTAGAATCCTTATAAAAGCAGTTGCTTTTATGTGGATTTGAATGCTACTGTAGATACCGATGTTCTTTGGTACTTTTTTTTTTACTTCTCCCCTTCCCGTGACCAGACCCGCACTACTGCATAACTCAGTCTTGAAGGGGTGTCTTTCGCCTCGAACTTTATCGGGTGGTCATACCAGGCCCGACTATACCGTTCCCAGCAGCCCACCCGAACAGCCAGGACTAGGTCCTCTCTGCCTTTTATGCCTCTAGTTTGAGTTCTTTGGTGGTTGGTTTCAATTAATCGTACATCTTAGGAGTGGTCGACCTGAGTTTATTCCAGACTATATGTTTACAGGTACATTTACATTTACATTGCACTACATCTGAAGCTACCTTAGGTTTGATAAGCCGGTAACAGTAATTGCATTTGTTAATCTATACACACTCACCCAGACTCGGCAGTAACTGGAAAACTGGTTGGAAAAAACATACCATCTTTATGTCATAACATCCCTACAAAAATTGGTCGTTAGTTAGCTTCGACATTTTTATGCTTACGCGCGAACTTCATTTTTTTTTTTAATTTCTGGATTAAGTACAATGTAGAAATGCATAAGCATTTCTATTGTAAAACCATCGTTGTTAGTATTTATTAAAGAATGTACAAAAAATCTTTAAAATAAATACCGATCTCCGTGACGGAGTTACAGCGTCTCGGCCTTTCATCCGGACGTCCCGGGTTCGGATCAAGGTTAGAAGGAATTTTTTATACGCTAAAAAATTTCCATTTTAATATTTCCACGTAAAAACATCGAGCTTCTCTGGTGAATTAATTCATCAAGCAAAAAAAATAATAAATAAGCAGTTAGGAAGTAATACAAATAATTTACTTCTAAAAATTAGACGAAAAAATCGAATAACCTCCATATAAACAAACTAATCGAAAACTCTTTTTAACAGTGTAATGATAATGTTGAAAAACAAGATTTTGTTATTTTATTAAGATTTCCTATTTTTATTAAGACAAAAAGATGTACGAGTATTTTTAGTTAAGTGTTTTATATATATATTTTAATTTGATGTTATAGACTACTACGGCCATTAACAACGATACATTAACCATGTATCCTCTTAAATCTATTACCATATAAGTAAGCGAAAGACCACAGACATGCCTAGCTACAGACAGCACTGTCCATTAAATCATTAATTATTCTTCTAAACAGAAAAAACATAAGACGTTTTACTATAAGAAATGAAGTTTACCAGTCGAAATTCACATTTAATCCCAGATTACTATTATTATTTTATTTTTTATTTATTTATTTACTTCCTTGTAAAAAGTAAAGGAAGTATTGTGATCGCGAAAAATTTCGGTTTTCAGATTTCAACGGACATATCCATTTTGACCATCCTCGAATCCATTTTGACTAGTTTCGGTGTCTGTACATACGTACGTATTTATCTCACTTAACTGATAAACTATTAGCCGTAGTATGTTGAAATTTTGAATTTAGGACTGATGTAACATCTAGTTGTGCACCTTCCCTTTTGATTGCAATTGACTGGACCAAAAAGAGTTCAAAAAAGTTCAAAATCCAATTTTTTATTTTTTTTATTTTTGACGATTTCTTAACTGCAATAATAAGCCCTCATTGAGAGCTTTTCAACGATATATCATAAGTGATACTTATTTTCATCGGTTCCAGATTTATAGCCAAATAAAATTTTAATTAATGAAATATTTGAAACATACAGGGGAAGAAGGAACATAGTTCGAATCAGACTTCATCCCTTTTTTTAACTTTTTTTTTTTTTAATTTAAATATATTGATTTATTAATAATTATTAACCTGTGATTGTAAAAACATTTTTATTATAAATAATAATTAAATAATAACAACAAAAAAAAATATGAAAAAATATCAAGTTTTTTTTTTTTTTGTCTTCAGTCATTTGACTGGTTTGATGGAGCTCTCCAAGATTCCCTATCTAGTGCTAGTCGTTTCATTTCAGCATACCCCCTATATTCTACATCCCTAACAATTTGTTTTACATATTCCAAACGTGGCCTGCCTACACAATTTTTCCTTCTACCTGTCCTTCCAATATTAAAGCGACTATTCCAGGATGCCTTAGTATGTGGCCTATAAGTCAAGTTATTAGTGAAATAAAATTTTATGTACTTTTAAAAATGTGTTTATGTAATTTAATAGAGGTACAACGAAGTTATGTGGTGTCCACATCAGATTTTTTTTTTAAATGTAGGATTATCTTTCAAGGCTTAATTCATACAAAATTTTCCGAATTTCAAATAAATAACATTATGACATTACGATTTGAGATAGACATAATTTACCTTGTATTCATAAAACAAAATTTCATCTAAGTATTTTTTTATCACACGAAATAATCTACTTTAATACAAAATCAAATTAAATTTTACAAAAAATTGATTAGTTTCATTTTAATGTAATTTGATGAACATCTACAAATAATTTCTTAAAATATTATTTTCTACTAACTATAGTTTTAAGGAAATAAACTTTTATTTTATTTATTTCTATAATAAAATAAATTATACGAAATAAAGTAAGAAAATAAAATATAGTAGAACAGTTCTTGAATAACAAAATTCCAATTAACCAACGTCTGTCTAATTCTCTTTGACTAGGATTAAATAAGAAATGTAATTAAACAGTGATTGATTAAATATTATTTTTGAACAAATAAAAAACAAGCGTATTAAGCGAGATTCATCAAAGTATTAATCAGAAAACGTTAAGGCAAGCTCAGATATAATTTTGAATATTTTCTAATCTACTTTTTAATGTTTGATTTTATTTTGTTTAATCTTTAATAAAACTGTTTTTAATGCGTAAAAATAAGTAAAGATGAAAAAGTATTGGATTTCTAAATTATCCGTATAAATAACGAAAAAAGTAACGAATCTAATATAAAAAATAATTTTAAAATGTTTAAAAAATAAATTAAAAGAATTAAATAAATTGAGAAGTCCTGACGAATAAAACGAATTTACTAAAAAAAATCAAAAAAGATTAAAATATTGCAACGATAGGATGAGTTAAAAGTGAAGGATTTGACGCTAAAGAAATCTCAAGGGAGTTAGGGTCAAAGAAAAATAAACTGCCGGCCGGATTGACGATTTGAAATTTATAAAAATCTAATTCGTATGGTATATGAAGCGTATATAGACCGCTTCACAAGGGTTTGTCAAGAGGGTTAGGGGTCGCACGATCAACCCCTTCAAGATTATCAGATATCATTGCACACTGAAACAGAACAGTAAAACCGGTATGTTTATGGAGTATTTTTCTTGAACACCGATCTCCACCCCCTAACTTTCAGTTCTACTGTTTATCATCGCATGCCAATTCAGTTTTTTAATCGACGATTCATGAAATATTCCGGTTTTATTTTTGTTCTTTTTGTAAAACAACTTTTTTTATTGCTAATATTTATTTTATAAGGGTTGTCAAGAATAATATTTCGTAAATAACGTAGAACTTTTTCGATTCTCTCTCATCTTAGGTAACGTATTATAAAAACGAATTTATCAAACCGTACGTACAGTAAAACCTGTATGATTTCGACATCAATCTTAAAATCTTAGTTCACGTAAAAAAAATGATTGTAACCGAAAGTAATGCATACTAACCGATGTATAACCATGCATATGAACTATGTCGATAATGCATCGTAGAATTTGTAAAGTCAGTAATTAAATAACGATTTATTTAAATACTATAAAAAATAGTTATGATAATTTTTTTCTCGATGCTAAACTTTAACTATAGTACGGTCCAAGAAACGGGAGGCTTGATAAGCCAATGTTACCACCACTGGCAAATTATTTCTCACCGACACAAAATTGAGTTTTCTATACTTTTTTACTTCCTTGTACAAGGTTAAAGAAGTATTGTGATCGCGAAAAATTTCCGTTTTCAGATTTCAACGGAAATATCCATTTTTTACCATCCCTGCATCCATTTGACCAGTTTCTTCGTGACGTCTGTACGTGTATGTATTTCGCATAACTCAAAAATGATTAGCGTTAGGATGTTGAAATTTTGGATTTATGACTGTTGTAACATCTAGCTGTTCACCTCCACTTTTGATTGCAATTAACAGGATCAAAAGTGTCCAGATAAACCGGAAATTCAAAAAAAATTTGATTTTGGGCTTTTCTTAATTGCAGTAATAATCCCTCATTGAGCGCTTTAATCGCGTGACGGGAAAGTCCTACAACTGTGTAGGTAAACCGTCTAACTTTAAATATGAATTTTTAGGTTGACTTTAAAAACTTTATTTTAGCGTGGATAATTCCCAATAATAACAACGATAATATTTCTGTTTCTCCCAAACCGAAATTTCTGGGTACTTTATTTGATGATTTCTCTAAAGATGATCAAATCGATTTTGATTGAAACAAAATGAAATTGTATTGTTTTTCTTAGCTTTGAAGCGCTTTAATAAAAACGCTAAGTTTTTTTTAAATTATTAACTATTTATTACGCATTAGTGTATCAACGTCTAATGTATTTCATCTCGTTAGACTTCCTCAAAAAGACAATTAGTTGTCTTACAACAAATTTGTTTAGATACAAATTTAGGTTGTGAGATCATTATCCGGCGCCAGAAGTATAAATCGTGTAGACCTAAAATTAAAAGTACTAACTTATCCTTTTGTTGATATTTATGAATAAAGAAAAATAAACAAGTAAAATCAACAAGAAAACCAACAACAAGAACAAGAAACATCAACAAGAATCTTGCCTGAAAAGAACGGTCACACATTATTTAAAAATAGGCACAGGAACTGTTTTTATATAACTGAACACAATAATTCGGCTACTAGAAAAGAGGTCTTACGTATCACGCTTCCGTTACCATTTTTTTATTAATAAATTATTGAACCGTTTGAAAAGATTTTCTAACCGATTTATTTAAAATACAATTAAAAAGTTTTCGTTTACAGAAACTATTTATGTATTTGAGCTAGGCAGTGGAAAATTTTTATCAAATGAGGGAGATGCCATCCCGGATAAAGATACTCTTTCGTACAATTTTATACCGGTTGCCTGAAAAGTGATTGAAGCACCCATTTAGGTGGTTTTGTTTTGTCTTTTTTCTCGTTGCTTTACGGTTAGATTGTACCTTTCTCATTATCCATCCGCTTATCTTACGGGTTTTATGAAGGGTCTTCCCGGATCATTCCTGAGGATGTAAGAATCTGTTCGAGTTTATACGTCGTTGATGTTTAAGTGTTTCGGGTGGAGGGGGGCAATTATATCTACAGACCTATCCGGTAACTTTGTATCCTATTTGTATCTACAGAAACCCTGTCCTAGAAATACTTGATAGGGAAACACGTTCTCTTTATACATGCGTGCATATCATCCGTGGAAGGAACGAAATGTGTTTTATATCGATTAAAATTTTTGTTAAATTAAAAGTTGTTTTTTTACGCAAGCCTTCAATCACGTTCCTACGTCTGTTGTGGATGGGCGTTTAGTAACCGTTCACCGTAATATAATTCGTATAATCCACACGAATTTTGGCCATGTTCTCTATCGCTTCCGATTTCAATCGAAACCTAAAACGCTTCTTCTCTTTTGTAATAAGTAATCGGTTAAGTAGAATTTCTGTGTTCACCTAATAGCGTAGACCGGGAGTTTGTTCGTAGAAACTTAGCTTTTTTTCAATATTTTTTAATAATTCGCTTTTAAATTAATCTTCTTGTTTAAAATCTTATTTAAAATTAATCTTCTTTGTCTTCTAAAGTTTAGTCAATTAGATTAAAGGGCACTTCTTTATAAATCCTAAATTTTCCTGAAAGTGTATGTTTGGAGTGTCGCTTTATATGGAAGTGAAACTTGGACAATCGGAGTATCTGAGAAGAAAAGATTAGAAGCTTTTGAAATGCGGTGCTATAGGAGAATGTTAAAAATCAGATGGGTGGATAAAGTGACAAATGAAGAGGTATTGAGGCAAGTAGATGAAGAAAGAAGCATTTGGAAAAATATAACAAACTTATAGGCCACATACTAAGGCATCCTGGAATAGTCGCTTTAATATTGGAAGGACGGGTAGAAGGGAAAAATTGTGGAGGCAGGCCACGTTTGGAGTATGTAAAACAAATTGTTGGGGATGTAGGATGTAGAGGGTATACTGAAATGAAACGACTAGCACTAGATAGGGAATGTTGGAGAGCTGCATCAAACCAGTCAAATGACTGAAGACAAAAAAAAAAAAAAAAAAAATTTTCCTTAAATAGTAAAGAACCTCTTAAAGTTTTTTTTATTTGAAATTTGGAATTTTTTATGCATATATCATAATTTGCTAATTATGACTTAACCGGTGTACCAGAAAAAGTCATGCAATAATTTTTTCTACCTTTTTAAAAATTCACTTATTTTTTATCTCTTCACCCCGACTTCGTTTTTGTGAATTTATATCAGAATACTATATTACACATATTAAGGATGATTTAGAAACCTATATAAATCAGTTGCGTTCCAACCGGTTACTCTTGGATCTATATCTGGCACCGTCTTTTTTCCAGTGATTTAACTTCGGAAATGATAATTAAAAAAGCAAAGATGATAGTTTTTAATCCTTCCTGTAAATAAACCTTGAAAACAATCCGAAGATTATATCATTCATACCAGTACGACTGCTATAAATAGCAAAAAGCAAATTTTTAGAAACAAAAATATGTATACTGGATAAGAAAAAAATCATTAGTTTGTTGAAATGTTATATCCTGCTACATTAAGATAAACCGTTTTAATAAACAAAAAACATTTTAAGAAATTCAGTAAAAAAAAAAAAATATATATATATATATATATATATATATATATATATATATATATATATATGGAGAGAGATAAAGAGCAAGAAATAAGCGTTCAGATGTTTTGATGTAATGTACATAATTTTTCAGGAAACAAATTTAAGTTTTACAGTTTATTTCAGTTAAATTACCGTGAGAAACAGTCAACAAATTACTAATTTTTAATAAATGATGATCATTAAATAACGACTGGACATCAACAATTTGTAGGCCGATTAATAAAAAAAGATAATAATAATAACAAATTTAAAACTACTATACCCATGTTTGCGGTATGCGCACAAAAGTTATATGGTAGGCAAACCGCAATCTGGATACCAGGAATGGATAACCTATCAACAACGGTATTACGATCAGACTAATGAGCACTTTGTCCGCAGCCGAGAGAGAGAAGAGTGTAGAGTGAATAGTATAGAGGCCGGGCGCGCTGATTGCGGATACAAACGAGCACAAATTGGTACAACAGGCCGCCGCTTAAATGGTAACAGTCTGGTTGGTCTATCACCATTCTCCTTTTAGCCAATTTACCTTTCAAATGATTTCAATTTACCTTTGTACTTCAATATGAATTGTAATCTTGCATTTCAAAACTACACCGATATTAATATTACTACTCTATATATATATACTACAATATGCGTTATGTATAAATTGAACCGATCAAATGCAGACCGACGAAATAATAAT
This sequence comes from Lycorma delicatula, assembly GCF_047948215.1. Classification (NCBI taxonomy): domain Eukaryota; kingdom Metazoa; phylum Arthropoda; class Insecta; order Hemiptera; family Fulgoridae; genus Lycorma; species Lycorma delicatula. The sequence goes on from NC_134461.1 coordinate 16,847,199, forward strand.
AATAATATTTATCTGAAAATTTTGTAATTTATTAATTTTAATAACTTCGAGGTATTTAAATTTATAAATAACTAACCCTATGCTTATTTAATAAATCGCTGTAAATTATTCTGTAATCGACAAATCATTTTGCATACTAAAGAGTACGTTATTTAACATTTAAATGGATTAACTTGTTAAATAATTTCAAATAGTAATAGTGTATAACGATTAATTTTAGCAGAAATATATTTCTTATACAAATATATTTCTATAGTATTATAACTATTAATGATTCGATATTATTAATATTATATTTATAGATTTATAATATTTCGACTGTTTTTGTAATTTTATATATATATATATATATATATATATATATATATATATATATATATATATATATATATATATATTTATATTTATTTATTAATTTATCATTAAGTTAACTTTTAGTTTAAAAGTTTTTTCAAAACTGCTCTTATCGCAGTACAAGACCGCATTAATATTTAATCACCTCAATTTAAAATGCGGTATCTTAAGTTCTAGGTAATACTTCCCACTCCTTGTAAAAAACAAATATTCTTATTATTATTTTTAATTAGAAGATTTTGGTATCTTCCTTCCGGTAAATACAGATATCGATTAACGAATTTGAAATGGAGTTACAGAGAGCTTTTTTGCTAATTTAAACATTACAAGATTTCCCATAGTCAAAATAAAAAAAAGGAATATGTATATTAAAATCTATTTTGATTAATATATCCTGAATGACCCATATAAATTCTTACAAAACTACTAAAAAAACCTTTATATATGGAGCATCGATAACACTAATTCTTGGAAAAGATTTAAAAAAGAGGAATGGAGAGGGGCAGTTTTTTATTTTTTTACAGTGGTCGTACAAACTCTAATTTTAGTACGTACTTTAAAAAGTTATTTAAATTTGAAAAGTTTAGTTAATTAGATTTAGGAGTGGGGAATAATACAAAATTACTTCCAAATAGTTATTTAAGTCGAATCATGGTAACCATAACAACAGATAAGCTAGCTTTCTTATGAAATTTACCTAATTAGGGTTACGTATTTAATAATAAAAGCTTCGCGGTTTAGTCGTTTTGGTCATAATTTTGATTCCGTTAAATTATTTTTGAGAATCAAGCTATGTAGGGGTTTTTGGGTTTTTTGTACTCCAACTGTACCTACATTTTTTTTCAATTGAATCTGAATTTAAAAAATGAAATTCCATTTTGAAATCTTAGTTTTGAAAAATGCCGCGTCTCTTTACTCATGCAGAAGATGTTGATATGATTTTTGCGTACGGCTTTTGCGATGAAAATTCTCCAGCTGCGGTAGACGAATACCAAGGTAGGAACCCGAACCAGTTGTTCCAAACTGTAAACTATTTTGTAGAATTTTTAGCAATCTTCGTGAGAATGGTAAACTTCTCAGCGTTCGTTTTTCATCCGAACGTCAACCGATACATGGTGATGAAAGAGAAAACATTCTTCCGGTGATAAATCTTAGTCCTACAACGAGTACGTGAAGAATTTCTTTGCGACTCAACATTCCAAAAAGTACAGTACGGAGGACATTACATGCTCACGGATTACGACCTTATCGCGATCAGAAAGTTTAACACCTCCAGCTTGGGGACCAAAAGACTGCAGTTGTCTCAACGGATTATTAATAATTACCATTTAATTCCGTTAACCCTACTTTCGGACGAAGATAGTTTTACCAGTAATGGCGTAACCAATTCACGGAATCTACATCGGTGGTCTGAAGAATTTCCAGCAACGATTTTCGGTGAACGTTTGATGTAGCATGATCAACAACCAATTTATAGGCCATTTTCATACCAGAGCAAAGTGTCAAAGGGAGAAATTATTTGAACTAAATAATAAATTTAGAGGAATTTAAACGATAAATTTCTTAGAGGTTTAAAAATTTTTCATTCGAGAAACGAATTGAAATGTACTATCAACTGGAACGAGAACCAACACATTTCACGAATGAAAAGTAACTCTTAAGTAAAAAATTTACTGGTAAATGGATTGGACGTAGAGGCCGGAAAATTGGCCAGCTATGTCATTGATACTTAGACTCTTAGATTACTATTTGATGATTGATGCAAAGCAAAATATTCCAGCAAAAATTATACACACGTGATCAACTGATGGTTAGCATTCTCAATACTGTTGCTCTCATCGAGAAACGCGAAGATATTGTAGCAACACCGGTGTAGCGGACCTGAATAACTGATTCCTACCAATTAAGAAGAAACTAATAGAAAATATAATAATGGGAGGAATCCAAATAGGGGCTAAAAGAAACATTTTTAGTAAAGGTAACGGGTCCGTACAATCGTCTTTTATAATACTGCCCACTGAAACACAATAATCGGATGTTCTTCCGTGAGAAGAGTTACCGGACCCAGGTTAGGAATGCATACCCACCGGGTTAGTCTAGTGGTTAATGCGTCTTCCCAAATCAGCCGATTTGGAAGTCGAGAGTTACAGCGTTAAGGTCCTACTAAAGCCAGTTATTTTTACACGGATTTGAATACTAGATCGTGTATATCGGTGTTCTTTGGTGGTTGGGTTTCAATTAACCACACATCTCAGGAACGGTCGAACTGAGAATGTACAAGACTACACTTCATTTACACTCATACATATCATCCTCATTCATCCTCTGAAGTATTATCTGAACGGTAATTACCGGAGGCTAAACAGGAAAAAGAAAGAAAGAAAGGTTAGGAATGCATGGAAACGAAACGGCTCGGTTCTGACGCTCAACTGGGGTCTGATCCCGCAGTTAAAGGAGATAGGAGTATAAATACTCCGGGGAAGACCGGTTGAAATCAGTTCCGCCAGGAGAGTATGCGATATGAGTCTACGTGAGACGTTATGATGTTAGTCTGCGAGATGAGGCTGTTAGGATAGGGGAGTTATTATGCGTATTCGACGCGATTAACGTGACGTCACAAATAATTCCAGTACAAGAAAACAAGAAATGGTTTGGTGAGTTCGTGTAAGAGTATAAGTGAAAGAAATAATGTACTAAATTTTATTCATAAACTGTTGGGGTAAGTTGTATGTGTGATCAGCAAAGGTATTTGCAGGGGAAAGAACTTTACACTTGTCTTATCTATTGTACTATTGTTTGTTAATACATGACTAGTGGTTAAAAGTGTTAAGATTAGGGTCTTGCTATGTCTTTTGTCAATTCTGGTGAATTATGGTTTTCATTATTTATCTGACTGTGAATAAATCCTGACGATTTCTTTAAATTCTGTTTTGTACGTAATCTGTGTTTATTATTATTATAATTATTGACATTTATGATTGCGGTTGTGATTACTATGATTATTTGTTTATTGACATTTAACATTATTATTGTTTACTGTTGCTATTATTGTCATTATTCTAATTATTATTGTGAGATTTTTGTTATTAATGATTTGTCTGTTTTACTTCTGTTTTTAAACCAATAAATTATAATTATATAATAACTTTCATTTGTCAATCTCTCAATATCCTGATCAAAGCCGCGAACACGCAACAATATCGTTAGGTTGGCGATAGAAAATGTAAGGAAACGAGTTAAAAAAGGCATCGGTATCAATGGAATTTATTTGAAAATTAATACAGCATAGACTACAGTGAGTATTTTTTTTAAGATTTCAATTTTTCTAATGTCTAATTTTAGTGTACTAAAAATAGCTGTTTTTAATTTTTACAAATTTATAACATTTTTCTGTGATGTCTTTTTAATAGTAATTTTTTTATTCATAAAATGTATTACATCTATTTTTCTCAGAATTAAACTCTTTACGCGTTTTAATAATAAAATTTACTTATTTATTAGTTATTTAACAAAGTTATAATACTTTAACCTAAAAAAAACATGTTTTCATCAGCGAATATTTTTGTTTTACGTCGGATATCATGAAAACTATAGAAGATACAGTTCTGGGACCTGTTTTATTCAAATTTTCAGGTCACAAAAGGTAAAAATTAATCAGTTTTATTCCTTAAAAATACATAAAGACTTAAAAGTTTCAGTATGAACTCATTTCATTTTATATATAAAAATAAATAAGCAAAAATAAAACTTTCTCTTTGTATTTTTATTAAAGTTTCATTTTAACTCTAATGAAATTCATTTTTGAGATAATTTTAAAGCGGTGTGTATCATAGAGAATAAAGTAAGTTATATATATATATATATATATATATACATATTTATATATATGTGTGTGTGTGTGTGTGTGTGTGTGTGTGTGTGTGTGTGTGTGTGTGTGTGTGTGTGTGTGTGTTTCAATAGGTGGTCCTTTCTTCAAAATAGAAATTAAAGGAGATGAAAAGAAAAGGAAGGATAAAATTAAAAAGAGAAAAAACAGTCACGGTAGAAAAAAAAACAACTTAGTTTTAGAGAAGTGCTTGCTCTGCTACTGTAACATGGTACAGGATACGTTATCTATTAAAGCCGATTAAAAAAAAAAAAGGTAAAATCTTCACGTGAAAGAATTCTTTTCAAGTTATTTTATCTATGACATGGTTCATCAGGTAGGTCAAGTACAGTATTAATGTAGCCTACATTTATAATACCGACCATCAGTTAGGTTATGTACACATATTAACGTTCATTATAATCAATCTAAATTACATACTAAATTATACATATACAAACAATAAAATTAAGAACCAATTTACTTTAACAGATTATTTTCTTAAATTATATAATTTATTTCCCTTAGTTTATTAAGTTAAATAAAAGGTAAACCAATGACATCAAGAATTTACTTACACACTTTATCGAAGAATAAGGCAATTATTATGTTAACCAAAAAAGAAAAACAGCAATAAGATAAAAAATACAAACGCAAGTGATTATACCAAATTTCACTGATATTAAAACAGATTTGAATACACACAAATCCATAGGACACAGGATAATTCGAAACATCGAAAAAAACAACGTACCCTAAACAATAACTTCCGATACAGCATTTTACATTATATTATCCGGATTAGAATAAAATTGAATACTATATGCGCATTTCTATTACTAAACAATTATCTTCAGTTTTGTAGGCGGAATTAGCAAAAGTAATACTGGATGACCTATTTAAAACCGAACCTAGCCGGCTAAAACATCAGTTATTTTCGTTTAACGCAGCTGCTACTAGTGTAGCGCTCTTATTGGTCGTGTATGTTAATATTTTCATCTATTGTTGTAAGTTTGAGACTTTTCAGACTTCCGTGTAGTATTGTTTTGTTCTTTAAAGTTGTGAAAGAGTTGCTACAGCGGAAGCTTATATGTGTTCTGAGTTCTTTCAAGAAACGAGTCAAATATTCGAAGAAAAATGGCCTAAAGTGGGGTGCCGCGGCATTCCACTCTTTAGACCATTCACCATGCACATGAAAAATTGGTAAAAACAACAAATTTTTAATTTGAAGCTATGACTTTCACATAATCTTACATATCACCACTAAAGCTTGTCAAATACATTCTGAGATTCTGTCCTAAAATTATTTTTTACCTTTTAGTGCGTTTAATTTAAGAGTGTTTTAAAAAATTTTTTATTATTTATTTATGTGATTGTTTTTCTTAATAAAATAATGAAATATAACTAAACATTTGGCACCGGAATGTACCGATCACTAGCGAAAAATTCCGATTTGTCAGTATCAATTTCTAATTTAACTTTCGTTATATCAACTTTCATCATTCAAAAGAAAAGTATTTTTACGCAGGAGGTAATTAATTTTGGACACCTAATAACCCCATTCTGAGACGCCGCCCGTCAGGGCAACCCGCCCGGGGGACCCTAGCTACTAGGGGATACTAGCAGCTAGTATCTTAATAAAGTATTAAAATTTACTTTTTATTATCCCTGATGATGAAAATACCGTTTGAAAATGTTGAGATGTCAGCTAATACACCAGGTAAATGACAATTATTATAATAAAATAGGTTGCGCAATTCTTTTTTACACGCAAATATTATATGAAAATAAAAATAAATAAATAAAATAATCCTCAAAAAGAAAAAAAATATCTGATCATTTATACACAACTTGATAAAAGTAATATATTAATTACCGTAAAGTTAAGAAAATTATAAATAAAAGACAAATTATAATACAACATACAATTTATTACGTACAAATTTAAACAATGTAATTTCAGCACGCAATAATTAAACTACCTTTGAAGGTGCTGTCGTCATGCAATATGAACGAATAATTGGGATATCTACTAATAGGACAAGTATAACAATGCTTGACATTGTTCTTTAATATTACATTGCACTATAAAAAAAAAACTAAATTTAATTTAAATTAAACAAAAACTACGTAGTGCAAGTACAATATTTAATAGATATACACAACAATATAAATAGATTACTTTAAGACATAATTGTTACAAACACATTATCATCAAACATCATTGTAATTGCCATCATAAAAAATTGTAGTAAATACAAGAAAAACGTACACATTTTTAACTTTTTTTTTTAATATAAAAATATACGTAAAATGCATACGAAAACGTTATCAACGGAAGTTAGAACCCTTTTGTATTGTTCAACGCAATGAGACTGTTTGTCCACAAATTACAAGACTAACATCCGGTCTTGTTAATGATACACCACTCTCTTTTATACATATTATAGAGCCAACATAAAATAAAACGTGCAACTATATATACAATATTATAGACTAATATAGAGGAAAATAACATTTGCTAAATTCACTGCCAATTAAAAAAATTATAATAAAAAAAATTTAAAAAAACAATCACCTGCTTTCTATTAACTAAACATTAATAAAGGATAATTCAATTAAAATTTGTCTTTTAATTACAAAAAAAAAATCATAATACTTCATTTTTACTCCCATTTATCAATTTTCTTTTAATTATAAAATGGTGTTACAGAGGAAGAAGAGGAAGTAGCAGAGTATAGAAAGGGAAAAAAATACTGAGATCTGAATTTAAGAGAGCGTTAAAAGATTTTAATGGCAGAAAGGCTCCTGGAATAGACGGAATACCTGCAGAATTACTGCGCAGTGCAGGTGAAGAACCGACCGATAAATTATACAAACCGGTGTGTAACATTTACGAAAAAGGAGATCCTTCAGACTTCAAAAAGAGTGTTATAGTAATGATACCAAAGAAAGTAGGGGCAGATAAATGTAAAGAATACAGAAAAATTAGCTTAACTAGTCATGTATCAAAAATCATAACTACAATTCTGTACAGAAGAATTGAGAGAAAAGTGGAAGAAGTGTTAGAAGACCAATTTGGGATCAGGAAAAGTATAGGGACAAGGAAAGCAATTTCTGCGCTCAGATAAATAGTTGAAAGAAATTAAAGAAAAGCAAACCAACATACTTGGCATTTATAGACATAGAAAAGGTATTCCATAACGTAGACTGGAATAAAATCTTAAGTTTTAAAAAAATTAGGGTTCAAATACAAAGATAGAAGAAAAAATTGCTAATAACATTGACAGGAACCAAACGGCAACTGTAATAATTGAAGAACATAAGAAAGAAGTTGTAATAAGAAAGGGAGTCCGACAAGGATGTTCCATATCCCCGTTACTTTTTAATCTTTATATAGAACTAGCAGTTAATGATATTAAAGAACAATTTACATCCGTAGTAACAGTACAAGATAAAAAGATAAAGATGCTACGATTTGCCGATGATATAGTAATTCTAGCCGAGAGTAAAAAGGATTTAGAAGAAACAATGAACGGCATAGATGAAGTCCTACGCAAGAACTATGGCGTGAAAATAAACAAGAACAAAACAAAAGTAATGAAATGTAGTAGAAATAACAAAGATGGACCACTGAATGTGAAAATAGGAGGAGAAAAGATTATGGAGGTAGAAGAATTTTGTTATTTGGGAAGTAGAATTACTAAAGATGGACGAAGCAGGAGCGGTATAAATTGCCGAATAGCACAAGCGAAACGAGCCTTCAGTCAGAAATATAATTTGTTAACATCAAAAATTAATTTAAATGTCAGGAAAAGATTTTTGAAAGTATATGTTTGGAGTGTCGCTTTATATGGAAGTGAAACTTGGACGATCGGAGTATCTAAGAAGAAAAGATTAGAAGCTTTTGAAATGCGGTGCTATAGAAGAATTTTAAAAATCAGATGGGTCGATAAAGTGACAAATGAAGAGGTATTGCGGAAAATTGATGAAGAAAGATACATTTGGAAAAATATAGTTAAAAGAAGAGACAAACTTATAGGCCACATATTAAAGCATCCTGGAATAGTCGCTTTAATATTGGAGGAACAGGTAGAAGGGAAAAATTGTGCAATAGGCAACGTTTGGAATATGTAAAACAAATTGTTAGGGATGTACGATGTTAGGGGGTATACAGAGATTTAACGACTAGCACTAGATAGGGAATCTTGGAGAGCTGCATCAAACCAGTCAAATGACTGAAGACAAAAAAATAATAATTTTTCTCTATTTTTTATATAATTCGTTTGGTAAACCCATCTTTTTTAAGACATTATTTTAAAATGTAAGATCTAATACATATATAACGTATAAGATGATGATAATAAATACAATTTCCCGACAAAAATCCATTTTTATTATACCGGGATTCTGGAAAAAAACTCCGGGGTTTCAAGAACGAATATAGCTTTTATTTTGCAGCACTTAATAGTGTTTTATGCGTAATCTTGTAGCGACAATTAAATTTTAGTTTACACATTCACCGTCAGATAGCAGCTGCGTTAGACTGTTGCACAGGCCAAGACGTCATAAGCCCGGGCTTCAGTACATGACATCGCCACAAGAAACAACATAGTGCGTGTACCGGTTCGTAAAAAAAAAAGAAATTATACGCGAGTCTACTGCAGAAAATAACCGATTGACAAAAGCTTAAAGAAATTACACGCGAGTCTATCGTAGAAGATCGTCGAGTGACAAAAACATACGTAAGAAGTGTGAACAGTTTATGGAAACCGGAAATGTTTTGAAAGGTCACTCATCTGATAGACTAGAATCAAATGTCAAAAATATAATAAAAATTCCGGTATATCAAAACCGTTTAGTTCGTAGTGTATTATAAACTAAACATTCCTAAAGGCACTGTCTATGATGTCGTTCGCAAGCGACTGAAACTTCCTGTTTATAAACTGAAGGTACTCTATGAAATTAAACCTAACGATAAGCCAGAAAGAGTTTTCAATTTCTTGGAATCATGTTAGACTTCATTTCTTGTATGAAAACTAATAAAATGCATCGGCGCATTTTATTTTCTTATTAAGCAATATTTCATGTTCATATAGTCGTGATTCGTTATAACTGTCGAATACGAGGCTCAGAAAATCGATACTAATCAGTAGAATTCGTCCGTAATTATCCGAAAGTGAATGTCTGGGGTGGTATAATCGAAACTTTGAACCACTTTTTCCACGAGCAGAAAATTACGGGCTTAATGTACTTAGGAAATTTGGTGTTTCCGCATGATGAAAAATCGCATATTGAAAAATAGCATCAGACCCCCTCAGGCGTTCTCGGCAGGGCTAAGAATCTAAGAAAAGCAGCAACTATGTTGCATTCCCTTTCGGTTTTCAATTAACCTGCAGATTAAACCATAATTGATTCTCACAAGCTCTCTAGCTACTTTGGCACGTTTAGCTTCGTACCTGGGGCAGATATATAATACATGGCGCACATCATAAATGGCCCTACACCCCGGATACAAGCCTGAATTAATAAAACTAAATCTGACCAACCTATCTCAAAAAGCATCATGTCCAAAAAAGAAACTGTAATATGCCGAATGGGGGAAATCGACCTAACTACCCGCATACTTCTCACACCAGGAAAAATATCAGGCGCGTAACGGCCACCGGATTATTCAGTCCCCCTGACCTGCCGTAAATAGAAACCTGGATTCTGTATTTCTTTTATGCACCCAGAGATACGTTGGGCTACCTTCTTGGCATCATACCGTAATTTGTGATCAGTCGCAAGGATATCAATGAACTTAATACCAGAAATAACAAGGCCTCTCGAGAAATAGTCTTAAAGGCACCAATCGCAGATAACAACAGGAGACGCTGGGGACAAAAGAAAATTTTCCTAACACAGTTTTATCTCATTCGATTAGCCCAAACAGGTGCAGCATACACCATTATAGTTTCTTATACAACCTTATATAGAAGATGCATGGTTCTGAAATTAAGCCCCCGATCGGGGTGAACTGCTCTCCGGACATCGAATAAAGCAGAACTAGCCTTTTTTGGCAGCATAGTAAAAGTGCTCTTTGATTGAAAGATTCTCATCAAGGATACCACCTAGACACTTCTGCAGCGTGACATACCTATTCGATGACCTGCCATTGATACATTAACAGCTAGTCTGCCCTTGAGCAACAGCATCATTGTTTTTTCTGGGCTAAACGCCATCTTATGTTGAAAACTCCACAACTAGAGTATCTTGTAACCCTTGGCTAATCAAGAACACAATTTTATTCGAGCGTTTCATTAAACAAATTTGTTTTTTACCAAGAGAAAGATGAGATCATCGCTCAAAATATGTGTGACAATATATAAAATAACTGCTTTTTCTTTACGTTCCAAATAATTAAATTTTTTGGATGCGGTTTTATTTTTATTAATTACAATATATACGATCCAGGAATATCATTAAAATAAAAATGGAAACGGAGTCTATACTTTCCCGGCATTGAGAAGCTAAAACTGTATTTGGAAAACGATTTATCGAAGGATTTCAAGATTTTCCCTTTCAGCTGTTTTCACTTAAATTATTATTTAAAGAAAATAAATTAAATATTTATTACTTGAGAGCTACATTTTTTTTTTACTGAGAAAGGATTTCCACCTAAATAAAAAAGCTGAATACAAGGTTGCAATAATTTCCTGGCATTGGTTATTTATTCTTATTTATTGGAGAAATAATGGTACTGAAAAAAGGTTACTTAAGATTTATTTTTTGTGTTGAGGATAATTTATGATGATGGTTTATAATAAAATTGTCATTATATATTTAAATAAACCAAGAAAAGTTAAAAAAAATCAAAAAAATCGTTATTGATTGTTTTCAGCTCCCCACTTCCAAAGTAACATTCAAAGAAATTTTTTGATTTTTCTATATTTACTCTGTTAAATGGAAAAAACTAAAAAAAAATCTATTAAGAAAATATACAGCCAAAAAAATTTACTCAAGATTTCTTTTTTGGGGGTGGGGGTGAATTATGATAAAAGTTTATTGTAGTATTATTATTAAAAGTTTAAATAAGCTAAAAAAGGTTATAAAAAAATCTATATTTATAAATTTTGTTCGGCTCCCAAGCCCACAATATATTGACCCCTGAAAGTATTTTTTTTAGGTCGCTTGCAGTACTATTATGTTTAGGAAGACATAAGAAACATTCAGTTAAAAATTATGCAATAATTAGAGAATTTCTTTTGATTTTTGGGATGAGATAATTTTGGGGCACTACTCTTCAAAAATGAAGAGATATGCATGTACTACGCTTAATATAAGAAAGAGGTTATGGTTGAAAAATTTTGAGGAAATTGATTACCAAAAACTATGTACCCACCTCCTGGATATATTGACCACAAACTTTTATACAAAATTTCATCAAAATCGGTTTATTCAGTCAAAAGTTATTAAGTTTCAGACACTCCAACACAACTATAATGTACGTAAGAACATTGCTTCCAACTTTTTTTTTTGCGGGGGGTCCTGGGTGATAAAACGTTGAAAAATGCAAGAAAATCCAAACACCGTTTTTTTACTGATGCTATACTTTCCTTCTTGCAGCATATCTTTCTTCTAGGAAAGTAAAAATAGTAAATGAAAAATTCGCAAATTTCCATAACCCCTCGGAAAATTACACAAGATTTTAACACAATAAATTTTCATATGTAGATAACTACTGAACATGTTTAAAAAAACCGGTTCATCTAGTTTAAAGGTATTTTGCGAAAACCAATGCGATAATCATACATAATATATACGTGTGTATGTATGTGCGAAGAAACTACACACGCGCGCGTAGCATCAGCACGCACGCATATATATATATATATATATATATATATAACATATATAATATGTTAACATATATAACATATATAACATATATAGCATATATAGCATATATGGCATATATAGCATATATAGCATATATAGCATATATAGCATATATAGCATATACAGCATATATAGCATATACAGCATATACAGCATATATAGCATATATAGCATATATAGCATATATAGCATATATAGCATATATAACATAACATATATAGCATATATAACATAACATATATAACATATATAACAAAACATATATAACATATATAACAAAACATATATAACATATATAACAAACATATATAACATATATCATACATATATAACATATATAACATACATATATACATAATAACATATATATATACATAATAATATATATATATAACATATATATACATACATAATAACATTAACATATATATATACATAATAACATTAACATATATATATACATAATAACATTAACATATATATATATACATAATAACATTAACATATATATATATACATAATAACATTAACATATATATATACATAATAACATTAACATATATATATACATAATAACATTTAACATATATATATACATAATAACATTTTTTGGGATATATATCCCAAAAAATGTTGGTGGTATTTTTTTAAAGGTACTTCTTAGGATGGGAAAAGTCGAATTATCAAAAACCCTATCTGCAAATTTTTGCCGATAGAGTGTTATCACGAAGTTCTCCCGACTCTATCATAACCTATTCTACTCTTTAAAATAATGGAAAAAGGTCATATAAACATATATCCCAAAGTGCTTCGTTTGTGAGTTACGACTAGTGAAAAATTTCGCTCGGATTTCACCTACTCCACTGAAATGAGGTGTTACTGAAATTTTTAGGACGGTAATAAAGGGACAGAATTAATGATTTCTTATGGTTTTTGACCTCAAAAATCAAATAAAACATATCCCAGAACCGTATCTGCTGAAATTTTGAAAAATCTGGGGAGGAAACCAATACCAATAACTCAAAAACGATTAGCCGTTGAATGCTGAAAGTTTGGATTTAGGAATATTGTAACATCCAGTTGTGCAGCTTCCCTTTTAATTGCAATCGACTTGACCAAAAAATACCAAAATTAAAAAAATTTGGATTTTGGTTTTTTCTTAATTGCACTAATAAGCCCTCATTGAGAGCATTTCAACGATATATAGTAGGTGGTACTTATTTTCACTGGTTTCAGAGTTATAGCCAAATAAAATTTTAATTAATGCCATATTTAAATTTTTTTTTTTTTTCTCATCAGTCATTTGACTGGTTTGATGCAGCTCTCCAAGATTCCCTATCTAGTGCTAGTCGTTTCATTTCAGTATATCCTCTACATCCTATATCCCTAACAATTTGTTTTACATATTCCAAACGTGGCCTGCCTACACAATTTTTCCCTTCTACCTGTCCTTCCAATATTAAAGCGACTATTCCAGGATGCCATAGTATGTGGCCTATAAGTCTGTCTCTTCTTTTAACTATATTTTTCCAAATGCTTCTTTCTTCATCTATTTGCCGCAATACCTCTTCATTTGTCACTTAGATGACAAATACCTCTTCATTTGTCAGATGGATCCACCCATCTGATTTTTAACATTCTCCTATAGAACCACATTTCAAAAGCTTCTAATCTTTTCTTCTCAGATACTCCGATCGTCCAAGTTTCACTTCCATATAAAGCGGCACTCTAAACATATACTTTCAAAAATCTTTTCCTGACATTTAAATTAATTTTTGATGTAAACAAATTATATTTCTTACTGAAGGCTCGTTTAGCTTGTGCTATTCGGCATTTTATATCGCTCCTACTTCGTCCATCTTTAGTAATTCTACTTCCCAAATAACAAAATTCTTCTACCTCCGTAATCTTTTCTCCTCCTATTTTCACATTCAGTGGTCCATCTTTGTTATTTCTACTAAATTTCATTACTTTTGTTTTGTTCTTGTTTATTTGCACGCGATAGTTCTTGCGTAGGACTTCATCTATGCCGTTCATTGTTTCTTCTAAATCCTTTTTACTCTCGGCTAGAATTACTATATCATCAGCAAATCGTAGCATCTTTATCTTTTCACCTTGTACTGTTACTCCGAATCTAAATTGTTCCTTAACATCATTAACTGCTAGTTCCATGTAAAGATTAAAAAGTAACGGAGATAGGGAACATCCTTGTCGGACTCCCTTTCTTATTACGGCTTCTTTTTTATGTTCTTCAATTGTTACTGTTGTTGTTTGGTTCCTGTACATGTTAGCAATTGCTCTTCTATCTCTGTATTTGAACCCTAATTTTTTTAAATGCTGGTCATTTTATTCCAGTCTACGTTATAGAATGTCTTTTATAGGACTATGAACGCCAAGTATGTCGGTTTGTTTTTCTTTAATCTTCCTTCTACTATTAATCTGAGGCTTAAAATTGCTTCCCTTGTCCCTATACTTTTCCTGAAACCAAATTGGTTTTCTCCTAACACTTCTTCCACTCTCCTTTCAATTCTTCTGTATAGAATTCTAGTTAAGATTTTTGATGCATGACTAGTTAAACTAATTGTTCTGTATTCTTCACATTTATCTGCCCCTGCTTTCTTTGGTATCATGACTATAATACTCTTTTTGAAGTCTGATGGAACTTCCCCTCCCGTTAAAGCCCATCTTGGCCAAGAACGTGGGGGGGTGACGACCGGAAGCGTCTCAAGGTGTCTTCCCCTACGGGTTTGGGATGATGGAACTTCCCCTTTTTCGTAAATATTTCACACCAGTTTGTATAATCTATCAATCGCTTTTTCACTTGCACTGCGCAGTAATTCTACAGGTATTCGTCTATTCCAGGAGTCTTTCTGCCATTTAAATCTTTTAATGCTCTCTTAAATTCAGATCTCAGTATTGTTTCTCCCATTTCATCCTCCTCAACTTCCTCTTCTTCCTCTATAACACCATTTTCTAATTCATTTCCTCCGTATAACTCTTCAATATATTCCACCCATCTATCGACTTTACCTTTCGTATTATAAATCGGTGTACCATCTTTGTTTAACACATTTTAATTTATGTACCCCAAAATTTTCCTTAACTTTCCAGTATGCTTCGTCTATTTTATCAATGTTCATTTCTCTTTCCACTTCTGAACACTTTTCTTTAATCCACTCTTCTTTCGCCAGTTTGCATTTCCTGTTTATAGCATTTCTTAATTGCCGATAGTTCCTTTTACTTTCTTCATCACTAGCATTCTTATTTTTCTACGTTTTCTACGTTCATCCATCAGCTGCAATATATCGTCTGAAACCCAAGGTTTTCTACCAGTTCTCTTTATTCCGCCTAAGTTTGCTTCTGCTGATTTCAGAATTTCCTTTTTAGCATTCTCCCATTCTTCTTCTACATTTTCTACCTTATCTTTTTTACTCAGACCTCTTGCGATGTCCTCCTCAAAAATCAAGAATCTTCTTTACCTCCTCTTCCTCAAGGTTCTCTAAATTCCACCGATTCATCTGACAGACACCTTTTCTTCAGGTTCTTAAACCCCAATCTACATTTCATTATCACCAAATTATGGTCGCTATCAATTTAAATATATTGTTCTATTAATAATTATTAACCTGTGATTGTAAAAAAAGTTTTACAATAAATAATAATTCAATAACAAAAAACAAGAATATAAAAAAAATTAAAATACCCTTTATTAAAAAATTGATAACTTTCAAATAAAATCAGTTTAAATGAGGTGCCGCAAAAAATGCGTATATGTAATTTAATAGCGGTACAAGGAAGTCATGTGATGCCCGCATCACATATTTTTTATTAAAATTACTTTTCCGACAAATGTAATAGTGAACTGTTGCTAAATAAAATTCTTATTTTCTGAGTTTTCTTTGTTTTATTCAACTTATCCTCCACCATTTTGTTCAGAATTAAATTCTCTACAAGTTTTGTTTTAAATTTTTATATGTTTATTTCCCATTTAACAAAGTTATAGTACTTCAGATATAAAGAAAGAAGGATTTTAATTACAATTTATTGGTTTACACCCCAGATTTTTCAAAAACTACTGCGATCAATTTTATTCGATTTTCAGATTAAAAACGATAAGAAATCACTCATTCTACCCGTTAATTAACGTCCAAAAAATTTCAGTAAGACATTTCATCGGGGTAGCTAAAATCCAAGTGAAATCTTTCACTAACAGTAACTCGCGAACAAAACATTTCAGGACATAGGTTTATATGAATATTATTTTAACGAGTGAAATAGGTTATGAAAGTCTCAAGAGAAATTCGTATATAACCGGGAAAGTAAAATAGAAAATGGGATTCTTAAAATATAAATAGATTAACAAATAACATTTATTTATAAAATAAAGTAATTTAAATAATGATGAAGCTGGTAGAATTTTGTAAACATCAAAAAAGACTAGATTGGTGAACCATGTTATTAGGGTTTTCTACAACGTAAATCTGTACAAAAATACCAAGATTTAGATAAAAAATTGAATGTAGAAGATGTAGAATAAATAAATGAAAGTAAAAGATAAGTAAGCAACAAATAAAAGATGCAGAATTGTATTAAGGTATTCTAAAAACAAACAAACAAAATAAAATGTTTATTTTTTATTCGATTAAAGAATGCATCCGAAAATAATTAATGGAAGTCTATAGATAGTTAGGGATACATCATAAAAACTGCTAATTAACTTACTGGTGAAAATCTGTTGATTTTTTAACGAATAAAAGATAAAAGCGAATATAAATATAAATAATTTAGTAAAGAAGAAGATAATTTCAGAAAGACATTTCCAAAATGTGTTTATAGTAAAAGAATAAACGTACGTAGGACGAATGCTTTGAGCTGGTAATTGGAAATGTTTTTATTTAATTTGTTTTAAATTGGCTGTAGTGTGTCAGAGTGAGTTGATTGGAGCTGCATTCCCCTGTCTGAAAGACGAAGATTGATCTAACCGAGGCCGACTCGGTCAGATCGTGGCGGTCGGGGGGAATCCAGTAGCCGACGGTGCGGCAGTGTTCCTAATGGACCCGTTTAAAAACACGACTTAACGTCGGAACAGATCCGAATGCTTGGTGTTCGGAACGCCGGATTAAAACCAAAGTCGTGTCATGTCAACGGAGCTCACTATTCAACACGGCCGCAACCGGAGACTAAAAAACATAATAGTAGTATAAACAACAAACTTGCCATTTAATCAGACCTTTCATTTTTATAATCATTATGTAAAATGAATATAAATAATTTTTTATATACCGTGTGAGTCGAATAAAAAACCATTTGATCAATGGAAATGATTTTTATTCGATCAGATTAACAGAATAACCGATCAAAATAATTACTTATATCGCAGGCCGAAGCTTACATAAATAGAATAATAATAATAAAACAAAAAAAAAACATGTAGACTACTCCACTAAAGAACAACATTATCGGTAAAAAAATGTTGAGAATTATATTAAATTTATTCTTGCTAATGAAAAAAGAATTGTAAAATCCGTATATTGGGATAACACATATATAAAAACTCAACAAATTATAGGATGCTAAAATATAAATTTGTTGTTTGTTTCAAATTTTGTTTCCTACAAAAGTATTCTTTTTATTTAATTTATTTTTTATTTTTTTAAATTACATTCTTAATAAATAAATCACGAAAGACTGTTTCGTTCAAATCAAAATTCTTCTTCCTTCAAAATCGTGTAAAAATCCTTTGAGCACAATTAAAAAAATGTTAAAATAAAATATGTCGATTTTTTTTATTTTTATTTTATCGATTCAAATAATTTGTTATGGTGTAAAATAAATACCAATATTCTTTCCGTATAACGGGCGACCAGTAAGCTAATTTATTTATATGTAACTTAATCTTTCTTTAATAGAGTTTTAAAAAAATTTCATACTAAACAACATGATTTGAAGACGGTTTTGGCAGACTTATAACTGTAGGAAACATCAATATTTTCGTAAAAAAAAAAAAAAAAAAAAACATTTTTTTTTTTACGAAAATTCAGTAAAAGAAATACCAATATTCTTTCCGTATAATGGGCGACCAGCTAATTTATTTATATGTAACCCAATTTTTCTTTGAGTTTTAAAAAAAATTTCATACTCAACAACATGATTTGAAGACGGTTTTGGCAGATTTATAACTGTAAGAAACATCAATATTTTCATTAAAAAAATAAACATTTTTTTTACGAAAATTCAAAACTTAAAGAAAAACTTTTAACAAAAACATTTTATTCGTAACCAGTGATTTTTCCTTGCCAGAAAACTAAGATTCATTTACTTGCTATGTGATATACTTTCTATGTCATTTTACTTCAAGTTTCAAAGCATATATTAATTGAGATAACAACAAATAGGAGCTCTAAATTAAAAACACGACCGGCGGCTAAATTTGTGGATCTCGTAAATAAATTATCTTTCCAGTTCTAGACTTAACGATAGAGTTTGTAAGGTTACAGAGATTATAAGCAAATTGAAACAACGTAGGACATTTTTATTGCTTTAAAGAAATAATGAGGGATAAATTTTATTATTAACAATTGAAGTTGGTTTTTTTTTTGTTTTTTTTTTTTAGTAGCCTTCGGTACCACAGTTAGGTATTACTTCAGAGGATGAGACGAATGATAATTTTTGTAGCGCATGCCTGACCGATACAATAAAATTAATATTGATTAACAATAAACTGAAGTTGTCTAGGCGAAGGTATACGGAAAAATGGAATGGAATGCAAAGTTGGCGGGAGTTTATTTCTCCCTACGGATCGCAGAACCTGGACAGAGTCCCTTGCTACGGGATGATTCTAATCGGGCGTGTTTTTAAAAGGTTTATTTTAAATGACGGGTCTAATTTTTCAAGTTTTGTTTTATTTAATATTTAGTATTTTAAAGACGGATTTAATTGCATTCCAATCCGTTGTTAAACCAGCGTTATCGAACCCATTTTATGGGCCGACCGCGGAAGGCTAGGCTTATGCAACCTGTCCTCCCGACGTAATTCCCCTTCAGACCGTCCACTGAAGTCGCTAACGCTTCATAGGCTAGCAGGAATACGCCATAACGGGGTACTAACTATATGGAGGCCGCAATGCGCCCCATTTTCCGGAGGGGTCGCAATTGCTGATTTGTATTAATTTTTTTATGTAAGTTTTAAAGGAAGGGTTGTGTAGAAGCTCTTCATCCACTTCTGTTATGGCTGCCTTTCAGGACGCATCTCTGCTGGGCTCTGTTCCGGACTCCAGTCCGCGATGTTGGGACGGTACGCAAAAAGGGAAGACGGCAAATATTTTAATTTATAAAAAAAACTTTGGGTTGACCGCTACATTGCTAGTTTAATTTCCAGATAATAAACTCAAAATCGTCATGTTGGTAGCCGACATTCGGAACGAACAAACTATAAAAGAAGTACATAAATTTAAATGTTATTGAAGTACGAAATGATCTGTATCATAAGACTGTAATGATAAAAAAATTCAATTTGTTTAATCAACAACGAAAAACAGATTATTTTGTCTATTTTCGAAAGGTTCACGTAAAAAAAATGGGTAAGTAATATGATTTAAAATCCATTTAGATTCCTTCAAATTTTCTTCATTCTTTCAGCTATCAATAATTTTTAACGGATAAGTGAAATTATACGCAGTATATACAGAGTGTCCCGAGATGTATTGGTCGAAGTAAAAGAACTGATTCAGGACATGAAATAAATAAAAAATTTGATATACAAAGCCCTATATTACTTTACTTTCCCTCTGTTTACCATTTTTTGTTTCTTCATTAAAAATTTATATCTTAAAATTAGATTAAAATATTTTAATTAAAATTTGGTTGGTGTACATACATTTACCAAACAAAAGCTTATCCAAAACAAAATTAATAGTTTGAATATTGTACCTTTTTTTTGAGGGGGGGGCATAAAATGTTTAATCATTAATAGCTCCGTAAGTATTGGTTTTATCGAATTATTTATAATTTATTCATAATTTATTATTTTTTTAATATTAAATAAAATGTGAAAGACATCTTTAAAAAATCTCATCTGTTAAGATCGATTGACAAACAGCTGATATATGACTAAATTTGTTAAAAAAAATCGAAAAAATTATGCAGTCCGATAGTTTTGTGCTTTGTTTTATTATTTCTAATAATAGAAATTATTTTTAATTCAATTAATGAAATTAAAACACCCGACATTTTTTTATAAATAAAATGTCAATGTTACTGGCAATATTGAAATATCTCTTACACAGGCCCCTATTCAGCTTTTTTTCCCCGCCCTGGACAAAAATTATTTTGATCACCCTTTGTATATTTTTATTTTGAAACATGTTAAAAAAGAAACAATAGACAATATACATAATTAAATAATTAACATGAAAGTAAATAAATTAAGGCATGGTTTTAAAAAATGGTCAATTAATAAAAATAGTAAAAAAAAAAAAATTTAATTGAATTGAATATTAAAAGATTTTCTCTTAACTTTTTTTTTGTCCAAAATCTCTTATAGATTCTTTGAAACATAGCTCGTGTTCGATAGGATTGACTATGATATTGTCGCTCGTCAATGAAATCCGTAAGAATAAACAATCCAGTAACAAAAATTCAGAACTCGCAATTAGTTACTCGTATTTATTTCAAATGGAAAAGTCGGTAATTTGAAAGACTCTATATTGTAAAATAAACAATAACAGATTTGTGTAATTTTCTGAATGTTCTTCTTTCAAACTACATTTCTGCCAGTCGTAAAAATAAATTATTTTTCTCAAAACGGACTAAATGCACGCAAAAAAATTTATTTGTGGATCTGCACAAGAAAGCGTCAATGTTTAGCGACAAAGACATGTTTAAGCCCTGCAATACATTTATTACCCATTTCGAGATTCTATTGAAGCTCTCAAAATGCATGCTGTCCAAACGTGCTTCCATTCAACACATTCAAGGTTCGCCTAATCTCTTAAGTACCTGCAGCATGTTAAAAATGTACGACACGTTCATGTTTTATCATATGTTATTTGTTTTTATAAAGTTTATTTTTTCTCTACAGCTATTTTCGCCGCCTCCCCACCAAATCTACCGCCGTGGACAACGCCCAGTTTGGCCATACCTAAATCTGGGCCTGTTCTTATAGGCTAGTCATAAAAATAAATATAAATTCATTTGCTTTAATGAAGAAGGTTTAAGGAAACCACTTTACAACTTAACTTTTGTAAAACCTGGCATGAAACGGTTGATATTCTTAAAAATTTTATGATTATATTTCGGATTAACGTGGATATCGTTTCAGGTAGCTTATAAAAATAATGTTACGGCATTCAGTAAAATATATAAATAAATAAATTAGAAAATACGAAATTTATGTAATTCATATTAGTATTATCAACCATACCATATCATATTAAAATACATAAATAATTTTAGTAATAATAATCGAGAAGAAATAAAATATTGTACTAACAAAATTGTATCTACATAGCGAATAAAGTGTTCTCATACAAGTCGCTTATAATTACTTACACACACGCGCACGCATACTATATATATATGTATGTATGTATGTATGCTTTACATACATATACAAAAAATAAACGACTTGAACGGGTTAAGGAAAAAGATAATAGTAATACGAGTAGTATTAAATGAAGGAAGACGGAAAAGGATAAATATAATTGCGCGTGATGACTTGTGATTTCACAAATAATAACCTGATATAAGGACCGACCAACTACCATTTCTTATTCAATTACAGCTGCATTCAAAACTTGTCTACTACTCTTCGACCAATAATTCAACTCCGCCTCAATTACGTTAATAAACAGATCTGTATAAGCTATTAAAATATATCGATATCTTAACAGATATATGTTCTATTTATACTAGTGGTACTTTTATCTAAGGATATTTAAACACCGTTATTCCGAAAGTATTTTGTAATCCAAACATCTTCATAAAAAAAATTAATTAAATAAATAATATTAAATAAAATATATCTCAATAACGTAATTAAACCTGTCATTCTTTATGGTATGGATAACAGTTTAACAAAAGAAATAATATTAAAAACAGAAAGGAGTCCTCAAAAAAAATATACACACTTAAAAAGGAATAAAATACTTATAAATTAAGATCAAATAAGGAAATTTATTAAAATATGTATACACTAGAAACAGATTGTAGGAAAATTATTTCCCTACAATCAAAATCGAACAAACAAATCTTTGATAAAATTTGGAAATACATAAACCATCAAACAAATGAAAGCGGAAATGCAAAAATCTAACTCAGGAATTTTTCTCAAACAGAAATGAGTTTAGTAAGTTCAATTTTAACATACCTGGAGAATAGAAAAAGCCCACTTTTAATAAATGGACAGAAGATGATAAAAAGATCACATCAGAACAGATGAAGAATTCTGAAAATATATAAAATAAAAAAGATAACTAAAAAATTACATTTGCATGATCCTTTGAAGATCTTTTTTTTTTTGTCTTCAGTCATTTGACTGGTTTGATGCGGCTCTCCAAGATTCCCTATCTAGTGCTAGTCGTTTCATTTCAGTATACCCTCTACATTCTACATCCCTAACAATTGATGATCTATTAGCACACAAAAGAGACACTAAACATTATATATACATAAACCAAATTATACAATACTTTTTGATGACTTATATGACCAAAATATTATAAAATAACCAAATAATAATAATAATAATAATAATAATAATAATAATAATAATAATAATAATAATAATAATGATAAAATTACCAAAAATTATGAATTATTCTACAGAGCGTTCGTAAAGTCGGTGTCCAACGTGTTTTAAAATTATGTAGTGTATTCTGTTCTTTCGACATTACGTCGGTTGCCCTGTGGGTACGTTGGGCTTTTCTCAGTAATAAATCAAGACGTTAGTTGTTAAGTTGTGATTAAACGTGCTTCGTTTCGTTTCGTTTCGTGTTGTTTCGTTTATAGGAATCAACGGTTGCGAGAAAAATAATAGTTCTTTCGGTCGAAGAACACATTTGAATACATCTCGTTGAACATGTGTTCATCTCGTTGAACACATCTTTCGTTAAAGTGCAATTATGTTGATCTAGTGAAGCACAAATTTTCTGAAAAGTTTCCAAATACCTCTGTTTCTTACCGCAATACAGGTCGAACTCTTATCGAAAAATTTCGGGCAACAGTTGAAAACTCTGATCGAACTGGAAGACCATTTAAACTAAAGAAGAGAAGCTGCTTGATATTCTTGATGCTGTGGCCGAAAGTTAACGCGTATGTTAGCACAGCAGCAAGATATCGGACTTGCTGCCGCATAATAAGCTGGAAGAGAAGAACTGAAACTTTTCCTTTCAAAGTAACGCGTGTTCAAAAACTGAAACCTATATATCGTCCCAAAAAATAAATTATTGTCAATGGTTTAAACGTATTAGTAACTAAAATTCTGTAAATATCCTCGAAATTACGTTTTTTTACAGATGAAGCGAAAAACAAATTGAAACGTGTACAATGTTGTACTGATGTTAGAGAAGGTCATTTTTCAACACTTTTATAAATAATTCCAGTTATTGTAATATCCGTTTCTATAGAATAATTAAATAGAAATACAAAGTAATAATTGAGATAGTTTCATCATTTAATTTCCATAATTCCAGTATACAGCAACTTACCGAACGTACTGTAGAAGACCTTCAAATAAAAATAATAGCCGGCTTCCTAGCGCGAGTGGTAGTGTCTCGGCCTTTCATCCGGAGGTCCCTGGTTCGAATCCCGGTCAGGCACGGCATTTTCACACACGCTACAAATCATTCATCTCATCCTCTGAATCAATACCTAACAGTAGTCCCGGAGGTATAAAAAAAAAAAATAGTAATAGTATCTTTGTAAAATCCTACTCTACTAAACGGCATTTGTATGTGTGTCAGTGTGTGCGTCCACCTTAGCTTAGCACCGGAATGTACCGATCACTAGCGGAAAATCCCGATTCGTTAGTACTTCTCGTGGTGGTGGTTAGGTGAATAATTGTTTCATCTCATTAACTACCAGTGGTAGTGGATGATAATACTTCCAAGTGCCCCCGGGGAGCCATTCGGAAATTGAAGAGAGGGTGCGATGAGGTGCCATCATAATATCTCAGCAACCATTAGTCCGATTTTCACGATTCAGAGGCCGATTCGGAGGCCGGCTAGTATCAATTTATAGAGTTAAATTTCTAATTTAACTTTCGTTATATCAATTTTCATCATTCAAGAAAAAATATTTTTACACGAGGGCCATTTTGGACACGTAATAATCCCATTCCGAGACGTCGGCCGCCAGGGCAACCCGCCCGGAGGGTCTAGCTGCGGAGGTGTGCCGTAGCCACTCCTTGCAGCTAGTAATAATAATAAACGATTTGGAATACTTCCCTTATTTACAGGATCAATCAAATATAAACCGGATTTTTGTTTTTAACATTTATTAGTACAGAACAAACCAAAAAACACTATTTATTGCTATTCCACGCAGCATCCCTGAAATTCTACCATTTTTTCCACCGTGTGGGAAGTTTGTAAATTTCTTTTCATAAAACGATTGAGAACTAGTCACAAGCAAATGGCATATGAACTCCTCTACTTCGTTGTCGCTCAGAATCAATGTTCTCCGACTGCTACCTTCAATGGCCTGAACAAAAATAAATCACAGGGGGATAATCTGGACTGTTTGGTAATGTTCTAAGATTTTCCCGTAAATTTCGTTCAATTTCATCTTAGTGCTAACGGACTGTCTGAGATCTAGCATTTTCATGAAGAAGAATCACATCTCTGACGGCGCATTTTGTTTCTGTAGCTGATCTTTGTCCAAGAACTGGCAATATTATGCACTATTCTCAATACGACGTTCGTGAAGCAAATCAACCAGCTATTTCGGTTCCAAAAAACGGTTGCGAGCTATGTACAGCTAGTGGACAAGTTTTCGTCTTTAGAGGCAAGGATCTCCACTCCATACTCACTGGCATAAAAAATAATAATTTTTCAATCTTTTGTAAATTTCTACCGACCGAAATCAATTACAAATTAAGTAATTATAAATTGTTAGTAATTATATATTTTTAATTTGGCCCCAGTTTCAAAATTTTGAAATAATCGAACAAATGAAAGAGTATTTTGCATTTTTCGGTAGGTTTTTAAAGTTTATTTATTTTCTTAATTCACTTTATTACTATTTTTTCTTTATATCCAACTCTTTTTGTTAAATTTTTTTTTTTTACATTTTACTTTATTCATGTATACGTTAAATAAATCTAATTTAAAACATATTTATAATTTTTAATCTCCGTGTAACCAATGGGGTGCTTCTCTTTGCGGAAATGTTTTTTTTCTATTTAAAGAAAACTATGCGTCTGATTTTCTAGAATTTTCTGGACGGAACAGGATTTCTTCAACTTACGAATCCTAAATAAACGATGCTTTTTATAAATTGTTTCCAAGATCTTTATATTTATAAGATTACTCTAGGCTTCAGCAGAAATAATTTAACAAATTAATGGTTAAATGCTCCTGAATTAAAACATTAATAGTGATTACAAAAATCAGTTTAATGTCAATAAAGCACATTATATAAGCATATGGTTGCCCATCAACTTAATTAATTATGATCGGTGTTACTATTTACTTCCTTATACGAAGTACAAGGAAGCATTGTAATCACGAAAATTTTTGGTTTTCAGATTTCAACGGAAATATCCATTTTAACTAGTTTTGGCGTGACGTCTGTACGTACCTATATACATATGCATCTCGCATAACTCAAAAGCGAATGGCCGCAGAATGTTGAAATTTTGGATTTAGAACTGTTGTAAGATCTAGCTGTGCACCTCCCCTTTTGATTGCAATCGACTAAACGAAAAGTTTCCAAAAAAAAATCTAAAAAATTTGGATTTTGGAATTTTTCTTTACGGCAGAAATAAGCCCACATTGAGATACTTTCAACAATATATCATAAGTGGAACTTATTTTCATCGGTTTCAAAATTATAACCAAATAAAATTTGAATTAATGAATTATTTGGATCTTGCAAGGGGAAGGCATATCGATTCGCATCAGACTTCATTTCCTTTTTTTTCTTTTATTATTTTTTTTTTAATTTAAATATATTGATTTATTAGCAATTATTAACGTCTGATGACAAAAAAAATTTACTATAGATAATAATTCAATAATAACAATAAAAAAATAATAAGAAACAATATCATAAGTTATTAATGAAATAAAATTGTACGTACTTTTCATTTTTAAAAATGTGTATTTGTAATTTAGTAGGCGTACAAGGAAGTCATATGGTGTCCACATCAGATTTCTTTTTACATGAGAATCGATATATTTACACTGTTAAATTCAATTATGTAAATATATGGTATCCAAAAACAAGTCCAAAAGGTAAATTTCAAAATTTATGTAGGCCAAAAAGTAGGAGATAAATTTACTTGATTGTTGTTAATTATCAATAACTTAAACAAAGTGGAATATTTCTACTAAACCGATCAGTAATGAACAAAAAAAAAAAAAGATATAACCGGATTCATTTATTTATAAGTAGTAACTAAATTGGACAAAGCTTAAGTGAAAAATATTAAATCGCTAAATTACTACTCTAATATATTATTAGAAAACATTATATATATATAAAATTGATAAAAATAAAAGAGAAGGACAAAATGGGTAAAAGAGGAAGAAGAAAGATACTAAAGATGAAAAAAAAACAAGATGAAGAAGAGTGGTCCACGGTAGCTGACACCAAAAATGATGGATCTCCTCAACAACCTAAAGGTGCTATCGCCTCTAATGGCCAACTATTCTCTTGTCACTCACCGGCCTACAGCCTACACCTATTAAAATATTTTAGAAAATAATTATTATTTGGGCACTCCAACACCTGTACAATCTCGGCGTTAGCAGCACTTGCCGCCTTACGACCAATTAATCTTCCAGTTGTCTCCAGTCACTCGAATAAGAATCATATGTGTATATTCTCTCATCACCAAAGGACAATCACCGCATCGGTACAAAATATTAACTTTTATTAGTTACTGTAGTTATTGATGTTTCTTTTATTTTATTTTATTTTAGTTTTTTCTTTTATTTTGACCAGTAGAAGAATGATTAGTTTCTTAATTGAGATAGGCGAACGGTTCTCACATTAATAAATTAGGATTCAAATACTAATATCAAAATAAAAACGTACAACATGAAACTTATCAAAATTTTTAAATAAATATTTTTTTCCAACATCAAACCTCAAATTAAAAAAAACCAAGGATTTTTAAACAGAGTAAACATCTTCAGGATATCATTATTGATGTAAAGAATTTTTTAACATGATATGGACCAATTATTACAAAAAGCATAAAATTAATCTACCCAAACCTTGGTTAAACGGATTTACCCGTGCAGTTACCAATTTAATTAGTTCATACAAATCTATATAAAATCATTATATTTCTTAATTTAATATAAACATCGGTTAATTAATTACACTTAACAGACCGGTTTAGTTTAGTGGAAAACTCGTCATCGCAAATCAGCTGATTTCGAAGTTGAGAGTTCTAAGATTCAAATCCTAGTAAAGGCAGTTACTTTTAACGGATTTGTACACTAGATCGTGGATACCGGTGTTCCTTGGTGGTTGGATTTCTTCAATTAACCACACATCTCAGAAATGGTCGACATGAGACTGTACTAGAGTACACTTGATTTATATTCATACATATCATCCTCATTCATTCTCTGAGGTAACATCTTAACGGTGATTCCTGAAGCTAAACGGAAAATGTAGTTAATTACATTTAAATTTAATAAGATGGCTAGAAACAACCGGCGCAATGATACTGTTCAGACTCGGTGCATGTTATTAAAAATTTATTTAAGAAGAAAATAAAAATTTAAAGGACTTTCTATCAGTTCACACTCGGCTTCTGTCGGCTGCACTCGGCTCCGTACAGTTCACACAGCTCATTTCGGATGAACTCGGCTCCGGACAATTCAGCGCTCCGTACACACTATGTAAACCGGCTCCGTTCTACATTCATCTTCCAGCCTTCTTCTATCAATTTTCATGGACTCAACAACGTATCATTTATGGAATCATTAAAAGCATTTATATACACTTATACATAATCTTGTATTATTCATTCAAATATTAAAGGATCATATCTAATTATGAAGTGATATATGTCTATATTTATTTGTCACTTGAATCAGCGGTAAATACATAGGGCAATTACCCTAACCAAGGCGGATATTATCTCGGCAGTTATTTTAAAGCAAAATCTATCCATCAAGCAAACCGTATTCATATCTTAATTAAATAATTTCACAGAGTATTTATTTACATTAGCTAAATAGCTATTATATAAATTATGGTGTCGGTAAAAATTTTGGGTGTGCCTTTTTTGTAATCTTGAATTTCCCTTTTAACAGAAACCCATTTTAACTCGTACAAAATTCCAGAAGAATATACGTACAAAAGTTTTACGTAAATGTACATAAAAATATATGAGCTATTCAAAAGAAATTCCACAATTTAACCATTTTT
Source organism: Lycorma delicatula (assembly GCF_047948215.1). Classification (NCBI taxonomy): domain Eukaryota; kingdom Metazoa; phylum Arthropoda; class Insecta; order Hemiptera; family Fulgoridae; genus Lycorma; species Lycorma delicatula. Next base: position 16,875,906 of record NC_134461.1, read on the forward strand.
ATTTATTTCAAATTTTGGCACTGCTTGAAGCACGTACTGTGAAAGAAAAAAGCGTGCTTGGATAAAATTTTTACTTCCTTGTACAAAGAAAAGAAAGTATTGTGAAGTATTGAGAAAAATTTCGGTTTTCAAATTTTAACGGAAATATCCATTTTGACCATTCCTGAATCCATTTTGACTAGTTTCGGCGTGACGTCTGTACGTACGTATGTATCTCGCATAACTAAAAAACGATTAGCCGTAGGATGTTGAAATTTTGGATTTAGGACTGTTCTAACATCTAATTGTGTATCTCCCCTTTTGATTGCAATCGACTTAACCAAAAGTGTCCAAAAACGACTTAACCAAAAGCGTCCAAAAAAACACAAATACCAAATTAAAAATGGATTTTGGACTTTATGTTATGCAGTAATAAATCCTCATTGAGAGAATTCAACGATATAAACTATAAACAAATATAAAATGCTGATACGGACACAACAAAAAAAGTGATGCAATGTGGTGTCCACCACAATGCAACTATGTAGCTGTCCACTTTATTAAAGAATTGGAGGATCATATTTCACTTTAAATAAGTTTAAATGAGGTGCAGCATAATATGTGTATATGTAAATTAACAGACGTACAAGGAAAGCTGTGGTGTCCACATCAGATTTTTTATATACTAAATACTACCAGCTGAACAGACAATTTTATATGAACATATGAATGCTCCGATAGTATAGCTTCGAGTAACCTGTCCATCGATTCAATTATTTCAATATTAAGTCCTCTGTTCTGTTTCTTGCCACCAGTTATTGTTTGGTTCTAATTAAAAACATGACATAGCCTGATGAAATTTGTATTGTTCAAATACTGTATAGGTATTCGTTGGATTTAAAATTGTAAACTTTTTTTAAAGGCAAACCGAACCAAATTTTATAATAAAACATTTTTAATAACTTACACATTATTAATTAGCTTTTATTACTTTAAAAATACGTACATCTGTAATTATTTTTACTTCCTAGTACCAAGTAAAGAAAGTATTGTGATCGCGAAAAATTTCGGTTTTCAGATTTTAACGGAAACATCCATTTTCATTAGTTTCGGCGTGATGTCTGTGTGTACGTATGCATATTGCATAACTCAAAAACGATTAGCCGTAGGATGTTGAAATTTTGTATTTAGGAATATTGTAACATCTAGTTGTGCACCTCCCCTTTTGATTGTAATCGACTTGACCTTAATGTCCAAAAAAAGGCCCAAAATCCAAAAATTTTAGATTTTGGAAATTTTCTTAACTGCAGTAATAAGCCCTCATTAAGAGCTTTTCATCGATGTATCATGAGTGGTATTTATTTTCATTGGTTCCAGAATTATAGCCAAATAAAATTTTAATTAATGAAATATTTGGATCTTACAAGGGGAAGAGACTTCGGTTCGAATTCTTTTTTCGTTTTTAACTTTTTTTTTCTTAATTTAAATATATTTATTTATTAATAATTATTAACCGTTGATTGTAAAATAATGTTTATAATAAATAATAATTCAGTAATAACAATAAAAAAATAAAAAAATTATTAAAAAAGTTATTAGTGAAATAAAATTTTATGTACTTTTAAAAATGTGTATACGTAATTTAATAGGCGTACCAGGAAGTCATGTGCTGTCCACATCAAACTTTTTTTAAATTAAACAGTGTTATGTTCATTTTTATAATTGTGCACAATTATAAAATTAATCTTATTACGACGATATAAGGAATTGTTTACAATAATTGTTACATTAACAGCTTTGGAGAGAAAAAATGCATAACAATTGCATAATAACATTAACTTCAGGCTACGTAATAAATGCTGTCATAAGATAATTTGCACTTTAATCATTTTCTTGTAAGATAACAAGCCCACTCTGACGTAAAATATTTAATAATATTTTTATTAGTAAATATTATTTTACCCAGGAGATAAAAATGATTATTTTTTATTCACGCTATTAAAGAACTGTATATTTTCTTTTCTTATTCAGCTTGTCTGAAAAGAACAATAATTTTTTTTGTATTATTTTATTAATTTTAAAAATTCACTAGTATTTACTGTAATAACTACTTTTTATTTTTATTTTTATTTTTTTTCCGATAATTAGAAAATTATTGTTTCATAAATACTCTCAAATTTGGCGAAGATAATAAGAAAATATTAATTATAAAACAATTAATAAAATATACGTTTAGAAATTTTGCACGGATGTAAAGTTTTCACAAAAAATTTCAATAACAAAAAACTGCTAAAGTTAACGGAAAAATAATTAAGGGAAAAAGTTTTTAAACTTTCCCATCACGTGACGTTTTTCTGATACACGGTTTACACACACATTAACACACAATTTAAAATATTTTAATTTTTACTAGGAGCGCTATTGTAGCGCTCCTAGTGATAACACGGGGTGCTATTGACGCAGTATACCCACTTAGCCACCAGTTTTGAGCATTTTTTGGGGTGAGGGTGCGATTTTGAGAAAACCTTTTTTGTAAGTATTATTTTTTAATCGTTAAAAAATGTGCCTAAGAAAAATAAGATCTTAATTAGGCGAAATCTGGAGATACTGAGGACGACCTTGCTTTACATCCTCACCCCCTTGATCTTTTAAGTTGAAAATTCAATGCCATGTCATGTGTCATATACAGAAGTAATCTGACGAAGTTTAGTCAAAATCGGTCCTGTAGTTCTGGAGATATAATGTGTGAGTTATCGAACACAGATACGAACATCCGGAAAATTTCCAACCGGTTTTTTGAATTCCTTAAGTGTCAAAACGTCAAGATCCGGTGAAATCCGCATATGCCTACATTGGACCGTTTACAATATTTATCCTTCTTCGGCTATAGCGGTAATTGAGAAAAGAAAAATTATTACTTGTCGAAGTTTAGAAAGCTTAATTGACACGCAGGGCTAGATTACTACCGGCGGTTGGCTTGTTATCTATGACGTCTTCTCGCGGTATACTATACCCTCTACTATTACTATTAGCAGTTTCAACACTAATTTAGACACTGTAGGTAGAACTATTAAGTATTTATGTGTTTACGTTTTCGATTATATAACGTACTCGATTTTTAGCGTTATTATGAAACGATTTACTATGTTTCTAACTCATCGGCATGGAAATAATGCAGCTAGTAAAGCTGCATTATTTCCATTTTTCCTATTTCGATTTTTAATTTTTATTTACAATAATTAAAATCGTTTTGTCACAGCTTATCATCTGTGATAATAATAATAATTTTAAAAAACTGAAACATCAAGACAAGATGCCTAGTCTTTGCTGATGACCTGCTCATTTACTTGAATTAAAGGAAGATATAATAGCACAAATAGAAGAGTTAACAGGTATAAGCCAAAAAGCAAAGCTTCTTTACCACGAGGAAATCATGACGAACATCATTCAAACAAGAGACAATAGGACCTAAATACGGAAAGATAAATGTCACCAACCTTTTTAAGTACCTAAGAGAGATTATAAACAGAACAGAAGTAGATAAAGCATCAATTAAAATAGAATATTAGAACTGGGAATCTGAGATCTATCACCAAAGAAATATACAATAAGAGGAATCTACCAAGGTCGCAAAATTAACACATTATAACCAATGCAATAACACCAATACTCTTAAATGACAACAAAACATTACACCTAACCGACCTCAAAAAGTTGCTCAAGATCGAAACAAGTTTACTAAGGAAAATACATTGTCCAAAGGTAACAGAGGAAGGATACACTGAAATCTAACAAGGAAATTTGATAAATCAGAAGACCTAGAAACATCGATAAGGAAAAGAAAGTAACATTTTTTCAGGCATATAATCAGGATGGACCTAATCAGATTAAATAAACAAATCTTTGAAGAACTGTAAAACATGAAAAAAGAATCAAATTACCTGAAACAGATGGAAGAGGACTTCTAAAGCTTCAATAAAGACTGTTTCAATAGAGATAACTCCAGAATAATAATTTACAATACAATAGTTATTGTGGCTGAAAAACAGGAAGGAAATAGACAAATGAGCAAAAACGAAGCTATGCTGAAAGAATGAAAAACGCATGTAAGAAAAAGAAATAAAATGATATTTGTGTGGTCGCTCTACACTTTTTGCATAAAAAAACATAAAAAATAACATATATATGAAAAGAAAAGTTAAATTATACTAATTTTAGTTTCTAACTTTTTTTTTGTCTTCAGTCATTTGACTGGTTCGTTTTTTTTTTGTCTTCAGTCATTTGACTGGTTTGATGCAGCTCTCCAAGATTCCCTATCTAGTATTAGTCGTTTCATTTCAGTATACCCTCTACATCCTACATCCCTAACAATTTGTTTTACATATTCCAAACGTGGCCTGCCTACACAATTTTTTCCTTCTACCTGTCCTTCCAATATTAAAGCGACTATTCCAGGATGCCTTAGTATGTGGCCTATAAGTCTGTCTCTTTTTTTAACTACATTTCTCCAAATGCTTCTTTCTTCATCTATTTGCCGCAATACCTCTTCATTTGTCACTTTATCCACCCATCTGATTTTTAACATTCTCCTATAGCACCGCATTTCAAAAGCTTCTAATCTTTTCTTCTCAGATAATCCGATCGTCCAAGTTTCAGTTCCATATAAAGCGACGCTCCAAACATACACTTTCAAAAATCTTTTCCTGACATTTAAATTAATTTTTGACGTAAACAAATTATATTTCTTACTGAAGGCTCGTTTAGCTTGTGCTATTCGGCATTTTATATCGCTCCTGCTTCGTCCATCTTTAGTAATTCTACTTCCCAAATAACAAAATTCTTCTACCTCCATAATTTTTTCTCCTCCTATTTTCACATTCAGTGGTCCATCTATGTTATTTCTACTACATTTCATTACTTTTGTTTTGTTCTTGTTTATTTTCATGCGATAGTTCTTGCGTAGGACTTCATCTATGCCGTTCATTGTTTCTTCTAAATCCTTCTTACTCTCGGTTAGAATTACTATATCATCAGCAAATCGTAGCATCTTTATCTTTTCAACTTGTACTGTTATTCCGAATCTAAATTGTTCTTTAACATCATTAACTGCTAGTTCCATGTAAAGATTAAAAAGTAACGGAGATAGGAAACATCCTTGTCGGACTCCCTTTCTTATTACGGCTTCTTTCATATGTTCTTCGATTGTTACTGTTGCTGTTTGGTTCCTGTACATGTTAGCAATTGTTCTTCTATCTCTGTATTTGAACCCTAATTTTTTTTAAATGCTGAACATTTTATTCCAGTCTACGTTATCAAATGCCTTTTCTAGGTCTATAAACGCCAAATATGTTGGTTTGTTTTTCTAAAGTTTTATTTAATAAAAATTATACAATTCTGCCGACAATAATCTACTAAAATTAGTTTTATTCTTAATATAAATAATGCGGTCAAACAATTTTTATTAATGCTTTTTGGATTATAATTTACTTTTTTTATTTCTTTTTTAGTAATTAGTATATTCACACATCATCTTTAATATATTTTTATTTATAAATATAAATTTTAACCATTTAAATTTTTTTTTTACTTTGTTTAAATAATTATGCATTTTATGATGCTGTCTATTCAAGGGTTTTACCACGGTATCCTTTAAAAAAATTTAGTAAATGGATTTGGGTTGCATTTAATTTCCTTTTTTGGACACTATCTCGTTTAACATTTTAATAATTTTACTAGCAACCATACCTTGAAAACAGATAAAGTAACAAAAATTATAAAAAGTTTTAACAAATTTATATTCTTAAATCCCCTTGATCCTTTTTTTAAAATTCTTCCTGCGTGTATAAATTAATACTAGAAATAGTTGGATTTTCAATCTTGAAAAATAAACTAAAGAAAATATATGCATAAGTATCGTTTATAGTGATATCGGTTATAGTGATCAAAAACTTGTCTCTTGGTTCATTTGGTATGGTGTTAATATATAAATACAGTATATGTATTGTTGTTATGCATATTATCATGGTTTCTGACTAAAATTGTTAATTTTCCAGAAAATTTATTTAGTTATCAAGTGAGTCACGATAATAAAAAAACAAGATGGCCGCCATATATTTTTTTTTCTCAGCTCCCCTGGGCCGGACCGACTTGTTGGTATTACGCCACCCAGGGGAGTGTCTTTAAACTCAAATAGGCCTCCCCACCTACCGGCTATATACCGGCAAGGCAGGTCAGCCTACCGGTTAGCTCTTTTTGAGAGTTCTTTATCAATATTGCCCCCTTGGGGACCCAAAAGGGCAATACTAATACACCACATTATTACACCACGCCAGACCCAGTTCGCCGCGACGCGGTACCGGGTCCCTTCAGTATTCAGTGTGCTGTTGCCTGACTGTTACCCGTGGAGTCCTTGGTGGCTCATCAGTGCCAACACACCGCAGCATGGCTGTCCACCCAGTCCTATTCTAGCCAACACCTTGTCTTCTCTCATCGGAGTATTTCTGTAGAACAACTTGTCTAACAAAACTAGCAAAATTATACCAGTTTGACTCGCTTCTTAGCATGTAGTCTATTGTTGTCTCTGGAGTTATACCTGTGAGTGCCTTACTATGTCTAAGTGTATCCCACCTATTGCACTCAAAAAAGGTGTGCTCAGCATCATCTATCTCGTTGCAGTAGTTGCAAATTGGCTCTTCTCTCTTGCCTATTTTGTGCAGGTAGTTATTGAAGGAACCATGTCCTGTAAAAAACTGCGATAGGTGATGATCAACCTCACCAAATCTTCTCGACAACCATGGCTTGATGTTGGGGATGAGGGTTCTCGTCCATCGACCCACAGCTTCCTGCGACCATCTTTCCTGCCAGATATTATAAACGGCATCCCTGACCTCTTGTTCTGGCTTGCCTTGTGCCCTCTCCACCCTCTTTTTTGCGATTAGGGTGGCCGCCATATCGGTTTAGGCCTACGTTTTGCAATAACTCTGTTTTTTGTCGTCGGATTTTTACGATTAAATTGTCGTTTTGGTCACAAAAAAATCCTTCATAATTCTTATAATACAACAGAATTTGACATAACGGTTATTATGACTTATTTTTTCTACTGCAATGCAACATTTTATCATTTATAATGACGGACAGAAGTGACTCATCAGTAACGTAATACAGTATATCTACATTGTAGCTACAAAAATATTTTGACGTTCCTTTTTTCTTACATATCTACTGTAGTTTTTTTTTTTTTTTTTAACTTCTTCGTGTACCAGATTATTGTAAATTGAAGCGGTCACATTCAGTTGTTATTAATCTTTAGCTGTGAACGTATCATATCGTGCGGGTACAGTAATTTATTTTACGTATCCTGTGTAATTCATTCAGGATACGTAAAATAAAAGGAAACACAAATAACTATTCTGACACAGGCTGGCGAAGTTACTGACGTTGATTATGAAGAAAATCTTTAGCGGAATAGAACAATAATTCTGCAAAACCAATCGTTGTCAAATGCATTCACTGAAGATTACCAAGAAGTTGACAAAGATTTAGAACCGCATGAAACCGTAACAGATGATGATGTGGCTACAGTCACTATATCAAGCCTGTGTTCTGACCTAATGGTAGAACACTATGAATGAAATGTTACCTGTATACAAGTAACCCAAAAATATTTTTTTAAAGAATCAACTTCCACCTTAAAAATGTATTAAAAATAGATCGGGACGTACGTAATATCAACGAAGGTAACGATGAAGACATCAACTCGCCAAATCTTCCAGAAGTTTTAGCGGCAATGAAAACCGTTTGTCGGTTTCTCAGTTTTAAAGAAATTGCTAATGAAGAAACAAAGAGTATTTGTTTTGATTTAAAAAAGAACCTTCGAAACAAAGCAAAATAACCGACTTTTTGCACAAGAGGAATTTTTATAATTTTTCTCTATCTTCTTATTATTATTATTATTATTATTATTATTATTATTATTATTATTATTATTATTATTATTTTACTGTATTACAATGCCCGTGTATACAGTAAATTAAAGTAGAACCACTAAGCTACCTAAACATCGGTTATACTGACCTACTAAAATCGTCGGTCCCTTGGAGTTCACTATAAACGATATTTACTGTATATTTGAAATACCAGTCTTCTTTCAACCCTCTTGTTCTTTTATTGGTACTTAAAAATTTAATTATTGGATTTAATATACTTCAATAGGTTGACCCAATTTGATTCAATGTTATCAAAAAAAAAAATAGTTTCAAAAAACAATAACAAATACACGTATCCGGTCCGATGGGGTTGAAAATCAGTGATATAAATAAAACCACACAAATGTGTGCAAAATTTTACCTTTTTTGTCAACTGGTTTTCGAGGTGTAAGAAAAAATTATTTACCCCTGAATACGATACTTTTGAATTTTCTCTACCGTAATAAGTACTTTCATTATGCTATGAATGTGTGTACGTATGTGTAGCACTATTTTTGGCTTTATATCTCAGGTATGACCAAACTGATTTTCTTCAAATTTGACTCAGATATTTCTATATAAACTTTTTTATCATTTGTTTTAAATTTGTTTACGGGATTGGGGGATATCGCGAAAAAATCAATTTCGATTTTCTTCAGAGGCATTTTAAAGAAAACAATATCAAAGAAAATCTGTTACCTAATCCGGAAGAAATAATTTTAAGTGTGTCAAATGGGAAACGAGAAATAAAAATCAGGGGGAAGAAGAATAGAATGTATAATAAGTTTTGCTGATTAGTACTGGCGAAGAACCCAAGTAAACTAAATGAAATGCTTCATGACTTATATGAAGCTTGCGAAAGCCACGGATGAGGATCAACAAAAAGTAGAGAAAATGTATGGTATTGGGTGGAAAAGAAAAGAGGATTGAGATTAAGATAGAAAATGAAGTTTTAGAGCAGTTGAAGAAATTTCAGTACTTGGGAGCTTTATAACCGATGACCTGACTTCCACAGTAGTAATTAAAGAAGAATATCAAGAAGTAAACAGGAATTTAATAAGAAGGAAAGACTGCTGTGTGGAAAGTTAAACTTACCGTTAATTAAGGAAGATGTTAATGATATGTTTTATTTAATGAAATGTTCTATGGAGCTGAAACGTGGACGATGTGGCGCAGAACGATAAATATTAGATGGCAAGACCATGTAGCAAATGAAGTAAGTATTAAGAAAAATCGGAGAGAATAGAAAAATGTTTAAATATGATTAAATATAGGGAAAGGAACTGGCTAGGATATTTTATGAAAAGAAGGTGTTTATTAGTGGATGCGATAGAGCGCTTGGTGGATGGAAGGAAAGGAAGAACAAGGAAGGGATTTTAAATGGTTGATGGGATTATGTAAAAAATAAAATATGCTGAAACAAAGAGATTAGCAAAGGATAGAACAAGGTGGAGAGCAGCAGCCGTGACAGGACCTCCCCTAATGGCAAAACACTATATATGAAATGTTGTTACCCATACACAAATAATCCAAAAATATTTGTTCAAAGAATCAACCTCCAACTCTTAAAATTGAAATACATGTTTTTTTGTTCATTGCACTATCTCTCTTTAAAACGTTTTATAACTAACAACTTACGAATCAAATGTTAAACGTATCAAATTTTTAAATGTTTCAAAAATATTGGTCTATCTATATATAAGAAGCTTAATCTATATATGAATATTTCTAGAAAAATGTTAATAAAATTTATTCCACATTTCTAAAAAAAAAATCCCTTTCGGCACGTCGGAAGGCAGAGGTAGATTTCATCGATGCTAAGTAGGGAATAAAAAAATATTCATCTTCAAGTTAAGAAAACTTAAAATTAACTCAATATGTGCATGTGTAAAAAGGTTTTTCACGTATAGCACACAAGCCCAATCTTACAATTCCAGCAACATTTTGGTCATCCCTTGCCGTAAGGGTTAGTCATAAAAAATTGTTTCACACAAAAGTTTTAGGTAATGTTTAGAGGATTAACGACCACTTTAAATCGATTTGATGCTGTGCCTATTAAGAAAGCTATAATTTTTTTGTCTTCAAAACCCTATTTTTTCCACCCCCTGGGCCAATGGTTGGTGATATTAAAAAATTTTACTTACATAACTTTTAGGCCCTTATCCAAAGAATAGTAGGAACTTTAAACGAATTTGATATTTTACTTAATAAGAAAGTTATAGCGATATTTTATTTTTTCGAAAAAGCCACCCCATTTACACCCTTATGGTCCGATTTTGGTCGTTAACGAACTCAACCGAGATTTTGGGTCGACTTATTTTTAGGGAACAATTTGAAAGTGATTGGCGCAAAATGACGCCAATTATCGTGTCAACAAAAAAGTGAAATAAATATATATATATATATATATATATATAAAGGTATATATATATATAAAGGTATATATATATAAAGGTATATATATATTTACGAAGATTTACAAGTTAAATCTTACGAAGATTTACTTAATAAATCCGAAAAATTAAAATTTGTTATTAAAGATCCAAATACCAACTTTAAAGTAAGAACTTTTAATTATACAAAAAGGGTTTATTCAGATGATCATTAAAGCAAGGTCATTTAGAATGACTAAATATTGGGAGAAAGTAAAAGCTGAGACCTTAAAGGCCAAAAGATCGGCAAAAAAGACTTGAATTATTCTGACTAAAATGGTCCTTTGCGGCCTTAAAAGTAAAAAAAAATATATATATATATATATATAAATTTTTTTTTGAGCTGATGGTGGTTTTGGGGTCTGTGGAATGTAAAACGCGAAGATATGTTAAAATTTTCCGGGAGTAGAATCATGGTATCCATTACAATAGGTAGCTTTCTTATGAAATCTAAGTAAAAAAAATATATATATATATATATTGTTTTTGGCGGCTCTAACACTTTTTATCATTAAAATTTTATTTTTGTATTTTCCTTCATCACTTATAGAGCAATTAAAATTAAAATAGATTTGGCAATTGTATTTTCTTCCGGACCCAAAATGAGAAGAATTTTTTTTCATTACTTTCATAGAAGGTTACACTTAATTTTCTCAATATTTTTAAATAATTCTCTATTAAATTAATATTTTTGTCAGAGGTAACATCAAAAATAAATTCTTCCTATATATTCCTGTCAGAATAATAAAACCACTAAAATTAAAAACAAAAAAAAATTTTACCTGAAATTTGGGAATTTTAGATCCTTTTTGGCAATCATGAGTCGATAGGCGTAGTCGGGAAAGTCATGTAATACTCTGCCAATTTTTTTTAGTTTTGCTCAAAAGGTCAATGCCTCCCCCCCATGTATAGAATATTTTTAGTAATTTTTTTCGAATTTATTTTGAGCCATTCCGGATATATTAATTATACAGGCCAACCCAAGTACGCATTCTTCTCAATGGTTCTATAACGATTTTGTGTTTTCTGGATAAGGGTCTACATTTTCAAAAATCCCGAAAACCAAAACCGATCGCTATACTTCGCCTTTATAATTATGCAGGTTCATCAGCAATAGAATTATAGCCGGGAAGATAAAAATGATGATTTTGTAATTTTAAATACTACATTTTGAATTTTTAAACTGACATTATCCTCTGTTATTTATTTAATATTTAAAAAAGTAACAAATTTGATTAAATAATAAATTATCTTTAAAAAAACAAATCCATCAGTCATATCAAAATTCTTAATATTATAATTTTATTTATTTCTGCTTGAACGAATGCCAAAATTTATATTCAATGAAATGTCAAATAAAAAAAATAAAAAAAAAATGTTATTCGAGGAAAGACAAGCACCTTCTCACAAGTTAAAATTAATAATACAGATATATGATCACAATCAGTGTTAAGTGGTTTTATCTAGGCTTTAATTAGCGATACAGCTGGTAATGGTAATAATAGGAAGGTCAGGTGAGTAGTTATAAATATATAATCACCCAAAAAGCGACCAATTAACTGAGAAAGCTGTTAAATGTCATATGTAATGATGAACAGGATTCTTCGATTACTAGTCGAATCTTAGATCTGTTTCCTGTGTTCTCCGCTACTTTGTATAAACGGATAATATTATTCTGAATTGTAAATTAATTGAAATAAATAAAAACTTTTACATGTTTATTACTTTTCTATACTTGTATAAAACAATTTATAAAACACAGATTGACACTAATATCATTATTATTATTATTACTATCGACCTCATCCATTAATATCAGAACTTTTCCGTATAATTTAAATAATATAAAAACTGAAAGAAAAAGAGAACAAAACAATCAACATGTATTATTCCACCGACTAAAAATAATTTCTGGGTTAATAACCGAATAAAAGTTTATAAAAAAAAAATGTACAAGGGGAGTAAGAATTCTCCTTGAAAAATCTAAAAAATTGGATTTGTAGTTTTTCTCATTAATCAATTAATTATTCGAATTTTCTCCATCAAAATGATGGTTGTTTCATTACAATTGATGGCTGTAAGTTATTTTTCTTGAATAAGATATTACAATAATTCTATATAATTAATTTATCATAATAAGTTTAAAGCTTGTTCATGGGAATATGAAATGAAAAATGTCATGTCTGACCGGGATTCGAACATGGGTCCTCCGGATGAAAGGCCGAGACGTTAATACTCCGCCACCCAATCGGCATTTATTTTATTCTATATAAATTAATTCATAAATATGGAGATAAAATTACGGGATTTTAGAAAAAGATGAGGTCCTTCCAGATATGGAAACCCTTATGATAAAAATATTAAATTACAGTTTAGCCCTAAAAAATCAGGTAAATGAAATCGGAGAGCAAACAAAACTTTTATAATAGAAAATAAATCTCATTAAATGAACAATTAAAGCGTTTAAAGAGTGTGATTTGTCTAGAAGCGTTGTGCGCTACAAAATATTTGATTATCTTCAAAATAGTCCTTTTGAAAGAAATCCAAAAGAAAGGTGATTTTTTAAGGAACGTACTTCATTGTATAAAGAACAACATACATTATATTGACTCCGTACCGATAAAAAATACTGTGTCACAAATTGAAAAAAATAACAGAAATAATTCGTGAGAAAACATTTGCTTTAATTGACAATATTTTAAGGTGATTTGATAATAGAAATACCAAGAAAGCCGTCCTCTGTTATCTGAAAAGAAAAATCTGATTTGGACACCACATGACTTCCTTGTTCGTCTATTAAATTACATATACATATTTTTTTTTAAATAAAAAGTAGATAAAATTTTGTTTCATTGATAACCTCTGATATTTTTTCAATAAAATATATATATTTTTTTTTATTTATTGAATAATTATTTATCGTAAAAGTTTTTTTTTTTACAATCAGATGTGAATAATTATTAATAAATTATTATATTTAAATTAAAAAAAAAAAAAAGATAAAAAAGGGAGATGTAGTTCGATTCAAACCGAAGTGTCTTATTACTGCTGTTAAGAAAAAAATCAAAATCCAATTTTTTTTATTTTGGCCCAGTCGATTGCAGTCAAAAGGGGAGGTGTACAACTAGATGTTACAACAATGCTAAATCCAAAATTTCAACATTCTACAGCTAATCGTTTTTGAGTTATGCGAGATACTTACGTACGTATGTACGTACAGACGTCTAGTCAAAATGGCTTCATGGATGGTCAAAATGAATATTTCCGTTGAAAAAATTAAATTCCTTTACTTCTTACAAGGAAGTAAAAAAATCTATTTTATTTGTATAATTTTGTAATCTAAATTAAAACCGGTAATTTTTGTTATTTAAGTAATAAATTTACTATTTATATTTTTAAATGAATAATTTTTTACAAATATAAACTAATTATGTTGGTAAATATATAATTCATCCGTATAAAAAAAAAATGGATTAACGTACTTTTTTAAATTAACGTTATGAATAAATATTTAAACGGTGTTTACATTAAATGAGAAGCGTGTGTAAAATAATATTAAACGATTAATTTTTATAGTTGTGTTTATCAACTGAACCCGTATTAATATGTTGTGTATGTAAGACACACGCAAATTGTATGTAGACACGTATGAACATTCAACTGTACTGTGGAATGCTTGTAACGTTCTAAAGTCCGTCGTAGATGATTTCAGTATACCCCGCGCTACCGACTGTTGTGTTTTAACTGATGATATGTTTTAATTTAAAATAGTGGTTTCTATATGAATATTTATTGATCTTGTTTGAGGTAAGAACTATTACACGTAAAGTAAATTATTAATATTTATTTTATTAAATACTGTATTTTTAAAAAACATTTAACAAAAATCAGTAATGTAAATGATTTGTACATGTCTATTGACATTTGTAGTAAAATACACTCTGTACACATTTTTTCTTGTCTTATTATACGTTTTTATTTTCTCATTTGATGGTTTAAAAACCCTGTACACATGGGTTACATCACTTTTTCTATTTAAATACATTATTATTATATTTCTAATAATTATTCTTCCTTTGTGTTAAGATGTTTTGTCATCCATTTACGTGTGCGCGTGTGTATTTACTGCTTTCAAAAGTATGGGTAAAAATTTGTTTATTTCAAGAATTAATTTTTTGATTCTTCCAAAACCATCGCTAGGTATAAAGAGGACCGCATCTGCCGAATCGTTCCCTTCAATTACACGGGAAAAATTAAAATATTGTTTATTTTCGAATAGTTATTCTTCAAAACTCTTTCTTCGTTCGTGGAGAAATAAAAATCTTTAGTCTTAAAAGAGATTAGTGCCCCATTTTTCTCTAGGATAACTAGAGTTTCCTTTTTCCCTATCTCATCCACTCAAAAGATTTAAATATTACGGTATTCGTACCGTATTTTTTTTTTCAAAATGTTTTCTGCATTGGGGAATAGTAAAATAATTGATGGTATAGAAGTTTAGGTTTCATTGTCCTGTAATAACCGTAGGTCCTTTGGTCCATCGTCGATTAACAAAATTAGTATTATCGAACCGTTTTTTTTTGTAAACCGAATTTTACTTTTCAGGAGGAAGTGAAGATTTCATTATCACTTTTTTGTATTATTTATTTAATGAATAAATGTTGAATATTGTCAAAGCATATAGGACTCCATATCCTTCCTAGGGGTACCGTTTTCTTTTTTGTTCTGTAGTAATATAATTCATTAATGACATTATTTTCTGGATACTTCGTATAAAAAAAACTAGTGTATTTTGTATGTTATTTGGGGTGAAATTTATTTTTAAATTGTTCATAAAATTATATCTAATTTTTTTTTTTTTTTTTTTTTTTTTTTTTTTTTAATAAAGTAACTTTAAAATCTAATAAAAAACCGCAATTCTTTATATGTTTAGTAGAATAACTGTTGAATTTCCAATTAATAAATATAACTGTAACAAATTTTAAGAGAAATTTTACTAATTTTATTTTACATAATTATCATTTTTATATTATATTTCCATCAGTTTTTTCAGCTTACTGCCAGATCTGGGTGTATGTATGTATAGGCAAATGCAATTACAATGCGACTCATGCAATTATGGTGTCAACCATAATTAGAAACAAGGCAGCGGAAAAGAGGGGCAGGCAGACTGGAAGACTGCAGTTGACATGAGGTGGAGAGACCGATGCCGGACGCTATGCGCGGCCAGCCTTAGGGGGTGGACGGCGGGGGCTCCTCGGAGTCGACATTCGCCGATGACCCCCTGGGGACGTCACTCTGGCTATTCTAATTCGGTGACAAGAGCGCCCGGGTGGTTGCGCAGGGGCTGTGTACATACCATGTGGATTAGGTCTATCCCCTACGTGACTAGAGGGGGAGGTTTTTTAGCGGGTGAGAGCCCCGCACTTGCCGTCAGAGCGGGCCTGGCGGTGGCTGGCAGAGTTTTTTCCTCCCCTACGCAAAACAAAAAAAAAATGCAATTACTGATACCGGCTTGCCAGGCCTGCAGCTACAAGTGTAAGTCCATATATACCGATAAAAATGTAGTCCTTTTTTTCTTTTTCCTGTTTAGTCTCCGGGAGTTACCGTTCAGGTATTACTTCAGAGGATGAATGAGGATGATATGCATGAGTGTAAATGAAGCGTAGTCTTGTACAGTCTCAGTGTGACTATTCTTGAGATGTGTGGTTAATTGAAACCCAACCACTGAAGAACAACGGTATCCACGATCTAGTATTCAAATCCGTATAAAAGTAACTGCCTTTACTAGGACTTGAATACTGGAACTCTCTACTTCCAATCAGCTGATTCGGGAAGACGCGTTCCCAACGCGGTGGTATAAACAAGTAGTCCTGAACAGAGTAAGTTCGACCACTTTTAAGACGAGTGGTTAATTGAAACCCAACCACCAAAGAATGCCGGTATCCACAGTCTGGTATTTAAATCCATATAAAAGTAATTCCTTTACAAGGACTCGAACCTTAGAACTCTTGAATTAAAAAATTAGGTGATTTTTACAAAGACGAGTTTAACTATTAGATTAACCGGCCGGGTTAATAAAATAATTTTCATTTTATAAATATATTTAATTAGATGAAAATATTTCATAAAATACAAAGAATTGACAAAGGTCTTCGTAATCCATGTAAATGAAAACCAGAGCCATCCGGATAAACATTAGCTCAAAAAAAAATCTGATGTGGACACCACATGCCTTCCTTGTACGTCAGATTATTACATATACACATTTTTAAAAGTACATAAAATTTTATTTCACTAATAACTTGCGATTTTTTTTGGTTATTACATTTTATTTATTGTAAATTTTTTTTACAATCAGAGGTTAATAAATTATTAATAAATCAATATATTTAAATTAAAAAAAAAAAGTTTTAAAAGAAGGAAATGAAGTCGCATTCGAAACAATGTGTCTTTCCCGAGTAAGACCCAAATATTTCATTAATTAAAAATTTTATTTGTCTATAACTCTGGAACCAATGAAAATGACTACCACTTATGATATATCGTTGAAAAGCTCTCAATGACAGCTTATTACTGCGGTTAAGAAAAGTCTAAAATCCAAACGTTTTGGAAACTTTTGCTGCAGTCATTTACAATCAAAATGGGAGGTGCACAACTAGATGTTACAACAGTCCTAAATCCAAAATTTCGACATCCTACGGCTAATTGTTTTTGAGTTATGATACATACGAACGAACGTACAGACGTCTATACAGAACTAGTCAAAATGGATTCAGGGATGGTCGTAATGGATATTCCCGTTAAAATCTGAAAACCGAAATTTTTAGTAATTACTTATTAATACTTGTATTTACAATACGAATTATTATTATTATTATTATTGTAATAAATTTTATTTCGGTCGAAATCGAATTATGATCGATTTATAAAACGGATACGGGAGTTATAAAATTTCGGGTACGGTCGAATGTCAATGTAACTGATACAGAAGAACTGATACAAAATTATCAAAAAAACGCTAAATTACAGGTAATTTTTATATGTTTATCTTAAGAAATTTTTTAAGAGTTTTGTATTTATGATTGTATTTCTATAACGCTTAAGCAATAATGTTTTCCTTATAAAAACATAACAAAAAGTATAAAAACAGACATTCTCCGACTTAAAAAAAAAAAAAAAATCAATCACCTCA
This sequence comes from Lycorma delicatula, assembly GCF_047948215.1. NCBI lineage: Eukaryota > Metazoa > Arthropoda > Insecta > Hemiptera > Fulgoridae > Lycorma > Lycorma delicatula. The sequence goes on from NC_134461.1 coordinate 16,893,473, forward strand.
TTAGTAAGTAAATTATATAAGATTTTTATAAAAACAATTACTGTAATAATAACAATTTTGCAAAAATATATTAAAAGAGATTAATAATAAATAAATAATGTATTTTCTTTTCCAAAAAAAAAAAACACACATGATGTGATTTCTTGAAAAACGTACCGGAAATACAGGTTAACGCTATTAGCAAAATTTATTTTTTAAATACATATTCCGTGTACTTGTACTATTAATTTCTAAATATTACCTTTTTTAAAAACTTCACGATTGTTCTTATCTATCAGAAGCCGCCATAATCCTTTAGCTGAGATTAATTTTAAATTAAAAACTCTTGTACTATTTTACATACTTAACTTTAAAAAAAAAATAAGTTTAAAATAAAAAGAAACTTAGTTTTATTTATTTTTTATATAAAAATAAATCATTATAAGAAAAGATCACATTACAATTCGGTTGAATTACCAGAATTGGTCATTAGTCTTATATCAATTAAATTATTAATTAAATCCATCAACTGTTTTTCAGTTTAAAAGAATTAAAAACTCATTAATACAAAAATAAGGATAATTTTATTTTGTAAAAGAAATAATTCCACGTCTTACGAGTAAAATGAATAAATTAAATCAAGATTATGTTAATTAAATATATAGTCTTTATATTTCCTTTTTTATTACTATTATTATTATTATTATTATTCTTAACCTCATAAAAATATTTATTCAAGGATTATATTATATTACATTAATTTCATTACAATAATAAATATAAACGTACATGTAGAGAAAATGAAACCGTCTCCAAAAAATACATTAATTTTTTTTTTTTTAACTTATTCCGATTTTCTTTTAACTTCAACGTTTAGAAGTCGGCGGAAAAATGAAAACAACGAATTATCAATTGCTGGTTAACTCTTAATTTAAGCGGATTAAAAAAACCTTTTTATAAGTTTAATTTTTTTACAAAACTGTGTCCAATAAAAAATCCGTAAATATATCCGTTAATAAATAAATAAAAAATAATTTTATTTTCCAAAAAAAAAACCATACATCATTTGATTTCTTGAAAAACGTACCGGAAATAGATTAATGGTATTACAAAAATTTATTTCTTAAATATATATTCCATATATGAAGGCGTGAAAAATTTTCCCCTGATTCTCCCTTGGGACTGTATTCATATTAAAGCAGGACCGGCCCCGAGGTGAAGTAACTAATAAAAGATATTTTAAAAAGATTTTAGCGGTCAATTGACCACCAAGATCGTGTAATTTCACTTTATTTCTCTTAGGTTATGTTAATTTATAAGTCTGCAGCAACAAACCGCTAACGACTGATGACTTGAAAGCAAATATTCGACACGTTATTAGTGGAATTGAAGCTGGTTTGCGCGAAAGAGTCACAAAATATTTTTGATAGAGTTGGCTATGTGAAGCAAAGTCGTGGAGACATATGAATGATAAATTTTGAGATTCAAAAAAAAATTTGGCTGATATTACACATTTTTTGTTTTATTGTAATTTTACTTTTATCGCTGAAAGTAAAAAACCCTTTGCTAAACTTTATTTTTTTAATTTTGAGGCCAAAGAATATTTTTTAAATTAGAATTTATATCAAGTTCTGATGGATTATTTCAAGCAACGATAATCGTTAAAAATATTTTCAATTAAAACAATGTAAATTTTTGACTTAAAAAATGTTCCATTTGTTATATGGAAAAAGTTACATCGCGACTACTACTGAATTTTTTTGTACATAGTAACAAAAATATTCATAGAAATTGATTCATTTAGTGAAAATAAACGACTTTAGTAAATTTAATAACTGTGATGTGGACACTACATTACTTCCTTGTATGCCTATTAAATTACTCATACACATTTCTTTGAATTGTGTATATGAAGTACATCAAATTTTATTTCATTAATAACTTCTGATATTTTTTAATTTTTTTTTTTTTTTTATTGTTATTGAATTATTATCATCGTAAAATATTTTTTACAATCAGAGATTAATAATTATTAATAAATCAATATATTTAAATTAAAAAAAAATAAAATGAAGTCTGATTCCAACCGATGTGCCTTCCCCTTGTAAGAATCAATTATTTCATTAATTAAAATTTATTTGGCTTTAACTCTGGCACCAGTATAATAAGTAAAATTTTTGATATATCGTTGAAAAGTTCTTAATGAAGCCTATTAATGCAATTAAGAGAAGTTCAAAATGTAAATTTTTTGGTTTTGAACTTTTTTGGACATTTTTGGTCCAGACGATTGCAATCAAAATGGGAATAACTATATTTTACAACAGTTCTAAATCAAAAATGTCGACATCCTACGGCTAATCGTTTTTGAGTTATGCAAGATGCATACGTACGTAAGTACAGAAGTCACGCCGAAATTAAATCAAAATGGATTCAGGGATGGTCAAAATGGAAATTTCCATTGAAATCTAAAAACCGAATTTTTCGCGTTACAATACTTCCCGTTACAAAAATGTTAAATATATATAAGGTGGGTCAAATTGTGGATTTCTCCTTTTACTGAAAATTTCAGAAATTAGGTCATATTTTTAATTTAATTATTAAGTTTCTTATCTGGAACTTAGTAATTAAATTCATTTAAAAATTAAATTAATTATTAAAATTTATGTAAATCGTTTATTTTCACCAAACGGATCGATTTCTATGATTATTTTTCTTATTTTGCTGAATAAGTTTCTATAATAGTTGCGATGTAATTTTTTCGCAATGATATGTTACGTATTTTGCTATTTGTTCCCTGAAAATCAATTTAAATCAGAAAATTTACAAACATCAATAATGTAAAAGTATAATTATAAACGTATAATGTAATCGACGTTTTGAAACTATTTTTCTTTATTTATTTATTTTTTTAATACATATTTCTTTCCATTAAAAATGTGTGTGGGAAAGGAGACCATTTTATCCAGTACTACTACTGTCACAATGTTAGATGTAGAATATAAATGTGTAACTAATACGTAATGCGTAACTTATATTGTAATGTATGAAACCCTTATTCGTTGTAATCTATTTATTTTCAGTTTATGTACAAAAAATATTATTTTTATAACAGCTGTTAAATAAATTTATTTTTATATGACAAAATTAATAACTAAAATTAAGAAAAAGCATATACGATATATATATATATATATATATATATATATATAACAGGAGAAGGACAGGTAGAAGGAAAAAATTGTGTAGGCAGGCCACGTTTGGAATATGTAAAACAAATTGTTAGGGATGTAGAATGTAGAGGGTATACTGAAATGAAACGACTAGCACTAGATAGGGAATCTTGGAGAGCTGCATCAAACCAGTCAAATGACTGAAGACAAAAACAAAATATAAAACAGAACATCAAGTGAGTGATTCATAACACTGATAGACAAAAAAAAAATTTAACGTTTCTGTAAGTGTGATAACATTTCTTGAAGTGCTTTTTGCGTATATTACAGATCTGTAAATACAATTTTTCTATCACCCTTTGTTTTAAATAAATTACGCTTCAAAATAAATTAAGAGAAAATATAGTTAAAATCTGTAAATTATAATTTTGCATGGCTGTAGCTGTGTTAGAATGATTTTGCCGATTCTTTTCTTTTATAAATAGCCTCAGGCACATCCCAAATTAATGTCCATGAGTAATCGGCTAGCATGTTAGTATTCCATTTCCATTTATCCATCCATCACCGAAATGTCTTGGTGGAAACGTTCACCGTGTTCGTCACTTACGTCTCCGAGGTTGTCCGGGAAGAAAATCAGACGTGAGTGGAGGAAACATATTTTTAAAGACATATTACATCCCACAGCTCTGTACGAAGTAAGCAGTTGATTAACAATATTGTGGTAATTGTCGGAATTTTGTTTGCCGAGAAAAGTTTTGCAAACATCTTTAAATGAGGCCCAACCCGCACTTTCTACATTATTTGACATCGAGTTAAATTCATCATCTTTGACCAAATCTCTTGTTTGAGGACCATCCTTCTTTAATATTTCCTTCACTTACATTCGGAAATTTCTGCCTGATGTACAAAAGTCCGGGACTATTCTTCTTCATTGCTTTTAAAAATGTTTTCATTAATTCTAGCTTGATATGAGAGAGGGTAATAATATTTTTTTTGTGTTCAACTAAGGGCTCATGAATAATATTTTTCCCCTTTGGAGTTAAGTCGTCTCGTTTCTTCCACTCTTTGGTAACATAATGTTTATCCCTAGCTCGGTTGTCCCATTCGCAAAGAAAACAGATATACTTTGTGTAGCCTAACTGCATGCCTAACAAAAGAGCTATAACTTTCAAATCATCCCACACATGTTCCAGCTATATTTTTATAATTTATTTTTTCAATAACGTCTTTTATCACACCATGATGAAAGACGCCAGTCCTCAGGTTTATGAACTTGTCCTAAGTGTAACTAACATAAGCTCATCAATATTTATGCAATAAACCAAATTATTTTCATCAACAAAATACTGAGAAAGTTCTTTTTGTCGGCTTCAAAAGCCCGAAATTATTGTATTTTTTTTTAAGTGAATTCTAACCTTGAAGTCTTCATCCTAACAGTTCAGTTTGATTTTTTTGATAAATTTAAATCCCTATTTAATTCACCCTGTGATGTAAGATGTGGCTTATTGGAAGATAATTCAAAATCAAAACCGTTGTTGTCTTCTTCAGTACTACCTGATTCTTCATCGCTGCTTTCGAAAGATACATTCACAAGTGGCTCAGGAACCGGAATAATTTCACAGTAAAGTACAGGCCTGATTGAAGATTGCAATGAAGGATATTTTACAGTATGTATTTTTTAGAAATTCCAGACACACTTGTTAAAGAAAAGTAACAATCGATTACGTGATCCTTTGGTTCACGCCAAGCCATAGGTACACCAAACGGCAAAGCCTTCCGTGTACCTTTCAACCATCCTCTTAAATATACAGAACAATTATTAGTGCAAACTATATCAGAAGCTCACGTCCTGATCACCAATTTTACACTGAAAGTACAATTGACATGCTTTTTTAATTAAAGGTGTAATGTTTTTTTCTATTTGATTTTACGGTAAACTCACCTTATACATACCAAAAGGCAAACACATCATTTACACAATTTCGAGGCTTTATGACATTGCACTTTTAACAAACTTATGATAGCAATAAGACAACAAAATTAATTCATTCCTAAATCCAGTGCTTAATACAAACAACATAGCTGTGTTTTCAGCTACATGTTTTGACCTGCACAATCATGATTAATCTTGTCCGTGAAGGCTCACTCTTCATTATTAGATAAGATGTAATAATAATATGTGACGATGATATGATAAAACTCTTTGTCTAGTATTGTTTATTTATAGCTTACAAATCATGTTAAAGTTAAAAAATTAAAAAATGAGCTACCAAAATATAATATAAGAGCTTAAAATGTTACCTATACGTTGAAAAACGAAAAACCAATACTTTAATTAAAATTTCAAAAATGGTGGATGATAGAAATATTTTGAGTTCATACTCATTTTCTGCATCAAAAAACAGATTAAAATCATGTATCGCATGTTAGGAAACAAAATTATGTTTATCAGTGTAATCAATGCCCAACAAAAACTGCAGAAGATAATTTAATTAAATTTTGTATACACATCCTTCTTACGGTGGAAGTGCACAGTAAGAAAGGAGTTTTTGAAATTTCGAGTTTAAAGAGTTAAAATGGAATAACAATGAAATTTACTTTTTTTTTTAATTTCTCGGTAACAAATGAAAATATAAATTTAATTTTTGGTGTATGTAATTTTCATATGAGAATATCAAAATCATATTTATAATGTTTCGAAATTCGACGGTGAAGGTAAAAAATTGTGAAAATGATTGCAAATTTTTCCTTTTTTCGACTGTAACAATCTCTTCACTAGATTTGAAATTACAAGTACGCTTCAAGTAAATACCTAAAAACTATTTTCGGGTTTTTTTAAAGGGGTGCGACGGTATACGCGCGTATAATAATTAAAAATATTTTTTAATTAAAATGATTTTCTTTTAATTTATTTTAAATTCATCTCGCAAACTAACCACTGCATTTAAAATGTAAAAATCTTAATTTTTTGTTAGTTCTTTTACTCTTCAGTATTTCTTGAAAAAAAAATTAACCAGAAATTTTCACCCCCTTCGTAAAAAATTACAACTGGTTTATTTAGAATTATGACCGTATCTTTATATTTTTAAAACAATATTATAAAGTTCTATTTTTAAATTTATTATTACACACACAAAGAAATTAAGCGAATCCTAACTTTAAGAACATTTATTTTTATACTAATGATAAATATACATGCTACTAAAATATTGTAATACTTTTTTTATCGCATTCTCAATATAAAAAAAACCTAACTAAAAACTTAATTCCCAGTTATTAATTAGTTATTAAAAACTAATTAAAATTAACTTAAAACTATTAATTATCTTTAAATCAACTTTAAGACCTTAAAGTTAATTAAAACCTTTTCATTATTATTATTTTTAAGATTTTAAACATTTTACGAACTTCATCTTAGGTAGGATAAAATTTTGAAATGGTTTATTTTTCTAATCAAACAGAATCCAAATGAAGATCTTTACTCCCATATAAAATACACTCCTACATGGAAAGGTTTTTTCCATTCTCAGCTGTATTTGGCCGTTTTTTTTATTTTTTCTGGATGCGAATTTAATTTTACGCGAAAGAGTATTGTCGATGATTTTTCACTGAGAATTTTTTTTTATGAAAAACAAACAGGAGGTCCTGGTTTTAAAAATTGTCCCCTGAGAAAATAAATTAGTATAATGCTCTATTAGAAAATAATTATTTAACTTTTATGTATGTACTTTACAAAAAAGATATCAAAGTTTAAATTCGTTACTTGTATTCAAAAAATATATTATAAAGCCCTTGTGAACCTTTTTTTAACGCTATTAATCACTTTTTACCTGCAATTCTGTTTTTTTTATTCTGACGTGAAACGTCTTTAAATCACACGGGTACAAGAACAGAAATTTGTAGCGTAACGAAAAGGTCTACATCGTCCTGCCTTAATAACTCCCTAACTATTAGTCTCATGCGGTATCATTTTATAACTTACATGATCAGCTCGTCGAAACGACTTTGAGTTTGCGACACTGGCAAACGGGTTATCGGGGGAGGGGGCACAGCGCAGATCGACCAAAACTGGCGCTCTCGCTTATTTCCATTCAGTGTAATTCACGACTTAGACGTGAGAGCGCTATAGTTCGTGTGTTTGTGATTAGACTTTGACAAGATAGATCGATTTAAGTTATATTAAGTGGTTTTTGGGCAATACTTTTGTATGTAAAAAATTAAAGTAAACGTGTAAAAACTTAAAAAACTTCAATATGTCAGTCTCAGCCCGCGAAAAAGCCGGCCGGAAATATAAATTACGCATACAGTTGGAAAAGGGAGGTTACGGGCCATACACATGTACCCCATTGTCCGGTGCTGAGCAAGCTAGATTGTTTTGTTTCGCAAAGCTGGCACGAAGCGCTCAGTGAACGACCCCGACGGCGCGAGCACCTCCGCCGCTGCTTATTATGTGTTATGTCTCTTACTTCTCATATCGCAGACCGATGTTGAACAAAATTGTCGTAGAATATTAATCGAAATAAATATCATGCACCATTTAGTGTTTGTTTTATGTTAAAATTACATTTATTCAATGTCTTGTTTTTATTTCAATCCGATACACTAAAAGTGACTCGCTGACATACACCGACCAATTTATCTGTAGAGTTGGTCAAATGAAGAAACTAAAATTTTCAATTGGAGACTTTTAGTTTTGTTCAAAAGAAATATACGATCGTGGCTCTCCCATTGGTCGGTCTGTAGCTCGGAGGAACTTCATCCAAGGTCTGTAACGTTTCTCATTAAACCAACGGGCGTGTGCCCCGACGCAACCCCACTCGATTTATTTTTAAAGTTTTGTGAAATAAATTCTAATTTAATCGCTTAAAAAATAACATATTTTTTTAACTCTACTTTGAGTATAATGTTTAAATAAATAATACATTGTTGTTTTCTAATTAAATATATTTTAAAAAGTTTAATTATGTATTACTTGATATTAAATGATGAAAAAGGAAAAACAGTAGTACTGTTTATGCAACAGCATAAAGAGTAAACCATTATTATTCTTTTATAATCTTATTTTTAGGAAATATATATTACATGTATTTTATCAAATAGGTATGAATTCTTGGCCGGCCTCCGTGGCGCGACTGGTAGCGTCTGAACCTTTCATCCGGAGGTCCCGGGTACGAATCCCGGTCAGGCATGGCATTTTTACACGGTACAAAAACACTCATCTCATCCTCTGATGCAATTCTTAATGTCGGTCCCAGAGGTATGAATTCTTATGTAATTAAAGAAAAAATTAATTAAAAACTTTTTAGTGAAGATAATCAGACAGCTTACAACATAATGTTTATCTTTAACGAAAATCTTCAAAAGTTAAGCGAGCTATTCTAGAATTGACTCTTCCGACTGGTTGTTGAAAATAAACCGGTTGACATAGCAATGCGGTGATTGCGGAGTAACTACGAACAATCCGAAATCTCATTACACCCATTCTGATTTGTGGTGGTATTATAAACTGTATATTTTCGATTCTTAGCGCGATTAGCATTTCACCAGCGGAAGGAGACAGCTCCTAGCAACTATCGAGGAAACTATCCAGTTTATAAAAAAAAACTTAAAGGTAACGCTGTGAAAAATTGTAACCGTAAATTAGGAAAGGCAAAAGGATGTGATCGACGAGAGGAGATAACAACACTACTGTGAATCGTAACTGATAACTCGTTCAAAACTTTAAACGTGTGATACTTAATAAACAGTCGATTCACGAGTTCTGTTTTGTTTAAATAATAGTGTTTAAGGTACAAAAAGGGATTTGAACCCAGTTGCTCTGTATAGTAATTCATGACCTACCCAGAAGGTCGCACAGGTAGGAACTTAATCGATGAATTTACCAAAAACGTGTTATTCCTACAAATATATAAATGTAAGAAATACGTGATTTCTTACATATTTTTGTTCTTAAATTGGTCAGTTTTGAGGCTACAGTAAAGGAAAACATCAAAAATTGTAAAAAAAAAAATTACTAAAAGATAAGCATATGTCAAATTTTCCCATTAAATAATGTTACAACTGAGTTAAAAAAATCCCTTTCCGCATGCCAGAAGGCGGAGGTAGAGTTCACCGGTGCTAAGTAGGGGATAAAAAAGATTTCCACCTTAAAGTTAAGAAAAACTTCAAATTTACTCGATATGACAATGGTTGCATATGAAAAAATGTTTCACATGTTTAGTATACTACAGACCCTATCTTCTTACGATTCCACAACATTTTGGTCATCCCTTGCCGTAAGGGTTGGTCATATTAAATATTGTTTCACACAAAGGTTTCAGGTAATGTTTAGAGAAGTAACAACCACTTTAAACCGACTTGATACTGTGCCTATTAAGGGAGGTATGACTTTTTTTGTTTTCGAAACCCCATTTTTCCAACCACTAGGCCAATGGTCGGTGATATAAAAAAGATAATTTTTAAGCCCTTATCTAAAGAATAGTAGGAACTTTAAACGAATTAGATATTTACCCAAATAATAAAGTTATAGCGAAATTTTGTTTTTTTCGAAAATTCCCCCATTTCCACCCCTATGGTCCAATTTTGCCCATTAACGAACTCGACCGAGATTTTGGGTCGTTATATTTTATGTATCAATTTTAAAGTGATTGGCGAAAAATTACGTCAGTTATCGTGTCCACAAGAAAGTGAAATATATAAATGTATATATAAACTTTTGAACTGACGATGGTTTTGGAGTCTGGGGGATGTGAAACGCGAAGATATGTCGAAATTTTCCGGAAGTCGAATCATGATACCCATTATAATGGGTAGCTTTCATATGAAATCTACCTAAAATGAAAAACCTCTTAGTCAGTTTTTTCGTTCATAGAAAAATAAAATACCAAAATTCAGATAATATATTAAACTTAAAAAAAAAAATTGATAATATTTTTACTACACCACTCACTAAACCAGGCCGGTCTAAAAACATTTTACCGCTTCCCTCACGGAAACAGCATATAAATCACTCTGTACGCCGCGCCGGGTTGGACCCACCATAGCAGTAATAAGTGAATAACTAAACATGTCAAAAGTAAAAATTTAATTTCCTTAAAATTACTTTCTTATTAAATACTTATTTTTACTATACTAGATATCATTTGTATGTTAGTTTTAAAACAAAGTAATTAAGTTCTGTAAATGGAGAAAAAATTCAGTAAGAATTAAAGTTAATATATGTTAAAAAAAATGTAAATGGTAAAAAAAAAAAAATTTAATTTCAATATTATATATTATTTTAAAATTCATCTTCGCATTTTTTAATTTCAAATAAAGAATACTTTTTCTTAAAAAACCGTTTCGCTCAATTAAAAATTTTTTTCAGATAATAAAACTACACGTTACTTTCAAAATTTCAACGCTAAAATTTTTATATAGTAATTAAATTTACAATTTTAAGAATAATATGATTTTTTTTAAATATCTAAGGAAATATTTAATCTAAGGAAATATTTTCCTTTCCTTTGATACAAAAATTGTATATTTTTATGTCGATAAAAACTATTTTAAAATGCTTTATTAGTATTTAAGGTCACCGCTTGACTTTCACACTGTCTATATAAGAAGGAGTAAATAAAACCAGATTTAATTAAAATAGATATCTATTAGTCTTCATTCATTATTTTAATTCCTGAAGTTTAAATTGATATATTTTTTTAATTTAAAATGAATCGATAAATATTAGTGATGAACTTATTGTTTTGAAATCTTTATTTATTATTGAAACATGATTTTTTTCTTTTTTGTTTTCCACAGATTTACTTAGTATTTTTTCTCAAAATTTACTTAATACTAGAAACCTTCTTTTTAACCATATTCAACACACATATTCATTTACGAAAAATTTCGGTTTTTAGATTTCAACGGAAATATCGATTTCGACCATCTCTGGAAACCATTTTACGTACGTACGTATGTATCTCGTATAACTCAAAAACTATTAGCGTAGAATATTGAAATTTTGGATTTAGGACTGCAGTAATATCTAGTTGTGCTCCTCTCCTTTTGATTGCAATCAACTTGACCAAAAATGTTCAAAAAAGCCAAAACTCCAAAATATTTGGATTTTGGAATTTTTCTTAACTGCAGTAATAAGCCCTTAATGAGAGATTTCCAAATATATATCATAAGTGGTATTTACTTTCATTGGTTCCAGAGTTATAGCCATATAAAATATTAATTAATGAAATATTTGGATCTTACAAAGGGAAGGCACATCGGTTCAAATCCAACTTCATTTAATTTTTTTTTAATTTAAATATTTTAATTTATTAGTAATTATTAACCTCCGATTGTAAAAAAAATTTACAACAAATAATAATTCAATAATAACAATAAAAAAAAGTATGAAAAATATCACAAGTTATTAGTTGAATAAAATTTCATGTACTTTTAAAAATGTGTATATGTAATTTAATAGCCACATAAGGAAGTCGTGTGTTGTACATATCTTTTTTTTTAACTGACGGAAATACAGTAAATAATTTGAAAAATCTTTATTTCAAAGTTGGGAGTAAAATAACAGCTGATCAACAGTACACAATACTGTATTAGTGTTCATTCAATCTGTAAATTACATTAACTATATCAGATTCTGTGAATTGTGCTGTCGTTAGCGAAGGTTTTCAGTAAATTTTAGTTTGTACGTGACCTGTTTGCCATTGAAGTAATGCCGTACTTATATACAACATAGGAATACGCTTATATGGTATTCATCTTGGTTGTGTGTAATGGTAATGCTACAGCTGCTGCAGTAGAGTATGAAACACGTTATCCGAATCACAGGATTCCAAGATCCAAAAAATAATAAGCGCGAATTTTCCCAATCTTCGGAAAACAGGTTCACTGCCATGATCATTCATACCAGATACGAAAAATCATTCCTAATCTAAGCTGTTATTGTTGAAATTATTATCGATGCAGTTCGGCGCAGTTCAGTCATCAGTACACTACGTCTTTCTAAGCATTCAATGGTTTGGTGACACTTAAATAAAACAAGTTTTATCCTTTTCATAAACAGCCAGTTCAATATATACACCCAAAAAGACGGTCCTCTTCGCTTGGAATTTAGCAACTGGTGGAATAGTGATCCACAACTCTACAAGTATGTTTTAATTACCAACGAGGCAAATTTCACTCGAGGTGGTGTCAACGACTTACGCAATGAGTATACATGGACAGAAGAAGTAAATCCTCATGAAACGATGGAAAGCCATTTTCAATAAGGATTTAGCGTAATATGTACTGCAACCTTCTTCACAATCAGCTGTCTGGACCGTTCATACTATCTGATCGCTTAAATGCTGAGATCTCTTTGCACTTTCTTCAAGAAGAATTACCGCATCTGCTTGAGATAACCTTCTAGCGCCGAGACACAAACTATACTTCCAGCACGATGGCGCGTCTCCCTACTTCTCTTGTGCCGTTTCCACTCATTTAAATCATCATTTCTCTGAGAAATGGATCGGTCGTGGAGGTCCACATTCCTGGCCACCAAGATCGCCTGATCTTGTACAAAAATTCATTCTTGTGAGTGGGGAATGAATTGTCCGTATTATGGATACGGCTGTGCAACTTAAGGACAGCCTTGAATAACTAAAAAGAGCAACAAAATCAGTAGAGAATCGTGTCAAGAAATGTGTTGAAAATAACGGGCTCATGTTTGAATATTTACAGTGGTACGTATATGCACTTTGATCTAGTGTACTGTTTCTTAAAAAATTCGAAGTTTTCCTAACTTTTCTGTTTTATTCAACTTATCTTACACCGTTTTGATCGCAAGTTTTGTTTAAAAGTTTTATCTGTTTATTACCCATTTAACAGAAATATTGTACGTCAAACATAAAAACAGGGGGTTTTACCCCAATTTATAGTTTCCTCACCAGATTTCTCAAAATTACAGCAGATACGGTTCTGGGACCTATTTTATTCAATTTTTCACATCAATAATCATGAGATATCACTAATTCTGCCCCTTAATTAACGTTCTAAAAATTGCAGTACCAACTCATTTCAACGGGGTACCTGAAATCTAAACGAAATATTTTAGTAGCCGTAACTTGCAAATAAAGCATTTTAGAACATGTTTATATGAACCATTTCCATTATTTTCTCGAGTAGAATGGGTTATGAAAGTCCCGGGAGAACTTCGTGATATATATATATATATATATATTCCTGTATGAATATAATAAATGTGTGTGTGTGTGTGGGGGGGGGGGGCGTTTGTTTGTCTGTGCGTCTTTCCGTCCGTCCGTTCGTTTGTTTCAATATATGAGGAAACCCCAACTCAAATGAATGGTGTTTTCTTACTCTTCATATCTCAAAACGTAAAGAAACTTCATATTCATTCCCAATCACAACGTGCGACTGAAAGTAATACCGTAATTTTCTAAAATTTGTTAAAAAATAATAGTACAAAAATCATGATATTAATACTATTTTAAAATATTTAAATAAATACAAATGATTGCATCTTTTATGTAATCAATTTTATCCTTTAAAATTAATTTACTTCTTTATTAAAAATAAAATGATACTTACGCGTATATATCTATATTATTAAAGTAAAAATTTTCAAGTAAAGACTTATCGAGGTAAAAAAATTAACGAATAAAACGTAACAACATACGACTTTATTAAAAGTATTAATATAAAATGTAGGAGTGCAATATTTATTTGTGAAAAGTTACTTCACTACTTCAAATAGAGTTATTATTCCAAAAGATTTGTACTTATAACAATAAAAAGATATATAGACGGAAAAATACCTGTTAAGCGTACCATCGCGTGTTTATTGATGACAAAGACTGTCCTCTCTATAAATTATTGGAATATGATTGGCAATAATATTATGCTTTTCATACTTTCAAAAAATAATGTAGCAATTTTGTATAATACATATTTATTGTATACGTATTTTTTATGATAATAGAAGTGGTTGGTATAATGATATATAAATATATTTTTTCAACTCCCTCACTAAATAATACACATTTCTATACGTTATATTTATTGACAGTTTATACAAAGAAGTGTAATTTTGTCGTATTTATTTATTTTTTTATGTTAAATTAATGTTTAAAGTAAAATTTCAACTTTTTATTACTCTAAATTATTTAGTAATTGAAAGCAAACGTAAAATATATATTAGTATTCTATTACAAATTATTTAAAATAAGGCAAATATATTTTTATATATTAATTACTGAACTTCAGAAAATTTATTAATTATTTTCATAATTTTTTAAACCTATTGGAAGTTATAATTATTAAAAATACTTATATTGGATTTACCTATATTGGATTTTTATTTTTATTTTTTTATTTTATTATTTTTTATTTATAGTCGCATCAACAATTAGATAGTCATTAGCGACTTATCTGTGTAATTTTAATAAAAACGGTGTACGGAAGGTTACTTATTATGTACGGTAAATTTAAAGGTCCTAAACACACTCAGGACGACCAATTCTGAGACGCGTGGTTAATTGAAACCCAACCACCGAAGAGGCTGCAAAAGAAAACCGCCGTATGGAAGGTAGAAGCTTTACAAAGAAGACTGGCCATCGGCATTGCTTCAGCATATAGAACTGTATCTACGAATTCGATACAGATGACAGCTTCATTGCCACCTTTGAGGCTTCTTGCTCAGGTAAGAGCTGAAAGGGCCAAGGGACGGCCTAAAGGAGAAGTGAGGCATGAGATGTTGGAGAGGTGGTAGTTGCGGTGGTCCAAGGCCGAGATAGGCCAGTGGAAAAGGCGTCTTATTCCAACGCCATGGATAAATAGAAGGCATGGAGAACTATTGTTTGGACTTACGCAGTTTTTATCCGGACGTGGAAGTTTCATGAGTACTTACGTAAAAGGAAGAGACGGAGGGCGGACACATGCTTGTTCGGCCGAGAACACCGTGGAGCACACAATTTTTAGGTGTTCAAGATGACCCACCGGGTTGGTCTAGTGGTAAACGGGTCTTCCCAAAATCAGCTGATTTGGAAGTCAAGAGTTCCAGCGTGCAAGTCCTAGTAAAGTAAGATCCTTTTATACGGATTTGAATACTAGATTGTGGATACCGATGTTCTTCGGTGATTGCGTTTCAATTAACCACACATCTCAGGAATGGTCGATCTGAGACTGTACACACTTCATTAATACTCATACATATCATCTTCATTCATCTTCTGAATTAATACCTGAACGGTAATTTCCGGAGCCTAAACAGGAGAAAGAAAGAAAAAAGGTGTTCAAAATGGGATGTGTGCAAGGATGAGCACTTACGAGGATCGGAGAAATCACACCCGTTAATGTGAT
This sequence comes from Lycorma delicatula, assembly GCF_047948215.1. NCBI lineage: Eukaryota > Metazoa > Arthropoda > Insecta > Hemiptera > Fulgoridae > Lycorma > Lycorma delicatula. The sequence continues at coordinate 16,908,976 of NC_134461.1, forward strand.
AGGGGCCATGCTACATAGAGTGAAAATTGGGATATTATCTAGAGGATGGTCGAGAGGATCGTGAAGTTAAAGTCAAGAGAGAAAGTTGAAGATGTCTGAGTACAGAGGGTTTAGATGTAGGGCCGGGCGGACAGTCCCGTTCACGGGATAGAGTAGGGATGAGATGAAATTTATCAAACTTTTATTTGTATTCATTTAATCTACATATATACTCAAATCTAGCAATAGCGAAGCATTTCCGCTTCTGTCAGTTAGCAATAAATTCATACCTTCACTATTTTTTATTCATTCCAACTCATTTGTATTATTTTACGTATTATTATTTGTATTATTTTTATACATCACAATTTTATGGAATTGTTATACTAACTACACAGGACATTTTATCATACTGGCCATGTACCTCGTCCTAAAAATAAAATATGGATTAAAAAACATAAGACATACATATATAAGTATACATATACATACTAGCAGGTTACCCGTCGCGGCCTCGCCCACGCGAAACTTGAATTTTAAACATTTATTGAGTGTTTTGGAGTGATGCTTTTGCTTATTTTTATGTTTCTATGTTTAAAAGATGATGTCAGAAATAGATAATAGAACTCTTGTTCTTATCACTCATAATCATCATTCATCATCACAGTTACTTGCGGGCTCCCAAAAAAAAGACTACCCTTTTTTCCATCCGAGCCCTCACAGGCCCAGTGCTTTTAAAAATCTACTAATAAATACTAAAACCTTCTAAATCGCATGTTTTTTACAAAATTTATTTTAATAAATATTTAAATAACAAACAACATAAATAATAATAAAAAACATTAAATAACAAACAATAAATATAAATATTTTAAGTATAATATAAAAATAAAATTATTCTAGAACTTCTTTGTAAACTACATTAGATGTTTTTCCTTCTGGCGCCAAAATAAATAAGCCTGAAGGGTTGCTGATTCTGGGGCATGCCACATAAAATTGCCCAAGTGAAAAACAGTCTTCTGTAACATCAATCCCAGCAACTTGTAACGTTTGGCCTTGCGGTTTATTTATTGTCATTGTAAAACATACTTTAACAAGAAACTGCATTCTCTTAAATTCAAACGGATAGTCCGATGGTATCATTGGTATGCGAGGAATGACCACCGATTCTCCTTTGGCACACCCACACACCCAGTGATAATTTTAGCTTCAATAAAATTGTTTTGAACGATGATTATACACAGTCTTGTACCATTGCATAAGTTAGGTGGGCAAAGATTCCTCAATAACATAATTGGAGCACCAACTTTCAAAGTTAGCACGTGTGGTGGAAACCCACGTGGATTGAGAGAATTGAGAAATTCAATCGGGTAATTAACCACTTCATCGACTTCCAATACAAAATTAACGGATCTATATTACATACTTTCTGCTTGAAATGATTCTAATAATATTTGATTTATTTTAGCTGCTGTTTCATTTTTTGAAGTGAAAATGGCTCTCTCGTATAGCCAGTCAATAGATTTCTTTCTGAGGTTTCGAATATACGGATATATTTTATGTATGAGTTCTTTTAAAGTACTTACTACTGTACCTAATGATACAGGCAAAGTAAATTTTCCTTCAGATTCAGAAAATTTTCCATTTCATACTTTTAAGAGAAGCTCAGAAAACTGTCCAAACTGTATTGTCTCCTTTTAGGTGCAGTCTCATATTTTTAGTAAGAGAGAGTTTTACTATACATATATAGGTATACATATATATATATATATATATATATATATATATATATATATGTACTAGAGGACCCGACAGACGTTGTCCTGACGTGGCATTGTTCTGTAATAAATACACAACACATAAATAAACGTAACTTATTTAAATTAAAATTAGCAGGAATTTGGACGAAATTTCATTAATATGACTATTATCAGTTTGTGATGGTTGTATTATTGTAATGGGTTTATTGATTAATTATGTTAATATTTATTTATTGAATAACCATACTACGTTAATATTTATTTTCACTAAATATTGAGATGTCTGACGAAAATTGAATTAAAAAATCGAAACGTCGTAAAATGAATAATTAGTGTAATTAATAAATCATCCACGTTACGTCTAATTTTCACTTAAGATCATTTTAAAAAAGTACCTCCTGCATTTTTTTAAAATTTAATAATTTTTAAGTTTCATAACCATGTGAAAGCACTGTAAAAAAGCAACGTAGTTAAAATTTTAGTAGAAATTTTTCTCATTCTTTATTTTAAAATCTATTTTAGATAATTGTAAATTAAAAACCATTTTAGAAATTTTTTTATAAAATTAATCAGCTACAAAAATTATAACTTCAATTTTTTAAATATACTTTAAACTATATTAATTTTACAAACTGACATTTTTATTTTCAAAGAGCCGTTCAATAAGTTGCATAGAATCAAATGAGAACTGAAAATTTAAATTTGTAGGTTAAGTTGATTGTTATTGAATGCACAATGAATGATGTGTATACATCATTAAAATTCATGAAAAATCATGTAAAATACTCACTTCAATACTGTATCTTACAAATTTGCACAATGTATATTTTTAATTATACTTTAAAACGTTATTTCAATAAATAATAATATAATATTCTCAATAAGCGCGCAATTCTAGCACGCTCGGCAATGCTTAGCTATTGCTAGATTTGAGTATACTATACATACAGATTAAATGAACACAATTGAAAGTTTCATAAAGCCTTAAAAAAAACTGAACATTAGGAACTTCACAAAATTTAACCTTTCACAGAATGTAAATAAATCCAAATAACAAAACAACAGCATTACCTATCGAATAAAATTCACACCACTCTCTATTCACAGTATTCGGTGAAAAATAATTTTTTTAACGAAAAGGGTTGTGGCTGCAAAATCATTACAATTAATACTCAACATTAAGAAACTTACAAAAAATTACGGAACTTCATAAAATTTAACCTTCCACTTTATAAAAGTCAGAATGTAAATAAATCCAACTGTCAGAACAGCACTACCTATCGGATTTAATTCAAACTACTCTCTAAACATTGTAGACTGTTAAAAATACGAATTTTAATGTAATAACAACATTAAGCTACGACGCAAGTAACTGATATTCGAAAAAGCAACAAAATAAAAAAATTTCCTAGAATCCGATCGCACCACCAACTACCGGTTCTGACTGATATGCCAAAAATTAAAAAAAAATTCTAAAACGCGATCGCAGCGTTGCCTACCGAATTTTGAAAATTGTGAACCTTAACCATCGCAAGATCAACAACACATAAATAAATAAATTAATTAAAAAACCATTTTCTATCGGATCAAATTGTGAATCTAAACCATTCATTCTCGAATCCCCTTGAGCACACACAAAATATTTCATCAAAATCGGTCCAGCCGTTTAGGAGGAGTTCAGTGACATACACACGCACACAAATAATATATATATAAAGATATAGTTGAGTGAGAGTGTGTGCGTCTCTCTTTCGTACTCGCTCTCTCTCTCTCTCTCTCTCTCTCTCTCTCTCTCTGTATATATGTGTGTGTGTGTTTGTGTGTGTGTGTGTGTGTGTGTGTGTGTGTGTGTGTGTGTGTGTGTGTGTGTGTTTATATGATCACGACTAGGTTTGTTAATTGCAGAAAAAAAGAATTACATACACACACACACACACACACACACACACACACACACACACACACACACACACACATATATATATATATATATAACTCGTAATACTTGTTTCAATGTCTATTTTTATGATATGATATATTGAATGACATAAAACAGATTTTCCCCAGGAAATATAAGACCTGTAGATATATAATACTATAGATTTAATTTTAGCAACAATCTGAATAGATCGAAATTAAACTATACACATTCTATAATCATTAACTTAACAAGCGTACAATTAAAAGTAAGATTATAATTAACAAGTTATAATTATATTTCAAGGATAATCAAATTTTTTTCTTTCTTTATGATGCATTGTTCGGTCGATACTAACTAAAACTAAGTCTAGATTTATGAATGGAAAATAAAGTTAATAAAATATAAAAAAAGAAACTACGAATTTTTAAACATTTCTATTCTCATTTAAGAAGGAAAGAGCAGCAGACTTTCAAACGCAGGGTAGCTTATACGATGTAGTTTTGTTTTAATTTTATCGTTAATAAAACTTTAGAAGATGGCCACATAGAGAATTAAAAAATTATAAAGATAAAAAGAAAGTACGACGAAGAGTAGTGAATCGAGACGGATGAGGAACGGGTTCGCAAACAATCGACTGCAATCAAATAACGATGATAGTAAGACGGTTCCAACACGATAAATAATTAATTTTGAATTTTTTGACCACGGTAGAAAGAAGGGATTCTAATGATTAAGAATAGTCGATGCAGAGGGGAGGTAAAGAAGAAAAAGGGAGATTATGTTATGGAATGTGTCCAGAGGCGGGACCCCCGCGGCTTGTTTTAATTACAAGCGGTGTTTAGCTTTTGCTACCGCACCACGATTCAAGTCTTAACATAGCCTCTTCTCTTCAAATCTAGTATAGTAATCGTCTTATTAGCTCGACTATATATCAGCAACAACAAAAAACAGCAGCAGCAGGAGTAGTTACTGACGTACTTGATCTTGCTGAGTCGAGTTCAGCCACTTGATTCTTTATTATTGATAATAAATTATCTTACTAACAAATTCAATACCGTTTCTTTTTATTCGTGTTTATAGAAAATACCCGACATGTAAACCACTTTTTTTTCAGTTATTAGTTTTAAATCAAACTATTTTTTTCAGAAAATTTAGGAGTATATATAGAATTAAAATAGTCAAATTACCTGCCAAATTATCCGACTTGTTCTTCACTGAACTTGACAGAAATTTTCAACGGTGGTCATAACTGTATCACTGTTATTTATAACTTTTTTTCACTAAAGGCCCTTATACGCGTACCGATATAAAATCTATATTTATGCAGACAAATAGGATTTTTTAATATAAATTCAACATTATACGTAAGTAAATAGACCGCCGTCCAAAAAATTTGTCTATATTGGCTTGTATAAAAACTGCCGGAACCTGAATATATTTAGACAAGGCGACAGGCAAGTCGTTGAACGTTTTCCCACAAAGGCGATACAGAATGCAGTGTGGACAAATAGAACAGATTTCTCTTGATAGTTTGTTACGGTTTACTATTCATGTGCGTTTCATTTTTATACGTACTGTAATTCAATTAGAAAAACTTAAATAGTAAAGTTATTTACAGATTGATTGAGGAGGAAATAATTTGGAAAATGATTCTAGAACTTCAAATGAGGTAAAAAATTCATACAAGCATATATTCGAAAAAAGCTATGTTATCGAGTTACGGCTAACGAAAAATTATTTATTTTGAAGTCCGAGTTCGGACTTCAGTTCTCTCGGTGGAATGAAGTTACATAAAATTTTTAAGTCGTTATATAAGGGATATTTTCCTGTGTTTTCTAACTTGATAAGTCAGAAATTTCATCCCAGAACTCTTATCTCCTGTAATTTTCATGATATCCAATGTAAAATGGAAAACTTTGCTGACGAAAAACAGGTTTTTTTTGTAGGTTTTAGTACAAATAAATAGCTAATAAATGCGTAAATTTTATTATTAAAATTTGTAGATAATTTAATTGTGAGAAACTTTATGTAATAAGTTTACGAAAAACAAAAAAAAATTAACTTTTATTTTTAAAAACAAAACTTAACAGGAAAATGTTATGAATTTGTAAAAATTAAAATCATCTACACAGTTATTAGGCCCTTTCATACTAGAACAGAGTGTCATACTACGCAATTTATTTGGAATTTTAAAACAATGAATTTCTTACAGTGCTTGAAAATTTCTCATTGGCAAAACGAATTGTAATGTAATAGTTGCACCAACATATTTCACGAATAAAGTAAGACAATTCTTAGATAAAAATCTTACTGGTAAATAGATTGGATGTAGAGGGCCGGTAAATTGGCCATCTATGTTACTGTAACTTAGTCCCTTAAATTACTATTTATGGGGATCAGCGGCAGCGCGGAGCTAAAATTAGTGGGAGTGCTCCTCCAGAAAACTTTTTCTGGACCTTTTGAAGGCCATGGTTAAAGTTATTTTTGTAAAAAATAAAAGAATAGAAAAAATTAATCAAATAGAATAGTTGGAAGCGGAATAATAATCTAATTCTACACACTTTATTACATTCAAGAATGTGGTACACGATTTTTAAGCACATTGTGTTTAAAATTCGTATTCGGTTTAACTGAATAAATAATAAAATGTCAATACAGATAATATATTTTAGTATTATTAGGTAATAACTTAATAAAATGTTCGCTTAAAAAGACTGTAGTCCAACGGTGCTTAATTTAATTTTCTATGTAAACAGAAATAAATGCATATTATTTTTTACTAATTACCTTCTCTTTCGCCTTTCAACCGTGTTTTTGGACAGATTTGGCGATCATAGACCCGTTGCTTTCCGCTATCTTCTGATCAGTACTGAAAAAAATCACTAAACTACTTTCATATTCCTTCCACCGACTAAACTGGAAAAGGGGAAAAAACAAGGAACGTTTCGTACACACACGGAGTAAAAAAAAAACTACCTTCTACCAGTAGCGTTGGCACTGCGGGAACAACAGTTCTCTCTCTCCCTCGCAGTCTCGCGTGCTTCCTATGTTCGCATGCGTACAACAGCCAAACACCACGCCGATGGAACTGTGAAGCGCATAGTTCCATACAAAGATTTTTTCATAAACTGGGGAATGGATACTGGCATTAAGGTTAAGGATTATATACAATATATATTATATATTCTATAAGTATAAAGAATTAAAGAAAAAAGAACTCATTAAATTAAATGTTATCGATAATATCAAGTGGAAATAACGGGTGCTGCAGTTCCACAGTGCCTTTACGCGAACCGCCAATGATGGGGATGCAATAAATGCGAGGTGTACAAGAGAAAAATATACATTCGTTTTGAACTGATCGCTCGCATTCTCAGTCCTGCTGCCCTTATCAAGAACGCGAAGATATCATTAGGTTGGCGACATAAAATGTAAGGAAAAGAGCTAAAAAGTGCATCGATGTCAACGGTGGAACTGTCGAGCATTTATTTATTTATTACTTTTTTATTATTTTATTTATTGTAAATTATTTGTTATTTTATATCTCTTTTTGTACAAAGCATTATACCTTTAAAAAATAAAAATTCTTTTAACTTACTTTTAAAGATATCTGACTGTGGTTTATATTGTATTTACAATACATTCTCTACTAGTTATAATGTTTACGCATTTATTAGTCATTTAACAAAGTTATTGTACTTCAAAACCTAAAAAAAACGTGTTTTTCGTCACGAATTATTGTTTTCCGTTACATATCATCAAAACTATGGAAGATATAGTTCTGAGACTGATCAAAAAACATATAAAATCCCTTATTTAAAGCCTTAAAACTTTAGTATAACCCCGTTTCATCGAGGGAACTGAAATCCAGGCGAAATTTTTCGCTAGCCGAAATTCGATAACAAATATTTACGGAAATATGTTTGTATGAACGTTTTTGTTTTTTCAAGCCCGTATCGGTTCCCAAGTTATTTCCCTTTCTTCAGTAACAAACATTTTCGGACATGTTAGTAAGAAAGTTTTTCTTATTTAAAATTTTAGAATAAAAATGTCATCCGGAGGTCCCGGGTTCGAATCCCGGAGAGCCATGGAATTTTTACACGCTACTTGTCATTCATTTCATCCTCTGAAGCAATACCTAATGGCGGTTTTGGAAGTTAAAAAAAAAAAAAAATTTTAGAATAAGTTCCAAAATTATTCCCTTTTCTTCCTGTATTAACATGTGTATATAAAAATGGGAAAATACATCTTAGGATTCTCGTGAAAATAAAAGTAGTTTACGAAGGAATTATTAAATTGTACTCAACAGTGAAAGCGACTTGGACGGTAAACGGCGAAGATTAGAGTGACCGAAATAAGAAAACGCTAGCTTACGGCAGATTAATTTATAAACTTCAACAAGTCTAACCTAATACGGATAGCGAATAGAAGTAAAAAAAAATTACTATAACAAAAATAACCGAGAAATATGCAGAAAAAGAATTAAAGAAAGTTTTAAATAGTGAACTTCAGACTCTTTAATTGTTGGATTGAGATAACCGTGCAGTCAGAAGCAGACGATCGGTGCAAACGCGATCTTACAGATAAACCTAAACCACATTAAATATAGCTCAGGGTTACGGTTTTTATGTATAAACCGGTTATAATTTATATCTATTATGTAATTTAATAATATTACAAAAATTTTTTAAAACTAACTTTATACTTTTTAGTCATACTTTAATCAAATGATTACCATACATTGCACGAGTTTAATTAGTAGGTTTTCACCTACACCCTTAATTTACCCCCGTACGAGATGTTTGCAAAAGTAATGGTGGAATATTGTATTGTCACGCGACCTTAGTAACTGTGCAGAATTTCATCAATCGGCAATGTCAGGAAGTATGTTAGATAGAAGTAGTTAGTCACGAAGTATGTGAGTTATAGAAAAGGAAGTAGAAGTACATAATATATTTTTAATTACTGATAGTTAAAAAAATAAAGGATATCGCTCACCGATAGGTTGGTTAGTCGTATTTTAAATTCATGCAGCTTTTCTAGTTAAATGTAACGCTGCCATTTTCTTAAGTAATAAATTTTCTGTTTAAGTATATTTAAATGTTTAAAGACAGAATACAAATACAATAATTTCACTAAACATTTAATCTGTTTTTTTTTTTTTTTTTAATCCACTGTTTGGTTAAAAATATTGCTCAGCATTAAACCTTACTTTCTTCCAATAAACGTAAATCTTTTTTCTAAATTTTCATCTAAGGCTAACTTCTTCCGTTTCATTAATTATGCAATTAACTATTAAATTTTTATATCTATGAACATATATAATGTAAAATACATGTATCGTCACTAAAATGTCTAGTTAAATATTTACTTATTTTAAGAAAATATTTATTAGGATGTACGTAATTTTGTTTTTTTTTTAATCCGACTATTAGATTGCATCATCTTAATCGAAAACTACTGATGATTAAAGGGAATAGTTTAAATTATAGTTTTTTTACTTTTACAATTCACATAATTATTGAGTTTTTTAGAAAAGTCTTAGCCTATCCTTGATTAGTAACTTCAAAATTTGGTAAAAACAACTTATTGCAGCAAAACTTTGAGCCGATCAATACAAATTCGTTAATGAGGGAACCATAAGAATTCCTTACGGTTCACTATCATCCTTGGTACCTCAAACTCTTAAGGATTTTTAGTAGGGATGACATCCAAAACACGGTAAACCTTAACGCATTCTTTTAATTAGATTCCCATCATTTTCCCATCCTGTTTTGTGTATTTATTTCTTACCTTCTTTACAGGAGACAGTATTTTGTTTATAACAAGACGACGAATCTGAATGGAATTTTAATGTTATTTCAACCTTGGTAGTTGTGCGGATATAGATTCGTTTTGGTGATTGTCATAAAATATCGATTTGGGCCTTCCAAACCCCGTAACATCGTTAATACATACACAATACTACCAGAATTAGTAAGGTAGAAAGGTAAAGTTGATAAAGTAATTAAACGCATATATATATATACTTCATAATTTACTTAATTACTCGGATAGGTGGAAGAGCGCCCGTCGAGGGCATTGACGGTGTTCTCGCACCAAGCGTTCGAGAGTTGGTGACGGCCAACCGACGTAGCGTACGGGGGAAAACGACGATCCTATCCGGCTCCATCGGGTACCTCGAGTCTGCATTATCAAACCTCTCTCGCCTGCGAACCCTCCCCCGCGTGATCCGATTCGAGGACACAGACAGGCGGGGAGTTTAACTGGGGCGGTACATCTGTCAAACGATAACGTAGGTGTCCCAAGGCAAGCTCAGCGAGGGTAGAAACCTCGCGTGGATCAAAAGATAAAATGCCGGTTTGATCCTGATGTCCAGTACGCATAGGGACTGTGAGGCTCGAAAGAACGGCCTGTCTTTCATTTTGGCTTGAATAAATACCACAGAGATAATTGGCTTGTGGCAGCCGAGCGTTGATAGCAACGACGCTTTTTAATCCTTCGATGTCGGCTCTTTCTATTACGACGAAGCAGAATTTGCTAAGAACGTGAGCTGCCGTCGTAAATCAGGTTAGTTTTACCCTCCTGATGACACTTTGTTGCAATAGTAATCCTCCTCAGTATGAGAGAAATTGCTGGTTCGGTCATTTGGTTCAGGTACTGGTCGAGCGGCCGATGATGCGAAGATACCATCAGTGGGAATTTGCCTGAGCACCTCCCAAGGCCTAAACCCGTCAAGACAAGGTTGTGACGATCACCAAGTTCCAAGAGTCGAAAGGCTCGATTCAGATAGTACTTAATTAGGTTACTTTTATTTATATATTATATTTTCATAATATTTATATAATATTAATTCTATGTATAGACGGCTTTGCAAAATATTAATATCAACGTAATAAATCCTAGTACTTTGGCAAATATTAAAAGATTTCTTAAATATCGAATATAAAAGATGACGTATGTGTGGGCCAGTAGTGTGTTTTAAGTTTTACTTTTAATACTAATGCTTTTAATAGTTTTACCTATAATTGTCCCTTCCGCGAGAGAGTGGCCATCTCAGCCTTCCAAAAGAAAAGTCCTGAATTCAAATCCGGGTGAAACACAGTATGATGTTTCATACGCTACAAAATTTCTATTCTACATTCCCATACACGAACTTACGTGGGAAATAAATCACGATAAAGATCCTCAGAAAAAGTCACTAACGTAATGTCCAATAATTGGAGACAAAAGAATTTTAAAAATAAATGTTTTTTTTAATAAAATAAGTAACTAACCAATTTTTTTTAATCGTAAACACGGAAGAATTTTATTTTTCATAATAAATTTCTTTTAAAAAGTTTTAATTTTGATAATTACTATATTTCAAATATACTCGTATATATCAGGTGATATTTAAATATGGAAACATCTTTACACTGCATATCTGAGACGTATTTGTAGGCAAAAAGAAATGGGGTTCTTTATAGTTAAAATGAAATCTACATTATGGTGGGTTTTTAATTTTTTCCGCCATATTGAATCAAACTTAGTTTTTTTAAATAGGGAGGTGAACATATGACATGATTTGACATATAGGGAGGTTGAAATCATATGACATGATTTCAATTTAAAATTTTACAAGAAAAATAATGGTGAAATCCGTTTTTCCAACAATGCCTTCGTTATCGAATTATAAACATTCAAAGCTGCAATGACGGAAAAATCGTGTTAACAATAAAACGAGGTAAAACGCGTTGCATGAAAAATTTTGATGCGTTTTATATTCATAATGCACACAATGACAAACTTTAAATAGTGCTATAATATTGATAATAATAAGCAGTAACTAATAACTAACAACACAACCACAAATTAAACGGCTATATATCAACTGACATTATTTTACTTTAACTATTACAATATTTATTTTTAAATTTTAAATAAATGTTTTCGATCGTAGATTACTAATTTCGAAAGTGTACCATTCTATAATAAATGTTGAAGTCCTTTCCCTCTACAGCTTGGCAGTGTGCTAACCTCAAGTAATATTCATTTATAACTGTTGTATTAAATAAGTTATACGCTGTTTAAAATTCGTTAACTTTGTTGTAATTTTTACTAAAACCATCAGATGTTACCATTACAAGTACGTTGATATAAAAAGGTGAAATGAGGAGTTAATAAGTTGCATTTTTCAACTTAATACAAACTGCATTGTTGTAAATTAACAGCTGATTTTAACTAAATTTGTAATACATTTTTTAATTTATTAAGTATATCCAGCTGATTTGTTTCATTTACGATAAATAACAAATATCAGCTCATATTAACACTTTAAGTTAATTTTTATTTACAAAATAGTATCAATTGATATGGCCGTTTAATTGTGGTTGTGTAATTGATTATTAGTTATTGTTTATTATTACCATCGATTACTGTTTAAAGTTAATTACGGTATGCATTATAAATGTAAAAGTCAATAAAATTGTTCATGCAGCCCGTTTTACCTACTTTTATTGTTAACACGATTTTTCCGTCGTTGGAATTTGAATGCTTATAACCCGATAACGAAGGCATTAACAGAAAAACGGGTTTCACCATTGTTTTTCTTGTAAAATTTTAAATCGAAATCATGTGACATGTGACCATTTTCCTATTTAAAAAAATTTTATTTGATTCAATATGGCGTATAAACGTGTCTTCATAAATCAGCTGATTTCAAAGTCGGGAGTTCCAACGTTCAACTTTTAACGTTCAATACTAGATCGTGGATACCGGTGTTATTTGGTGGTTGGGTTTCAGTTAACCACACATCTCAGAAATGATCGACCTGAGACTGTACAAGACTACACTTCAGTTATACTTATACATATCATCCTCTGAAGCAATATCTGACGGTGATTCCCGGAGGCTAAACAGGAAAAAAGGAATTACAGAGATATTTCTGTAAAATTAGCAGGTTTTATGGGAGAATATTTACAGATTTAATAGAGGTGGAGAAATAACGAAGAAGAAGAGGAACATAGTTTTTTTAGAAGTGACAATATCTAGCAATGACAACATATTTGCATTAAACAAATAACAAATTAGAATATTCCTACTTGTCAACCGTGGGAAACGCTGCAATAATAACAGCAGTTAAAAACCTTTATGCTAATTGTATCTCAATAATCAAGATTAGAAACAGATTATCATCACTATTGAACATGTCGAAAGGCATCAAAAAATTACCGTATATAGTAGCAGTAAATAGCATTCAGGAAACGGAAAGAAAGGCATTCGGGAACGGAAATACCATTGGAAAACACAATCGTTAATAATTTACAATTAGCGAATGATCAGGCAGTTCTATCAGGACCTAGAACTGTCTGATACATATTCATACGTATGATACACAGTATCATTTCGTGTCGATAAATACGTACGTACGTACGTACAGACGACACGCCGAAACTAGTCAATATGGATTCAGGGATGGTCAAAATGAATATTTCCGTTGCTATCTGAAAATCGAAATTTTCGTGATCTTTCTTTACCTTATTTTCGTGAATACTTCCTTTACTTCGTACGAGGAAGTAAAAAACAATATTAGTAACCATGGTAACTGAAGTACAGACACCTTGAACTACGAAAAATTTATATCGTATTTCTGTTGTCGTGGTGACAGAAATATAATAACCAAGTAAAAGGATTAACTTCTCATTTCTTTAATGAATATCTTTAATTTATAACTTCATCGCCGAAGAGGACTAGGACCTCGATCTGTGGCTTTAAACCTCCCCTGGAATAACACGAATGTATTCTGGAAAGTTGAAAGTAATCGGTCGGTTGGTTCTCGCGAGATGCCGGAACAGATAAACAAAAAAACTTTTAAAAGAAAGAAAACACTAAAATAAGTATCACAAAAATAAATAAAATAATTATAATAAATATTCAAACAAACACCAGAAGTAACTAAAGTCGAAGAATGAACTAAAGAAGATACAGGTGTAAGGGCGGTCTAGTCTATTTTTTTAACTTTCGGCTTTATTTGGGCAACGGATCTGCAATCCAATATTTAGAATGTGATCGATTCATACAAGATAAAAAACCTGTGAAGCTATCAATATTTAGGGATAATAATAGAAAGTAAGAGTTCAATATAATGCCGGCAAACGTGCGATATTATCTCTGAATGCGATTTTTTGGCGTTAACAAATAACCAGACGTCGAAAATACAAGATGTATAATATAATAATAATCAAAAGCAGTCTACTCTATGTATCAGAAACTTTGATTTTTGTCACTGGATATAATAGAATCCTAGAAGCCCCCGAAAAGATGAAGTACGAATTTCACAAGCGGATGAAGTCAGAAATAAAGACATTAGACGGTAAATTGGCCAGGAGGTTATCATCGTGGATCGGAACGCAAGGATAATGGGAAATTTATGTTATATCCTGACCAATCGCAGAGCCTAGACAAAAGTCCCTTGCTGCTGTGTCCTTTGGACCATGTTGAAAAATTTACTCGGGCTAAACTAGGAAGACTAGCCGCGTACGTGTTTCGTTCTCCCGGCCGCTAAAGCCCTTTCAGTGATAAAGCGTTCTGGGCTAAGAGGAATGCGCTTCTTGGGAGCCTTAATTGTTGGAGGATGCAATACACTCCCCTGGTCGGAGGGAGTTGCATGCGCTGGCTGTGACATAATTGTAAAAGTTAGGAAAGGATTATGCTTGATGAAGCTTTCTTCACTCGGGCTGTCTTCATCACCACGTCTCGGCCGGATTAAGGCCGGGCGGGTTCAATCCGTAGTAGTAGGTCGTTCTTCGTTCTTCTTTCTCCTTCGGTCTGCCTTTCCGCAAAACAATTATAAATAATTTACAAATCGTAAACCTTAAATTGTCCCGTGGCCCTGCAAAGGACAACACTGGAGAAAGTGCAGGCCTCTTCTCTCTTCCGTTATGAAGAAAATCTCTTCATCATTACGGGGAACATCGAGAGAAGACAACTCGCTTGGTTCGAACGTTTACAGGGTATGGCCTACCGCAAATTATCTAAACAATCAATAAACTTGATCCTACATCACAAAAGAAAAAGAGAGGTAGACCAAGAAGAACCAGAACGAGGGTATAAAGAAATCCGTAAGTTTAAGGAAGTTGCAAAATGGAAAGTGGGATGACAAAAGACAATGGCGTCTAGATATCAGACAACGTTGACTTGTTTGTGATAATGTTAAAAATATTTATATATAATTTGAATTGTTCACTTTTAATAAAAAAGTATTTATTTTATAATCGCATTTTAAATATTAAATCAAAAATACACTGTCAGATAAAGGTAATGAAAATTAAAAACTCGTTTTAAGTGCATTTCACTAAGATGAATGTTGCTTTGAATTAATTTCTTTGACGACCACAATAATATATAATATTAATTTTATTGTTACTGCATTTCAAAAATAATTGTTTAACTCGAATAAAAATTAACATTGAATGGATTTTAAAATCACAAATAAAATTTATTAATCTTAGTTAGCTTAATAAATTTTAAGTAAATTATTGCTTGTTAATAATAAGAAAGACAAGATTAAAACTGCACCCATTTTTTAACCGTGTGGGTGGTTTTGTTTATAATATATTACGGCTTATAAGGTTTACTATATAGTTTATATTATATTGTTTTCAACTATAAGGTAGTGTTCATTTCATGTGTGTGGGATGTTTTATAATTTCAAAGACGGACGGACGGTAATGATTTGTCTCGACTCAACAAACGGGTTAATTCTTCAGTCAACTTCAACTTAAAATTAAAAAAAAAGTAATAATAAAAACCTGACAGAAAGGAAGGAAAAATATTGAATTATATTAACAAAATTACTCTTACAACTTAGAATATCTCTTATTGGTTTAAAATTTAAAATTATTTCGGTTTATATCGCTTTAAAATGATTTAAAAATAAATAAATATATTTAATAACAATAATTCTTTTTAAAAATAGTGAATTTTTGCGGCTTGGTTCATCCCGAATTTAAATATTTGATAAGTAATTTTCATAATGTCTTCTATAAATAACTGCGAATTATTGTGAAAATAATTGCAGTAATTGTACAAAATAGTTAATTTCCCAGCTTCAGTTCTATTGCTCCTGCAGTAAGCTATAAAATGTGCGAATGGCTAAAATTTAAAATAAATTTCGACACTGAAATGTCAACATTTCCTTGTCGAAATACATATTTATGTAATTGGACAAATACATTTAAAAAAATTATAGAATAAGTATGCACGTACGCGTGTGTTGGAATATATTTTCATTAATATCTCCGACTGACTCAACAAAAATTCTCCAAAAATAGCAAAAAAAAATTTCTTATATCTTGAATTTATTATATTTTCGATAGCGGTTGTAGAAAATTGAGCTTTAGTAGGTAAAGTACTTCATAAAAGTACTTCAGTTTTAGGTAATAAAAAATTCCAAACCTTAAAATCAATCGTTATTAGGGGTGGAGGAGTATTTAATATTATTTTAAAAAACGTTGACAATACAGTTATAGAACTTCCCTGACACTTGGTTTTTGTTAAAGACAATAAATTCGGGTTTTTATTTTTATTTTTTTTTAATTTTAAGTCGAAGTTGACTGAAGAATTAACCCGTTTATTGAGTCGAGACAAATCGTTACCGTCCGTCCGTCCTTGAAATCACATACACACACAAAACTTAATTTAAAATACGTCAGCGCTACACTAGCGTTCCTTGTGGTGACAGAAGGTACTATTGACGCAATATGCCCACTTAGCCACTAATTTAGACAATTTTTTTGGGTAGGGGTGCGATTTTGAAAAAGATTCTTTTGCAAATATTGTTATTTTTCAATCGTTAACAAATGTCCCTAAGAAAAATATGGTCTTAATTACGCGAAATCTCGAGATACTGAGAGTGATCTTGCTCTAAAACCTCACCTCCTTCACCTTTTTAGTTAAAAATTTAATGCGATCAATGCCTCATATATAAAAGTAACCTGATCAAGTTTGGTCAAAATCGGTCCAATAGTTCTGGAGATATAACGTTATTTAGAGGTCAACACCGAATACACACACGCGCGCGCGCGCGTACATACGATTATTAACATCCTGAAAATTTGCATTCGATCTTTGGGCTCGTTAGGTGTCAAAACGTCAAGATTCGGTGAAAAGCGCATATGTCCAAATTAGACCGATTTCATTAGTTTCCCTTCTACAGCTACAGCTCTGCTATAGCGCTAGACGAGAAAGTAAATGTTTTACTAAAAAAACAAGGGGCTGAATAGGATACGTACTTAAAATATAATTATTTTTAACTTTAGTTTTCACGATTGAAAATCTAACTGTATCTAGTATTAATATGGACAAGATGGACACTTTAAAAAAAAAGGTGGTCTCACGGGACACTAGTAACGAATTTTTTTATAATTTCTTTAACTTTATCTGTTTCTCAACATGTAGCTGTTATTAAACATGAAATATCTGCCCATCTCACCCAAAGGACTGCGTTAACAAATATACTTTTTTAATTTAATTTTTTTAATTTATTTTAAATCTATATCCATCTCGCAAGTTATCTATTGAATTTAAGCCCTTTTTTTATTATTTGATAGCCCTTTTATTCTTTAGTATTTTTGTTAAAAAGACCCAAAGGACTGCGTTAACAAATATACTTTTTTAATTTAATTTTTTTAATTTATTTTAAATCTATATCCATCTCGCAAGTTATCTATTGAATTTAAGCCCTTTTTTTATTATTTGATAGCCCTTTTATTCTTTAGTATTTTTGTTAAAAAGGTATTATCCAAAAGTTTTCATCCACTTAATAAATTACAACTTTATTGTAATTATTTAGAATTATTACTGTATCTTTGTATTTTTTAAACAATTTTTAAAACTTCTTTAAACTAATTTACTATTTAGGAATTATTTTCTTAAAAATTAATTTTACCCGAACACTTCCCTTGAGTATGAAAGCCTCCAAAAAAAGGTTTGAATTTCAAATATGTAAAAAAAAATCCATAACTTTGGTTAATGTTTTTCAAAAAATCTGATGTGGACAATACATGACTCCTTGTATGTCTATTAAGTAACATATACACACTTTTTGCTGCACTTCATTTAAACTTATTTCATTTGAAAGTGAGATGCCATCCTCCAATTCTTTAATAAAGTGGACAGTTACACAACTGCAAAATATTAGTTTTTATTAACATCAAATATTTACGCAATTATTAATTCAACGATCTTACCTGAAATATTAGGACAGATTAAAAGTCCCTTTATTACTCTTTAAATAAATGTAAGTCTTATATCTATCTAATACTAGGCTTTTTAAATTACGATGTAACCATCAACAAAATGAAAACAAAAACGAATAATCAAATGTTTCACCAAATCTGATGTGGACACCACTTGACTAACTTGTACGACTATTAAAATACATATACACATATTTTTTTTAGATGAAAAGTACATTAAATTTTATTTCATTAATAATTTCTGATATTTTTTCATATTTTTTTTTATTGTTTTTTGTTATTAGTGAATTATTATTTATTGTAAAAATTCTTTTACAATAAGAGGTTAATAATTATTAATAAATTAATATACTTAAATTAAAAAAAAAAAAGTTAAAAAAAAGGAGATGAAGTGTGATTCAAATCGATGTGTCTTTCCTTGTAAGATCCAAATATTTCATTAATTGAAATTTCATTTGGCTATAACTCTGGAACCGATGAAAATAAGTACCACTTATGCAATATCGTTGATAAGCTCTCAAACAGGACTTATTACTGGAGTTACGAAAAGTTCAAAATCCAGATTTTAGGCTTTTTTTGGACACGTTTAGTTCAGTCGATTGGTATAAAAAGAGGAGGTGCACAACTAGGGGTTACAATAGTTCTACATCCAAAATTTCAATATCCTACAACTACTCGTTTTTTGAGTTATGAGAGATACATACGTACCATACGTACGGACGTCATGCCGAAACTAGTCAAAATGGAATCAGGGATGATCAAAACGGATATTTTCGTTGAAATCTGAAAACAAAAATATTTCCCGATTACAATATTTGTTTTACTCCGTAGAAGGAAATAAAAAAGGAATAATTTTATTATTAACATACAAACTGAGTTTAAAATGATTGAACTGTAAATTTCGCCAGAGAACACTGTAAAATACCTCTCTCTCTATCACTCTCTCTCTCTCTCTGTCAATCTCTGTCTCTCTCTCTGTTCAAGTGTGTTCAAGTCTGTTCAAGACTACATGTTTACTAGTATATTTACATTTACATTACTCTACGTCTGTAGCTACGTCTTGTCTGGCATGCCGATACCGTTGACTGCAGTTAATAATCTCCACACCCACACCCAGATCCTGCAGTAGCTGGAAAACTAGAAAAAAACATAATTTACAAAAAAAAAATATTTTTTCTTTTAATTTTGCTATAAAATACTTTAAAACTATCCTTATTTAGAGAAAATTAATGAAATCTATTTTTAGTTAATTTGTTGAAAGAGTAAAACAATAACCAAAAATTTATAAAACTTACTTTTTTTTAAATAAGAGAGTTTTTATGAAAATCTTTGTTCACAACCTCTAACGATAATATTTTTTTGATAAGCTATAAAATATGTAAAAGTAAAATATTTCATTAAGCTCAGTCTATCGAGGTATAGGTCGGTCTATCTTTTAAATTTCTAAACCAACTTTTTTTTAATTTAAAAGGATTAGTTAATACTATTAAATTATAACACCAAATTATGTGACGTTGCTAAAATATATATTAAAAGTTTTTACAACCAAAATTTTTGTTAGATAATTTAAGAGATGCATAACAAAACCAAAATTTATTTTAAATATTACAGAAAAATTTAAGAATTATTATATATATATATTAGCTAAAATTAAGTTCTGAATTTGCTTTATAGAGAGACATATGAAAATCTTTAGGAAATGTTAAATCCACGTTTTCCAGTGCCTAAATTAGAAAATTAAACACCAGAAAAAGAGATAACGGTCAAGTAATAATAATTATTACAATTTTATAGTTAATATATAAAAACCCGCTTACCAACAATTGAATTTGAAACGTTCAAGCGCTTTCGGAATTAATTTCCATCCTCAGGAATTCATGTAATTCGTCATATTTATAACCATAATCAAAACTTCACATGATTACAAATATGACGAGTAACATGAGTTCCTGAGGATGGAGATTAATTCCGAAAGCGCTTGAACGTTTCAAATTCAATTGTTGGTTACTATAACTATAATTATATACTTATACCAACGAGCCTTGCTTAAAAAAATTATTACTACTATTTTATTAAGGTTATTGTTGATCTTAAAATTATTCGAATAGAAATAATTATTCTGAAAAAATGTTTAAATCCGGTTAATTTACTCGCATTTAACCGTAATAGTTATAATCAATGAACGGTGGCCCCGTAATAAATTAATTTATCGTTCGTTTCCGTTGTAAAATAGTTAAAATTAAAAAGGAGCAAAAGTAAAGAAGCAGACAAGTCAGATTAATATCGAATATGGAAGTCATCGAGGCGGTTATTGTTAAAACAAAAAAGCGGCAACGTAAGAAAAGGTAGCTTGAAGAGCATTCAATTATGTGGACAATGGGGGGCCCCCTTAATTAATGAAGGTCTCTCTACAATATTATTACGGTCAAGAGATTTTCGTTACTAGTCTTGTAAAATAATAAAGACTAAAATAGAAACCTTCCCGGTGTTTATATTATTATAGCCTATGTATTATACCGATATAAAAGTATAACACCGTTTAAAAAATGCTTACAGGTTCCTGTAACACAAAAAAAGAGAAAGAAAAAGAAATATTATAACTAACATATTATCCATTAATTATACAACCGGAACGTTTTAAATGAAATATTTCATCTAACATGACATTAAATAATATTAGGTTGTAAACTTAATACGTAAATAGACGATGTAAAATTAAAAGCTCAGCTGTCGTTTAAATACAAACTGCATAGGTTGTTTTAAATAAATTACAACAGTTCTTCATCGGAGTCCGAAAATATTAATTTAAAAACACTTTGTGCAACCGCTTTTAAATATTTTACTTCGCGTTTTTACTTTTCAAAAAATACATTTAAGCGAAAAATATTAAGCGATATAGGTCCTTATAATCGGGAAACAAAAAAACAAAAGTATTCTAATCTTCGATCGGTCAGTAAATTATGGAACCATTTCCTTCTTCTCTTAACCTATTAAACGATCAAAAACATGTACATACGATTATTAATACAAAATAGTAGCCTACTGTCTATCTGATATCTGCTAGTAAGACCCGGTGTACGACCCTTGATCACAAAAGATGTTAGATTTTACGATCGTAAAATATTGAGAAATATTCCTTACCCAAATTCAGTTAATTATTCTCGTTTACCCGATTAGAACCTTTAAAAAAAATTCATTCTGATCTTTTTTCTCTACCACCGGACAAAGAACAAGTCCTTGAAATAACCCACTGGCTAGGCAATTTTTACCAAATCCCCAGATAAACAAGAATCTACCGCTTTTATAAATCTTCAGCATCGAACAAGTAGTAAGCTTTATTGAATCCCTGTTGAGAAAACGATCGATTAAGAAAAAGTAATGAATAATAAAAATGTCTAGTCCACAATTAATTACGCACGCATGGAATTTTTTCTGATGTGAGAAGTATGCACGTAGTTAGGTCCCCCGATCGACATATTACACAGTTTCTTTCTGGACATTTTCGAGATACGTTGGCCAAATTTGGTTTGATTAATTCAGGCTTGTGTCCGGAGTGTAGGACCATTGAAGATGTGCGCCATGTCATATATGTCTGCCCTTGTACGAAGCTTGACATACTAAAGTAACCAAAGGACTTGCGAGGATAAATTCTGGTTTTGATCTGCAAGTTAAGTGGAAAACCGAAAGGGAATGGAACGTAGTTGCTGGCTTCCTTAGATTCTTAACTCTGCGGAAGATGGCTGAGAGGGTCTGATGCTGTTATAGATGTATAGATAGAATAGCAATCCGTATGGCTAGAAGCCCGTCTGGGTGCTTACTTCACAAAGATAAAAGTTTTGGCATCGAGCCCCGGCTAGCTGAAATATTGGCTGTTAGGATGAGAATGGATGTGTGGAGAACTCTGTGATGGAGCTGCGGTGTGGGAGGGTTGACCTCGCTTCCGAAAGCGGACCAGAGCACAGAAAGATAGGGGGTATGTTTTCACTACAGGATTAATAAATTTTTGAATATATTTCTTGATTTTTAAGTAAATCAAGAGGACTTTGAGTAAATTGAATTGTAAGATAAAATTGTCTTTGTTGCGATCAACACTTGTTTTGATGGTATAAGGATAGTATTTTTAATGTTTAAAGAATCAAATCAAGTAATGCTCTGACTGCATAGTATTGAAGTTAGATGCAGGAAGAGTTTTTGTGTGAAACCTTTGGTGTTAAAAAAAGGCGCGAAGATAGCATTTCCGTGAATCGGTTAATTTGATAGTTGAGGGTTGTAAGTTCTGGTAGGTGTTCGTGATTAGCCCACCGGGTTGGTCTAGTGGTGAACTCGGCTTCCCAAATTACCTGATTTGTAAGTCGAGAATTCCAGCGTTCAAGACCTAGTAAAGTCACTTATTTTTACACGGATTTGAATACTAGATCGTGGATACCGGTGTTCTTTTGGTGGTTGGGTTTCAATTAACCACACATCTCAGGAACGGTCGATCTGAGAATGTACAAGACTACACTTCATTTACACTCATACATATCATCCTCTGAAGTATTATATGAAAGGTAATTACCGGAGGCTAAACAGGAAAAGAAAAAAAAAAGGTGTTGGTGATTGGAATAGGCCAAATAAAGGCAGGTTGTGAAAATACACTGAAAGAATGTCTGCCGAGGCATCTGTATCCGTGGCAACCTGACAGAGTCCAAATTGATTACTGTTTGTATTATCAAATTTAGAGGGTTTTTCAGGATCTAAAAGACGACCTCCGGTAAAGCTCATCAGCACTAGGAAAAAAATGGTGGTGTGGTAACCGGAATCGTCACAAGGCTGGTGTCTCCCCTACGAGGGTCAGGATGATATAAGAACCATCCTTCAAAAGAATGCTGCATTTAAGGCTCTTACCAGGCTCCTTGAATTCTGTTCAAACCAGTTACATTTTTATTTTTTAAAAGTGAACAACCAGACAGATTATTTTCACTAAAGAAATAGAAGTCAAAGAATGTCACACAGCTTTAAATTACGAAATTTTAATAAGTTTAATAAAACATAAATTTAAAAAATATTTAGTGCAAAAAAGTAAGATGATCTTTGCAAGCAGTAATGAAGTAAATTATATTTACATTGAAATACTTTAATGTAGAAGTTGACGTCAATTAGCAATATAATTTTGAAAAGTGGACAATCATGCATGTCTATCCATTAGAAAAATAAATTATATTGGAAATAATCGTACAAAAAAAAATGAAAGAAATAATAAACTATATATATATACATATATATATATATATATATATATATATAGAGAGAGAGAGAGAGAGAGAGAGAGAGAGAGAGAGGGAGGGATTGAGAGTGAGAGGTATTTTACAGTGTTCTCCGAAAAAAACATGAACTAAAACTAAATTTGGAAAAAATTACTGATTTTAAGAATTTTAAAACTTTTACAATTTTGGAGATACTCATCACTCAAAACAAAAACGACAAGTCTCTTAAGCTAGTAAAAACTATGAAGCAGCGCCACTTAACGTATAAAATCAAATAGGTTATGACAGTTATCATACGGACATACTAGCTGCAGGGCGTGCCTAAGGCACGCCTCCGCAGCTACGCCCTCAGGGTGATTTGCCCTGGCGGGCGGCGTCACGGAATGAGATTATTAGGTGTCCAAAATTGATTACCTCTTATGTAATTTTTTTTTTTTTTTTTGAATGATGAAAATTGAAAGTTAAATTAGAAATTTAACTCTAGAAATTAATACTAACGAATCGGGATTTTCCGCTAGTGATCGGTACAGTTCGGTGACTACTTTTGGTTATAGTTCATTATATTATGAAGAAAAACAATTACGTAAATAAAAAATATGTAAAAAAGTTTTTAAAACACCACTCTTCAGTTAAATGTACTAAAAGGTAAAAAATAATTTTAGAACGGTATCTCAGAATGGATTTGAACACAATCATTGATAATGATATGTAAGATTATGTGAACGTCATAGCTTCAAATTAAAAATTTGATTTTTTTGCCAATTTTTTCTTATGCGTGTGTGCACCCCACTCTTTAAGCCATTCATCAAGCCTAAGAAAAAATGGGCAAAAACTTCAATGTTTTAATTTGAAGCTATGACTTTCACATAATGTTACATACCACTATCAAAGCTTGTTGTCAGATTTATTCTGAGATACCTTCCTAAAATTGTTTTTTACATTTTAGTGGGTTTAATTTAAGAGTAGTGTTTAAAAAATCGTTTTTACATATTTTTTTATATTCTTCTTTTCAGTGCATTTAATATAAAATGATTTTTAAATTTTTTTTTATATATATATATATATTTTTTTTTTCTACTTTTTAGTCTTCATAAGTTTATACTTTAGAGCTGCGCTAGCGCACAGGTTTGAGCGTATTTAGCGAACGGATCAGTACGTTTTACAGTGGATAAGTGCAATAAAAACATAAGGTTAATTCATTTAATTTCCGGATAACCAAGATACGATCAATCAAGAATGTATGCGATGCGTTAAACAATTAGCGCTCGACCTGCTGATACATACGCCGTTTAAAATCGTGAAAATTGGACGAACGGTTGCCGAGATATTACTGTGGCACCCCACCGCATCCCTCCACAATTTTTCAGAGCACTACGACCAACCGGTTTCGAGATATTTGCGATTTTCGTCCAAAAATTCGGATCCGGTTAGAAAGTACCAAATTTTCCCAAAACTTTGATATATATATATACTATAAATCGATATATAATAATATAACAAGTATATACCTGACCACCACGAGACATGTAATAACGAATCGGGATTTTCCGTTAGTGATCGGTTCATTCCGGTGCTAAGCTAAGGGGAACGCACACACAGATACACATACAAATGCCGTTTAATAGGGTAGGATTTAAACATCATCAGATGACAAAACTATACATTACTAACTGTTCCTCAAACACAGACGACAAATGACAACTACATCTAGGCGACTCTGTGGCACTGATTTTGTACGATGAAACACTGGTTTCATATAACTCAGTTTATGGTCGACAACAATTAACCACTAAAAAAAGCAGAATCAGTAGAGAGTTTACCGAAAATTCCTTAAAGAACCCCGTCCTGGATTCATTCACACAATATTGTGCGTAAAGGTATGGGACTGAGCTATATGGCTTTAACCGCTTAAATATTGGAAGTTAAGATTCTGATTTTACCTTCCTTAAATATTAAGACCATAACAGAAGTCTTCATGTTAGATCTGATGTGAAAGAATTTTGAATAGAGCAGACCGTTAACGAAATTAAGACAGATAAAGAAAGTAGTAGTACTATAAGACGTTAAACGTTTATGAAGGCTATAAAATTATTTATTATAGTTATAAAAAAATACTGTAAATACAATAAATTTTAAGATTTTACTAAAATTATATAATTTTTTTAAATAACACTTTCTTATATTGACAACTTTATATTCCTCTCTGAAATATTTTGTATAAAACACTTAATATAAATTTTAGTTTAATTTTATTTCTAATGTGTGTGTTGCAGTCTGGTCAACTAGTAAACAATATAAGCAAACCCCCCCAACAACTACAGCCCAGTATGATGAGGTATGACATGTAAATGAGGTATAGTCTTGTACAGACTCAGCCTGACCATTCCTGAGACGAGTAATTAATTAAACCGCCGAAGTATACCGGTATCCACTGCCTAATATTCAGATACTTAAAAAACAACCAAAGAAAGCAGGGGCAGATAAATGTGAAGAATACAGAACAATTAGTTTAACTAGTCGTGCATCAAAAATCTTAACTAGAATTCTATACAGAAGAATTGAGAGGAGAGTGGAAGAAGTGTTAGGAGAAGATCAATTTTGTTTCAGGAAAAGTATAGGGACAAGGGAAGCAATTTTAGGCCTCAGATTAATAGTAGAAGGAAGATTAAAGAAAAACAAACCGACATACTTGGCGTTTATAGACCTAGAAAAGGCATTCGATACGTAGACTGGAATAAAATGTTCAGCATTTTAAAAAAATTAGGGTTCAAATACAGAGATAGTAGAACAATTGCTAACATGTACAGGAACCAAAGAGCAACAGTAATAATCGAAGAACATAAGAAAGAAGCCGTAATAAGAAAGGGAATCCGACAAGGATATTCCCCATCCCCGTTACTTTTTAATCTTTACATGGAACTAGCAGTTAATGATGTTAAAGAACAATTTAGATTCGGAGTAACAGCACAAGGTGAAAACATAAAGATGCTACGATTTGCTGATGATATAGCAATTCTAGCCGAGAGTAAAAAGGATTTAGAAGAAACAATGAACGTTCTAGATGAAGTCCTACGCAAGAACTATCGCATGAAAATAAACAAATACAAAACAAAAGTAATGAAATGTATTAGAAATAACAAAGATGGACCAATGAATGTGAAACTAGGAGGAGAAAAGATTATGGAGGTAGAAGAATTTTGTTATTTGGGAAGTAGACTTACTAAAGATGGACGAAGCAGGAGCGATATAAAATGCCGAATAGCACAAGCGAAACGAGCCTTCAGTCAGAAATATAATTTGTTTACATCAAAAATTAATTTAAATGTCAGGAAAAAATTTTTGAACGTATATGTTTGGAGTGTCGCTTTATATGGAAGTGAAACTTGGACGATCGGAGTATCTGAGAAGAAAAGATTAGAAGTTTTTGAAATGCGGTGCTATAGGAGAATGTTAAAAATAAGACGGGTGGATAAAGTGACAAATGAAGAGGTATTGCGGCAAATAGATGAAGAAAGGAGCATTTGGAAAAATATAGTTAAAAGAAGAGACAGACTTATAGGCCACATACTAGGGCATCCTGGAATAGTCGCTCTAATATTGGAAGGACAGGTAGAAGGAAAAAATTGTGTAGGCAGGCCACGTTTGGAATATGTAAAACAAATTGTTAGGGATGTAGGATGTAGGGGGTATACTGAAATGAAACGACTAACACTAGATAGGGAATCTTGGAGAGCTGCATAAAACCAGTCAAATGACTGAAGACAAAAAAAAACAACATACTTTTTCGGGGATTTGAACCTCAGTACCTTCGACTACAAAAATCAGCCGTTGGTTAACTAATTTGCGACGAAGAGTTAATATCTATATTCTTATAAAAAGCCGAAGAGGGTTTTTGATTTTCCGGGATAAACAAAAAAAAACTATTCCAAAATCGCAACCAAACTTTTACTCATGTTTGTCGGCGTAACTGAGAAGGTTTTTAGATATATTTCATCTTGAAAACTCTCGAAGAACTAACCGATAGATTTTTTTTTAATTTTAAGAGTACATTCGTATTATACCGTGGAACCTTTTAAGCCACAGACCAAACCCCTAGCTCCATTGAAGGTTAAAATATTTATTATTTCTCCACCACCAAGGAGGGTGAAGTTGTAAATTAAAGATATATATTAAGGAAAGAAACAGATTAATCCTTTTACTTCATTATAATAATTCTGTCAACATGGCAACGAAAAAAGTTAAGAATTTTTCGACGTCAAAAGTGTGTATACTTCAGTTACCATAGTTAGTATTTTCAGGTTTCTATAAATCCTGAATGAGAAGCCATCTGGGTAGACGGGAATGGCGACTGAAGCTAGGTCTGGGGTTGTCCACGAACTCTGCGGCCCTGGGGTAGGCCCCGTGGCTCCGGGAAGCGTCAAGCAGCGTCTTAGTTAGCTCCGGGGTTTTGCTGATCCGATCTGGGCCCTGAGGGTCCAGGTTTCGGCTAAACGGATCGGCTACTACATATATAAAGATATTTCTATTTTAGAAATTAAAAATTTTACAAATTAGGTAGGGAGATAAGTTTTTGAAATTCATAGCAATACGTATCCTCTGCCCCGTAGTATAACAGCTGTTTAATTATGTTGTTATTAAACTGAAATAACAAACAAAACAAAAAAGAACCGACATATATAAGAAAAAGAAATCGATAACAAAAAGTAAAACGTTAATAGAAAAACTAACGGTAGCTTCGTATTATAATACAGAATACTGATTTATGCGCTAAACTTTATTACATGTTACTTTAAATAAAAAGATAAATGCTATATAATAAACATTATAAAATCAATTTTAAAAAAAAGAAGAAAGAATACTGTGATTAAAGTTTCTAACATCCGTTGTAAAGTACCGTTTCAATAAAATGTAAATTATTATTTAAAAGTAAACCCAGTATGTATAAACATAGCTCGTGCTTTTTAAAAAAATAAAAAATCTATTCTTTTTATTACTGTTACTACAAAACGTTAAGTTGTTAAATCGAACATCTGTTATATTTCACGAATGTAACAAAGAATGGAAAAATATTACAATGCACGTAAGGTGGAATTACCTACATCAATGGTGTTAAATGTTATTAACGTTGAAGAATTGAGCGGTTTTATAGATATAATACGTTATTATATTATTATAGTCAAACTGTTAATAGTATGTAATATACTAATATAACGGTCCAGAATCAAGGTGGACAAAACAGCTCAACGGAAATGTGTGGTTGATGTTTTGGTGTTAACGCAATTAAACAGCCCGAACGAAGTTTACGCTTCGCTGGTTACCGGAGAACGTATGGTAAGGCCGCAGAAGGACCTGCTTCATTCCGTATTCTCAATGCTACATAAAATTCAAGAGCATAGTTTTATAATAGATACATCGTTCTTGTATTACTATTTTATAATATTTTGAAAACTTTAAGTAATAGCTATGTTAATATAATAATATGTATAGTCTTGAAACTGATTTCTTATTTAGTTAAATTTAAACTAGTTAAACTTCCTATAAAGATTAAAATTTAATCGCATACTTAACGATAAAATGAAAATTATTTTCATGAAAATGGCGTGAATAAAATTAAAAGAATCACAAAAATTCTCACCAAGAAAAGACCAATATTGATGGACTTATCCAAAGTAGGTTTATTAATAAAACCTGACTGAAAGATTTTTAATTCATATTGCATATTATAGAATAATTAATTTCTTGATCGAGAACTTTCAAGGTTGTTCTTTTAAACATTTCTTAATTTTATTCGAATTCGACTGAAGCAAAATAAATTATTAGCTCTAGTCTTGTACAGACTCAGGTCGACCACTCCTGAACGTGTAGTTAATTGAACCCCAACCATCAAAATACACCTGTATCTACTGTCTTCAAAACAAAACCATTTTATTTTCATAAAGTACATATATATATATATATTTTACTTTGTTGAATTTTAATTAGATTTTAATTTCTTTTTGTTGTAATTTGTGTCAAGCATTTTAATTTTAGTACTACATTTTCATTCGTTTAATACTTGAATTATTCAAATTCATATAATAGTTACTAATTACTTCCTTTACTTAAAGTAATATTGTGATCGCAAAAAGTTTCCATTTTCAACGGAAATAACCATTTTGACCATCCCTGAATCCATTTTTATAAGTTTCGGCGTGACGTATGTACGCACGTCACGCCGAATGACGTATGTATTTCGCTTAACTCAAAAACAAACAGCAGTAGGATGGTGAGATTTTGAATTAAGGACTGCTGTAACATTTAGTTGGGCACCTCCAATTTTGATTGCAATTGACTAGACCAAAATTATCCAAAAAAGCCCAAAAACCAAAATATTTTGATTTTAGACTTTTTCTTAACTGCAATAATAATAATAAGTCATCATTGAGAGCTTTTCAACGATATATCACACCGGTACATATTTTCATTGGTTCCACAGTTATAGCCAAATAAAAGTTTATTAATGAAATATTTGGATCTTACAAGAAGGAAAGGCACGTCGGTTCGAATCCGACTTCATTTTTTTTTTTTTAGCTTTTTTTTTTTAAATTGAAATAAATTGATTTATTAATAATCATTAAGCTCCGATTGTAAAAATAATTTAATAAACACAATATAAAAAAATATGATAATCAGAAATTATTATGAAAAAAAATTTTATGTACTTTTCATTTTAAAAAAATGGGTTATTTTAATTTTAAATAAATTAAATTTTAATTAAATAGGCGTACAAGGAAGTCATGTGGCGTCTACATCAATATTTTTTTGTCTATGATTTGAACAGAGAATAATCTTCGACTTCAAAAATCAGCTGTTAAACAATGGTTTGCGAGGAAGAGTATATATATATATATATATATATATATATATATATATATATATGTAAATATTAAAAATATTTCTATTTTAGAACTTAAAAATTTCAAAAAAATTGGAAGGGAAAGTAAGTTTTTTTCATCACAATGACCAGTATAAAATTAGAGAAATCATGAAAAATCTCGCGGGAAAAGACCAATGAAAAAATTGTTGACAGACTAAGCTGAAAGGTTCTTACTTCATTTTACTTATTATAGAACAATTCATTGATCGAAAACTGTTAAGATGTTCTTCTAAATAAATCTTAAATTATATTTGAACTCGAATGGAGTAAATTATTGTTGCAAGACATATTTACACTATTTGAACGCTTTAATCAGTAATATACTTCATTCTGTATAAAATAAATAATGGCCCTGATCTCTAGAAAAAAATTATGGTCCGGATAGGCCGTATTATGTGGAAAAAGCTTAAGTCTACTTATATAATATTTTCTATCATGTTTGTCCGCTGGTATTTTTTTTTTTTTTTTTCATTAACCCATCGATTGTACG
Source organism: Lycorma delicatula (assembly GCF_047948215.1). Lineage (NCBI taxonomy): Eukaryota > Metazoa > Arthropoda > Insecta > Hemiptera > Fulgoridae > Lycorma > Lycorma delicatula. Next base: position 16,939,528 of record NC_134461.1, read on the forward strand.
TAGGATCCTGTTAGATCGGTGTTAAGTATGTCAGGGACTCCGTAACCAGTGTCATCATGATGTAATATAACCGGAGGAGGGAGGCTCTCTGGAGGATCTATCCAGATATTCTCATATCGTTACCATATTACCGATAATATGAATTTAATGGCAGATATATTTTTTTAAGGATCAATCGATTTCAATTTTAAATACAGATAAAATTTATAAAACTTAGCGCCGTAATCGTGAAATTTGTTTTATATGTAGTACGTGGCAAAGTAAACAGAAAAAATTAATTCTTATTAAAGTTTAGTTTGAAGAAAGAAAATTATTTATATAAAAATGTGTCGTCACTAATATAGTTTATAATATTTTGGTTTAGGAAATTTTGGGTTTAGGACTATTGTAACATCTAGTTGTGCACCTCCCCTCTTGATTGCAACCGACTGAACCAAAAATGTCCAAAAAAAAGCCCAAAATTAACAAAAAATTTGGATTTTGTTTTTTTGGGGGCATTTTCGTAACTGCAGTAATAAGTTCTCATTGAGATCTTTTCAACGATATATCATAAGTGGTACTTATTTTCATTAGTTCCAGAATTATAGCCAGATAAAATTTTAATTAAGAAATATTTGGATCTTACAAGGGAAAGGTACAACGATCTGAATCAGACTTCATCTCTTTTTTTTAACTTACTTTTTTTTTAATTTAAATATATTCATTTATTAGTAATTATTAACATTGTAAATTGTTTTACGATGAATAGTAGTTCAATAATAACAAAAAAAAAGAAATATCAGAAAACTCATTAATGATATAATATTTTATGTACTTTTCAATTAAAAAAAAAATGTGTATATGTAATTTAATAGGCGTAAAAGGATGTCATTTGTTTGGCACATACAATATTTTAATAAAAAATTTACGAGAAAAACTACGGTGAAAACAAATTCTCGATAAAATTCCTTCGTTTTTGTGTTATAAGCAATCAAACTTGCAAAAAAGGTTGTAATAGAACGAGATAAAATGCTCCGTAATAACTTTTTTATTTCGAATTACCTTCAGAATTACATACAACAACAAATTTTAAACAGTTGATATTGGAATTAATGGCCCAAACACTAATAATAACAGCCTTCGCAATAACAAATAACACTATAATAATACGCAATAATTAATAATTTGCAATACTACTACAAATTAAATGGCTAGGCCAACTCATAATAATTACTTTATGAAAATATTTAATTTTAAAATTTAGTTAAATTTTTTGGGTCCTAAATATTACATGAAACTTTTTCTATATATTTTTTTAAAAATACTTTTATTTATAGTCGCTTCAACAATTATAAGTGATTAGCGACTTATCAGTGTAATTTAACTACACCGGTAAGTGTGTACTCTTGAACAAACTCAAGCCGACCATTCCTGAGACCTGTGGTTAATTGAAACACAACCATCAAAGAACACCGGTATACACGACCTAGTACTCAAATACAAATAAAAGAAACTACCTTTATTATGATTTGAAATCTGAGAACTTCGACTCCGTAATCAACTGATTTACGACAAGTTTACCAGTAGACCAACCCGGTTGGTGGACAGACACGAAATTTTGAAAGAGATTTTAACTATTTATAAAAATCTGAAATTTAAAAAATTTATTACAAATATATATATTGTAGAAAATCATTTGTTACTGTACGTACAACAGTGCTGTTTGTTTTTTTGTTTTACCTCCTACTATCCTCAGTTTTGAAAAATGAAGCCATTTTACTATCACCCTACATCTGTAGGTACAGATGTACCTGCAAAAACAACAATATAATACGTAACTAATAAAAATAAAACAACTAAAATAAAGCAACCTCTCCTAACTGACTGATTCATCAACGTCCAGAAAAAACTAATGAAGCTAAACGAATGAAAATTTGTATACATGTTCTTACAGCGTAAGTACACACTAAGAAAAGATTTTTTTTGAAATTTCCAGTTCAATAGGTTAAACTGTAGTAACAATGAAATTTAGTATATTTTTAATTTCTATACTTTTTAATTTCGGTAGCAAATGAAGATATCAATTTGGATTTTGGTGTGAGTATTCTTCAAGTGAATATCTAAAAACAAATTTTTAGATTTTTCGAAATTCAACCTTAAAAATTCGAATCCTTAAAGAAAGATTAGTCGGCCTTGAAAGAAATGTAAAAAAAAAACTGAACAATGAATGCAAATTTTCCCCATTTCCGACTACACTAAACGAAATATTCACAAGATTGGGACTTAATGAGCAAATACTCTTCAGATAAATATCTAAAAATCATTTACGGGTTTTTTTTAATTTCGATTTTTTTTTTAAAGATGCGCGGTGGCTCAACCAACACAGCAATTGCCACTGAATGTGCGACGCAACTGGGTGCACCTGTCTTCGGTTACTTGATTAAAAGTAATAAAACAAATCTAATCAAAAATTATTAAAAAATTTAAAAACGAAGTCCTGTTACTTCCTAGTGGTGTTCATCGAGTAACGCTCACAACCGGGCACAATACATTTTTACTCGTACTTAGTGCGGATAACCAGTTATAACTAACAATTTTAAGTTAAAGGCCGACTATTTTGAAACCCATATTCTTCAGATCGCTCAAAGTTCGGTGTCCTGTACTGACCAAAGTGTTGTTTTAAAGAATTTACAATACAGTAATATATTTTATAAATTGAGCAGGCTTTAATTTTTATTTCTCATTATCATTCTCACAAGCACGAATCTAATGATTCTCACAGAGGGATCCAAGAAACAAAACTCTCTGGAAGGGTGAGCCAAGTGAGCCATGACCGGCTAAATATCCCCGACCACGACGGGGATGCTCTATTTTTTTTTTTTTTTGAACTTATAAATATTCTTCAGATATATATTTATAAACCATTTTCGAGGTTTTTTGAATTTCGATCATTTAAAGGGTGGGTCGGGACGACGTCCCGACCCACCCGGCGCAGCGGCTCAACCAAGACTGCAACTGTCACTGTTACTGTATATTCGACGAGACTGGCTGCATCTGCCTTAGATTACTTGACTAAAAAACATAAGATACAAAAAAATTGACCGCAACGGGAAATACAAGTAACCATCTAGCGCGGGCGAAGTAGCGTCGGGGGTATGCTGGCATGTGTACATAAACATTTTTCTATTTTAAAACCGAAAACTTTTAAAAATACAAAAATTAGTAAGGAGAGGAAACTTTTTACTTCCTTGTACAAAGTAAACGAATTTTAGTGATCGCGAAAAATGTCGGTTTCCAGATTTCAACGGAAATATTCATTTTTGCCATCCCTGAATCCATTTTGACTAGTTTCGGCGTGACGTCTGTACGTATGTGCATATGTATATCGCATAACTCAAAAACGATTAGCCGTAGAATGTTGAAATTTTGGATGTACAACTATTGTAACATCTACTTGTGCACCTCCCCTTTTGAGTGCAATCGATTCAGTCAAAAGTGTCCAAAAAAAGCCTAAAATCCAAAAAATTGGATTTTTTTAACTGCAGTAATAAGCCCCAATGAGGGATTTTCAACGATATGTCATAAAAGGTGCTTATTTTCATCGGTTCCAGAGTTATAGCCAAATAAAATTTTAATTAATGAAATATTTGGATCTTACAAGGGGAAGGCACATCGGTTCGAATCAGACTTCATTTTCTTTTTTTTAATTTAAATATATTGATTTATTAATAATTGTTAACCTCGGATTGTAAAAAACATTTTACGATAAATAATAAGTCAATTCTAGCCGAGAGTAAAAAGGATTTAGAAGAAACAATGAACGGCATAGATGAAGTCCTACGCAAAAACTATCGCATGAAAATAAACAAGAACAAAACAAAAGTAATGAAATGTAGTAGAAATAACAAAGATGGACCACTGAATGTGAAAATAGGAGGAGAAAAGATTATGGAGGTAGAAGAATTTTGTTATTTGGGAAGTAAAATTACTAAAGATGGACGAAGCAGGAGCGATATAAAATGCCGAATAGCACAAGCTAAACGAGCCTTCAGTAAGAAATATAATTTGTTTACATCAAAAATGAATTTAAATGTCAGGAAAAGATTTTTGAAAGTGTATGTTTGGAGTGTCGCTTTATATGGAAGTGAAACTTGGACGATCGGAGTATCTGAGAAGAAAAGGTTAGAAGCTTTTGAAATGTGGTGCTATAGGAGAATGTTAAAAATCAGATGGGTGGATAAAGTGACAAATGAAGAGGTATTGCGGCAAATAGATGAAGAAAATAGCATTTGGAAAAATATAGTTAAAAGAAGAGACAGACTTATAGGCCACATACTAAGGCATCCTGGAATAGTCGCTTTAATATTGGAAGGACAGGTAAAAGGAAAAAATTGTGTAGGCAGGCCACGTTTGGAGTATGTAAAACAAATTGTTGGGGATGCAGGATGTAGAGGGTATACTGAAATGAATGAATGAATCTTGGAGAGCTGCATCAAACCAGTCAAATGACTGAAGACAAAAAAAAAAAAAATAAGTCAATAATAACAATAAAAAAACAAAATATGAAAAATATCAGAAGGTATTAATGAAATTTTATGTACTTTTCATTTTAAATAAATGTATAGGTGTAATTTAATAGGTGTACAGGGAAGTCATGTAGTGTCCACATCAAATTTTTTTAACTCAGCAATATGTATTCTTTATCCCATAGTATAACAACTGTTTAATTACTTATATACTTAATAACTGAAGAAAAAAAATTAAAACATAAAAGAAACAACAACGTATATGTGAAAAAGAAAACAAAAAAGTAAAATATAAACAAAATGTTACGTAATAGAAAAACTGACGTATAGTAGCTTCGTATCACAATATAGAATCCTGATTTATACGAAAAAATTCAAATTTTAGTAACGAAAATAAATTACACAGTTAACAAAAGAAAACTGAATAGGAAATTCAGTTAAAAGACAATTTTAAACCTTTTATCTTTTTTTTTTACAAAATACCGGTTATTAATAATTCTTAGAAACCTAATTGATATAACTTTATTTAAACATCTAATAAATTAATATTTTTTATCTTTTATCAATAAATTATTTTTGAATTTTCACTTTTTGAAATAAAAATAATATAAAAAAATATATTCGAATTTAAAAGAAAATATTAAGCATAATGTAATTTACAGATACATATGAAAATATTACCGGTGTAATAAAGTGAAAATCTAATTTTATGCTCCAAATTATATTAAAATACAAGGAAATAATAATATTAAAAAATTTAAGTGTTATAAAATACTGTGTTTGCACATATATGTTCTATATGAACACTAATATATCTTTTATTTATCGTGAGAGCAAATTGATTCCCATACGATGTTAATATAAAAATATATACGCGCACATAAACACATACATAGTTTTATAGGTAAAAGTATAAACATATATATAAGATGACGGTGAAAGTTTATAATAAGTCAATATGATAAGATTGATTTAATATTATTGTTAACCATGACACAATAAATATGCTCAAAGAAATTTCTTTTAAGATGAAACTGTCGGCCGACGTTATACACAAATACTGTATTATATTTTCATACATGTCGTTTACCTGTCGTTTCTAATATCAATACAATTTCTATCAAATTCTATTAATAAAATGACAACTCTGAATGTTGTTGAAAAAAAAACATCCTAGTTGAATCCTTCAACTAGGATTTTTTTTAAAAGGGTTTTTAATAATTTTTTTGTCAGTGGCGAATCGCGTATAGGCACTGTGGAACTGCAGCATCCCGTTTTTCCAGTTGATATTATCGATAACTTTTAATATAATGAATCCTTTTTTCTTTAATTCTTTATTTATAATTGTACAGTATATAATCCGTAATATCATCCCAACCCCGTAGGGGGAAGACAACCACCTTGTGACGTTACCAGTCAGCACACCACCCCCTCCCACCACAACCCTGAGAGGCTTTACCGGAGGTCGTCTTTAGACCCTCTTAACTGATTACACCTCACAGTCATCAACCAGGCCGCGGTCGGGATGCCATCGATGTAAATGCCACGGCAGACATTTGCATCAGTAAAACAAAAATCAAATTTCGCCTTCGCGGGTCTACGTGAAGGCGAATGGATGTTAAACGTTGGATAAAGGTTGGATGTTAAACGGACATCTTCACATCCAACCTAACATGATTCCCTCAAAAGCTTAATATCAGTAGCCATCCCCTAGTTTATCAAAAATACACAAAAATCTTTGTATGGAACTGTGCGCTTCACAGTTCCAGCGGCGTGGTGTTTGGCTGTTGTGCGCATGTGCACATAGGAAGCTGCACACGAGGCTGCGAGGAAGAGTGCCGACCCTAACGTGCTGGTGGAAGTTAGTTTTTTTACTCCGCGAAACGTTCCTTGTTCGTTCCCTTTTCTAGTTTAGTCGGTGGAAGGAATATTGAAGCGGTTTAGTTGTTTTTTAGAAGTGATCAGAAGATGGCTCTTTGATTGGCAAACCTGTCCAAAAACACGCTAGAAAGACGAAAGAGAAGGTAATTAGTAAAAATTAATTATATAATTGTTTCAATGTACATAGAAATTTAAATTAACCACCGTTGGACTATAATGTTATTTAAGCGGACATTTTATTAAGTTATTGTCAAATAATACTAAAAATATTATTTGTATTGCGTTTTATTATTTATTCGGTTGAACCGAATACGGTTTTTAAGCACTATCGTTTACCATATTCTTGAACGTGATAAAGTGTAGAATTAGATTATTTTCCTGCTTCCACCAATTCTATTTGATTCATATTTTTTTCGGTTCTTTTATTTTACAGAAAACTTTAACCGTGAACTTGAAAAGGCCAAGAAAAAGATTTTCGTGAGCAGCACCACCACTAATTTTGACTACGAGCCGCCACTGACCAATGAACCTTCATTCAACTTAAATTAAACTTTATTGGAGGTTAAAATACAGCTTAAAAAGGGGGTATGGATAGAGTACGATTTTCTCAAAAAAAAAGAAAAGTTGACAAAACAGTTGTAAGACTTTCCCGTCACATGCCATTTTTCTATGCACAGCTTACACAAATAACTTAATTTAAAATATTATCATTTAATTTTAAATATAATATTTTTTCGTTTATTAATTCACGCGGGTGTAGTAGCGGTATTAGTGGCAACGTAAATAAACACTAAACGGCCGTAACTAAACTAATAAAATTTCATAATTTACATAGAAGAAATTAACCACTGAGTATAAAAATAGGGAGAGAAAAGATTATGTAGGAAGAAGAATTTTGTAATCTGGAATCTGGGAGGTAGAATTACTAAAGATGGACGAAGTAGAAAAGATATACAATGCCGAATAGCACAGGCGAACTTTCAATCAAAAATATAATTTGCTTACATTAAAAATTAATCTAAACATCAGGAAAACATTTTTTAAATATATGTTTGGAGCGTAGCTTTATAAGGAAGTAAAACTTCGACGATCGGAGTACCCTAGATGAAAAAATTAGAAGCTTTAGGTGCTATAGAAGAATGTTAAAAATCAGATGAGTGGATAAAGTGATGGTGGCAAACTGTTGAAGAAAGAAACATTTGGAAAAACATAGCTAAAACAAGAGACAGACTTATAGGCCATATCTTAAGGCATCCTTAAATAGTCGCTTTGATATTGGAGGGACAGGTAGAAGGGAAAAATTGTGCAGGCAGTCAACGTTTGGATTATTTAAAACAAATTGTTACGGATGTAGGATGTAGCGGGTATACAGACATGAAACGACTGAAGCTAGGGAAGATAGGGAATCTTGGAGAGCTGCATCAAACCAGTCAAATGATTGAAGACAAAAAAAATAATTATATTTTCATTATTACTTTTGAGGTGAGTATTCAACATCTTCTGTTTGATAAATACTATCACTTTAATTTTCCATTACGTTTAAGATTCAGGTAAAATCACCATAAATCATTTATATTAAAACAGTAAAACGATACCATATTAACTACATATCAGATGTTATGAATTCGGTTATCATTTAAGAGATATTTACACGAACACAATATCATTTAGATATTCTTGGATAATTGTCTCTGAATACATACTAAAATAGTTATAAATAAAAAAAAATCACCATTACATTAAACCGACTTAAAACTTTCAATTTTTGTTTTTATTTTTTACATTCAACCTGATACAAATATAAATAAAATATCAATTATTTTAATTAACAAATAATAAAAATTGAATAATGACTTGATGTTTGTTTTTTATCATCTTTGATTAAACTAAAAAACAGAATAAAATAATTAGAACAACTTTATAATAAACAACCAAAAAAAAAGCAACGACTACATTTTAAATAACATGGATGTAAAGGAAAATGAAAAAAATTGATAATAATTTGTATATGAATACGACACAGAAAGTTCTATAAGAGAAGAAAGAAACAGTAAAACAGAAGAGAAGAGAAGAGAGAGGGTGAGACGATTTCACCCGTACATATGCATTATTAAGAATAAACGAAACGAAGGGTAAAATTGAAAGACTATAAAGAATATAGAATACAAGCTTACTTTGTTACAACTAGCAGAGAAGAGGACACGTAAAGCATTACAAAGTTAGTTGAATTATACCTTTTAATATAACACATAATCCGATATTAAAAAAATATTAAATATAATAATAATAATACTAAATATATAAGAAACGGAAGAAAGGAGAGAACGATGAGGACGAGTAGAAAGATATTAGATGAGAGAATTGATGTGTGAGTAGAGTTAAAAACGCGTACATAGGAGTGAAGAGTTTACTATATCTGAAACTCAATTTGTTATGGTTTATTACCGATTATAAAGGACAAAGCACAAGAGTACAATGGAAGCTGGAAGGTAGCTCGATAGGGCAAAATATTGTAATTATCTCTCTTAATAGTGTTTAATTAAGAAACGTCCTGATTGGTTGAGCTTCGTATTGTCTGACCTATAGGCGCCAAGGTTGAACCTGTCGACTTCTTACAATATAGGCCTACCTTTTTATTTGTATATAATATGTACGCGTACGTATCCCGGAGCGATTCTTTCAACCCGATTAATTGGATCCACGGCTCGTCCGCTTTATCTAATACAATTTTCATCTACACACTTATTTATAGGTCTCATAACATATTATGTGATGCGATACGTTCGATTAACCGGGTCGTATAGCTTTTTATAAAAATAAAAATCGTTACGTTAAAATCACACAATGAAAGATATCGTTTGAAAGTTAATATTTTTCTCGCTTATAAACGTTCCATATACTTTTTACTTTTACTTTCCTGGCGATTACTCAACACAAGAGTAGTATTGCTATCTAAGTTTTCAGGTCTCTGGGTCCAAATTAATTTTAAAATCATCGCTACAGATTCTACACATATAAATGATAAATAGTTTAGCATACTGTAATCTAGTAGTAGAAATTTTTTTAAATTAATTTTTCATTTTACAAAATTAAAAGAAAACAAAAAAATAATTTTTATATATGTAAATTATATCGACACAAATAAATTAAAAAATAAAATTAATAAAATTAAAAAAAAAACTTAATTCTGTTTATTTATCAAAAAATAGTTCTGTATAAAATAGAATTAGCAACAACTCAACAAAAAAAAAAACACTGAATAGAAATCACAAACAGATAATGAAGTATATGCTTTCAAAAACTTTTACACGTCTGTAAATGTTTACTTAATCGGCGAATAAAGCTAGAATATGTATATCAAAGAGGAAAGTATAATGATCATGTTAAAAATGAATTTATCGGGTTTTGGTGAATCTATACGTTTTTAGGATCCAACTAGTTCGTCTACACCAAAAAGAAAATTTTTTTTCGACAACACATGACTTCCTTGTACGCATATTACATTAGATATACACATTTTTTGCTGCACTTCATTTAAACTTATTTCATTTGAAAGTGAGATACGATTCTATAATTCTTCAATAAAGTCAACAGTTACATAATTGTATTGTGGTGGGGACCACATTTTTTTGTGGTATCCGTATTGGTATTTTATATTAGTTTATGTATTAATTTTGTTTCACGTCCCTCAAGTAAAGTAGTATATATGTGTTATGTGTATGTGGTTTATTTAATAACCATTAACCTCTGTAAAAATTTTTAAATTAAAATGAAAAGTACATAATTTTATTTCACTAATAACTTCTGATTTTTTTAAATATTTTTTTTATTTTTATTATTGAATTATTTATTGTACATTTTTTTTACAATCAGAAATAATTATTAATAAATCAATAAATTTAAATTTAAAAAAAAAGTTAAAAAAATAAGTATATGAAATCGGGTTCTAACCGATATCCCTTCCCCTTGTAAGATCAAAATATTTCGTTAATGAAAATTTAATTTGGCTATAACTCTGAAACCGATGAAAATAAGTACCACATGATATATAGTTGAAAATCTCTCAATGAGGGCTTATTACTGTAGTTAAGATTTTGGGCTTTTTTTTAAACAATTTTGGTTCAGTCGATTGCAATGAAAAGAGGAGGTGGAAAACTAGATGTTACAATAGACTAAAATCTAAAATTTCAACGTTCTACAGCTAATCGTTTTTGAGTTACGTACAAATAAACGCCGAAACTAGTCAAAATAGATTCAGAGATGGTCAAAATAGATATTTCCGTTGAAATTTGAAAACCGAGATGATTCGCCATCACAATAATTCCTTAACTTCATACAAGGAAGTAAAAACACAGAAATGTATACTGTGTAACACATAAACCGATTTTCTTCAAATCTGGTTCGAATATTTCTATACTTGCGATATTGATCAAATCTATTTGTTTTTTTTTCTTTCAAAAATCGTTAAGCGGTAAGGGATTCCGCGAAAAATTCCAATTTCGATTTTTTCAAAGGTATACTTTTAATTAGATTTTTATTTATGAGTTTCTCCTAATACTATTTTATGGAAAACTATTTTGTTTTTTGTTATTTTATTTTTATTTTGTTAATTTTAAAACTAATTTTGTAGTTTATTTATTAATTTTTTTTAAATTATTTGTATTGATATAATGTAACAAATAATTTTTTTTTTTTTTTTGAGTTCTTTTAATGTAGTGAAATTAAAACTTTATTAAAGCAAATTTGTTTGTTACCTACAATGCATAACATTGCAGTACAAATATAATGATCAAAATAAATGTTTTCAAAAAAATTAACCCCTACCTTTTAAAAATGAATTATGCTTTTTGATTTTTTTGCTCTACCTTCCTTTTGCTTAAATATTTTTCAAAAATGTTTCATCTATATAGCTATCAAGAAATGTTACAATTTTTAAATTACAGACCCTGGACCTAAAATACAGAAAATATTTTTCGAAATCTTTCTTTTCCTTATTTTAGCCTTTATTTTAGGGGTTGTCAAATTTAAAGAAAACTTTACTAAAACAAATTTGTTCAGTTTAACCTATATATGAAATTTTAAAAAACTTTTCTTAAAATTTATTCTAAACCTGTAAAAATATATTATATTCTGTGTTTTTTAACTCTAACTCTTAATTTTTATTAAATAAATAACTTTTTTTTTTTTAATTTTATACATCACTTAAAGGGCTATTAAAATTAAAGTAATTTGGCACCTATATTATATTCCGGACCCAAAATAAGAAGCAATTTTCTTACTTTCATAAAAAAATTGTTCACTATCTTTGAACAATTCTCTTTTAAATGAACGTTTTTGTTAGGGAACACTTCTTCATAAATAAAGTTTTCCTAAATTTTTCCCGCATATTAAAGAAGTCCCAATAATCAAAAACTTTTTAATCCTTTGGAATTTTAAGCTTATTTTGGTAATCAAACCAGCGTAGCTTTGACCAGCGTAGCCGCCGAAAAAGTCATGCAATACTTACTTTACCACCTTTTTTTTAAATTTAAAAAAAATTGATTTGTAGTAGAATAAATAAACATACATTTTCAAATGTGGAAATCCCGTCAATTTTAACAATCGAAAATAACAAATAAAAATTCCTCACGCTTGAAAAAAATACATATAAGAAATTCATTCGGACACATAATCCCTACAAATCTAAAAAAAAACTAAATAAACAAATTTTCGAATGTATGATATTAAAAAGCCAACAAGATGTATAACGAAGTTGAAAGAAATTCTAAACATAAGGATAACAGAGAAGGAGGACTGTTTGGATAGAATGAAGTTTGGAGAAATTATTTATAATGCAAAAGTTCTTGTGGATGAAGGAAAACGTTCTTGTGGCAGAAGAAAATTGACAGAAAAACAAAACCGGGTGAACTTTGAGAAAATGAAGGAAATTTACTAAAAGAAGAATTTATTAGTGGCGTGTTCCCTAGTAGGTAGTTTTGAAATAAATAAATAAAAGTAGCAATAAACTTCTTCAAGTGAATCCAGGTAAGTTTACTAACTGATACATAAAAATACATTTACATTATTTTAAATGATTTGTAATAAAAATTTGCGATCTCCGTGTCTCAGCCTTTCATCTGGAGGTCCCGGGTTCGAATTCCAGTCAGGCGTACAATTTTTCATACGCTATATATTTATTTCCATTTTCGCATTTCCTGTACAAGTTTCTTTGTAAGATTCTGTGGTTAATTAGTTTTGTGAAAAAATAAATAAATACGTCGAAATTACAATTTTATAAATTGTCACTAAACGTAAATGTAATGGATAGAAATGTGTAATATTTAGTAAGGCAGTGAAAAAAATCTATTTATATGACATAATTCCAATCATTTCTATTACAAAGAAAAAAAAAGTTTATCACACACACACACACAAATATATATATGAATGAGCTACTATATTGTTAGCTCATATATGGCTAATTTAATATCGGCGGCCGAACATGGTATAGCAACTCAGATGCGAACTGGCACACAGTATACGGACGCGCTGATACAGCATTACTCCCACCTCGCGGTTCTCCCATAAAAGCGACGCTGCAGCCCCACCACTCTCAGACTCCAATAAAAGACCGTGTACCAGGGTGAATTTGCAATTCATCGTCGACCACCACCTGGAGAAGACCAAGAAGATGGAAGAAGGCAGAAGAAGTTCCCCGGCCGGCTCAACGTGGGACCTCTCGGCGGATGCCAACATCCCCGCCGGAGCAGCAAGCCAAGAGAGTCGCTGTACGCGGACGCTACCTTTCCGCTCCGGCTCCAGCTCGTCGGGCTTCAATCGCCTTGGCCGGTGGACAGCAGCAGGAACCGGCCCAGCGTGGGATCGCTCGGGGAGAACCGCCTCGGCCGCGCCGGCGAAGGACGACCGACGCCGACCCGACACTGCGGAGCTCTGGGGGCCATCACTGCCACGTTATAGTGGGGACCCAACTGCCGCTGAGGGAATGCCCGGTCGGACTTCAATGGACGAGGCGCAACTCCCCGACTTCGCCGGAGACCAGCTTTCGGACGCAACAGCTCTTCTCAGAGCTAACGCAAAAAACGGCCCTTTACAGGGCCACAAGGTTATGAAATAAGAAAATTCGACGACAACAGCCCCTTTCAGGGCTACCATAAGGTTAGAAATTACAACGAGCTGTCGAAGCCATTCGACGACAATATATAATAAAACATATATATGTATGTGTTAGTCACGGCTTCGCTTTCACTATATGGTTACATATGATTAATTGTTTTTCGACCAATATTTGTCGTTTTGGACAAATATGAACCAAATCGGACCATAAATTCAATTTTTCGAAATATGTCGATCCCAGCGCCACCTACCGGGTCTGAAACCTTTGCGGGCGTGCGCACAACTCACAGACTTTTAATAAAATCTGATTATCTTAATTATGCAACCGTATGCAAGTTTGTTAAGCAATTTTTTATTTTTTACACTTTATTCACTATTGCACTTTTTCAAAGTCCTTTTTCTGACCATTTAAGAAAAGTGTTAGACCTTAGATACTTTTGCCTAAGAGATCTTCAGGATTTTCTCTTTTTGCTTAGGTACTTTTTGCTTGTGAGATCTTCCAGACGAATTAAAAAAATGTAAAATTTAGTAATATGCATCTTCTCCGCACGGGTAATCTTCTGTACATAAAAAGAAGAAAGTCAGTTTGAATGTATTTTTTTTCGTAAATATCTCAATACCGACGCCATCTAGCGGGAATAGTTTTTGCAAAAATTTTCTTTTCACGTATCTAATATTTATTCTGAACTTGAGCCAAATCGGACCATAAATACGATTTTTCGAAATATCTCGACCCCAGCGCCACCTAGGGAGTGTAAATTAATTCAGAATCCTTCGCTGGCGAGCACACAACTCACCAAAGTTTCATAGCAATCGGATGAATGGTACAGAAACGCATACGGGAGAAACAAACATTCATTTCTATATATATATATATATATATATATATATATATATATATATAGAATATAAATACGTATGTATACGAGTAAGTGTAGGCCTATTTAGATAGATAGAAATTAAATTCTATCTATAATTTTAAGTTTTAATCAACTTTTTTTAGTCAATTTTTCATTGTTTCAAAAATTTTTCTGAAAAAATAACAATCTCTGCGAACGCTTTCAAATATTATAAAAAATACACTTCAAATTTAAAATTAATCTCAATAAAAGAGAATGTATAAAAACGTTACACGTTTAATGTAAATTAATAGAATTTTAATATGGTAATATAGAACCTTGAATTAGGGATACTAATTTGGTTAACAAGACGGTGTGTAGAATGTAAAAGGTTGTAGAGGAAGAAAAAGATAGCAACATTATAAATCAGATAACTGAGGACGTACGATGTAGTAATAATATTAAAATTAAAAAGGATTAGTTCAGAACAGAGAGAATTGGATAATAGGATAAAACTAGTCAAATAACTGATGAAAAAACATATAACTTTATTTCATATATAAATTATTCAGGAGGAGATATAATTTAGGAACCGATTGTAGAACTTGAAATAAGGAAAAAATTTCATTCTATCGTACGACCGTTCGAAAACGCTTTGTAATCGAGTTACGGATACCGAGCGAAAAATTTCAATCGGTTTCAATTCCCTCGTTAAAATGAGATCATACTGAAGTTTTTTTAAGGCGTTATATAAAACCCACCGGATTGAACTAGTGGCGAGCTCGTTATCTCAAATCAGTTGATTTCGAAGTCGAGAGTTCTAAGGTTTAAGTCCTAGTAAAAGGCAGTTATTTTTATTTGGATTTGAATACTAGATCGTGGATACCGGTGTTCTTTGGTGGTTGGGGTTCAATTAACCGCTCATCTCTGGAACGGTCGATTTGAGACTGTACAAGACTATACTTCATTTACATATATATACACCACCCTCATTCATGGTGTGTATCACGTTAGTAAAGTAAATTTTTTTTTGTGCCAGAACAACTACATCAATTTTCATGCAATATGTACAGAATACTCCCTTCAATCACTCAAGTTATCCCTGAAATACTAATGTACATAAGATTTACGTGTGGAAGTAACTTCCCCGCCAGTTGCGGACTCGCCCTTTTCCCCGTCTTCTTCAGTTCTCCTATGCTTTAATCAATCACTGTGAGTTAAAATACATTAGAGAGTTGATGTATAAACGTGTGCGTTTTTCTTTTAGAAGGACAGATTCTCGTCAACTGCGGTGTCTACGCTTATTTACGTACCATTAGTATTTATAGAAAGTAATTCATACGTCAATTGTACGTGTAGTTAGTAATAAATAATAATTATAAGAGAGTTATAATAATTTCTGCTTAATATTTATAATAAAATATTACCCTTTAGGTATATTATTGATTATTGCTTAAAAACAGGCGTCTTCGTTTTACAAAATATGGAAAACTTGTATGCAAATCCCGTACAAATTCTATCAGAATTTGGCTAACGATGGGAACGGAACGGAACGGAACGCAAGAATGGCGGGAGTTCAATATTTCAATATTTCTCCCTACAAATCGCAGAGCCTGGACAATGTATCTTTCTATTATCGGGCGGATTTCATCGGTTATTTAATGGAGGTTATAAATTTTAAGTTTTATTTATGGACGGATTTGGTAATTTGCGTTCCTACCCGTGTGGACCATACTGTAATTTATTTACTGGTTCTGACCGTGACAGACTAAGCTTTTGAGCCTAGTAATCCCGGGGTGATTCCCCTTCAGTCCATCCGCTGAAGTATCCTCGGTGCCAGCACCTATGGGCTAGCAGGAGTGCGCCTACCGGAGCTCTAGTTATTTGGAGGGAGAAATGCACCACCGTTCTCCGGAGGGAGTCGCATATGCTGACTAAATGAAACTGTGGTCTCTTCGTGAGACGGTGTGGGATGATTTCTAGCTATTTATAGTTTTAACAAAATTTAATTGCGAAAACGGTCACTTTCGCGGTCGGAATTTTTGTGCGGTTTCCATTTATAGGTTACGCAATATAGAGGCTCCTAAGCCTGGTTTGTCATTTTTTGACTCTCGTACTGCCTCTTCACGGTGGTTCGTTTAATACGGCATGAGGCCGTTTTCTTATACCCTGTGGAGTACGATCCTCTCGGCAGATGTCCCGGAGATGGCCGTGTTCGGACACGGCCGCTCTCCCGAACAGTCTGCGTGCTAACGATGGGAGTAGCGAAGAAGACTTTAGAAGAAGATGACCGTCTGTGAGGTTCTCACGATAGCGAAATAGTTTATTCCATCTGAGGATGAAGTTTACTCCGATTCCAGTATCAGAAGCGTCTTAAAAATTCAATCTATTAGAAAGCCCGTTGAAACCATTCAAAGGAAGGAGCGACAAGAAACTGATTCTTTAGTAGTTTCACTTCCACCAACACAAAATATATTCGAAGATTAATAGTAATTTACAGTCATCAATTCTTCCGATAGCTAAACGGTGTTGTACCACCAATGAATAGATATCAATTCATGCTACATTTACATACTCGGCCGTGGCAAGTAAAAGAAAGTTTAGTCGAGAAATTAAAATAAATGATTCAGAAAGTAATTAACCCAAAAAGTTCATAAGCAACATTATTAACAGAACACGAAAATACTGTCACCTTTGCGATTCCCAAACTGCAAGGATGACGACAACTTACTGCGCGAAATGTCAACGACCCATATGCGGAGAACGTCAAACAAAAATATGTCGTAGTTGTTAAAATAAGTAAGTAAATATAATTATTTTGTCTGTAATTAATCTACTTTTAAATAATCTTTTTTTTGTTTGTAGATAATCATATATCTTTTTCAATTATTCTCAATCAATTATTCTTAATTTTTTTAAATTCATTTTAAACAAATACACACCAAATTTATGTATAATTAATATTAACCGCAATAAGAAATAACGTTAGTATTCCACAGTTATATATTTTAAAGGAACGATTTTTATGAAAACAAAATTGCGAACAGTAGATAAAACTTAAATATCACTAATTACAAAAAAGAATTACGTTAAATTCATCAGGAAAACAGTCTAAATTAGAATAAATAAATAAATAAAGAAAAAAGATTGATATAAATTAAAGATATAGTATTTAGTACGGTCTGATTACTAATTTCATAACAGTTACAAATTCCTGAATTTATGAATAAGTTGATAAACTTTAAAGGGACTTCAAAAATATAATTCAAAAATTTGAGAAGTACTCGTTGTTCTTGGGAAGAAAATATCTCAACATAAATCATTGAATTAGTCTACGAAAAATAATAAATTACTCTTCAGCAGAACATTGATGCAGAGTGATTCAAAGAAACGGGAAATTTTGAATGTTGTGTTGGTAGCCGTGGGGCGATTGGTACCACTTGATAAGTGGCACCAGCCTCTCTAACCTAACCTGCCATTTAGTTGTCATGGATCCTTGGAGTGGTGCGCAACGTGCATTTGCTATCAAAGCGTTTTACAAAAACAATGACAGTGTGGAGGGAGCGCGTAGAGAATTTCGCCGTCATTTTAATTTTGAGGAAACCGGTTCGGCAATGAAAAAGAAACCTCCAGGCCGTGAGCGCCCCGTCCGAATACCACAGAATGTTCAAGCTTTACAAGATTCTGTCACACGAAGTCCACATCGGTTAATCCGTCGTTTCTCAGCATCTTTACAATCGCATAGTTCAAGTGTTCGAAGAATGTTAGTGAAGGACTTGCAATACCATCCACACAAGTTGCAGATCGTCCAGGAACTGAAACCGAACCGTGCAGTTGTGCGAGCAAAATTCTGTAATGTAATGCTTCAGAAGATAAATGATAACGAAGAGTTTGTTCACGAACTGTGGATGTCAGACGAAGCGCATTTCCGCCTCAGTGGAATTGTTAACAAGCAAAATTTCAGATACTGGGCACAAGAAATTCCTACACAGCTACACCAGCGTCCGTTGCATAGCCAGAATGTGACCGTGTCGTGTGCTATGTCATCTTACGGTGTTATAGGCCCTTATTTTTTTGAGGATGACAACGGTCTTGCGATTACAGTGACGTCGGCTAGTTACGTAGCCGTGCTTGAAACCTTTGTTGTGGAACAACAAAAGAAATTTCCACCGATTCTTAACACAGCCTGGTTTCAACAAGACGGAGCAACATCACATACTGCACGAATATCGATGGCAGCTGTACGCCGATTGTTTGGACAACGTGTCGTTTCACGAAAAGGTGACATTAGATTGTCTCCCAGATCGCCTGATCTCTCAGCTTGCGATTACTTTTTGTGGGATCACCTTAAAAGCAAAGTATTCCACAGTAGATCTGCTACAACGGAAGAACTGAAGACAAAGATCCGAAAAGCAATTGCGGAAATTCCAGTTGAGATGTTAAGTCAAACCGTGAACAATTTAACGAAGAGACTTCGTGAGTGTTTACGTAGAAGAGGAGGTGATCTTTAAAAAATAAACTAAAATGTATGTATCCTAAAATGGCAAGATTTGTACAATTACATTAAATAAAATTTATTATCTAAAAAAATTTTCATTAACGTTATTTAATTTTTAAAATTTCCCGTTTCTTTGAATCACCCTGTATAAGGAAGGAGCTTTGTCGTGGTTGGGTATTTCATTTCTCTTTCAACTATTAGGGAGAAAAAATAATCATGGAAAAGTCAAATTATCAATAAAACAAAATATTTTTTTTTTAAATGTAATAGTTGGTAACTGCAAGTTTAGCGACTATATTAAAAAGAAGCAAATATTCTTTGAATATTTGTAAGGAAAAAAAGATTTACTTTAAAAATGAATAATAATCATACCTTAGTCGCGACGACTGTGAAATATTGTTACCAAAATTACGTACAGAAAAATAAGGATTATGAATTAATAGGATATATTAGAAATAAAAAATATCAAGATAACTAAAGCCAGTGGCGGCTCGCGTATAGGCACTGTGGAACTGCAGCACCACCCCTATTTCCAACTGATATTATCTACAACATTTAACATAATGAATGCTTCTTTCTTTATACTTTTACAATATATAATCCTTAATCAGTAGCCATCCCCCAGTTTATGAAAAAGATACAAAAATTTTTGTGTGGAACTGTGCGGTTCACAGCGAAAGTGGTTTTTTGGCTGTTGTGGAACATAGGAAGCTGCACGCGAGGCTGCGAGGGAGAATGAGCGCACTGTCACTCCCGCAGTGTCGACCCTGACGTGCTAATAGAAGGTAGGTATTTTACTCCGCATGTGTACGGAACGTTCCTTGTTCAATCCCTTTTCTAGTTTAGTTGATGGAAGGAATATGAAAGCGGTTTAGTTGTTTTTTCAGTAGCAATCAAAATATAGCGGAAAGCAAGGGTTCTTTGATTGCCAAATCTGCCCAAAAACACGCTGGAAGGGCGAAAGAGAAGGTAATTAGTAAAAACTAATTACGTATTTGTTTCTAAATAAATTACGTACATAGCAATTTAAATTAAGCATCGTTGGACTATAATGTTTTTAAGCGGACATTTTATTAAACTAATATCTAATAATACTAAAAAATATTATCTGTATTGACATTTTATTATTTATTCGGTTAAACCGAATAAGGTTTTTAAGCACAATGTGCTTAAAAACCGCGTACCATATTCTTGAATGTGATAAAGTGTAGAATTAGATTATCATCCTGCTTCCAGCTATTCATTTTTGATTCATTTGATTCATTTTTTCGGTTCTTTTATTTTACAGAAATTTTAAACATGGCCTTGAAAAGGCCCAGAAAATTTTTTTTTGGAGCAGTACGTCCACTAATTTTAGCTACGAGCCGCCACTGACTAAAGCTGAAATAAGAGAGGATGACTGACAATGACCGTTACAAACTGCTGACACTCTTACCATAACTCTGTCACCAAATGTAAAACATAACAATAAACATCAATATGAGTGATATAACACAATGTTATAAATATCACTCGTGTTCGGTCGGTGTTATATTTCTTTATCAATTAGCCGATGTTTTCAATGCGAAATTAAGAAGTTTTCAAAAATGACCGAATTTTTCGCGTGTTACTTATCCACTGACAAACTATTGTACCGACATTGGAAGAAAAATGTAAAGAGAAGAACAAGATGGATAGGATGTAATGGAATATCAATTGAACGGAAACTACATCATAAATGAGAAAGGGTGTGGAAAGATGAACATATGAAAATTTATTATGTCTGAAATGAAAGGGATAAGAATCATAGAAAACCGAGGGAAGAATTGAAAAAAATGCGATCAAAGAATTCGATGATCTAAATAAGCTAGAAAAGAACGTCTTTTTTAAAAAATATATAAATTTTTTTTTAATAAATGTAAAATATTAAAACATTATTTACATTTAATGTAACCTATTTATTTCACGTATAGGAAATATACTAATCCTTTTTCTTTTTCTTTCTCGGTGACAGACCGCTATCAAATTCGGAGATATTTAAATGAGAAGCTTTCCGTTTCGGTTTGAATTCCTTAGGTGTTTTATCTTTGAACCTGTAAAAAAAATTAAAAAACCTTTATTTCAAAATAAGAAAAAACTAACTGGATAATACAATAAACATGTATACGCTAGGTTTAAAAAAATTATACAATGCAATAATAAAATATTTTTGTTGTATGCTAAAAAATCATACCAAGCAAAAATTTAACCAAGAATTAATTTGATAATTATCAAATTAATGTAAATTAAATGTAATAATTATTAAATTTTAAAATTAAAAGTAATGAAAATATTTAGTTAAATAAAAGCGTGGCGCAGTTTTTATAATTTATTTAAAACAACACAACATTTATTTTTACAACAATTAATCTTCATTTTCATTTTCAATAACGACACGAGGAGGCGAAGAGGTCTGCTGGAACCTCTCCAGTTGAGACTGACTAGCTACAAGTAACAATCTGGGAAAATGCACCCACTCGCTTTCTTTGTACGTGTTCTTACATGTTTGAAGTTCATCTTCGAATTCTGCTTGTAATCTAAGACAAATTGAACGCACTCTTTCCGCTAAAAGTTTCATTTTAATTAATTATGAATTTTTATTTAATGAATTTCTTAATACGATTACAGTTATAATAATGATAATTAATCATTTTTCAGGTTACCGTCAATAACTTTGTGCAAGATTTCTAAATTTAATTTTTATTTTTTATCTTATTAACCCTTAAAGGTCATCTCGGTGCAAATTTGAACCATCAAAGAATTAAAACTTGAGTTATTTTATTACAGATAAATAAAGTATATACATATACTGAACAACCTCATTAAACAAAAAATATATTTTAAAATAAAGCAAATGTCTATAAATACTTATTCGAAAATATTGTTATAAAAACTGGGCCACGCTTTTATTTAACTAAATATTTTCATTACTTTTAATTTTAAAATTTAATAATTATTATATTTATTGATTTTTTATTTGTTGGTTATTTATTAGATATTTATATAATTTATTTTTTACTTTTCAGTGCATTTTTATATTTGTTAATATATTATATTTTTTTGTTTAAATATTTTCATTACTTTTAATTTTAAAATTTAATAATTATTATATTTATTGATTTTTTATTTGTTGGTTATTTATTAGATATTTATATAATTTATTTTTTACTTTTCAGTGCATTTTTATATTTGTTAATATATTATATTTTTTTGTTTAAATATTTTCATTACTTTTAATTTTAAAATTTAATAATTATTATATTTATTGATTTTTTATTTGTTGGTTATTTATTAGATATTTATATAATTTATTTTTTACTTTTCAGTGCATTTTTATATTTGTTAATATATTATATTTTTTTGTTTAAATATTTTCATTACTTTTAATTTTAAAATTTAATAATTATTATATTTATTGATTTTTTATTTGTTGGTTATTTATTAGATATTTATATAATTTATTTTTTACTTTTCAGTGCATTTTTATATTTGTTAATATATTATATTTTTTTGTTTAAATATTTTCATTACTTTTAATTTTAAAATTTAATAATTATTATATTTATTGATTTTTTATTTGTTGGTTATTTATTAGATATTTATATAATTTATTTTTTACTTTTCAGTGCATTTTTATATTTGTTAATATATTATATTTTTTTGTTTAAATATTTTCATTACTTTTAATTTTAAAATTTAATAATTATTATATTTATTGATTTTTTATTTGTTGGTTATTTATTAGATATTTATATAATTTATTTTTTACTTTTCAGTGCATTTTTATATTTGTTAATATATTATATTTTTTTGTTTAAATATTTTCATTACTTTTAATTTTAAAATTTAATAATTATTATATTTATTGATTTTTTATTTGTTGGTTATTTATTAGATATTTATATAATTTATTTTTTACTTTTCAGTGCATTTTTATATTTGTTAATATATTATATTTTTTTGTTTAAAATTCTCAATTTGATTTAATTCTTATTTTTTACCAAATTTCAATCATTTTCATACGATAGTTTATGAGAAATGAACATTTTCAGCTAAATGCATGAATTTAGCGTAGGGGTAGAGCGTGGTGGCGTGGGGGTGGGTCATATCCAAATTCTAATATCATAGCATTGTACTGTCATCGAAGTTACATACGTGTACCAAATTTCATTGATTTTCATACGATAGATCAAAAGATATAGCAGTTGCAAGATTTTATTATTCCTAAAGCGAGTTAAATAAAAGCTTTTAAAAATGAATATACACCATGCAGTAAAAACATTGCAAAATTTTACCAAAAAAAAATTAACACCAGCTTATACAACAAATAAAAATTAATTAAATATATTAATAATAATTACAATAAAACATTAAATAATAATGATTTTAACTTCAATAAGCAGGAAGTATATAGTTTAAGTTGTAAAGATTGCGATATGATAAATTTTCTATACGCGCAAAAGAACATATTGATAGCATTAAAAATAATAAATCTCAAGATTCTAATTATGCTAAACTTATCTCAGGTAATGGTTATTAATACAATCCAAATACATTTATAAAAATTTTAGATATTTTTTATAATTATTTTAATACATAGAATTTAATAACTCCATATTTGAAGTAATAACAAAAATACGATGTGGACATCACATGACTTCCTTGTACGCCTATTCAATTACATACACACATTCTTTTAAAATGAAAAGTACATAAAATTTATTTCATTAATAACTTCTAGTATTTTTTCATATGTTTTTTTTATTGTTATTATTGAATTGTTATTTAACGTATTTTTTTTTACAATCAGAGGTAAATAATTATTGATAAATCAATATATTTAAATTAAATAAAAGGTAAAAAAAAGGAGATGAAGTCTCGAACCGATGTGCCTTCCCCTTGTAAGATCAAAATGTTCCATTTATTAAAATTTTATTTGGCTATAACTATGGAGCCAAGGAAAATATATATAGAAGAACAAAGTCTGTATATTTTTTTGTTTGTTTGGTAAATATCTGGACACCGGCGCCACCTAGCGGGTGAAAAATTTTTTTGGCAAATGTTTCTTTTCACGTAACTAATATATATTCTGAAAATGAGTCAAATCGGACCATAAATACCATTTTTCGAAATAACTTGACCCCAGCACTACCTAGCGAGTCCAAACTAATTCAAAAACCTTCGCGGGGGTGCGCACAACTCACTAAAGTTTCATCGGAATCGGATGAATGGTGTAGGAACGCATACGGGACAAACAAACATTCATATATATATATATATATAGATGAAAATTAATTCCTTAAATTTCTAATTTCTTACATAACAATTTTATATATAACTGATTAAGATAATAATTTAAACATGCATAACAAATCAAAAACCATTCAAAAAGCAACAGAAACACAATACAAAAATTTCAGTGTAAGCAAGGATAGAAGCGGTAGCGAACGCTTCGATTATACTACAACCGATAACGCATTCCATTATTTTATTTAAATCAAACCGAAAGATCAAAGCGAACATTATAATAAAATTTAGTTAAGCAACGTAAAAAATGCATCAGTTCAATGCTATTTGAAAACGCAGAAAACTACTTGCAACCTAGATTAGACAACTTAACAATGCAGCTTCATTCAATAGACTATTACGAATAACAGGTGGACATGCACGAAACTGTAATCAAATCAACAAAAATCATATTTTATATTTGAAATAAATTTATCAACCTTTTGCTAGCGATTACAACATTCAAATAAATTATAATCAGTAGTTCTGTGTGTAATATACAACAATATTGATCTAAATATAAAAAAAATTGAAGTTTTACCTAATACTTACACATCATGCAAAAGTGAAACAAATTATACTCTAGTCTCGTTATTATATATTTGCCGATGTGTTTGTAAAGCTTAATAAAATTTTCATAATAATGAAAAACTCAAGGATAACATTTTTTTATAATTTTTTCATGAATTTATAGAATTTTTTACTTAGCATAACTTTAGTAAAAATACCAGTTGGTATTTGGTTTTTTTATTATTTGTTATTTGTATTGTTATTTCTATTATTACATTGTTATTGTATTTGTTATTTGTATTTTGGTGAACCAGCTGGTTTAAAAACATTCAGATTTATTGAGGACAATATAAATATAATTTATATATCGTCAATATAAATATCGACGTACGTATGTATTATTTCAGCTGTATTTGGTTTTACGTATATCTTTTATTTTTACAAATTCTGCATTTTATCTCATCCGTACTATTAATTTTTCTATCTTTGATTTTAGTAAAAACTACGTCTACGATGATCTATCTACCTATAACTCTATAAGCCGGCCTCTGTAGTCTGACTGGTAGCGTCTCGGGCTTTCATCCCGAGGTTCCGGGTTCGAATCCCGGTCAGGCTTGGCAGTTTCACACGCTACAAAATTGTCATTTCATCTCATCCTCGGAAACAATACCTAACGTTAGTCCCGGAGGATAAAAATTATTAAAAAAAGTCTAAATAGGCAAAATACGAGTGAAAAAATACAAGTAGAAAAATCGATCTAAAAAATTCGTTACCGATTTTACTTTTAAAGTACGAACATAATGCCCAGTAAATTTTCTAAGCAGATTTTATTATTTCGTTTACTTTTAAGTCCTAGAATTATATAAAGATGGCTCAAAATATTTTTATTCATTTACGCATGAGAATATATTATTATTTGAACACGTTTTTTTTTATTTTTATTATTAATAACATTCATCTTTGAAGTGATTTATTTTAATATCTCCCTATTGTGTAATTTCTTTCAATCAGATCTTTAATTTCCGTTGTACCTAAATATTTAAAATACTTGATTTGTTTCGATTGTTTATGTTCTGTTTTCACATTTACATTACTAACCGCTTTAAAAATTCCCATATTAACTGTTTAATAAGTTATATTTATCTTTGTTATCGCGAAATTCGTGGAGATTTTGAACCAACGGTTTTCATGTTATTTGACGATTTCGAAATAATAGAGCTATTTAAACAGTTATAATAAAAATGAAAAGTAAAGAAATAGATTTTTATAATTATTATAAAAAAAACTGATGTACACACCACATGAATTCCTTGTACGCCTATTAAATTGCATATACACATTTTTAAAAGTACATAAAATTGTATTTCATTAATAACTTCTGATATCGTTTCATAATTTTTTTTTCTTTATTGTTGTTATTGAATTATCACATTTTATCATATGTAAAAATGTTTTTACAATAAGACGTTAATAATTATTATTAAATCAATATATTTAAATAAATAAATAAAAAAGTAAAAAAAAGGAGATGAA
The DNA here is from genome assembly GCF_047948215.1 of Lycorma delicatula. Classification (NCBI taxonomy): domain Eukaryota; kingdom Metazoa; phylum Arthropoda; class Insecta; order Hemiptera; family Fulgoridae; genus Lycorma; species Lycorma delicatula. The sequence continues at coordinate 16,965,711 of NC_134461.1, forward strand.
GTCTGATTCGAACCGATGTGCTTCCCCTTCTAAGATCCAAATATTTCATTAATTAAATTTTCAGTCGGCTATAACTCTGGAACCAACGAAAATAAGTACCACTTATGATATACCGTTGAAAAGCTCTCAATGAGGGCGTATTACTGCAGTTAAGAAAAAGTCCAAACTCAAAATTTGTTTGGACTTTGGATGTTGAAATTTTGGATTTAGGACTGTTGTAACATCTATTTGTGCACTTCCCCATTTGATTGCAATCGACTGAACCAAAGGTGTCCAATAAAGCCCAAAGTCCAAACAAATTTTGAGTTTGGACTTTTTCTTAACTGCAGTAATACGCCCTCATTGAGAGCTTTTCAACGGTATATAATAAGTGGTACTTATTTTCGTTGGTTCCAGAGTTATAGCCGACTGAAAATTTAATTAATGAAATATTTGGATCTTAGAAGGGGAAGCACATCGGTTCGAATCAGACTTCAATTTCAACATCCTACGGTTAGTTGTTTTTGAGTTGTGCGAGATTCATACGTACGTACAAACGTCACTCTGAAACTAGTCAAAACTGATATTTCCGTTGAAATCTGAAAATTGAAATTTTTAGCGATCACAATACTTCCTTTACTTCGTACAATGAAATAAAAAAAGAAAGTTGCTTATTCATTTTTATAGGTGGAACAACGCAAAACAACAATTATTAACTTGCTATTAAAATTTTAATCGTAAATAAAAATAAGTGTAAGTATTATACCATTACGGACGATGTACAGTATAGGTCTCGTAACAAAATGATAAGCCGGCGAATTATAAAGTGATCGGCTATTCTCAATGACGTCATTTTTACTGATTTTTACAGTAGTTCTTATTTATTGCAGCAGCTAATTTAGGAATTGTTTAACAGTTTTTTAACACGTATCACTTCTTTCTCGTTCTAATAAAGATGGTTGGTTTAAATTATTAGACTTATTTTCATATTTGGTTAATCAAAACGAACGTCACAATCCTAACTGAAATAATTCTACTTGGAAAATTGTTGGTAACGTGAAAAATAAAGATCTGATTAAAAAAAAAAGACTCAAAAGGGAGATAATAAAATAATCCACTTCAAAGATGAATGTTATTAATAATGAAAAGAGAACACGTTCAAATAATAATATTCCCATGCGTAAATGAATAAAAATAATTGGAGCAGTAGGTGTCTTTATGTAATTCTAGCGAATTAAAAGTAAGCGAAATAATAAAAGCCGATCGGAAAATTTACTGCGCATTATATTCGTACTTTAAAATAAAGCAAACTCTGTAATGAACTAAATTTTTTTAGATCGATTTTTTACTTATATTTTTTCACTTGTATCTTGCCTATTTAAAACGTTCTTTTTTTTGTTTTTAGCCTCCGGGACCACCGTTAGGTTTTGCTTCCGAGGACGAGATGAAATTACAATTTTGTTGCGTGTGAAAATTCCAAGCTTGACCGGAATTCGAACCCGAGACCTGCGGATGAAAGGCCGAGACGCTACCAGTCGCGCCAAAGAGGCCGGCTTATAGACTTATAGAATTGATGCCTTATAGTGAATAATTTCTTTCCAATCCGGTATCATTGAAAATGGGATCGGATATGAATTGTTCATTATTAGTTACTGTAGCCTGGTCAAACGATTGATTCTAACTTCTACCGTCAAAAACCGGAAAACAATCGAGATAAAGAATCGATTCTGAAACGTTTCTGCCCAACGCCCTATTGAGCATCAAGAACTTTCTAGCGCGCCCAAAATTTTTAAACTTACCATCTGTTAAAAATAATAACTGCAATTGTTGTTTTTAAGATGCGCTTTTAAAAATAGCAACTGCAATTACTGTTTGTAACTTCACATATCCTATTTTTGTGTTGAAACTTACATTTTAAATGAGAATTAAAATGCATATTTAATCATATTTGGAAGTATTTTTATTAAAATTACTTTCAAAAAAATTAAAATTATAACTATACAGATAAAATTGTAATTATTTAAGAACCGTTTAATTTCCATATTTATCAATACGTTGCTTAGATATGCAGCATTAAAGACAAAAGTGGCCTTTTCTCTTTAAATTCGGTTCATTAAACTCGTAGAGAGACATAAAAAAAAGAAATTAACGCTAAATTTTTAAGCTTTTAACCGATTTTAACGGTTTACTGAAAAAATTTCGTTTCCTTCATGCGATCGATCAAACACAAAGAAAAACTTTCAAATTTTTCTACTCGCTGATTTTTTTTGTTTAATTTGATGATTTTTGAAATCTGAAATAAAGTGTCAAAAAGTACAGTATTCAAGTTTATTCGTCTCTCTAAGCATCTTGGTTACAAAGTTGAACTAGTTTGAATACAATAATTTTTTATCGTAAAATACAGTTGTCCCTTTAATGTACTAGTGTAGTAGGTATTTAATTTCAGTTTGACATATCAGGAAAACATCATTTTTGCCTTTTTTTTACAGCCATCGCCTTCCTAGATCGCCTGAACCCGCGACTTTAATACGTAGCACTCAGAATACTACGAAATTTATCAGAAGCAAGAATATCCCTACGTGCTAAGTAGCAAGTGTGACAGTATATGAAATTGATTTCTATTTGCTGACACTGAGCTTGCGCAATTATATTGTTTTATAAACGCGCGACGCCGATACGGTTATTGGGCTTATTAGGTGTGTAATATAGTGCGGGCGTATAAAAATCTCATCCAGGGCGCCATGACACCCGCGGGCGAGGCGTTGCCAACCCCTGATTAATCGTATAGTCCTGAACACCTTACACCGTCAAACAACCCAATCGTTTCGATCTCTATAGAATTCTCTTAACGGCATAAAATTGGATTCAAAAGAGGCTTATGATAATCACTTATCATAGTTTTTCGCCCAGAAAACACAGAACTTCTTCAACGATATGATTTTACTTCAAAAAATATTAAACGGTGATCGATCAAAACGGCACATATTTTGTTTAATAAACTTCATTTTAAATATTAAAACAACTTGTTTTACTTTTGCATTAAAATATGGAGAAAAACTTTCCCCAACCCTTTACCTTTTATCAGGAGATCCCGGGTTCGGATCCCGGTCAGGCGTGGCATTTTTACACGCTACTGATTCATCTCATCCTCTAAAGCAATAACGGTGGTCCCGGAGGTAAAAAAAACCCTTTACCTTTAAAATAAATAAAAAGACAGAAGGAAATAAAAAAATACGGAATGAAATACTAACCGATTTAAAAAATTAAGGGAATTAAAATACGAAGTGAGAAGTTTAAGAGTAAACTATGATGGCGTAACGGTTTAAACAAATGCATCCTTTAAATTTAAAATAAATTATTTTTTTATGATTTGCGAAGAATAAAAGAACGATAAACAATCCTCAACTGTCAGGGCTACTGAGAGAATGATAGCAAGGAAGACCGAAGAACAGTACGGTTAACTGATAAAGGTGAATAACCTATTCACTGAAACTGAAATAATGATAACTATTATAAGTAACGTATATTCAAGAGAACAGGATAATAAATGAAAAGTATTATTAAAATGTGTTTTTTAAGTGAATAAAAATCAAACAAAACAAAAAACAGGAAACACAATTAAATAATTTATATTATAATTAATACTTTAATAATAACCGAATAAAAATACTTAAAAATATAAAATACGGTCGATAAGATAATCATTTTATAAAGCGACAAAGAAATTGTTTTCAATATACATAATACGATGTAAGATTTTATCAGATGAAATCAGATCAAGAAATGTAATCCTATTTAAAGTGATATGACACAAACAGAATAAATAAAAGATCATATAAATTTAAAAAAAAGGAGGAAACAAGTAGTAAGCTTAGGCAGGTGTCGGTCATTTTGTATTTTTTTTAAAATTAATAATACGTTAATAAAAATATTCTACTTTTGAAAACATGTACCATAATTCGAATTAGTGTATTTCAGAAGCTCTTGTTGACAATTTAAATGTACGCTACCACCCATCTAGTTATATCATTTAATCTACTAAGACAGAATAAAAACATTATTCATAATAACAAAAATAATCACGCAATTTAAAAATAAAAATTAAAAAATATTAGCTTTTGCCCTAACTATATAAATATATATATATAACGTGCATATCCTGTGATCACACAAATAATAACATATTTTAATAAGTAAAATAAATGAAAATTTAGTATAATTTCATCAATTCTATACAAATAAGAACATACAACAACAATAATAGAAATAAAAAATATCAAATTTTGGTTTTTTCCAGTCTTTCATTAGATTTGATTAAATCAATTCCCTTTTTAACATAAACGTTAACCTTTTCCTAATAACTTGTTTTCGATATCATTATAAATCTTTAATTAATGTTTTTTACACTTCAATTTTCATCTTCCTGTAAAAATCAATATTTTTTTTTTAAATCGCCGAAAAATCGAATTAATTAGCAAGGAAAAATATAATTTTAAACGATATTTTTACTTCCCCGGCAAGACCTATAACGGGAAAGTACGTAGATCGGTCAGAAAAAATTTGACAACACAGTTATAGGAGTTTCCAGTTGCGGGAAAGTCCTACTACTGTGGCTTATTTCTGATGCACGGCTTACACACGCAACTTAATTCAAAATATTTATCATTTAAATATAATATTTTTTTTGGTTTATTTGATTCAATGATTCTAACTAAAGCGCGTACAGTATTTAATTCTCCTAAGTTTGGCGGGACTAACGGCGAAGGTCGGTACTAACTAAACTGACGTAATTTCACCACTTTCGCAAACAAATATCGCTTGTGGGGTCGGTAGACAGGTGTAGCCGCGAGGCTTAACGCATCGAGTTCGAGAACTAGCCAGACCGAGTTACATTTTTACACTTTAAATACGCTACTCACTTTTACTTTTACACTTTTTTTAATTTTACTTTTACACTTTAAATATGCTACTCACTTTTACTTTTACACTTTTTTTAATTTTATTTTTACACTTTAAATATGCTACACTTTAAAAAAATGCTATAAACTACCGCTATGTTGAGAAGTCACAGGTGAGCGATAGAAGTAAATAAATGAATTTATTCCATCGCTCACTTGTGAGGTCTCAACATAGCAGTAGTTTATAGCGTTTTTTGAAGTGGGAGTACGATTTTGAAAATTTTTTTGCAAATATTGTTATTTTTCAATCGTTAACAAACGTGCCTAAGAAAAATATGGCCTTATTAGGCGAAATTTCAAGATACTGACGATGACCTTACTCTACAGCCTCACCCCCTTGACCTTTTAAGTTGAAAATTTAATGGCATCAATGCCTCCTTACATATAAAAGTAATTTGACCAAATTTGGTCAAAATTGATGCACTAGATCTGGAAATATAAAGTGATTTAGAGGTCTTTTTCTTTTCCTGTTTAGCCTCCGGTAACTACCGTTTAGATAATTCCTCAGAGGATGAATGAGGATATGTATGAGTGTAAATGAAGTGTAGTCTTGTACAGTCTCATTTCGACCGTCCTGAGATGTATGGTCAATTGAAACCCAACCACCAAAGAACACCGGTATCCACGAACTAGTATTCAAATCCGTATAAAAGTACCTTATTACATATGATTTAGAGGTCAACAGCGAACACACACACGTACATACGAATATTAACATCCTGAAAATTTCCATCCGGTTTTTTTTTATTCCATCGTTTTTTGGACTTGAAAGCATTGGAATAAAACAATTTTTCACAAATTATTTACAATTTATTTAAAACTATTTTTCTTTGTTAAAAAAAAAATCTTTTTTAATGTCTCCTTAAGGCGTAAAACTTAAAACAAAACCGATTTTTCAGAGTTTAACTTGCCCGTCTAGATAGCGCTATAGCTCTAGAAGGGAAAGTATTGTAATCGGTCCAGTTTGGGCATATGCGGTTTTTACCGGATCTTGATCTTTTGACAGCTTATGAATAAAAAAAACGATTTTCTGTCACACGAACATTTGTGCGTATGTATGCCGGTCTGTATTTGGTTTTATAACTCTGGACCACGTTGACCGATCTTCTTCAAACTTGGTGAACAGGTACTATCTTCAGGGGTAAAGAATGAATTACATTTTTGCAAAACTTGGAAAACGGGGTAGGTTTGTTTTGGCCGAAATAAAATTTCAAATCTTTACCGGGATCTTAAGCAAAAGATTTTTCTTATAAAAATTTAATTTTTCGTTTTTAAGATCACAGATTGTAAAAAAAAAGGTATTATATAATATTCATCCCCTCCAAAAAAATGACTTTACATTTTTTTATATTTTTTTAGTTTTATATTGCTTTAGAAAAGAAGTTTTTTGGTTTTATTTTCTACATCAATAGGTTTTCTAACCATTATAAATATTTGTTGCCCATCCAACAACTCCAATGGTCTATAATAACAAAAAATATTTTTTTAATTTAAAAAAAAAATATTTATTTAAAATTTAAATCCATCTCGCAAATACCCAATATATTTATAATGAAAAAAATATTAATTTTTTTTTACTTACTCTTTATTACTGCTTGAAAAAAAATTAGCCAAGAATTTTCACTCTTTCCCAGAAAATTACAACTTTATGTTTATTTAGAATTATGGCTGTACCTTTATATTTTTAAACAATTTCAAAAAGTTTTTTTTTCACCCGAATGCTTCCCCTTGAGTATGGAATTCCCGAAAAAGAAAAAAAAATTTGTTTCGCAATTTCAAATTTTTACCCAATAGTCGCTAAATAACTCCCTTCTCCTTGATGAGGGCTCCCAAATTTAAAAAAAATTTAATTTCGATTTTAATTTATTTAAAATCAATTTTTGTAAATATCTTAATCATTAAAAAATCCCCCTGAGGTATTACCAGAAATTTTCAAAAAGCCGAAAACATATTTTTTGAAAATGCGATGCTAATAATATTAAAAATGTTGGTTAATGCTTTACTTTGTTGAGCATTTTGGCTATAAAAATCAAAATATTTAAATATAATGAAAAGAAAATCCGTACCCGGGATATTAATACAATTTATTAAAATTTCAAAAGGGAAAATAATAGTAATAGCTGAAAATAATGAGGTTTTTTTTTAATTTTTGCGGTACGTAAAATTTTCGTAATTGTAGAAAATATATTTAGATTATTTATTGTTTTTTTTTTTTTTTTTTTTTTTTTTTTTTTTTTTTTTTTTGTGTGTTTGAGTACTGGATGAACCCGTCCGGGTACATCCACCTACCCTTCGATTTAATTTTACTCTCAGCATACTTCTAGAACCGTTCAAAAGACCAATCAGTTTATGACTATTATGTTCTAACCTAGTTTTTCAAAAGTTGTAACAGTCTCATTTAGTATGCCTAAGGAGATTTTTTTTTCCTTCTTAACAGATATAAAATTCATAGCATAATATAATTTACATTAGTAAGGCTTCATTTTTTCGTTAAAATAAAAATTTATAAATAGGTTAAATATAAGGACTACTTTTTCTATATTTAAATACTTCAAATTTCCAGTACTGTACAGGTTAATAAATAAATCCTTATTTGTTGTAGATTTTAAAAACCTGTACAGTACTGGAAATTTGAAGTATTTAAATATAGAAAAAGTAGTCCTTATATTTAACCTATTTATAAATTTTTATTTTAACGAAAAAATGAAGCCTTACTAATGTAAATTATATTATGCTATGAATTTTATATCTGTTAAGAACGAAAACTGGAAGGATCGATAATTCAGAAATAATTTTTCAAATTACCTATTTTCTACGTTTAAATAGCTTTAAAAAATCAAATACAATAAAAAATTAAAACGATAAGTAACAATAAATATATCTTTATTTATTATCCCTACTCCATAAACCCCCTCCCGCTGGAATATTAGTCGAATGAATTTTATTTCAATTTGTTGTCATACAACGGAAAAGAACATACAACATTTTTCTTGCTATTTTCACGGTAAAAAAGCAAACAATAAATCAGCTATAATCTAAATGACATTAGTATCTATCTAAAAACAAAGAAACTATCAAAGGGTTACATAACTTTCCACGTTTGCTGCTTACAACATTTTATTACAAATATACCGTACGGTTTTTAAATACTTACGTAATTATGCAATATTTAGAATAAAATTTCTCTATAAAAAGTATAATAGAAAAAAAATCAAAACTCTTAATAAAATATTTGGGTCCCATTTAACTTTTTTGACCAACTGACATTTCTTTTATGAAAATTATTTAGAGTAACGGGTGATTCATAAAGGACTTCACAACTTTAAAAACATATAAAATCTTACCTAACCTCACCCGAATCTGTGAGGTCAAATTTCATAGAAAACACATCAAGTTTTGACTCGGCTAATGTATAAGTACCGAATTCGGCCACCAATGTTAAAATTGGATACATTTACGGGTGCCAAAACATGCTCGCTGTGTGTTTTTATTACACGATTTACAGTCAGCAACTGCAGTTCAACGTAATTTTCGCAGAATACAGTACGGAGCCTCCTACTAGACATAAATTTAATGTTAGCACCAAACTTTCGTAGAGATAGGTTTTTGTTTTAAGCAAACAAATACTGTACGGCCCGTTCTTCTTCCAGGAGGCTAATGTAAATGGTATCTTTTATCTGGACACGCTTCAAAATTTTCTAATTTCTCAGTTAGACGTTGATGGTCAAGATGGACACATCATTATTATCAACAAGACGGGGGACCACCCCACCACCTGATAGAAGTTCGAGATTTACTTGATACTCGATTCCAAAGATCGGTCGTGAAAGTCCAATAGCATCACCAACTCGCTCCCAAGATTTGACCACGCTAGAGTTTTTCTTGTGGGGTTCCATTAAAGATCGGGTTTATGTACCAACTTGACCCGCCGATCTTGTTGGGCTAAGACTTCGAATTAACGCCGCAGCTGCAGGGATAACGCCCGACTTGCTGGCTACAGTGTGGAATGAAATCGATTCAGATGGGATTTATGAGGCGTTACAATTGGAAGTTATAACGAACCAAAGTGCATACCGGGTGACAAACTTGTGTTCTTCTATGAAATGAGACCTGAACCGAATCTGTAAGTTATCTCAATAAATTTGTATATGCTTTTAAAGTTGTGTCCTGAAGTCCTTCTTGAATTACCCGGTATAACTACTAAAAGAGTACCACCTTACCCGCTTGTACGTAGAGGTGCAGACTGGAAAAAAAATTATACAACCTTACAAATCTACGCCTGTTTTCACGCACAATTTTTGCGATTTGCCTAAAAGTATTTCAGCCATATCTAAACTGTTTTTCAACCGAGTTGTACAACTGAATTGTCATTTTGTTCAAAATAAAAAATTTAATATTTCATCTAATAAAAAGATAATTCGATAAAACTAATATTTACGGGATTAAAAACTTAGAAGAGCCGCCATTTTTTTTTTAATTTCCTAAGGTGAAATTTTCAGACTTATTTTATTTTATGGAACATATTGTTCAAGATACATATAAACCAAATTTCAATAAAATATCTCAAACCGTTCTTAGATAATTACTTTTACTGAAAAAAAAAAAAAGTTGGATAAAAGGAAATTGAAACGAGAAACATGAACGTTTGATGTTCTTAATCGGCCCGTTAAAGTCAACCAATATTTCCCAGGACAACCTGTACAGCTATTACCGGGGATAGAAAAAAAATATGGGTATCCTGATGTCCTACTGTCCAACTGAGACGAAAAGCAGGCCAATGCTGGATGGGATTAGCTAGCTAAATATTTATGCTAAATTTCAACTTTTGTGGTCAGAGGATTTTGTATATCAAGGGAAACAGTGGCAAAATCCTAATGAAAGCAGCATTACAGAATAGAAATTAATTATAATAAAAAAACAGCTGGCAAAATACTGCATGACTTTCCCGGCTACGCCGGTCAACCAAAGCTTTTTCGTTTCCCAACTCGTTGCAAATTTTTTGTAATTCAAACATTAAAGGTCAGACTTATATTTTAAAAATTTTAAAAGAGAACTGTTTAAAAATATTGAAAAAATAAAGAATAAGTTTTATGAAAATAATGAAAAATATTGTTTCTAATTTTAGGCCCGGAATGTAATATAAATGCCAAAGCTACTTTAATTTTAATAGCCCTTGATAAAAAAGAATTTAATAATAAAAATTAAAGAGTTAGAGGCAAAAACCAAAAACAGAATATTTATTTTTTAAAGGTGAAGAATAAATTTTTTTTCTAAAAATATTCACATATAGGTTAAGCTTCACAAATGTGATAAATAAAGTTTTCTCTACATCAAACAATTCCTTCGATAAAAGCTAAAGAAAGAAAAAGATAATCTTCAAAAAACATTTCTGCATTTTCATTTTAAGTCCGGGGTTTATAATTGAAAAAACTTGAAAAATACTTCTTAATAGCTCTATATATGAAGTAAAAAGCTTCAGAATTAAAAAAAGATCTGATGTGGACACTACATGACTTCCTTGTACACCTATTAAATTACATATACATTTTTTTTTTTTAATTAAAAAACATATACAATTTTATTTCATTAATAACTTCTGATATTTTTTCATATATCTTTGTTTAAATATTATTGAATTGTTATTTGTCGTAATATTTTTTTCATAATCAGAGGTTAATAATTATTAATAAATCAATATATTTAAATTACAAAAAAAAGTTAAAAAAAAAGAAAAAGGAGATGAAGTTGGATTTGAACCGATGTGCCTTCCTCTTATAAGATCAAAATAATTCATTAATTAAAATTTTATTTCGTTATAACTGTGGAACCAATGAAAATAAGTACCACTTATGATATATCGTTGAAAAGCTCTCGATGATATATTATTTAAGAAAAGTCCAAAATCCAATCTTTTTAGGATTTTTGGTTTTTTTGGACACTTTTGGTCAAGTCGATTGCAATCAAAAAAGGAGGTGCACAAGCAAATGTTACAGACCCTAAATTCAAAATGTCAATATCCTACGGCTAACCTTTTTGAGTTATACGAGATACGTACGTACGGACATCACACCGAAACTAGCAAAATGGATTCAGGGACATTTTGGTCCCAGAATTGGTCTAGCATTATTTTGGTCATCCTTTTCGTAAGGGTTGGTCATATCAAAAATTGTTTCAGACAAAGGTTTTAGGTAATGTTAAGAGGACTAACGACCACTTTAAACCGATTCGATACTGTGCCTAATAAGATAGGAATGATTTTTTTGTCTTCAAAATCTGATTTTTTCCAACCCCCGTGCCAATGGTTGGTGATATCCAAAAACTTTACTTAAATATGTTTTAGGCCCTTATCCAAAGAACTTTAAACGAATTCGATATTTTACATAATACGAAAATTAAAGCGATGTTTTATTTTTTTGAAAAAGCCCCCCCTGTTCCCCCCACCCGTGGTCCTATATTGGCCGTTAACAAACTCGACCGATATTTTGGAACGAGTTATTTTTAAGAAACAATTTGAAAGTGATTGGCGCAAAATTACGGCCGTTATCGTGTCGACAAGAAAGTGAAATATATATTTATAAACTTTTGGACTGTCGGTGGTTTTGGAGTCTGGGGGATGTGAAACGTGAAGATATGTTGAAATTTTGCGGAAGTCGAATCATAATACCTATTACAATAGGTAGCTTTCTTATGAAATCTGCATAAAAGTTTAAGGAGATATAGAGATAAGAACAGTTGCTAACATTGACAGGAACCAAACTTCAACAATATTTTATAATCGAAGAGCATAAGAAAGAAACAGTAATAAAATAGAGAGCCCCGACAAGGATCTTCCCTATCTCCGTTACTTTTTAATCTCTACATACAACTAGTGAATGATGTTAAAGAATAATTTAGATCCGAAGTAACAGTGCAAGGTGAAAAGATAAAGATGCTACGATTTGCTGATGATATAGCAATTCTAGCCGAGAGTAAAAAAGATTTAGAATAAATAATGAATAGCATGGATAAAACGGGAGTATTGAAATGTAGTAGAAATAAAGTAGATAGACCACTGAATATAAAAACAGGACGAGAAAAGACTATGGAGGTAAAATAATTTTCTTATTTGGGAAGAAAAATAACTAAAGATGACGAAGCAGGAGCGATATAAAATGCCTAATAGCACAGGCGAAACTCGCTTTAAATCAGAAATATAATTTGCTTAGATCAAAAATTAATTTCGACATAAGGAAAGCATTTTTGAAAGTATACATTTGGAGCGTAGCTTTATATGAAGTGAAACTTGGAAGATCGAAGTACCTGAGAAGAAAAGATTAGAAGCTTTTGAAATGCAAAATGCGGTGCTATAGGAGAATATTAAAAATCAGGTCGGTGGATAAAGTGACAAATGAAGTGGTGTTGCGGTAAATTGATGAAGAAAGAAGCGTTTGGAAAAATAAAGCTAAAGAGAGACAGACTTGTATGTCACATATTAAGGCATCCTGGAATAGTAGCTTTGATATTGGAGGGACAGGTAGATTGGAAAAATTGGGCAGGAAGACAACGTTTGAAATATGAAAAACAGATTGTTAGGGATGTAGGATGTAAGGGGTATACCGAAATGAAACGATTAGCACTAGATAGGGAATCTTGGGGAGCTGCATCAAAACAGTTAAATGACTGAAGAGAAAAAAAAACTGGCAATATCAATTTTTTTTTTTTTTTAAATTCATCTACAAAAAACTGAAGTACTGGGTGTGTTTTAAAACAGAACCCAAGAAAAATACTTTTTATAAAAATTAATACAATAATTTCGGATGAAGAGGTAGGCAACACTACCTATTATTGTAGTTTTATAATCAAATGATATAATTTTTTTCTACTTATTTTTTTTTGTGAACAGTTAGTTATTTATAGTTATCTTTGCTCTTTATTAAATGGGTTTGAACAGGGAAGAAAGAATTTTTATTGTGGAAAGTTATTTACAAGTAAATTTTTTATTTTGTGATAAGAAACTTTTCAACTGAAATTCCCGGGTAAGAATGTAGCAAATAAATTTTCAATTCATCGTTTGATAAAGAACTGTAGAGGGACTGGTTCTGTCTGCAATCAGAGACATAGCCGAAAACGTTCAGTACTTAATAACGAAATATTGCAAGATGTTAGGGTAAACTTTATGAATTCATCTAACAAATGATTACGAAAACTAGCAAAACAAAAAGGAACATCTCTCTCTGTATAGTACCTTTAAAGCTAACCGGCTACTTAACTTAAATCAATTCCGAAATCATTCATCATATGAATTACATTCAGTTGATTAGCTGCTTAGCTCCACTACTGTCAAGGTTTAATCAGTTTGTTCGAGAAAGCATTTTAGATAATCTATTTTTTACAGATCAGGCTTGGTTTCATTTGACTGGTTACATTACTAGTCGAAATGATCGCTACTGGTGCTGCAACAATCCTCATCATTCATTCACAATCTCTACAGCCACGGAAAATTGGTGTGTGATGTACAATTTCCAGGCTAAGAATAATAATTGGCCCCATATTCTTTGGATACACTCTTAATGCAAACTTTACCAAGAAAGAATAAACGAAATTTATTGCAAATTTAGAATTAAATGAGAGATATTCGTGGTTCTAAGGTTCTAATGATAGTTCTAAGGTTCAAATCCTAGTAAAGGCAGTTTTACTTTTATACCGATTTGAATACTAGACCGTGGATACTGGTGTTGTTCTTTGGTGATTGGGTTTCAATTAACCACACATCTCAGGAACGGTCGATTTGAGACTGTAAAAGACTACACTTCATTCATACATATCATCCTCATTCATCCTGTGAAATAATACCTTACGGTCGTTCCGGAGGCTAAACAAGATGCGGCCAATAGTTTTTGGCTCCGGGCCGAATTGGAAACAAAACTTTTTTCACGGGCCGAACGAAATATTAAAATTAAAAAAATGTTAAATACAAAACCGATTCATTTAAATAAACAAAATTCTATTCTGGAATTTGTTGTACTTTTATTTAGATTCATTAAAGAGAAAGTTCGTTCACAAATATAAGTTGAACTGAAGATTACTAAATATTTATTGGCAAGTTTTTTAAATTTCCGCATTTTCCATTATTCAAATACTTATAAAAAAAAAACTAATATTAATAAACTTTTCACGGGCCGAATCTGGCCGGGGACCGTATGTTGGTCATGCGTGGACTAAACAGAAAAGAATGATATTCGTGGTTTGGACAAGATGGAGTCACATGTCACACGGCAGAAGCAACCATAGACCTTTTCAGAAATTACTTTGGTGAAAGAGAAATATCGACTGGCTTATGGGCAGCTAGATCACCTCATCTTTCTCCTGCACAGTTTTTTTCTTTGGGGATATCTAAAAGGTTGTATAGTCAAAAATAATCCATATACCGTTAAAGAACTGAAAGCCAACATAATTTAAAAATTACGAGAACCTGAAAGAGGTACACTTCGAAAGGTTGCAAGGAATATGAAAAAGAGGGTAAAGGCTTGCATTAATGAAATTAACGGACACTTTCAATAATTGTTATAAAAAAACCGAATTCTGTTTTTTAACAAATAATTGTAATATTTATAACTAGTCGTATTAAATATAGCACATTATTTTTGTTTAAACGGGGTTGATTTTTTTTTAGGTTGCGTTTTAAAACAAAAATCCGGTATAAATAAATGTTATTTTACAGGTGTTTTATATATATATATATATATATATATATATATATATATATATATGAGATTTGGAACAGTTAGTTAGTGTTTCAACCATTACAATAATGATTTTGAAACAGACCAACTACTAATACCAATATAGCGTGAGAGGTAATAACTCAAATAAAAAAAACCTCAACTAAAATAGAGAACAGAAGCGATACAACTAAGGCGATCAGCAGAGATTTTATCATATAAAAAAATGTACCAAAAAAAAAAACATCAACACAGAGGCAAAGAGCTACTAATAATTTTTCACACCAGCAGGGGAGGGTATTTTTTTTAACTACGACAAAAGAGGGAAAAAACGAGAGAGAGAAATCAGGTAGGTTAAAAGATAATAGGTAACACCAACAACAAATAAAATACCCTTAACATCCGTTAACGACTTGCAAGTTTTTCATTAAAGAAAAATTGTTTTCTCATAACCTTCAACTTTAATTATCATAAATAAAGTATAACAACAATTTGTGTAAACAAAACAAAAATAGGAATAAAAAAAAAAAATAAATAAAACGAAAGACTAAAGGCAATATAGGAATGTCTGATGGAATTAACTCTTATACTGGAACAATAGTAAGTGGAAACAAAGAAGAGTAAAGGAAGAAGACAAGTTATTTTATTCTTCACCTTCGATTAAGGCGCCCCAGGTAGTTAAAGAGGCGCCCCGGACATTGGCATGGAGACACGTGCTTATCGTAGACTATGAGATAATCATATATACATATATGCAAAGAATATGTATTACATTTTAACGTCTATACAACCGATTAGATAGATGCATATTTCATATTTAAATCTAACAGGAATGTAATTTACACCTAATTAAAAACAAAAACGAAAATTCACTTTCAATTTCTTAAATAGTTGAGATTGTTCAACAAAGTACAGCGGGCAATACATAATTTATTTATTCCGCTTATTTCATAAAAGTAATTTCTTTTTTACTTCCTTGTACGAAATAAAGCGAGTATTGTGATCGCGAAAAATTTCGGTTTTCAGATTTCAACGGAAATATACAGTTTGAACATCCCTGAATCCATTTTCACTAGTTTCGGCGTGACGTCTGTACGTATATGTAAGCATGTATCTCATTAACTCGTAATATACAGGAATTAAATAATTGGGAATTTACCTAATTAATAATAATAAAGAAACTTTATTTCTGAAAACGATATGGAAATGTACAATCGCCTTTTAGAATTTTTTATATCTATTAACAATCTTTTCTGGAAGTTTTCTATCGTAAGAAAATTAAACTGTCATCTTCTCCTTTAAACTTTGTTCATTCACTTATCTCTAATCTCCCTTACAATAATCTTTTATTTTATCTCCTCAACAAAATAGATGTGCGGTTTCGTCTGGGATTGCCTAAAATTATATTTTCTACTATTTCTCATATAATTATTTTTTATAATTTTTTTTGATTTATTATTTATTTTTTACACTAATTTATAAATATCTACTGATAATTCTCTATGAGGAAGAGCCTTTCATAAACCATCGCTCGCTTTAGCATTACATGGGATTCAATTCATAAGAACGTGCAAACTCAGTAGACCGAACAATCACCGTTAAGTCCTTAATTCGGCCTAATATTAGTTCCGTCATATCGGAACACGTCCTAGGACGTCTGTACGATCTTTAAATTGATTTTCTTGCGTTGAAAAATGGGTTGCGTAAATCACATCTGAAATTCCACTTTATATAAGGGTTTATTCAAATTATCAAATTTACAAATTTATTTATTACAAAGTATATCAAATTTATTACAGGCTTCTGAAATTTTATTCAATATTTTATTCTATCAACAAAAAATAAATCCGGATTTAGCGTAGAAGAAACTACTGTCCTGATTCGAAGGAGAAGAAAAAATCATCTGATATTCTACATATTGTCAAAACTTACTATCAAACGATTGTGGAACATTTCACCGCTAAAACATATTTTGCGTTACAATCAACTTCTTTCTGCCCATCTTAAACATATGTGGAAAAACAGGGGAAAGGAATTTAAGGGCAATTATAGCTATAAAAAAACTGCATAAAAAACACGTCAAAGAATAATTCATTGTAAAAATTAAAAGAACACAATTAGGTGTTTTTGTTTCCTTTTTTACTTCTTTGTATGAAGTAAAGGAAGTATTGTGATCGCAAAAAATTTCTGTTTTCAGATTTCAATGGAAATATCCATTTTGATCATCCCTGAATCCATTTTGACTAGTTTCGGCGTGACGTCTGTACGTACAAACAGGTACGTACAGACGTATCTCGCATACCTCCAAAACAATTAGCCATAGGATGTTGAAATTTTGGATTTAGGATTGTTGTAACAACTAGTTGTGCACCTCCCCTTTTGATTACAATCAACTGGACCAAATGTATCAAAAAAAGCCCGAAATTAAAAAAAAAAAATGGATTCTGCACTTTTTCTTAACTACAGTAATAGCCCTCATTGAGAGCTTTTCAACTTTATATCATAAGTGGTACAAATTTTCATCGATTCCAGAGGTGTAGCCAAATAAAATTTTAATTAATGAATTATTTGGATCTTACAAGGGGAAGGTACATCGGTTCGAATCCGACTTCATTTCCGATTTTTTTTTAAATTTTAATATATTGATTTGTTATAAAAAATTTCTGATTGTAAAAAAATGTTTTACAGTAAATAATAATTCAATAATAGCAATAAAAATATTTTGAAAAAAGTCAAAAGTTATTAGTGAAATAAAATTTTATGTACTTTTAAAAATGTGTATATGTAATTTAACAGGCGTACAAGGAAGTCATGTGGTGTCCACATCAGATTTGGTGAAACATCTGATTATTTAATATTAATTGAAAACTATAATTTAGAATCGTATTATTTTTATTTATGCATTTGTTTCAGTCTACTTGATAACAGTCGTAAATATCACTATAAAATTTAGTAACCTGTTTCGTTTTTGTTTTCATTTTGATGATTGTTACATGATAATAACTCAAAAAAATATTAAATAGATATAAGACTTATATTTATCTAAATAGTAATAAAGAGAATTTTACTCCCTAATGTTTCATGTAAGATTGTTGAATTAATAATTGTACAAATATTTGATGTTAATAAAAACTAATATTTTAGCAACTGTATAACTGTTTATTAAAGAATTGGAGGATCGTATATGTATTTCAAATTAAAAAATTTTAAATGAAATGCAGAAAAAACGTGTATATGTAATTTAATAGAGGTACAAGGAAGTCATATGGTGTCTACATCAGATTTTTTAATAATGATTTTTTAATAAAATCTCAACTCCTAACTGACCAAGAAGTTAAATTTTATCTTGAATTACCGATTAATTTTCAAAACCCTTCGAAAAGGTATTCGTTGCGGCACACCTCTGTAGTTCCGTACAGGTCGAGACTATAATCTGAAGTTGAAGTATAATTTACAGTGACAGTATGCATCAAATATTAACGCTACTAACCGCGGCTTCGCACGCGTACTTGTAACAATGTAGCTTATAAAATAAAATATATATATTTTATATATTTAAAACGGACAAACAAACATTCTTCACACGCTGTTAGACCGTAAAATTTCATCACGAATTTCATCTACGAAAGCTGTAGATCTGTATAAAAGGATATACAAACATTTTTCATATATTTAGTCAGAAGTTGTCTGATCAAAATACTTTTATTTCTTTAATGGGATTTCGAAAAGTTTGAAGGATACAAAATCAAAAGTTCCCGATCGAACGTTAAGTGCGAAATTTACAAAATTAATTTTTTTTTCTTTTTACAATGCAAAATTTTCAAGGTTATTAATTTTTCCAACGCCCTTTTTACAACAGCATAATTATTTCCCAATGTTATTTTTTCGCTTCTAATTGTCCTACTATTCGAAAAATCATTTTTTCATCATCGATTTCCATATTAAATCGACTGTATTTTCATGCTATACTTTTGTAAAATTAATGGCAAAATTTGTATTAATATATATGTATAGATTTACAAGAAGTAAATTTTCAATTTAATAATTTATTATTTATTCCATGATAATAGTTTGGTTTTTTTACTACAACTACTAATTCTATAATAAGCAGATAAACATAAATAAAAAAAGATAGACCTAAATCTTCATCTTTAAATAGAAATTACTAATATAATAATAGAAATATAAATTATAAAATCTCATTCAAAAAAAAGATTACAACAAAAAGACTTATATTAAAAAAAACCCCCATTTCTTCCACATAATCGAGTGTGCTACATTCAAGAAAAAATTATTGTAAAACAGCCAAGATTGCATAGGCGTATTCTTTGACAAATCAAGGCTGCAGTACGAAATAACTCGTATATGCTCACTACTTTCAAATATAAAAAAGGACCTGAATAGCGACCGTATAAAAAATACGAGGAATGGCTATTAAATAACGAGACTAATGCTGCTACAGAAGAACTGCGCGTGCGCCAAATTCGTAAGACCGACAGCTGTGTAGCGTAAAGCCTTCTCTTTCGATTGTTGCTACTCCAGTTTCTGTAGACATATTAGTCTGGTCGTGGCCCTCGTTTGGATAACATCTGTTTTTTATTTTGCCAAAAAAAATAAGTGTTTTACTAGAGCAAAGAATTTTCGCAAAATTTCATATGAAACTTGGAAAAACCGCTAATGATACTTATCTTTTAATAATAATAAAAAAAGACATGGTAATGAATTTTTATCACTTGTACGGGTTCTTGAGTGGTTTACTCGTTTCCAAGATGACCGAGAAGACGTTGAAGATGATGTTCGCCCGAGTCATGTTTTTTTTTAGATATTCATGTGATTTTGTGCCTTCACTGAGTTCCTGAAGGCCAAACTATTAATCAACATTACTACTTGAGGTCCTTGCTCAACTCAGTGAAAAAATAAGAAAAAAACGACCCGAATTTTGGAAAAACAAGTCATCGGTTCTTCATCAGGATGCACCGGCTCACACTCCATTGTCTGTGAAGACTTTCTAGCCAAGTATAACATCCCAGTGTTAGACCGTCCGCCTTTTTCGCCTGACCTGGCACTATGTCACTTTTATCTATTCCCCAAAATAAAATATGCATTAAAAGGAACAAGATTTCAGATCGTTGAAGCTGTGAAAGAAAAAGCGGCACGCGTCATGAAAGAGCTCATAAAGAAGACTTCCAGCATTGTTTCGAACAACGGAAAATACGCATGGAGCGTTGTTGGGATAGAGGAGAGGTATATATTGAAGGGGATAATAACTAAATATGTATAAATTTAAAATAAAATATTGTACAGCATCAGTCTCTTTTTTTAGTAGCCATACCTCGTATAAAACCCTAGATGTTTCTTAATCTTAAACCTGTCTTACATCAGATAATTAATTCACCGTATTATAAATATAAAATATTTCATTGAAATAAATAAGCTTGTATAAAATTACAATAAAATTTTATTTTATTTCATAAAAAAAAAAGAAATCATTAATAACGATTAGATAAAAAACTCTCTGATAAATTATTTAAAATAGGAAATAAGTGGTAACAGATAATAGTTCTAACTTATATTTAATTAAGATATGTATGTCTATTTACGAAAAAAATTACATTTAGTTAATAAGAAAAATAGAATTAAAAAGACAAAAAACTTGATAAATGTAAGTCAATTTATAGACCATTATGATTAAAAAAAAAAAGAAGAAAACTAGCAGCAAGCGGTGCGAGGCCATACCGTCGACATTATAATCTGTTCGGGGTGCGATTGTTAGAAGGAGATAGTGTGAACATATAAGGATAAGAACGAGTGTGTAAAAGCGAGAAGGAACTATAAAGAGAGTGTTATAGCATATAAGTGTAGCGAGTTGTCTGGCCGGCACAGTTGATGAATGTCGCTGAGATGTCTTCATCGGGCTTTTAATTGTCTCGAATGTTCTGATTGCACGAAAATCTTATTAAATGTACCTTCATTAAGGGGAATCGACCGAACTAGCGACGCAGGCACGGCTGCACATAATAAAAGAAAAAGAAGTTTTTATTATCATTTTCTTGGTAATTACAGTAACCCGATGATGAATCTGATGGAGCCGCTTTTAATATAATCTACTAACACCGCCGCCGTCTCCATCCGTTTCACTCGAATCATTTTTTCTCTTACTAGCTGCCACTAGACGAGCCGCAATGCGCCTCGGTCGATAGGATCGATCTTGACAACGAAGTGTCTCTCGTTATCGGATGACAGTATTTGATCATCTTGATCGATTTCCTTTTCTATATCCCGACCACCTATTCTTTAACCTTTTATTTCCTGTAAAATTTTATTCCTTATTTATTTTTTTCTCTCTTTAACATCGATTGCATACGATATTTTTCCATCGATTTCCTGCGTTTTAATCCGATATTTTAAAATAATTGAATCTGATCTTCGGAAATTCTATTCTTATTACGATCACCGACGCCCAAGTGGGATGGATGAATGCTTTGTATTTACTAATCGAATAATATTAAATATTTTAAAGCAAAAATAATTTTGATCTTTTATATAATAATTTTTGTAATTTCTTATTAAATGTTGAGAATTATTTTTCCTTCCTTGTACGAACAAAACGAAGTACTGTAATCGCGAAAAATTTCAGTTATCAGATTTCAACGAAAATATCCACTTTCACCATCCCTGAAACCACTCTAACTAGTTTCTGCATGAGGTCTGTACGTACGTATGTATCTCGTATAATTCAAAAACGATTACCCGTACGCTGTTAAAATTTTGGATTTAGGACTGTTAGTTGTACCTCCCTTTTTGATTGCAATCGACTTGACCAAAAATGTCTAAAAAAGCACAAAATTCAAACGATTGGGATTTTGGACTTTTTCTTAACCGCAGTAATAAGCCCTTATTCAGAGCTTTTCAATGATATATCATAAGTTGAACTTATTTTAATCGGTTCCAGAGTTATAACCAAATAAAATTTTAATTAATGAAATATTTTTATCTTACAAAGGGAAGGTACATCTGTTCGAATTCGATTTCACCTCCTTTTTTTAACTTAAATATATTAACTCCTTTTATGAATCATGAGACCTTGCCGATGGTGAGGGGGTTTGAGTGCTCAATGATACAGAGTAGCTGGACCGAAGGTGCAACCATATCGGAAAGTTGATAGCCAGACTAAGGAATGATTTCTGAAAGAGGGGAGCAGCTCTTTCAGTAGTTGTTAAGGCCGTAGGCCCGGACGACTTAAACGGCTATATCGACATCACTTAATCCTCTGAGTACTGCGCAGCTGAAAGCAATGGAAAACTTCCAAGAAAATGTAGCTGTCTGCATTTTCATCTAACAAAGATGGAGGAGCCTTCCTGTTGAGATACTGAGAGTGACCTTACTCAACAGCCTCTTGACCTTCTAAGTTGATGACTTAATTGCATCAATGCGCCATATATATAAGTAATCTGACCAAGATTGGTAAAAATCGGTCCAATAGTTCTGGAAATATAAGGTGATTTAGAGACCAACACCGAACACACACACGTACATACGAACATTAACATCCGGAAAATTACCATCCGGTATTTTCGATTCCTTAGATGTCAAAACGTCAAGATCCGATGAAAACGGCATATGCCCAAATTGGTCCGATTACAATGCTTTCCCTTCCAGAGAGCACTATCTAGACGGGAAAGCAATAAAACAGTATTTTAAATATAGCCAACGTAATTTTTCATTCCAAAAAAAAGAAACGTTTTTACAGCTTCTACTTAAATTTCTAAATGAAACTTACCACGGGATATAAAAACAAGTATCTACTACAAATAAAAAAAGAATTATTTAAGTTAATATTATGTAAATATCCACCTATCTTTTAACCGCCTAACCTTTATTTAAATAAATTATTAAAATTTATTTAAGTTTTTACATTAGAAGTATCAGATCGGTCGAAATAACTCATTTAGAGGGTAAAAAATTGTTACCAGGATTTTTATAAGTAGAAATGGTAAAGGGGCTTATAGTAAACGTAAAAAAATAAATACGTGAATGGTGGTGTTGGAGGGTTGATTTGAGGTGAAAAGGGGTGAAAATGGTATTATTGCGATTTCGGCGAAAGTTAACGTCAAAAAAATTTGTGGTTATTTAAGACAAAGAAAGGTATACTTTCACCAAGTTTCATCAAAATTAAATTATTTTTGCGGAAATGAAAATTAAAAAAAAGAAGATTTATCACATTTTTCTTGAAAATTTTGAGGTTATGTTAAGAAGTGACCTCTAAAAAAGTTGTAGATTTTTGCATGATCTACAACTGTTGTATTGAAAAAATTTTTTCAACCCCTACATCACCCCTCCACCAACATGCATTTTTCTTTTTTACGTTTATTATAAGCCGCTTAACCATTTCCACTTATAAAAGTCCAGGTAACAATTTGTTTTCTCTAAGTGTAATTTGGTTGGACTATATAGCTTCTTAATAGAAACAAGTAAATGATTTTTTTGATTTTTTAATTTGTTGGTATTTTACTCACTTCTGAAAATACTTGAATTTGAAATGATTTTTTTTTTTACAAAAAAAAGTTTGTTAGACAGATTTTTATTAAATTTGAGTTTTGCAATAGAAAAATCACTCTTGAAATATCTATAATAATAGAAAAACATTTTGATGTACTTTCGAAATATTTGTATATAACTTTAAGAGTTAAAAATTATTTTCAACGAACGAACAATTCATTACTGAATTCAATATGAATGTATGTGGACGCACGTGAACATTTTTTTCTTCGATTAAGCATGCTTAGGGGATTAGAAAAATACACGAATGCCTACGTTCGGCCGTCGGGTTTAGTTCAAAATGGCTGCCAAAATTAAAATTTTGTAGTAATCATTACATAATAAAGGTTTAAGATATCAAGTTGGTTCAAACGCATTAATATAAGGTTTACTAAAATATATTAAATACAAATTTTATAAATCAACTGTAACACCCCAAAATGGCGGAAAAACTAACTTTTTAACAATTGAAAAAATGCCATAAAACCGACAAAACAAAAACAAGAATAATAAATTATATTTTCATAGGGTAAGTAAAAGTTAGAGATAATAACTTTGTCAGAGATTAATAATTGCGAACACAGTAATAATAATAATAATGTTCGCTCGAGAAAGTCTAACTACATTTTTCATTGATAATTGGTTAATTTTAAAATTAGAATACACACTTAAATTGAGAATTGCATCTACTATATTTTAATTATATCTACTATATTCACTAGAAAATTATGACTAATGCGATAACTTCTAACTTAGGAAAAAATATAACTACATCAGCGGGTTTAGATTGCTGCTGCTTAAACGTATATTTATTTGGCTGGGTGAAGAAGACAGCTAAATAACCAGTTCGCTTCTCACTTTCCTAAATCGTGATACAGGTTACTTGTTATTCTCGAAAACAGTTGTCATTTTCGAGAATTAATTATGATTAATAATCAAGTCGCCTACAACCGTTACAGTTAAGGTACTAATCATACATAATTACAAATAAATGCCAAACACTATTAACTACCGCTAAAAAGATAACTTTAAAATATACGTACAAAAAATACTTAATTTAACAATTCGCTTCCTTTTAAATCCTGAATGATCGCTAAGAGATTATTGTAAATTTCCAACTTTTAATAGGGTATAAAGGTGCTTAAATACCCAAAGTTAAAAATCAATCTGCTTTTTGAGGTTAATTGTTAAAAATACACAGATCAAAAAAAGGCGAAATAGTATATAAGAAAAGTAAAACATAGGGTTAAAGATATACTGACGAATAAAAAAATATTTACTCACCAGAGATCGGCCTAAAACCAAATTTTCATAAAAATTTGATTTTTTTTTTTTTTTAATATTTTGCAAGAAAAGATTTTTTTTCTGGGCGCACAATGAAGTGTCGTCATCAGCGCTCAGACACAATATTTAAATACTAAGTAAATAAATATTGAAATTTAATTAAAAACTAAAACCCAGTAATATAAAAACACAGCATAACGGAAAACACCTATGATATATGCTAAAAGTGAAATAAAACCACAATGAAATACTACATTAATAGTTTAAATTAACATCTGCCTAACGTCATATGGCATGAATAGGTGGAACAAAATATATCAAAATATATCAAATATTTGAATATAAACGGACGGCTTTAAGAAATCGCAAAACATTGGATAACATCGTCTCATTGTTTCTCAAGATATTTCGGATGGTCCTGCACAAGTTCCGATGTAATGCTGCACAACAGACACAATCCAGAAAGATGCGGTGTACAGTTAACTGTCAGTTGACAGCCGTAGCGAACACAAACGAATGCCTCGATCTATGAGATATCGATAAACGAGTCTACTGTGTCATATTCGCAAACGGCAAATAATAAACTCCTGCTGACGATTATTCCTGCATGAGGAATTCCACGGAGACATAGAATTCTTAACAAAACGAAGATTATTGTTGACGGTAGCATTCCATTCGCTTTACCGCTCATCAAGGACCACTTTCTCCACAAAACACACAAGATCATCCGAAAGGACGCGATTAGTGAAAGGAGGCTGGAAACAAGCTTTTTTTGTCGCGCTGTCAGCGAGCTCATCGCCTGATATTCCAATATGGCTGACGGCAGAAGCTCACAGTTGTATTACGTTGAGTCAATCGAGAAATAATATACTGAATCTCACAAAGAACAGGGTGTCTGGAGTACATCTCACTAAGTCACTAATCGCCTGTAAGGCATTCATTGAATTTGTACAGATAAATACCTGTATAAATGTTGGCCTTAAGGCCTTATTAAGCCGAAATTAAATAATAATATGACGTCACCAAACGCACGGATATCTTGTTAATAGTTGATAATAATACAAACAAAACAATAAATAGATAATAAGATATTTTAGAACAAAAAAGGGGATTTCAAATAAAAGGCAAAATCAGGGATTGTAATACGGTCATCAAACCAGAAGGCTTAAATGAATCAGAATGCATCTTCAGTTTAAAATCAGGTGAAATAAACGCAATAGAAATAAAGAATGGAAAATCTTGGGAAAGATCCTGGGACCAAAAACGAAACAAACTCAAAAATAATAGAGATCCTTTGCTTCTCTCGTCACCGACCACTACAGGATCACATTTAATAGTTAATCTGACTGATTTTCCTTTTCTTCCGATTCCCCTACTTTTTAAAAATGTGTTGTTCCTTCCTTACTTGCAAGCATATTTTACTGATACATTCTCCGATTCCTTTCTGAAAACCTTCACAACCTTCACCTGTGTGAACCACTAAATGTTCGTTTTGCCTCTTATCGGTCTCCTCGAAAATTTTCTTCGTGAATCTGTTTTTATTCATTCTAAGTGCGCGTAGAAGGCCAATCTTCTTTTTCGAATGACATCTACGAATCTGTCCAAACGGAGGTTGAGTTCTTCGTTCTTCCGTAACCTCCAACCCCCATCAGTTTTCCGTAGTCCGAGTATCTTTCTTAGTATTTCCCTTTCAGCTAATTTATCTGTAGCACACTCTATAACGTACAGCACTACAGACCTAACTGCCGTGGCGTAATATCAAATTTTTTCCATTACTTGATATACTCTTTTTATTTTAAGGCTTAGGCATTCTGGAGTTTTATTTATTCTAATCGTATTTGCCTCTTTATCAATAGAGAGATCTTCACAAATGCAATAAAACTAATGAAATGTCAATTACATTAGAAAAAGATGAACCAAATTTTTAGGTTGTCTTAAGATTTTTTTGGGGGGGAGAGCGAAAAACGCTTTTGCGTTATCATCACCCGGACACGATGTATTTTTTTTAAATTAAATTTAAAAAATTCACAATTAAAAACAAAAACATCTTTAAAGACAATTAAATATATCTTAAAATGAAAAAACCTGTAGCGTATGCTAAAATCGAAATAAAAACACACACAAGATAAATCACTCTATATATCTGATTAAGATAATAGAATTACCATGCTTTACGGTAAACGGTATAAATAACTGAAACACAGTAATTCAAATATTTGAATATAAACGGACGGCCCTAAGGAATCGTAAAAACATAAATAACTTTGTTTCATTATCCCCTAAAGTGGTTCGTATGTTAGCGTCTAGGTTAAACTCGCGACGCAATGCCGCACAACAGACACAACCACAAGGATGTGGTTTACCGTTAGTTGGCATCCGCAGCGAGCACAAAGGAGTACATCCGCTTGCGTAATCAGACATCCGGGAGTGAGCCTAGTGTGCTCTATTCGCAAACAGCAGATAATAACCACTTCTCGACGGTTATTTCTGCAGAAACTCCACGGTTAGATAGTATTCTTAATCGGGCGAAGTTTACTGTTCGCGATAGCATCCCATTAACTTTGCCGGTCATCGTGAACTACCTTCTTCAGAAAACAAATAAGATCGTTAAAAGCATCGCAACTGGTAAAAGTAGGCTGAAAACAAGCTTTTTTTGCAGCACTATCTGCGCGCTCGTTACCTGAAATTTCTATGCGGCTGGGGATTCAGGAGAAACTCACGGTTGTATCACGTCTGATCATTTGCGAAATAGGAGACTGAATATCACATACACCAGGGTGTCTGGAGTATACGTCACTAATAGCCTGTAAAACAGTCATGGAATCAAACAAATACATGTCCAAGTGACCGGCTAATTATACTTAGGGCCTTATTAATAGCAAACAGCTCCGCAACGAAAATCCTGGTGATGCTGGGAAGGCCAAACATGAATTGTCTATTGTCAACCACAAAAGCATACCCGACCGAATTAACGTTTTTTAGAGCCATCCGTAAAAACCGTAGAATCCGAAATCAAGGTATTTATAATATCATAAAATTTGTTTCGCAAAAAGACCGGATTTTTGTTCATATTATTATATTGACAGAAATCAAAGCAGTAATCGACAAGAGAATGCCACCAAGGCGGCCATCTTAAGAGAATGATAATGGACTCGCAAAACAAATTTTCAAGCACATCTAAAACAATAAGTACAGCAATCGATGGATTTAGATCTAAAAGAAATGAAAAAATCTGAAAAAATAACACAAGTGACAATAACGATCAGAAAGCGGTACAAGATTTCAAGGATTTACAAGAGAAAGAGAAAAAGAAGAAACCAACAACATCCGGTCAGAAGAATAAAGGTAAAAACAAAGGCAAAAGAATTATAAGAAGATCAGGAAAGAAAACGCCCAAAAGAAAAATAGATAAATACAAAACGTTTGTTCGCGTGGTCCTCAGTCGGAAAAAGACCCCGTACGGGGAAAATATATTAAAATGTTATTTTATAAAGTATTTCAGGATGTTAGCGTGTAAAAGAACAAGCACGGTTTATCGCAACAGTTAACAAAACTATTACTAATACAAGTATTATAACTAATCAGAAATGAAAGGTTGTTTATGTAAAAGGAATCTTTTAATTTAAGGGTATTTTTATAAGATATAAATACGTTTTAATTTCTGGGTAATTTATCAATAATAATAATAATTATAAAGTACTCTCTAAATAAGCACAAGCGATGTTAAACGCGAAATTATCGTATGTTATCTGGTTTAAAGTAATTTTTTTTTAACCAAGAAGGTTTTAATGGATAATTTTAATATTTTTAAGTGATTTTAGAATCAAGGACCTCAAAAATTAATAAATACAAAAATCTGGGAGAAGGAATACGTTTATCTCTTATTTTACGAATTACTATAATAACAAGAAAATTATTACAATAATAACTATGATTCAATAATTTTCAGTATCATTCGACCCAGATTATCCAACTACTTTTAAAACCGCTTGATTAGTATTTTAAATACGCAACCACCTTGTATACTCTAAGACATCAACACATAATTAAAATCAAATCACTAATGCGATATTATACACAAATTTCAAAACCGGTTACAATTTAATGTTCGAAATCATAATTAATATGTAATATCAGGTATGTGAAAGTTACGTATAAATTTCAATAGAATTTTGAAAAATAATCTAACGATTAAGCATATTTCGAATAACAATTTAATTTCGTTTTGGCAAATCTTTACATGATTTTAGAAATCTTTACGTTTCATAATCTTTACATGGAACTAGCAGTTAATGATGTTAAAGAACAATTTAGATTCGGAGTAACAGTACAAGGTGAAAAGATAAAGATGCTACGTTTTGTTGATGATATAGTAATTCTAGCCGAGAGTAAAAAGGATTTAGAAGAAACAATGAACGCCATAGATAAAGTCCTACGCAAGAACTATCGCATGAAAATAAACAAGAACAAAACAAAAGTAAAGAAATGTAGTAGAAATAACAAAGATGGATCGCTGAATGTGAAAATAGGAGGAGAAAAAATTATGGAGGTAGAAGAATTTTGTTATTTGGGAAGTAGAATTACTAAAGATGGACGAAGCAGGAGCGATATAAAATGCCGAATAGCACAAGCTAAACGAGCCTTCAGTAAGAAATATAATTTGTTTACATCAAAAATTAATTTAAATGTCAGGAAAAGATTTTTGAAAGTGTATGTTTGGAGTGTCGCTATATATGGAAGTGAAACTTGGACGATCGGAGTATCTGAGAAGAAAAGATTAGAAGCTTTTGAAATGCTATAGGAGAATGTTAAAAATCAGATGGGTGGATAAAGTGACAAATGAAGAGGTATTGCGACAAATAGATGAAGAAAGAAGCGTTTGGAAAAATATAGTTTAAAGAAGAGACAGATTTATACGTCACATACTAAGGCATCCTGGAATTGTCGCTTTAATATTGGAAGGACAGGTAGAAGGGAAAAATTGTGTAGGCAGGCCACGTTTGGAATATGTAAAACAAATTGTTAGGGATGTAGGATGTAGAGGGTATACTGAAATGAAACGACTAGCACTAGATAGGGAATCTTGGAGAGCTGCATAAAACCAGTCAAATGACTGAAGACAAAAAAAAAATTGGCAAATTAAATTTTGATCTAAACAAGATTATCTTCGTAAATAATTTAAATAAAATTATAAGAATCTACCAAAGTAGTTTCCCTAATGTTGTTACACATAAATGAATTGTTGCATCCTACAGAATTAAATTGTAAAAACACAAGACCGCAACAAAATTTATAATACTAAATAAGTATTCTTAAGATTTACATTATTCTTGCAAAGTAGGTACTTAGAAGAATAACTGCTTTCATCTCGTACAGTCACAACATTTTAGCCAAAAATAAACACATTAATAACAAAATCTAGAGACCCGTAAGTCTGATCAAAACAAAACGAAGAAAATCAGTACATAAATAAAAATTATAAAAAAGATGGAGTGTGGCGAATCGCAGCCGACGAAACCGTTTACAGAAATATTACAGAACCAATTCGTGTTAAGACGCAGGGTTATTAAATTGAAGAATTTAAATGAGGTTATTTAATTTTTCAATGAAACTTGGCATCCCCGCTAAATTCTCACTTTTTTGCTATTCGTTAGCTCAGGTTGGCGACTCTGCCAAATTCTCAATTTTTGTTACACTTATTAAATGAGAAACTAAATTTTATTTAAAGAAGACCTTTTAATTTTTAAAAGTCCTTCGAACAGCTGCACTCGGCTCCGTGTACAGCTCACACAGCTCCTGGCGGCTCACACAGCTCCTGGCGGCTCACTCGGCTCTATCCGCAATATAAAAGCTGGCTCCGCACTAGAATAGTTTGGTCTACTTCCTTCATCCACAGACTCAACTTGTTTTTGTTATGAATGTACAAGTAATTAATAAAATAATGTTAAATATATAATTTACAATTTAATGTTTATAACAACAAAAAGAATTTACGTTGTAAACGAAATCAAGACTTTTATTTATTTGTACGAACCAGGGAACAAGAAATATTTAGAATAATTTAAACCCAACTGAGGAATTAAACCGAGGCGAAAAATTATTTGTCTAATGAAAAATCGAAGGTTAATCCCGCTTTTTCGACATCATAAAAATGCCGTAAAATAAATTACTAAAACAACTGGTAATCAGAAGCCTGAAGTTGATAAACGGTGGGAAATACATAACAGAAATAAAGAAAGATCTAGAAGAGATTGAACTAAAAACTGAAGACGCGATTGATAAACCAAAAATCACCGAAATTCTAAAAAAAAAAAACAAATCTTTCTACAGACAAAACCCAAAATATAAGGGCTCCAAGCGAACTAAGAAATATCAGATCTTAACCTACATAAATATTGGCAAATCAACAAAGAAGGAAGACCAAACCAACAAAGTCAGAAGGAAAACTGACATAAATTGACTTAAGTGATCCAATGTGGTCATAAAATTAAAAAAAAGGAACGATTAAAAAAATGTAAAAAAAAGAACGAAGAATTTTAAGATAAATGTTACGATCAACAGAAGAAATAAAACCTGTAATACAAAAAAATAATTCTGAATTATAGCAAAAAAAAATCTAAAACGTTTTCAAAACCGATAAGAAAGAAAATATTATTTTTTTACAGGCTACTTATTATTAACAAGTATATTTATGATAATAGTCAACAAATAAAATATTTCAATTTTTTTTTTAAAAAAAGAAGAAAAGCTGTTATAATATTACTACGTATCTCAGAAGTAAAAAATTTGATGTGGACACCACATGACTTCCTTTCCTTTCCTTGTACGTTTATTAAATTACATATACACATTTTTAAAAGTACATAAAATGTAATTTCACTAATAACTTCTGATTTTTTTAACATTTTTTTTTTATTGTTATTACTGAATTATTATTTATTGTAAAACTTTTTATACAATCAAAGGTTAATAATTATTAATAAATCAATATATTTAAATAAAAAAAGGACAAAAGGAAGAAAATGTTGCAAAGAAAGAAAGAAAAGATTAAGAGAAGATGATAAATATAAAGAAGAAGAGAACGTTAAGACCAAGGAAAGAATAAAAAGAAGAAAAGGATGATGAATATAAAGAGAGAGAAAATTTGAAAACTAGAAAACGTGACCAAAAATTAAGATCAGTAGAATTATATCAAACAAAGAGCGATTAAATGATTGGCACCAAAAAACAAATAAACGAAACTATGATTAACTGCGACTTAGGGAGAATATTATCTGACAATATCACAGGAGTAATGAACTAAGGGCTCGTCCACATGATAGCGTTTGCTAACGCGCGTTAGTGAGGTACACAGAATAGCATTGAAGAGTACCCATGCTAACGCGTACTCTTCCATGCAATGGAAGAGTACGCGAGATAGTGTACCTCACTGTCGCGCGTTTGCAACCGCGCGTTAGCAAACGCTATCATGTGGACGAGCCCTAAAAGATAAGAATTTTTTGCATTTTATTAAATACAAGGCACACGTATATGCCTCAGCGTGTGTAGGTTGTTCTTATGAGTGGGCCCTGCGAGTGCCTTGGTGCTTAATGGGGTCGATGCCGCCGGTTTGAGGCACGGCAAAAGATAAAGACCGAGACCCGGTTCCCTGCCGAGGGGCTGAAGGACGGCGTTGCCGGACCTTGGCCATGAGGTCGGGGATTAGAGGCATGGCAAATGGAAAATAAAAGATCCGAGACCGGGGAGGCTAACCTGCCGTGCCGGTGGGTGGGGGACGCCTCCTTTGAGGATATGGACACTCTCCCCGACTGCGTATACTTAAATGGATATCCGGTCGGGGGGGGGGGGAGGTTGTTCTTTTGAGGGTCTATTTTCCAGTCACTTGTATTAAACTTTAATGTAGATAAAAAATTAAACAGAAATTCCAGAATAATTAAATAAAATTAAACAGAAATTAAACTAGAAAATCAAAAAAATTAATACGATAACAACTTATAATTTTCATTTAATATTAAATAACGAGAAGTTTCACCAAATCAATTACATATACACATAATATGTAATAATACCTATTAAATTACAAATACACAATTTAAAAACTCCATAAAATTCTATTTCACTACTAACTTCTGATTTTTTCTTTTTTTTTCTTTTTATTGAATAATTATTTATTGTAATTTTTTTACAATAAATAATTAATAAATTAGTAATTATTAATAAATTAATATATTTAAATTAAAAAAAGGAGATAAGTGTGATTCGAACCGATGTGCCTTCCCTTGTAAGATCCAAATATTTCATTAATTAAAATTTTATTTGGCTATAACTCTGGAACCAATGAAAATAAGTACCACTTATAATACAAAGTTGAAAATCTCCCAACGAAGGCTTATTACTGCAGTTAAGAAAAAGTTCAAAATCCTAATCTGTTTGGAATTTGGGCTTTTTTTTGAGTTTTGGTTCAATCGATTGCAATCAAAACAGGTGCACAACTAGATTTTACGACAGTCCTAAATTCAAAATTTCAACATTCTACGGCTAATCGTTTTTGAGTTATACCAGATCCGTACGTACTTATAGACGTCACACCGAAACTTGTAAAAATTGATTCAGGGATGATCAAAATGGATATTTCCATTTTCTGAAAACCGGTTGGTTTAGCGGTGAACTCATCATCGCAAATCAGCTGATTTCGAAGTCACGAATTCTAAGGTTCAAATCCTAGTAAAGGCAGTTACGTTTATACGGATTTGAATACTAGATCGTATGAATACCCGTGTTCTTTGATGGATGGGTTTCAATTAACCACAGGTCTCAGGAACGGTCGACCTGAGACTGCACAAGACTACCATTCAGATCAAACATATTCTCTGAAGTAAAACCTTACGGAGAATCCGGAGGCTATACACAAAACGGAAAAGAGATACCGTTTATTTGAAATCACCTCTCTTAATAATCGAAAAAAATTTTTTTTTTAATAATTAGTCATACACTTTCACACCGACTATCTACTTTTGTGTTTACTTTTTTACGGCAAGATTGCAGTTTTGTAATGAAACCGCGTGACCGCGTTAACGCATAAGCGCTTAGATATTTATTTATTTTTTTATAATAGAAAAATAACGATTTCCCATTGAATTAATTAATCGTTCTCAACATAAAAACGATTAATTATTCTTTATTTATCTCTAAAAAATTAAGATTCTTAATTTTTTCTCTTTATCTAGAAACTTTTCAATTTGCATTCATCTCAATTCTGAGGTAATATTTTAACATGAAATAATTGTTACGGCGAACATCGTCGAAAATCTGTTACATATATTCTAATCTTTGTATTTTTGTACAGTATTTACTCTCTATATTATCTTTTTAGCACTAAATTAATTCGTCTCTTTAAGATGCTGCTAAAAATTTCTCTCCTCTCGTTTTGTCCTCAGGTTATTTAATTTTGAATT
The DNA here is from genome assembly GCF_047948215.1 of Lycorma delicatula. Lineage (NCBI taxonomy): Eukaryota > Metazoa > Arthropoda > Insecta > Hemiptera > Fulgoridae > Lycorma > Lycorma delicatula. The sequence continues at coordinate 16,999,626 of NC_134461.1, forward strand.
TTATCAACCCAACTAAATTTCAATATTTTCTAGTAATACCGCATTTCCAAAAACCTCTATTTACTCCTTTCTACTTTGTTATCGTTCAAGGTGTGATTCCCAAAAACTGTGCGCCGCGGCGCCCCAGTGAGCCGCGGACTCTTCACAGGATCGCCGCGAAATATTGTAAAAGCTTCATAATTAATTGAACCAAGACATTTATAATTATTAATTTAACGTTAATAAAGTAAAAAAATAATGAATATACACGAGTTTTATTTATTTTTATCTCTTTACTTACGAGAAGTCATACTTTTGTTTAGGATAGGGCGCAATGGAAAAATTTTAATTGAAAAAGGGCGCTGCGACTCGCAAAAGTTTGGGAACCACTAGTTTAAGGTTTTCTTTACCATAAAAGCGCTACATTTCAACAGATATTTTTGAAGACATCTTTCTACGTTTAGATCTACGTTCGATAGTAGCCCTCAATTTTTTTTTATCCGCCCATTGACAGTAGATCAATAGTTTTGTCCACCCAAACTCTTTAAGTAGAAAACTTTTACGGTATATTATACTCACTGTAAATCTGTTAATTCATGAGGTTAATTCCTCATAAAGATAAACAATTTTAAAATAACTCCTCGTTGTTATACTCTAACGATCTTTCAGCACGGTTATAAGATGTGGATTTATAATGTTGATTTATCGAGTGAGAAAATTTTTAGCAAAATAATAGAAAAGTGAATTAAGTAATGTTTTAATTCTAATTTTGAACGGTTAACAAACGATTTGAATTCAGTTAAAATTTTACGGTAACCTATAATAATTTTAAATAAAATTAGGCGTAATAATAAAACGCGAGAAAAATCGTTGACAATGAGTTTTTAAATCGTAATACGCTATAACTTCCTGAAGTCCGGTTAGTGACACAATCTAAACAACAATAAATAAAAATAACCGAGCAGTTAGCTAATGTTATGTTTACAATTGAGTAAAGACGGTGAAAACTCTGCGATAAAATGTTATTAACAACGCAAAGGATGGATGGTTGGAGGCTGAGCAAATGAAATTATCTGCCAGTCAGTGGGGCAATGACGGCTATTACTAGTTTTTATAGTTTGTAGCAGTGGCGGTAGAAATGGACAGATATCGTTGTAATTACTAAACAAAGATAGAGAGATACCTGCAACCGCTAACGTACAGTAGATTCGTACTAGCGGTAAACGCGGGACGAATGTAAAATTATCTATCGTTTCTTTATTTCAAAACAAACCGAGTATGTTACGAAATAATATAACTCCATTTCCTCGCTTTTAAAAATAACACCCTTACTATCGAGAATTTATTAAGTGATAAATTATTCGTTTTAATAACCAGTAGATATATTAAAATATTCATAACAAAACAGTTATTGATCATTTTAACCAAAAAATAAAATAAACACTCAATCGCTAATTAAATTAATTAACATTACTTTTCTTCTTTTTAATTAATAATTAACTTTTCCAGCATTAAAACCTAATCAAAACAGATAATTATAGTTCATTTGTAATTTATGATGGATTAGAATGACCAAATTTATAGACTCCGCACTTCAGCCGATAGATTTTCCCAAAATCACAAAAATTATTTTATTTTCCTATTTTGTACAACCAGCGAGCAATAATCAACCCCCCCCCCCCCAGACGTCGTGGACCGATGAGATTAAGATGATATTTATTACATGTAAATGAAGTGTACTCTTGTACAGACAGACACAGGCCAACCATTCCAGAGACGTGTGATTAATTGAACCCCAACCACCAAAGTACACCGGTATCCACTGTCTAGTATTCAAATTGCTAAGCCGGAGTTCATAAAACTAAAAACAAATTTTTCCGGTGAATCCTCAAGCAGCCATCCTTACCTAACCGGATCAAACCGAAGATGTAAAACCGATACAACAACATTCTTAACATGGCCCTAGCAGAGACTGTTCAGTTCAAAAAAATAAGAAAATGAAACATTTTAAAGAACAAAAACTTAAAACAGTGGGAAAGAACGGGGTATCCAGAGAAGAACAGCAGTACCAGATAAAAAATATAACAAAGAGGGCAACTCAAAAGCCACATCCGGGCAGGAAGTGCTCATCCTGAACATAATCCATTCGGGAGTTGGGAAAACTTTTATAATAATATAATACAATAATGCTTATATTTTTAATATGTAAAATATATTAATGATCCTGTTACTTTGATTTTCAAAGTTACGGGATCATTACGGTTATAGTCGACGGATTAATACGCAACTAAAACAAAATTTAATTACATTAACTAAAAATAACGTATAAATATTTTGAAAAATAACCGAAAATCATTTTATAATAAAATACACCAACAAAATAATTCGAACCGCTGTGTTAAATTATTCAATTGAGAATCATATTTTATTTAATATATCGAAATAGTAATAAGTATAAATTATTGCTATTACACAATAAAAAATATGTAAAACTCTAGTTGATATTTTATACAAATATTATAAAAAATCTAATGTGGACACCACATGACTTCCCTGTACGCCTATTAAATTACATACACACATTTTTTGCTGCACTTCATTTAAACTTATTTCATTTGATTGTGAAATACGATCCTCTAATTCTTTAATAAATTGGACTGGGAAACTACATTGCATCACATTTTCTTGTGGTGTCCGTATCAATTTTGTTTCAAATCGCTGTTATCTGGTATAAGTCAGAACGTGTCGGAATCGTAACCATGGGCACATCGTTCGAATCCGACTTCATATACATATATATTTTTTTTAACTTTTTTTAATTTAAATATATTGATTTATTAATAATTATTAACCTCTGTAAAAATGTTTGAATTAAAATGAAAAGTACTAAAATTTTATTTCACTAATAACTTCTAATATTTTTTTTTACTGTTATTGAATTATTATTTTTGTAGATTTTTTTTATAATCAGAGGTTAATAATTATAAATAAATCAATATGATTAAATTTTAAAAAAAAGTTAAAAAGAAATATGTATATGAAGACGAATTCGAATCGATGTGCCTTCCCCTTGTAAGATCCAGATATTTCATTAATTACAATTTCATTTGCCTGTAACTCTGGAACTAATGAAAATATGTACCACTTATAAAAAATCGTTGTAAAGCTCTCAATGAACGCTTATTACTGCAGTTAAGAAAAAGTCCAAAATCCAAAATATTTGGATTTTGGACTTTTTTGGACAGTTTTGGTCCAGTCGATTGCAATCAAAGGGGAGGCGATGCGCAATTACATGTTACAACAGTTTAAATCCAAACTTTCAATATTCTGCGGCTAATCGTTTTTAAGTTATGCGAGATACATACGTACGTACAGACGTCACGCCCAATCTAGTCAAAATGGTTTCAGGGATAGTCAAAATGGATATTTCCGTTGAAATCTGAAAAGCGAAATTTTTCGCGATCACAATACTTCCTTTACTTCGTACAAAGAAGTAAAAAATTAAATTTTACATAACTTATTAACCAAATTATATCCACCACAAGGTTTCTTACATAACGCTGAATATAACACCTAATCGTTTTACTATATTAAATGTTTAAATAAAAGGTTAAATTAAGTTTAATTATTGGTTGGTTTATACATCAAGAGACACGTGAACAATGCTTGTTTCGGTAGTATAGTCTGTTTGAACTACAAGTATTAACAAAAAAAAAAAACACTGAAATAAATAATAATATTACTTGTACATAATTAATCAAAGCAATGTATTGCATAGCACATGAGATTAAGAACATTTCTGGTTTTTTTCGAGAAATACTAAAGCGTAATCGGTACAAAAAAATTAGTATTTTAAATCCAACGGGTAATTCGGGAAATTAATTTAAATCTAGAATATATATTTTTTTTAAATTAGAAAAATATTTTTTGTTAAAACCACTGGAGTGGGATGTGCAAAAAATTATTTGCACATCCCACTAATAGGAGCTTTTGCTCTACTGATGTAGAGCAAAAGCTTCCTATTAATTTATTTTCTTGATAAATATAGCTAAAAAAAATAAAACTATATATAGTCATTTTTTGGGGAGGGGTGAATATTAAATAAATAAAAATTCTTGGTTGTTTGTGATCTTGGTAAAAAAAACTTCAACATTCGTACGAAAAACGTTTTCCTAAAGTGCCCTACTAAAGAACTGAAATTAATTTCAGCCAAAATACTCCCAATCCTCTTTCCAATTTTTGCCAAAAAATTAATACATTCTTTCCCCGTATGTCAAGTCTGTACCTGTCTACCAAGTTACAAGAAAATCGGTCAACGGCGTCCAAAGTTTAAAGACCAATACAAGTCTCAACGAACACAACCACAAACGTCAAGTGACAAAAATAGATTTTTTGGACTTGGGAGCATAGAATAAAAGCCTTTTTGCAGATTATTTAATTTATTTAAATCTATTTTTTTTTTTTGTTAAAAATTAAAAAAATCTCCTAGACAAACTTAAAAAAGACCATTTTTTTAGATTTTTTTTTTTACCTAACTATACATATTTCGTTATACGAGACGGCTGATAAGTTTTTCACACTAGCGTGCTACACGGAGACAAAAAGTATATCCAGTTGGGCGTGGCAACATATGATAGCTAAAATCCCCCTCTAAAAACTTTCGATAATGCGTTGAATATCGTTTACCAGTTTGTTTTCAGTAGCAGTTAAGATGGAGTCGAGTACACGGTTAAAACAGCGCGCAGCGATCGAATTTTTAACACCAGAAAATGTGAATGCTACGAATATTTCTCATCGTTTAAAAAACGGTTTACGGTTGTGAAACTGTTGACAAGATTACTGTGAATAGGGGGCGTTGAGATTTTTCAAATGTAAAGCCGGTAAAACGACAATTGAGAGGACGCACCTCACAGCGGACGACCAGTTTCTGTGACTGACGAGAAACGTCGAAAGGAGATGAACGATTTGTTTCAAAGTGACCGGTGAATCACACAGCAACGCATCGCTATTCAGTTAGGCATATCTAAAGAACGAATAGGCCATATTATCGAGCAGCCGGGTAACCGTAAAATCTATGCACGATGGACACCGCACAAACTGACGGAAAAACACAAGCAGCGTCGTGTCGAATGTTGCGAAGAACATTTACAGCGCTATCGTGCTGAAGGAAATGACGTCTTTTTCAATATTGTTAACGAAGATGAGAGTCGGGTACATCATTACGACCAGGAAGAAAAAAGACAAAGCGTGGAATATAGACATTACGAATCGCCAAAACCCAACAAATTCAAAACTCAAGTCTATGCGAAGAAACTCCTCTTGGGGTGTTTAGAGATGCCAAACGTGTGACTAAGTATCAGGAACATGGGACGATTGTGAACTCCGAACGGTACATTGAGCCGTTGAAGACACCTAAGACGACGAGTACGTCGCGTTCGAAAGACCATCATATTCATAATCTTGCAACAAGACAATGCGCGTTCTCACACATCGCACGCCACTACATAGGCTCTCCGCAAGCTGAAGTTTGAACATATTCCGCATTCGCCATATTCGCCGGATTTGGCTCCGTGCGACATCCACTTTTTCCCACATCTCAAGAAGGATCTCAAAGGTAATAATTACATCAATGACGATGAGTTGAAGGAAGCTGTGGCCACTTGGATCCAAGAAAGACCGCAATACAAATATTCAGAACCGGAAGTGTAATCTATTATCAAACATTTAACTCGCTCACAGCTGCATCAGGACAAGCTAGGTACGATTTTCCTGGATCGTTATTTGTTTTATTTAATAAAATTAAAAGTAGAAAACAATAAACTTTTTATAGTTAAATTAAATACACTGAATTATTATAGTCATAAGAACAAAAGTTCGTTATTTATCAACAAATGCGCCTACTACCTGGTAGTTATTTGGATCCTATATAAGTAACACTTATGTATTTATATACATATACACAAATATAAAAAACACATACACATATGAAAAACACGCAAATTAAAAGATTAACTAAACAATAATTATGTACAATCTTAAATAAGCTAGGTAATTTTTTAAAACATTTTTATTGTCGGTAATTTGGCAACGCTGGGAAAAAGTGTATCCTAGCACTCGTATAAATTATGGCTACATTTGTTGAAGACGTATTATTATTATGATACGTAACTAGGCAGAACATTGCAATTTGTAACACTATATTCGGATGTTCTTTGTCATTCGTTCAATAAACCGATTCCAAACCCACAAAATTTCTTCTCAAGTATTACTCGACAAATGATATTTCTTGAACACATTAACCTCTCACATTCATGCTTTTATCTATTCTAAAATCTATTTAAAAAAAAAAAAATTAAATCAAATTAAGATATAAATAAAGATTACACGAATTTGACTCAAATTAAAAAAAAATCATTAATAGCATTTATCAACACCAATTTTTTTTTTTGTATTTTTTAAAACAGATTTTCCTTACGTTTAATAGGACTTAATCGGGATTTTTACCTTTTCGAAGCCCCAAACTACAAGAGAATTATGCATTAAATATTAAATTTGCGGTCATTGGGATGAATTCTTGTTTCACCTAGGTAATAGTAACGTAGATTTGATAGTTCTCACGGAAATAAACATTACGGATAATGAAATAAGTTTAATTGATTTTTATCAGATTAATGGCTATGACTCCTATCACTGTGTCCGGAAAATTAGGTCTGGTGGTGGTATTTTAATTCTTTTTCGTAGCACACTCAGTGCTGAAAGAATAATGTTGGATTTGACTGTTTCAAGTTGTGAACTATTATGCATTCAGGTTTCAGTGAATCTAATACATAACAAATATTAAAGGAATAATTTGTTCATTAGTTTTTAAATATATAGTTTAATTTTGTTAAATTAATTTTTATAACTGTACTACTATTATAACTATTAGAATAACTAATAATATCTTAGTTGTTACATAAAATTGGTTATTGCATTAACCACTTAATAATGTAATAATAATTCTTTAGTATATCTGTCGACAGACTTAGGTCTGACGGATGATCATGTAAGATTTAAATTGTAAATAAATAGAATAAATAAATCCTCCATTTATACTCGTGATTTAAATTAACAATTCCGAAGATCATTTAGTATTTTATATGATGACGAATATATGACCTAACTTAAGACTATACAAAAAAACGTTATCAGTATTTTTTTATATTTAGTAATAAAAATTACTAAAATAAAACAGATTTTTAAGTCGATAAGCTGAATAAGACTACTTATTTATTAAAAATGACCGCCACAAAAATAAAGTATTGTTTAGTTTTTTGTGAAATCTCTCCCCACCAGGCCTACAATAAAATTCTCGCTCCGTTTAGTCACCTTTTACGACAGCAGAATAAATCCTCTTCGTATTTTCTAACGCCCCCGTTTACATTGCAAACTCGCCTGTTTTAACAGGTTAATTACAGAATGAAACCGTTATTGTTATAATTACTTCTACATCCTAAAACAACAATTGCGTTTCCAGACCACCCTTGAGGTAGCAACTTCGGCGCGTTGAGATTTTTTTAATAACGAGTGAAATCCCTCCCCACCAAGTAAAGGAAGTATTGTGATCGCGAAAAATGTCGGTTTTGAAACTTCAACGGAAATATCCATTTTGAGCATCTCTGAATCCATTTTTACTAGTTTCGGCGTGACGTCTGTAGGTACGTATGTATCTCGCATAAATCAAAAACGATTGGCCGTAGGATGTTGAAATTTTGGATTTAGGACTGTTATAACATCTAGTTGTGCACCTCCCCTTTTGATTGCAACAAATAAAATGTGATAATGGCGTGCCACTTTCTACATACTTAACATTTACTCTTTCACCGCAAGTATTAGCACACAGTTATCATTGTTCTAAGAGAAGGCAATACGACAAAAGAATCTTGTACTTCAGGTGCTTTACATGTCTCACAGCCGTACGAAAAATTAGGACGTAAAATGAAAAATAAAAAAATTAATGTACACCTTCTGTCGAGAAACAATACGTTGGGTAATTAGCCTCTGCTTAGTAATGAACGAATCCTTCATTATACAATTTTATTTCTTATCGAACATTTAAATTTCGGCTTTAATCTTTTTCCTTTAAAAACGTAATGTATTTAATGCTCATAAAATTTCGCCGTTTGTAGTTCTGAGAATCATAATCCTCTACAAAACATATTAATGTACAATCGGCGATATAAATCGCGATGTAACCACTTCTTTAATATTTAAAACAAAAGATATATATTAAAATTTAAAAATTACGACTGCCAAAAAACACAGTGCTGACAAACATTGCTCTTTAACGTAGAATAATCAAAGATTATTGTACGGGTGACAATTTTGTTTAGGACAATTTTTTTTCAATTTTTTTAAATTTATGTAAACATATATACATATATGTATATCCTACCCTACTAAAGGGTATTTGTATGTGTGTTTGTCTGCGTGTGTGTCCGTCCCCCTTAGCTTATCATCGGATGTACCGATCAGTAGCGGAAAATCCCGATACGTTAGTACATGTCTCGTGGTGGTCAGGTGTATACTTGTTACATTATTATATATCGATATATTACATATACATCGATATATATATATATATATATATATATATATATATATTTTTTTTTATTTATGTGATTATTTTTCTTCATAAAATAATGAACTATAACCAAAACGCAGGCACCGAAATGTACTGATCACTAGCGGAAATTCGTTACTATCAATTTCTAGAGTTAAATTTCTGTTCTGATAGGATCTGATGGTCTGGATTGGGTAGTGATTAAGAATTATTGAAAAAGAATAAAAATTCTACAGCACATCAACATTAAAGTTAATTAAATTTATAATGAGTAATAAAATTGAATTACAAATAAATACTCAATAAATAAACAATAAAATACATTGATACTAGAACTTATGTTTTTTGAGGTTATCCATTTAATACATCAATGTAGTTTACCATTTTTTGTAGTACCATTTACTACAGCAATGGTACACCAGTACAATTGTACACATATATTATTTCTTGTATAGAATATATAGAATTAACCAAAAATGAAATGTTTTCTACTGTAAGTCTTTAAAATATAATTAAACACATTTTTTTACTGTTTAAAAACACAAAACAAACAGAATTACACAAAATTGTCAATAACAAAAAAAACAAAAAACAATATTCACAACACAGAGAGAAGCACATCAAGAAGAAGAAAACACAGCTGACTACCTGAACACTTTCGTTATATCAATTTTTTCATTAAAAAAAAAAATATATTTTTACACAAGAAGTAATCAATTTTGGACACCTAATAATCTCATTCTGAGACGCCGCCTGCCAGGACAACCCGCCCGGAAGGCCTAGCTGCGAAGAGCGTGCCTACGGCACGCCTCAGCAGCTAGAGTACTTATATCCATTTTTTAAAGCCTATGACATTCCCGGTTCCCGGTAACGTAAGGATTCCAACGCGGGGTCATTCATTTAAAACGGTTCGGCCTTTGAGTTGCTACGATGGAACAAACAAACATACATACATACATACATACATACACCCTAAATACATTACGCTCCTTTTTGGGCAATCGTGTAAAAACATTCTACAATAAAAAAAGATTTTTTTTTCAATTCAATACTAACAAATTACCTATAAAATTAAAAATAAAATCAATTAATATAGAACGCGTAAGATAATATTAACCTATACAAGGAATAAGATCTCATTTCCCGAATATTTCATTTAGAAACAATAATTCATAAAAAATAATAAAAATTAAAACAATTTTTATTATAATAACAATACATACTACAATAAATTATTAAGCATTATATTAAATTTCATAATAGGAAATGTGAATATGTACAATATTACATCTCTGCATCATAAACGATTGAATCTTTTTTTATTTATAAATTCAGTTTACCTTACAATAACGAGTAAAACTACTGTAATAAAAATGTAAGTTTAAGTACAAATAATTTATGTAGGTCTGGGTTTAAAAAAAAAATTGATTGACGCAAAAAAAAAAATTTAACAGGAATGATCTCCTAAGAAACAACAGTAAATAATAAGAAGGTTTAGTTCAACGACCGAAGTTAATGGACCTGAATTGCTTTTTCCACGCGCCTACTACCAAAAATACTTCCTTCGGTTTTTCCACATCCTTTCGGAAAAAGGAGAAATCCAAACCGACTCCTTTTACGGACCGTTTATACTACTCGGCTATTACCTGCTAAGCTTTAAAAGAGGAAATTATGTTTTTCTACGAGAAAAAAAAATAGAAAAGAAAAGAAAGAAAATCACTTTAATCAACAGCGACAACATCCTTTCAACTAACAATAACAACGCAATACCAAATAAAAATACACTGTTAATTATTTCTAGTTACTTATAATTATACCTGTAATAACCAGAAAAAAAAACACAAATGGCCAAATAAATTAAAAATACGTATAAAATTCAATAAAAAAAAAGGAATTAAATACAAAACTACAATATAACCTCTTAAATAATTGTAGACATTATTTTAACTATCTTTATAAAGAAACTAAGTTGAATTCTAGCCTATAAATACCACAATTTTGTTTTTACAAATTTTTAATTGAAAAGTTCAATTTATTTTGGCATTTCAAAAGTAATTGACTGATCATACATATGCAGTAGAACTGTTAGATATTATTTATAATTGTTTTCTTCTTTCTTTTCGTTAAAATATAAAGAAAAATCATATTGAAGATAGAATAAAAAAAGAAAACGTTTCCGTAACCGTTTAATTCCAATAAGTTTATAAATTGGAAACAAAACTCCAGGTATACATTTTTAAGTTACTTAAAATAATTTTTAAGGGTTTTACTAACCGCTATAGGGGACGGCACCCTTCAGATGTAAAGAAGAGAATTGCTGATACTGCTTTTAAATAAAATAGTTTGTCAAAAGCAAACGGAAAACGTTTTTATTTTCATAGGAAAATATCTAAAAAGATAATTTAAAATAATAGAGCAACTGAAACAATAAAAACTAGGTTAAGAAATTAGTTGAAAAATCTGATATAGATACCACTTCACTTCCTTATACGCTTATAAAATTACGTATCCAATTTCATCCGATTTCTATTCGGAAAAGAAAAAATTTTTTTTAAATGAAAAAAATGAGATATTGATTCCAAAATTTTACCCACAAATTGCACTGTATAAACGAGTCCCTGTGTCAAATTTCATCAAAATCTGTTTATCAAGTCAAAGGTTATTAAACTTCAAACACGCTAACATACTCCCTACGTTTTTTTGTTTTTTTTTTTTAGGGGGGTCCCTGGGTCACAAAACGTCGAAATGAAAAAAAAAAACCACACCCCATTTTTTCATTGATTAGTATTACTTTCCTTCTTGCAGCATAGCTCTAGAGCAGAGGTTCCCAAACTTATTTTTCTCACAGACCACTTTCAAAATTTTGCCAGTTCCGGTGGACCCCCTGCAGCTACATTTCTACCATATTTCCAGTCGACGGAAAATTTGAAGATTAGATCTAACTATGAAAATTTACGTTACGGCTGAGTTCCACGAACTAACAGCTTCCGAAAAAAAAGTTTGAATTGATCGGTTAATTTTTGATCGACTGTGCTGTGAGTGGAATGCAAAAAAGTAAAGTTGGCCGATCAAAAAAATATTTATATTAGTGAAGAATCAAACAAGTTCGTGCAAGATTGCTAGCACACACACACACACCACAAGTAGTATTTCGTCCCTTTGCACGTCTGAACAAGCGTTGCGGACGGCGGCGGCGCTTTGCAAGTCTCGACACGTTCGTTGTACTGAATATGGAAAATGCAAGTTTTTACAAGTAACAGTCGCTGAGCTTCTCAAAACATCTGCCTAAATTGATACGCAAAGTCAAGCCGACATTTTAGTTCTTCTTTTTGAAGAACTAAACCAAATGAACGAAACCAGATGAACTAAAACACGAAACCAGATGAATTTTCGTGGACCCCCCCCTTACGAATTGTGAACCCCCATTTTTTTGTCACGCCAACGTAGACCCCCGTCGAGTCTCCCGTGGACCCCTGGGGTCCACCTGGACTACTTTGGGAATCAATGCTCTAGAGCTATGATGCCAGAAAAATAAAAAACATTAAGACAAGCGTAAAAATATCAACACAAAAGAAGTAAAAGATTAATGTAGAACAAATAAGAAACAAAATAAACATCTTTAATTTCATTTGATTATTAAAAACAAAACAACTTAAAGTACCAATAAAGGTCTACAGAGGGACCAACAAAAATAAGAAATATCAGTCGAATAATTTTTCAAGAAATATGTACAACCTTATTTTTTTTATGTTAAAAAAGGGAATTATAAAATTCAACGGTCACTGATCAGAAAATCTTTATAATTATTTCTATATTTAACTAGCCGGCCAGGGGGCTGTGCCTCCTGGACCCTCGACAGCAATAAAATTATCAAATACAACTAAAGTTTAACACCTTAAAGAAACACTAAACATAAATTATTTTCAAGATATATAACGTGGTTTTCATTGTTTTTATGTTATTTATTTAGTTGTTTTCGATTTCAACGCATTAAAAAAAAAAAAAAAAACTGTGTTATTAACACATTTTACCGACATTGTTATCTGATAAAATATTTTTGATTACAAATGATCACAAAATATTCTTTCATAATATTCTTTATTAGCATTTCGCGGCGATGAACTTATTGTAGTGATTTTTTAGCTACACTTCCATTTATTGATCCGCAATTTATGGAGCCAAAAGTGCATCTCCATAGACATTTTCAAATTTGACATTCATCAATTTTTTATACAAATCTGTACACAATAACTCTAGCGCAGTAAATTTTCGCGGTTTACGGTCTTAATATTGGGTGTAGAAAAAAAACTTCAAAAGGGTTTATAATTTTTCAAAATTGTAGACGCTATTTTAATAGTCCTATATATTGTGTATAAAATGCCACAAAAAAATTCTAAATATTAATTTTCTAAATTCTAAATAGAAGGGAGGTAGAGCAAAAAAAAAACAAAAAAATAACATATTTCAATTTTAAGAGGTGGGGTCTGATTTTTAAAAAAAAAACATTTTTCTGAATTATTTGTAAATGCATTGAAGGTAACAAATTTGCTTTAATAAATTTTCCCTAAAATGCATCTGAAGAACATCGAAATTTTTTTTTGCGATATTCTCCCAACCCCTTAACGAATTTTGAAAAAATGCCCCATTTATAGAAATACTTGAGCCAAACTTAAAGAAAATTGGTTCGGTCAATAATGAGATAAAAGGCCAAAAGCGGTGCGACACACATATGTACGTAAATACATATATGCATATGGTTTTTGATCTAGATGAACAAGTTGAACCCTAAAACGTAAAAATTTGAAAAAAGAAACCTGATAGCCCATTTTTTTACATAACCACCATATTCACCGGGAAAGTAAAGAAATAAAGCCATAGCTCATTACTGAAAGTAAAAATATTATACATAAAAAAATCATTTTTTACATAAAAAATTTCATTTTTCGGCGAAAATGCTTTGATTATTAATATGTCATTAAGTATGATATTAAATGTAGGCTATAAGTGCGCTTAAAAATAAGCTATTAAAAAATCCAATTAAGGCAAAAAAGAAGAGTTGTAAATCGTTTTTAATTATAAAAATATATATATATTTTTTTATAATTAATATTATATATTTTATATAATATTATATATTATATATTTTTATATAATTCATACACCTTCGTTTCATATATTCATATATTCACCTAAACTAGCAAAATGATCGTAGCGGAGTGGTAGCGTCTCGGTCTTTCATCCTGAGATGCCGGGTTTGAATCCCGGTCAAGCAAACCACTTTTCATACGCTACAATTCATTTCATACTACCATGCACAAGCTTCGAGTTTTATATGCTGATTTAATATTTTAAAAAACCGTACAATTGGATCGACCAGTAAAGGAACTTATTTTGGAAAAAAATAAATAATCGAACTGGGTAAGAGTAAAATTTGAATAAACCTTACGGGTCGGACTGAGAATTTACTCGTTTACGAAGTCGGATAAAAAAAACATTAAAAACCAAGATTTCACTAGTTGTTTCAATTAAATGTTACCAACAAAACGCTTATTTTCCTTTTTCGATAAACTAAAGGTGATAAATTTAATTTACGAAAATTATGTAACGTCTTCCTTAGTAATATATTTAGATTAGAGTATACGTACCTCTAAATAACCTCTAAACGTACCGAGTATACGTACGACAGAAAAAATCTACTCGTGAAACTTATTTTATCACTATAAAAATTAAATCTTAAGCATTTAATTTTCATAATAATAAATTGATTATAACGTCCTAACCAAAAACGATGGAAAAAAATAATTCGATTACATATTACGTAACTACGTTACGAATAGGATTTATTAATTCATAAACATTGCAGGTAACAGGAAAATATTTTCATTAATTAAAACGAAGAAATTTTTTTTGAAATAACAAATGGGATGAGAGAGTTCCAATTCATAAAGTAAAGAATTAATTAATTAAAGGAGGTTAGAGGAGAATTATTTTTTTTTAATTTATAAAACTACAACAATTTTGGCAAGATTACTTTTTATTTCCTAATTTATATACAACTGTAATTACTTTAATAAGTTAATTAACTTCAATACGTAAGATAATACTACAATATTACTGTATAATTAATTCAAAAGACGGTCAAGGAATATTTCAAAATGTTTTTAGAACCTAATATAAAACAGACAAATTTGTTAGCGAAATATGAATAATATTCTTAACAAAAATAATACACAATAAAGTAGCCGATAAAATTATATATTTTTTAAATACAAATAATAGCTTATAAGTGATTTATTTATAACGGATTAACGATGTTTTAAGACGTCCTTCAGAACAAAAGGGAAACAAAATTTCCCTATCGATAGACGGGACGGGAAATTCCCTTTAGATCTGTAACCAATGCGTTGCACGGTCGTCTTTAGCCCGCGACCAATTTGTAATTGGTTGTCGATTGGTTGTCGTAACAGCTCCCCCTCTCACCGAAAGGAGTAATTTTATCGTGCCGGCGCGCGGAAAAATGTCTGCCTGGGCTACAGATTGCTTCGTTCGCTTTCGAATCGACTCGAGCGTGCGTTTGTTTCTCCGGTCTAAAGAGAACACTTTTTGCGCTATTTTATTCAAAATTGCCTCCTTCCCTTAATCATCCGCCGATCCGATAACAAAACAGTAAAGCGAGTCGTTATATACCCCTTCCCACCGCCACCTCGTTCATCACACCGTACTATTACTAGAAGAAGCTTCGTCACTAGTATAACAGCTCGAAAGTTAAAACGGAGATCATTAGGCCGGTTTTTCTATCGATTACTGATGCCGGGTCTGGTTTCTATCCTACTTTAGCCGGGTTTTTATCATTAATTGCTTACCGAGCCGATAATCGGTTCAAGAAGCTTTCATTTCATCTTCGATTCGGGAACCGCAAAAGAAGAACATCAGCCTACTTAAATATCAACAAACCAATTAACCTTTTCATCGGCTTCGTGTTATTATCATTATCATTATCATCACCGTAATATCATGACTAATGTCAAAATAATAATAATCATTAGATTAGAAAAAAAATGCATAATTCATACGTAAGGCTTTACATTATTACGTTTCGCTCATTAAATTCTTCTGAAAATTATAACCCATTAACGTTAAAAAATCAAGTCCTTGTTTCATACTAAACAAAACATACATACACACGCGCGCACACGCGACTTATTTTTTTCACAGACACATTAATATTTTTAGGCAGATTTTATGATTCTCTGAAAGAAAAATAATAGCTGGAATATATATATATATATATATATATATATATATATATATATATATATATATATATATATAGGGTGTCCCATATAAAACGCAACCCAACCTTATATTGGTAGGTATTGAAATAATAAAAAGACATGTGTAAATGTAAATGTAATTTTTATTATTACCATCCATTACCTTACATTTAGAGTAAATGTTGGAAGTGGCCGCCATCTTCTTAAATACAAGCTTCAATTCTTTTTACAGCGTTTCTTGCAACTTTTTTCAAAGTTTGTGGCTGGATATTTAATACAGCTTGTTCAATATTGACTTTCAATTGTTCAGGTGTTCGTGGTTTGTTGCTATAGGCTTTTTCTTTGAGGTAACTCCGTAGAAAAAAATCCGCCGCAGTCAAATCTGGAGATCTTGGTGGCCACAAGCCTCGACCGATAACACGATTACCAAAGAATTCCTCGACGAAATCAGAAGTTGAACCTGCGTAGTGCGATGTCGCACCGTCATGTTGTAGCCGGCAGTGTCTGTCTTCCTCTTCCAAGAGTGCGATGAACCGAAATAAAATATCCTGATATCGTTCTGCATTAATGGTGTACTCGAAAAAATAGGACCGATAATTTTCTTCCGCGATATCGCGCACCACACGCCCGACTTCTGCGGGTGTAATTGTTTTTCGTGATAAACGTGGGGATTTTCAGCGCTCCAAATTCTACTGTTTTGGCTGTTTACGTAGCCGTCCAAATGAAACCGTGCTTCATCTGTGAAAAATAACGAATCCATAACGTTAATTCCCTCGCGCAGAAAACGACGGAACCGTTGACAACATTGTAGCCGTTTTTCTTTGTCGAGCTCAAGAAGTCGATGAACCGTTTGAATGCGATAAGGTCGTAATTGTAATCGTTCGGTCGCCCGATGAACAGTCGATTTAGACAAATTAATTTCAGCAGACAAACGTCTGATCGATTTATATGGCGAGGCGAGTAATCGGTCTTTGATTTCAGCGACTGTATCTATATTCAACACCGACGCAGATCTTTTGTGTTCCTTGTTATTAACAGAACCGGTCTCTCTAAATTTTGCGACTAACCTTAATACTGATGTTTTGTTAGGAGCCGGTTTATCTGGGTACTTATGGCGAAACAAATCTTGCACTGCAACCGCTGATTTAGTACTGAAGTACGACTCGACAATGAAAACACATTCATCTAGCGAAAACACCATCTTGTCTCTAGCAATAGTGTATTGCTAGAAATAGCAACAGCGTAATGCAATCATATGATTGCATTTTTGTTACTATCGGTAATGTTCTACTGCGTTGCCGCGATGTTCAGATGTTGGACGAGTCCATTTCAGTAACGAGTAGAGGAGTAAGCTTGACTTTTGAAATTTCAGGGATGAGTTATTGATGGGTTGCGTTTTATATGGGACACCCTTATATATATATATATATAATAAACTGTTTATTAAAATAAACATTAATTCCTTAATACTGAAGATGATTGTTTGATATCGAAATATTCATCTAATTTTATATGTTAATTTTTACTTTCCGAGCTATAACTCTATTGCTGCTGCTGCAGCAGCATAACTCTAAAGGGAAAGTATAGCCGATCGGACAAAATATTGGGTAATGGTTTTTTTGCAAACGTTAAAGTTTCAAGATAACTCCATATTCCAAACTCTCCAAAAAAAAATTGCACACATTTCCGAAAGATTTCAGTCTATTGCAATAAAAAGGGGAAGTGCACAACTAGATGTTACAAGAGTCCTAAATCCAAAATTCAACATCCTACGGCTAATCGTTTTTTAATTATGCGAGGTACATAAGTACAGACGTAACTAGTCAAAATGGATTCAAGGATGGTCAAAATGGATATTTCCGTTGAAATCTGAAAGCCGAAATTTTTTCCGATTGCAATACTTTCTTGTACTTCAATAAGGAGTACAAGAAAGTAAAAAAGTCAAACCTTGTTTAATTTAATCACTGACCCATATATTATGAAAAATAACCAATTTACGGTCCCCTCGAGATTAAAAAAAAATATATAGTAAGCTCTTGGTGTTTGTCTTTAGCTTATCTTATAACAATTTTGGCGTTTACTGTAAAATAAAATGTGATAAAATGACACCGTTTTATAATTATAGGCATAAAATGTCAAAAATTTTCCAAAAAAAATATTCAAATGTACAATTTTGAAATAAATCTTCTCATGTTTAAAGTATTGTAAAATTAAAGCTAGTTAAAATGGGTTTTTGGAACAAATATATATATATTTTTTTTTTTTGGAGAACTATAACATTCTATTTTATAAAAAGTTCCAAATTAAAAAAAAAAAACCATCTGCTTTTATTTAGCACCTAAAAATATTTCTGAAATACTTAAAAACTAAAAACATTTGAAAAGCAGGTTGACTACGTAAATAAACACTTAACAAAGTAAAAGGTTATTAAAAAGTTCATACTATCCGCCTTATTCTGTAATGGTAATCTCGTTCAATTGGTAAATAATTTTACAGAAACGTCTAAAAAAAGTTATGCAGTAACCAAAAGAAAAAACTTGCTAAGCAAAAACAACATAAATTGGTCCTAAAGGAACCGGCAAAAAAAATTTCTAAAAAATGTCAATCACGTTTAAAAAAAAAAACAAATAGATATTTAAAACAGATAATAAATAATGTACTGAAAGTAATTAAATCGGGTATAATTATAACATGCCAGTTGGAAAAAAAGCAGTAGCGTAAAGAAATCAAAAACAATTAAATCTCAAAACTATGAAAACTTTAAACGGCTTATCTGTTTTAGTTTATCACTTAGAATAACAATACTTCTGTTATTTACTTATTTTAATCAATTTTTTTCCGCAAAGCCTCATACGGAAGCAAATAATTTACAGTAGTAAATCTACAAAAACAAATAATAGAAAACTTTTGAAATATATTTAAAGGAGAACTTTAGAAATTAAAATTAGTAACAGATTACAAAATATAAAGGTTTTAACACAAAATGGATTAGGAGAAAATTTTGTAGAAACATCTAATAAAAAGGAAAAACAAACTTAACGGGTGCATAAATATAAGGTAACCACCCAAGATCGATCAATTTGTTAGCAGAAGGAAGTATAGAGCCGTAAAGACTGAAAAGGAAGAGGCGAAGAGAAGAATTATAAAAAAACAGATGACTAAATAAAGTATGTCATCATTAAAAAATCTTAGGATAAGGAATAGAAGAATTTACCAAACCGCACAAACGTCTGATAATAGAATAATCTTTTTAAAAATTAAAAACAAAAAGTCTGATGTCGACACCACATGACTTCCTTGTACGCCTATTAAATTACATATACACATTTTTTTAATATGAAAAGTACATAAAATTTTATTTCATTAATAACTTCTGATATTTTTTTTATTGTTATTGAATTATTTTTCGTAAAAATCTTTTTACAATCAGAGGATAATAATTATTAATAAATCAATATATTTAAATTTAAAAAAAAGTTAAAAAAAAAACAAAATGAAGTCGAATTCGAACCGATGTGCCTTCCCTTTGTAAGATCCAAATATTTCATTAATTAAAATTTGATTTGGCTATAACTCTGGAACAAAGAGGATAAGTACCACTTATGAAATATCGTTGAAAAGCTCTCAATGAGAGCTTATTACGGCAGTTAAGAAAAAGTCAAAAATCCGAATGTTTTGGGATTTTGGGCTTTTTTGGACACTTTTGGTCCAGTCGATTGCAATCAAAGGGAAAGGTGCACAACTAGATGTTACAATAGTCCTAAATCCAAAATTTCAACATTCTACGGCTAATCGTTTTTGAGTTATGAGAGATACATACGTTACGTACAGACCTCACGCCGAAACTAGTCAAAATGGATATTTCCGTTGAAACCTGAAAACCGAAATTTTTCGCGATCACAATACTTCCTTTACTTCGTACAAGGAAGTAAAAATGGATAAAATTGAAATTCGAGCTCTTATAAAATATTTGTTTTTAAAGGTTAACCCCGACAAACACACAAAATGAGTTATGACTTTAAAGTTTGCTTCTACTTTGTTTTTTTTTTTACAGTAAGTAAAAAACAAAGCGGTAAAAGTGAACTGATTAATTTAAACGTGGTTGTACAAATATTCAAGATGATGAACGCTCAGAACGCCAAAAACCGTTACGACCGACAAAATCACAAAAAATCCACAATTTCGTATTAAATGATGCGCGAGCTTGCTGACATTGTAAACATTTCGATAGACCGTCTCCATTATATTTTCACGATGTTTTGTAAGAAAAATTATTTCGGCTCGATTGATGCCGCGTTTTTTAACAGTACCAAAATCGCATTCGATTGAACACTTCTCGGACGTGTTTTAGAGTAGATGAAATATGGATTCACCATTAAAAGTCATTGGGTGAGAGCAAATGAAAGCGACTCAAAGAAAGTGAAAAGTTCCGCTGGCAGGAAAAGTCATATCTACAGTTTTTAGGGATTTTCATGGTGTGGTGCACATAAACTACTAGGAAAAGGTAGCACCATCACCCGCGAAATATTACGCTTCACTTCTGAACTAATTAAAAGGTGCTATTCAGGCTACTGGTCGACATTTGTCCAAGAATAGAGTACTCTTTCTCCTTTATAATGCGCCAGCACCCACGTCTTGAGTTGTCGCTCCAAAAATCTACGCTTCCGTGCTTCTACTTACACCGTATTCGCCGGATTTGGTTCTCAGCGATTACTTCCTCTACCCAAACCTGAAGAAATGGTTCGCTGAAAGAAGATTCACTTCAGATGATGCGGTCAAAACTCAGACACCCGTTTATTTTGCAGAATTGGACGTAATTGCATTATATTGAAGGTTATTAAACGGTTGAAAAGTCGTCAGTTTAAAAATATCGAACTGAAAAATGGCTACATTGAAAAATATAAGTCTGAAAAATTTTGTGTTTTCTATCAGGGCGAAAACTTTCCAAACGATCGTCATAAAAGTAAAAAAAATTAAAAAATACCAGTAAATAGAATTGAAAATTTTCTCCTTCCATTTACAATGGTTAAAAAAGCGTATTAAAATAATACATTCATAAGTTAAGACGGAGACCTCTTACATAAAAATTATCAAGCACAACAAATGCATACAATCAAATTGAATACACACATACATACAAACAAGTTTCTTAAGATTTATTCCCATTAAATTATCACCACAAGATTTTACAAAACAATTTAACAAAGAATAATAGATAAAGCTACGTAAATTTATTTTTTTAAAGAAACTCTGAATACAAGTAAAAGAGAAAAGAGCCGACATACCATGGAGAAAGTAAAGACTCAAGATGAGGGAGTCAGTGACACGGTTTAATGTGATAATATCACAGTGTTTCCCAACAAACCGACAAAAAATAACAATAATAACAAATTAAACAATCTTTCATTGTTTAATTAATAGTTAATTTTTTTTTTTAACAAATTTGTTAAAAAAGACGTCTTTGTAAAAAAATAAATTTTTTTACAAAGGTAAACCTACACGGAGTTGATTTAACAAAGTATTTTATATAAATATCTATAATATTATATTCTATAAATAGATTTTTTTTAAATTGTAATATTAAAATTGGTACTGTTACTATGTTAAATGAAATCTAATGAAAAATGAATATTTCAACAAATAGGCTTTTTTACTTCACAATATTTAACTAAGCATATAGAAATTGTACGTAACTGTTTATATAAATTGAATGAATTTATTTTCCAATTGATATCGGTTTACCTGCATAGTTACTCCAAAGACAATAAAACACGTACATAACTGTAATAGAAACAAGAGAAAAATATGATTTATTATTTTACTGCTAAGTTATAAACCGTCATCACAAAAAAAGATGTATAAAAAATGTAATTTATTTCACAATACGACTGGGATACAATTAAAGGCAGCACTAATCAGAGTCGCTTTCTCTAAGAGTAATTATGTTCATTACACAGCCGTTCCTGTGGTGTACAGAATGAAGTGGTTGCATGTAGGGTTAAGTAAATATACCTATTTATACATTCCTATGTTTTTCAGTCGACATAATTACATATACAACAGTAATTTAGCTCCTTAAGAAAAAAGCGGCAGAAAACCACTTAACTCATCACTTTTCCTAGCAACGTGACACGGAATGGTAAATATTATTAAAAGCGGTCATACAATTTTTGAAAATAATATGTCAGATTACCCAAAACTTAACAGTTATTGCCATTAATATAAAGAGAAAATTAAAGGTATGCAGGTGATAATTTGTTTCTGTTTAATATGCGAATGCTTCTGTTATGCTTAGAATGCTAATTTGCAACAATGTATTTAGCTCAATGAAGAAGGAAATAGAAAACCATTTCACTTCTTACTCTCCTCTGTAAACATGTCATGGAATGTTTATTATTATTATTATTATAAGGAATTGCTGAACAGATTCATTTCTGAACAGATTTCATGTATGGATACATACAATCATTTACTAATAGTACCTAACATACATACGTTTCAAAGTATAAAGTAAAAAGAATAAAAATAATAATTAATTTTTTTAAAAAAGTATTAACTTCAAACCTTAAATTCAATTCACGATACTAAAATAAAAAATTATACATTCAATCATAATGATACAAGTAACATTAAATAGCATTAATAACTCACAATAATAAATTAATCGATTACATACTTCAACGAAATTAATTAAATTTGAAAACAAATAAGCCTTCTTTACCGCACCATCAGCGAGCTCATTGCCTGAAATTCCAATATTGCTGGGGATCCAGCCATATTAAATAAATAAGTAAGTGATGAACAAATCTTGAAAATCAATATATACTATATTATATATTTTTATTAATAAAATTCACAACTCTTTTGAAATTGAAACAAAATAAATTCCCTAATTGGGAAACCAGATCAATTACATCATAATAAACAAAGTTTCTGAACAATAATTGCAGAGAGTGTGATGTAAAAAATAACTCTTAAGCCATTCAATGAAGTGATGCACAACCATTACTCAAGATGTACCAACCCAGAAATTGGAAAGTCGGAAGTAAGAATAAAATTCCAAAAATGAAATCACATTCAATAATGTAATTCTCATAGACCACCAACTTTATAAATTGTTAGAGGCATGGCATTATTTTAGTCAATGCAAATTGAAATTTCTACAAAAAAGTAATGAATCGAATGTTTTTTTTTTCAAAATTAACAAATACTCATTTTCACTGGAAACATCTAAACAAGATGGTTTTGTTATTGGTGGAAACAAAGAACACTATTGTATGCAATAGTATTGTCAACTTTTCTCTTACGTACAGAAATGAAAGATTTTTTTACAAAAACAAACATAAGACCAATTTGAAATCATGATTGAGAGAATAAATCATATCCCTTACAATTGATGATATTGCATGTCTCGAGAAGTAATAGTTTTGACCGATGACATTTTAATTCTTACTTTATATAATCATCATATAAGGCAAAAACAATGTTTTAATAAACCAGTTCCTACACATCACATTAGTTAAATAACACTGAGCGGTGTTATCATTTAGTAGAGTTAATGTGAAGTGTTGGCAGTTACTGAATAATGACTTTAGTAGTCAATGACCTTTAAAAAAAAGTTTATCAACATTAGATGTGTAACATAAATTATGTTTCTCATCTTAAGTTGACAGATTGATTTGACGAGAAAAAGTAGGACCTCTTCCAGCATAAAACTGCTAGTAGAAGCGACCCGGTCCGTTCTTCATAACATCTTGTACTTCAAAACTCATTACAATCGGTACAGAAATCCAATACAATTAAGATATTTCAACCGCTTGTATATTTTAATCTGATTTTATTTACGGTTTGATTTTTTAATTTATTCCAAATATTTCCATTTGACAACCGAATCTGATGATATAGCAATAACTCCTTTTAATTGTTTAGATTAATTACTCACAGAGTGCTGCATAATTGAAGGAAATAATAAAAATCACATTAAAACAATAAGCACACTTACTATTACTGTTCTGCAATTTTTTGAAAAGTACAGAACAAAAAATTTTATAATGTTTGATAAATGATGTAGGCAAAATAACTTGATAAGAACTAATTTATCAATAAAAAGTTAAATTTTAACAAAAAAATTCTCAAACATTACATAAAATTTGTTTTACAAATTTCTAATTACACTAGAAAAAAAGGCCATTTCAGAACACAACTTTAAAATTTGCAATTTTTTTTAATAAATTGGTGCCATAGATATAAACTGACATGATATAAAAAACCAAATGATGTGACTAGTCTCAAGTCACTAATTCATAGAAATGATTCAAACATTATCAATAACAAAAAGCATTCCATACCAGGCTTAAATGAAGTGAGGAATAAATTACATCCAATTACCGTAATTCTCCAAACTCAAATATTTTCCACTTAAATCAAGCGCACTGAAATGCAGTTAATATTCAACAAGAAATACTTTTACTCTATCTCACCTCATAAGAATTGGCTTAAATATAAATTCATGACTTTTAGAGAAAGTAACTTATATACTTCTTTAACTGTAAGTGCTTTAAAAAGGGTGTTACAGCCATAAGTAAAGCAACAAATTAATGTCAGCTTTAAGCAAATAAATCTAATTAATGTAAGCCTCTCTACTGTGCAACAATGCACTATATACAATGCCTCACCTCACTTATAGAAACTGAATTTCATCTAAATTTTTTATATGTTAAAATAAAGAATACTGAAATTAACAGAAAATTATGTAAATAATTATATATTAACAAAACAAAACAACCAGTTCTTTTTAGAAAAAAATTTCCAAAGGAAAGTAAATCTAAAATATGAATAAGAATAAGCTATGCTCTATTAAAGGGGCATCACTTTGATTTACCAGTTATCTTAAGGTGTATGCATACAATTGACCTTGAATACTAACCAGTTCGCTGTTCCAGTCATGTCCAACACATTAACTATTCAAACCATTTTTATTTCTGTTACCTATGGAATCATTGTCATATTTTTTTTACATAATTTTCTCACATTACTGTACATGATATCACTAAATTCAATTAATTATTTGAACTCAATTTCAGCTGTATTTTACTGAATATAAAATACAAGTAATTAAAAAAATTACTGATTACTGCAAAAACTACTTTAGAAAAAATATACAACTATAATACCAATTGTTTAATATTCACCCAGGTATGAAAAGTATGGAAACCTAAGATCCAAAACCTTAAAAACAATAATTGGCAGTTACAATAAAAGATAAGCAACTCATAAAAATCATTTAAAATTATACATTTGTGAATCTGTTTCTTGATTTTTAAATAAATCAAGTGGACCTGAGTAAAGTAAACTGTAGAAGAAAACTGTCATTGTTACAACTTGTTGATATGAGGATAGTATCTTGGTGTTTAAAGACTCAATCAAGTAATGATCTAAGTGCTAATTGAAGTTAGATATAAGAAGAGGTTTTATGTGAAATCTTCATACTTAGAGAAAGGTACAGGATCACGCTTCTGCAAATCGGTTAATTTGATAGTTTTTTTTTTTTTTGGAGAGCGAAAAACACCTACGCATTAACATTGCTTGGAATTTGTTTTTTATAAACAAATAAAAGAAACTAAAAACTAGCCTAAAAGATGAATAAAACGTACAACTAATATCGCAGATAAAATCTAAAATAAAACTAAAATTAAATAGAATTTAACAAAGTCCGAGATGGGTGTAAACGGCCCATTCTCGGATAACAGAAAGACCAAAAAAAAACTAAAAAACATAAAAACTCTAACATAAAATTTAAAACTAGGTTAAAAACTAAAATAACATAAATGAAATTACACTTAAAACTAACAAAAACTATATAACAAAAATTAAAACTAAGTTAAAAATAAAAATTAAAAAATGAAATAAAACTTAAAACTACTATCATTAAAGACTTACAACTAATATCACTAAAACCTTACAACTAATATCACAATCAGAATCTTAAAAATACAATAAATTTATTTAAAAGAAAGATAAAAGTATAAATAATAACAAAAATTATATAAAATTTAACGAAGTCCGATAGGGGGTGTAAAAGGCTCTCTACTCGGATAACAAAATCAAAAATACAGAACCACAAAGATTAAAACAAAAAACCAAACTTATTAAAAACTCTTCCAATACAAGACATATACACAACAAAATAAAATTTTTTGTACACCCAGCCTATAGAAACATCAATTTGATAGTTGAGGGTTGTAAGTTTTGGTAGGTGGTCGTAGTTGCAAGAGGACTCACAAAGGCAATATTAAATTGTGTAAATACTCTAATGGAAATGTCTGTCAAGGCGTTTGCATCAGTGGCATCTTTACAGAGGCTAAACTGATGACTATGTTTTATCAACTTTAAAGGGTCTAAAAGACGACCTCCAGTAAAGTTCATCAGAGCTAGAAACGCAAGGGGTAATAGGGCGACCAGGATTGTCACAAAGTGGGTGTTCCCCTACGGTAGGTCAACCCCAGGATGCTATCTATGGTTGATAGTAATTAAAATACTGTAGAAAATAATCTTGACATTTGCTGTATGGTAACCAGTTCATTAAACAAAGGTATAATAATAGCACAGTATATTACTTTTACACCCTTCAATTTCCAAGAAGCTAATTCCTGAAATTTTCTTAATATGGTGAAATCATCGGAATAAAAAGGATGTGGTTTACAGTTTACCATTTATCATCTTACTCCTAACCATATATATTTTTGTATATCATTAAATAATTATAAAGCAATAAAAGTAATACTAAATTTAATTTCTTTCAACATTTCAACAGAATAGCTAAGATATAGCAAAAAATTGAAGAACTTTCATTTCAATTATTAAAAATAAAAAAATAAAAATATTAAAAAACCGATCAAGCAATTTTCTCGTCAGTTAAAAAACTATATATGTGAACTAAAATTAAGCATAATAACAATAAACCAAGGTAAGGAGTCATTTACACATGATAGACAGGAGTGAAAATCTGATTAAAAAGCAGACCGGACTTTTCTAAAAATAAAATTATAAAAGAAAAATAAAAACAGAGTAACAAAAAAAAAAGATGTGTAACATTAGCAGTTAAGATGGTTACCGCTATAACTACGGTATAAGTGAACGACGGATAAGCTTTGACTAAACGAATAAAAATGATACATATAAGAACGATATAGATAGACCAACAGATATATATATCTATAACTAAACTATAGACCGGCATGACTGATTTAATAATAACGAGACCAACTCACACACCATTGTATAATCTATCACATATTTTAAAGTATCATTTTATCTTTTTTTATTAACTATACCTCTTTCTTTTTCTTTTTTTATGTATTTCTTTCTTTAACATGTAAGTGATTCCTTTTCTTAATAATAAAACCACCCAAACAATAAAACTGTTCCATCCATCCGTCTGCCGCTCAGATCGGATGGATCATTGTCATTTAGAAGCGACATCATCTATCAATCTCTCACGTTTCTATATACATTATTATTACATTATCCTACATACAACATATCAAATTACACATATTAGATATATTATGTCAAGTTTTCAAAAGAACTCCCACCACACGTAGTACATAAAATTTAAATGTGTAAAATCTGATATAGATATTTTATAACTGTATCAGATTTTTTTAAGCACAAAATGTTCATATATTATTATTACAATTTACCCAATTTTCTACCTTTAACATCAAAAATATGTACTGTTATAA
Source organism: Lycorma delicatula (assembly GCF_047948215.1). Taxonomy (NCBI): domain Eukaryota; kingdom Metazoa; phylum Arthropoda; class Insecta; order Hemiptera; family Fulgoridae; genus Lycorma; species Lycorma delicatula. The sequence goes on from NC_134461.1 coordinate 17,027,225, forward strand.
CACTTTATATATTTAGAAATAATATAACTCACATACATGATAACATATTTTAAAAATAAGAAAAGAAATATATATATATACATATATAAATTACACAACTTATTAACTGTTAACACTAACTTCCTTTTTAATAAAAAAGTTTGACCTGTATCAATAATCATTCTGAAGATTTTTGTGACAGTAGAATAAAAAATCTGATGTAGACACCATATGACTTCCTTGTACACCTATTAAATTACATATACACATTTTTTTTTAAAAATGAAAAGTACATAAAATTTTATTTCATTAATAACTTCTGATAATTTTTCTTTTTATTATTATTATTATTATTATTGAATTATTATAAATTCTAATTTTTCCCGCAATCAGAGGTTAATAATTATTAATAAATCAATATATTTATATTAAAAAAAAAAAAGTTAAAAAAAGGAGATGAGGTTGGATTTGAACCGATGTGCCGGCCCATTGTAAGAACCAAATATCATTAAATAAACTTATGTGTATTAAACCAATTAAAATAAGTACCATTATGATATATTGTTGAAAAGCTTCTTTTCAACAATTTTTTGGATTTTGACCTTTTTTGGACACTTTTGGTCCGGTCATTTGCAATCAAAAGGGAAGGTGCATAGCTACACATTATAACATTCCCAAATCCAAAATTTCAACATCCTACAGCTAATAGTTTTTGAGTTATGAGAGATACAAACATATATAAATATGTATCTACAAACGTCATGCCAAGACAAAATGGATTCAGGGATAGTCTAAATGGATATTTCCGTTGAAATCTGAAAACCGAAATTTATTGTGATCACAAAACTTCCTTTATTTCATACAAGGAAATAAAAATTGAATAATATTTTAAACAAAAGTAAAAAAAAAAAAATACCATTAAAAACACATAAAGCCATTAAACTAACTAACTACTAATAAATAAATATTTCAGACAGTTTAAATAATTATTAGTTACCGATCAGAATAAAAAAATTAATTTAATGAACTCTGTTACATGTGAAAAATTGCATAACTGACCAGGACTCAAACCCAAAATCTCCGGATGAAAAGCAATGTGCTACTAATTCATCATGGAAAGAATTGAAAAAAATTCAAGAAAAAAATAATATGTAGTACACAATAAAGACACCCAATGCAGTATAGATATATAATATTATACAACAGTAATATATAGTATTATACTTTTTCTAAAAAGAAAATCTGATAGAAGGATCTTTTAAAAGATCAGTAATTCATAAAAATGTTAATAGAATAATACATCTTTATTGTATGCCACAATATTGTGTTGCATTTTCTGTTGTTCGGATTTCTTTTTCTGTTTAGCCTCTGTAACCACTGTAAAGTATTACGTCAGATGAATGAGGATGACATGTATGAATGTAAATGAAGTGTAGCTTGTACAGTCTCAGATCGACCATACCTGAAACATGTGGTTAATTGAAATCCAACCACCAAAGAACACCAGTATCCACGATCTAGTATTCAAATCCATATAAATAGGTAGTATTTAACTACCTAGTACTACTAGTATTTAACCTTTACTAGTATTTGAACGTTAGAACTATCGATTTCAAAATCAGTTGATCTGTGATGACGAGTTCACCACTAGACCAACCTGTTGTTGGCTAGGCAGAGGTGGATATGAGTATTTGTTTTTTATTATTTATTTAATTTTTTCTCTTTTTTTTAAATAAATGACCAAATTACATTAGTAAAGGTAGAAATATATAAATTATTCAAGTAAATTAGCTAAATATGAAGGTACAATGGTAGCATCTCACCTGGCATCAGGCCAAAAATTTTTTTAATTCAGTATGAAAAATTCATTAAATATATCAACAAAAGTTTTAGTTTTGAGGTTATTATATGGTGGGTAATAATAATGATTCCAAGTCACGTTAAGAAAAAATACAAATGATCAAATTTATTTTTATTTCTATAGACAGAAACCAACCAGTTTTAATATAAAACTTCCTCATTTAACAAACATTAAGAGACAAAACAATAATTATAAAATAAATAATTCATAATGATTAAATAAATTTAAATGGGCAGTTTTTGTAATAATAAAATGCTGAAAATAAAAAAAATCTCTCAAAAAATTGATTAGTCTTCAAAATAATTCCACTTCTGAAAAAAGTTTCATAGTTTTTTTTTAATATATATTAATTTTTGGGGTATAAACAGATTAAAATAGACTTTTAATTGTTACACGTAGTGTAAGTAATGTATGAGTATCACTTTATAGTTCAGATGATTAATTCTATATAATTCCCTAATATTTGAATTGTCTTTTGGTGAAGTCTAACAGTTAAAGTATAAGCAAGTCATAAATACATCATCCATTAACTTTTGCAAGAGTCGAAAAGCTTTATAAACAGGAGAATTCCTATACACTTTATAGACATAGCCCTCTAATAAAAATAATCAACAATAAAAAAAAATCATATAAACAAGGGTCAAAAAAAATTCTTTTCAAGTTACAGAATTCAAAGAGGTTTCCCTGTTTGACCTCAAAGATACAACATATAATTTTATGATACTGTTATTTTATATTTTTTTTTTTTTTTACTTTTGAGGCTGCAAAGGACCACTTTAGTCAGAATAATTCAAGTCTTTTTTGCCGATCTTTTGGCCCTTAAGTTCTTAGCTTTTACTTTCTCCCAATATTTAGTCATTCTTAATGATCTTGCTTTACGATCCTCTTCTGAATAAACCCTATTTGTATAATTAAAAGTTCTTACTTTAAAGTTGGTATTCGGATCTTTAATAACAAATTTTAATTTTTCGGATTTATTAAGTAAATCTTCATAAGTCAAATTTAATTCTTGCATGTCTTCTTTAGTTTCTTTGATACATAATGGCGGATTTTTTAAAGACCAAAATCGATCGATAATTCTCTTAGTAATCCTATCCTGCGGTAATCTTAACAAGTGTGCACAGAAAGAAATTTTGATACTGTTATTTATATTAAAATTATTTACGAAGAAAAAATAATTTCACAAAGTAACTTTACCTAAGAAAATAAAATTGTACCAAATTGGAAAATATCCTTTTGAGAAAATCTTTCAAAAATTTGTAAAATTTAAAAAAATAAATAAAAATTACCAATAAAAAACAATACAATAAAAAAAATGTTTCCCGTTAAAATGTCATTCATACCATCATTAGGCAAATGATTAATTTGTCTAAAAAGAGCCTTCAATCTTTTTTTCTGATTTTTTTGGATAATTGTACAATATATGTACTACCACCAAAATTTAAAATTTATTTACTGGAATTTTATACCAGTCAGTCTGAGTCTCTCTCTATTGTTTTTTTTTTTATCAAAAAATATAATATTTAAAAATCTGATATAAAACAAAATTATTTTTATTAATTCTTTTATATATATATATAAATGAGATAATTTATTTAATAATTTAATGGTGTAATTTATAGGTTATGTGAGAATCACGTTCAATTTGATTACATTGTTACATCTTATTGTAGTAGCTACATTATAATATTTATAGTTAGGTACTTGTACATATAACATAACAATTTGTTCCATTTCTCAATCGTGTTAACTTCCAATTTGCCAGTGAATGGCCTCCTGTGGATACGTTACAGTGGCCGGGTCGACACCTCAAGCTTTGAATAGTGCAATAAGAGACCTTGAAAATGTCACATTGGTAGGGTGAAATAGACGGAAAAGCATTTTTCTTCTTATAATGTAATAATAAAATGTTGAAAAAATACAATTCACACTTGTTATAACAAGTGGAACAACCTTTTATTGTCCGTATTATTATTATTATTGTTATTGTTATTGTTATTATTACTGGTACTTAATTTCATGCTTCCCCTTTCGATGATGAATAAATTTATATACCGCTTTAAAAATAATTTTGTGCATTAAAATCTTATCACTATATTGATGTAATTTACCGTAAATAAGTTTTTATTATGATATTCATTGTGAATAAAAAGAGAACACTTAAAAGAAAAGAAAACAAAAGAATGAGGTTTTAATAGAGAAATTGATAAAACTCCACAAACAGAGAAATGAAAATTATTTTATAATTTAAATATTTCACACACATCATTCTTATTCATTACAGCGGTTGAAATATACACATACCATCTTATGTTTTTTATTTATCATAAATGAAAATTCACAGTTTGGCTTAAATTGTTGTAGTCGATGATGTGCGATAAAAGAGAATTATTCTATTGGAAACTTATTAAGTACGAAAATGATAAATTATTTATTCTCTGAGTAACAAGAAGCTAATACCCGATTACGATAACTTTATGATAGAAAAATTTTGTAGTATGTGAAAAATGCAAACCTGAATGGCACCCGAACCTAGAACCTTTCGGATGAAAGCCTAAAGCACTACTGCTCCATCTAAAAGTTGAATATAAAGATAATTATCTCTTTACCTGTGTTCAAATTGGAATTTATCAGAAGACTTGAAACTAACCAGCAAGGATATTTCCCTTACCTACCCACCAAGAAAGCATTTTCTCACATTTAAAAGGGGATGCAAAGCAATACCTTAAGAATCAAAGCAATTTTCATATCTACTGAGATAATCTTGAAAATTTGTTAAAATCATATTTTGGATCTCCTTTTAAATTACATAGATTTAACACAAATGAGTATGAACTGTATGTTATTAAGTGGTCAATTGGTCTATTCAGGCATTTAGACCCCTCATTCAAAAGACCACCTGTTATACAAAACAAATATAATTTACATTTACATAAATGTATTATGTAAATTATTCCAAGACAATATATGCAAAGATAAAAATAAATATATCATTTTCTAAGAAGCCATCAGCATCTGACAGCATTTCAAGATCAAGTTCATTTCAAGTGCCGATCTTCATGGTGGAGTGGTAGTGTCTCGGTCTTTCATCCGGAGGTCCTGCGTTCAAATCTCAGTCAGGTATAGCATTTTTCATGCACTACAAAATTCCATTTCCTTAACCAACACACAAGCTTGAAACTTACATGGTAATATCATCAAGCAAAAAAAGTTTCTATTTTTGAATTTCATGATGTTGTGGGAGCATATATAATTCATTCATTCTTTATTCTTGATAAGTAAAATAATGTTCAGGTTCTGTCAAATTTATAGAGTGGAAAAATATAACCCACAAGGAAAAAAAAATTTATATTAACCACCACATACAACAGTTTAAATAAAAAGACCAAAAAATAACTGTTTGTCATTTGTAACTTAAAAGTTTTAGATTTAAATCAGCATAATAATTACAACCAACCTCTCTATTCTAATAACCAAAAGGAAAAAAAAAAGTAAATAAAACAAAATATGTTCATTCTACTAATTCAATCTGTCATAAAGATTAATAAAAGAAAAATAAGCATCATAAATTTTTCTCCGCCAAATGTTTGTGCCAAATTTAAACTATATATATATATGTACTGTACATAAACCATAATTTTTTTAGCATTTTTAATAACATGGTTATTAAATTAAATTAAATAATTACTTCAATAAATAAACTTTTAAGCTCCAAAAAAACAAAAGTCTAATGGAAACCAAACTTAAAATTAAGGGTTTTTTTTAAATTTTAATTTAATTTTCAAGACTGATAATCCAATTGTATCTAATTTTAAATGTAGATGACAAGGGAACTTTTACAAAAAGTCTCATGGGACCTGACATAAGAATTTTAAATATTTCTTTTAATTTTTTGTAATTTCTTATACTTTTCTGTTTCAAGTAGTGGTCGTTATTAAAAATGTTATATGAGATAGTTGTCTAGCTAGTTGATCAAATGCTCCAAATTTTTCTACTATAAATTTTATAATTTTTTTTTTGCCATGTACTTCAAATACAATATATTTTGATGATAAACATCATTTGGTAAAGGTCAACTTGGACATAACAATTTTGATTTTTTTTCAATTATACTTTCAATACTGGCTAATTTTAAAAGTAAAAACGGCATTTAACCAAAGAGTATCACATCGTATCCCAATTTTTTTTATTGAAAATTTTGAATTTTTTAGCAAATGAACTCTAATAATTATTGGAAATTGCAAATGAACTAATTATTGCATAATTAAGTCATTAATATTTTATCAAGTCAATAAGTCGTAAAAACCCTACGGCATATTTGAAATAAAAATTTGTCAAGGACAAAGTCGGGAAAGTTGCATAACCCTATGTTGACTTTTTCTTTACTATGATAATATTGATGAAAAATTGTCTAATACAGCATTTTATTTTATAATTCCATAACTATAAAGAAGGGGAACTGAATAAACCATGGGTCATGGTAAAATTTTAAACAATACCCATGCCAGACAAACTAGGGTAAAGGAGAAGTAAAGTAGTCCAATATTGTCTTCTTACTAACTTGGGTACAAAACATTATGTAAATTTTTACAGGCAGATAGAAGACACTCAATACAACAAATAATACCAACATTGGATATATAGTAAACATTATCACCCTGAAACGTCATAAAAGTCTTCTAACTTGTATCTGTTTTACTTTAGATATATTATAAGTATGGATCAGAGCCAATAAATCAAGGAACAATTGATACAAAACACAATCAAAGGTAAAGAATTAGAAAATTTAATCTAGTGAAACACCATCCAAATTAATAGTTATATTAAGTCCATTGACAAATGAAAAGTTAGAAAGTTATCTCAATTTTAAAAAAAAATAACCTCTAGGGATTGAAAATATAACAAGCTGCTTCAGGAATTTAACAGCCACTTCTTGAATTAATGCTATCAAAAAATTAATTCATAAATTTTGGCGACTCATACTTGCCAAAAAAAAAAACTGTAATGAAAAAAAACAAAATAATAACACATTCAGAACTACCAGCTCAATTTCAAAAGCAATGAAGTGATATACATGGCATGCCAAAAATTAAGTTTCTCCTGCATCAAAATATAAATTCTGCAGCAAATGAGAAATTTTTGTCTTAAAGTAAGAGGCAATCAGTTGATATTTTGGCTATTAAATGTTATTAATTTTTGTATTCGTACTGAAAATGAGTTTTTATGTTTCAAAGTTAATGGAAAAATAATAATGATACCGGTACTGTCCATGAAGATCTCAGCCATTTCTTAAATTATGACTACTTATCTGTGTAAAAGGAAAATGAGATTTGAAAATACTGGAGGCGTTGAAGATGCTCCATGATCAACAAATATAGAACAAGCTGCACTTTATAAAACAAAATTGTAGTGGATACATTAGTAAAACGCCATCAAACCTCAACCAGAAAACTTGTACTAGGCTGGAAAATTTTTTTTTTGGGGGGGGGCAAAAAATACTTTTGCATTATCATTGCCAAAGTTAAAATAATAACAAGATGCTTCTTCTCTAGGATATTAAAATATTAGCAAAATATGGTTAAAACTGATGAAAACTAAGATAATAAAGGAATAAGGTTGAAACAGTAAAAGAAACGCAACAATTAGGATAATACATGAAATGTGAATAAACCCGTCTAATTAATTAGTAATAATATCCCATCTAGTACGTTCTTGCCATTTCCTAGGACACACTATATGTCTCTCAGCAATTTAAATTTGCAACGTAAGGCAGCATAGCATATGCAGTCCACAAGGATGTGGTGCATAGTCAAGCAGCATTCGCATTGTACACCCACTGCATTGGTGTAATCTCCACTGACATCAGGTGTCTGTGAATAGCTTTGGTATGTCCTTTCGCAATCGACACAGGATCACTTCTTCTCAGGGAAATTTCCTGCATAAAGAGTCCCATGGTAACACCGTGTCTTCTGTCACGTATTTTGGTGACAGAAGGGATACAAATCCTCTAAAGTTTGGACAGCACTATATGAATCGCTACAAATAAGGATGTGACGATATTTTGATCTAATGATATTCAAGGCCATTTTGATGGCGTACAGCATTGTAGACACTTGTAATACCAGGTAGATCAAACACATAAATTCTGTCATTTACAACAAAAGCGCATCCTACGATATCATTCTGCTTTAACTCATCTGTATATACTACTGTATATTTACTCCAAAATAGTAAAATGTTTGCTGAAATGTGAGAGGAGTTGTTAATTTTTTATTATATATGGTGAGGTTGTAATTAAAATTAATGGGGACTAGACTAGAAATACCTGGAACAAGTTTATGAAATATTCTAAAGAAACTGAAGTTTAGATGTTATTGATCAAGATTATTTCATGTACATCATGAAGACAATTTGATAGAAGGGTGGAATTTCTCAACTCAGTGATTTGGTCTGATGAAGAAGCATGCTATATACTGAATGACCTAATAAATAGTTATAACTGTGTTTACTCATCTGATAAAAATTTATAAGTAATTACAGTAAAAGAATTTGTTATTATCAAGCTATTAAACAATCCTGCGTTTGATTTAGTCGTCCCTATGTTTGGCATAACAGGGCACTTCCTCACTATGTTCATCAAGTTAGAGGCTACCTATTTTAAAGTTTTCCTGAATGGATAGGATATTGAAGAACAACTAACTGGCCATTATGTGATTTAATGATTTGAGATTCTTTATACTGGGGAATTTTCAAAGGTATGGTATTTTCTTGAAATACAAATGATCTGAATCATTTCAAGTTGTGAATTGAAAAAAATAAATAATTGGTAAAAATATATTCAATAATTAAATGCCACAAATGCATAAGGGTAAAAGGAAAACACTTAAAGCATAAAATAAAAATTACAAAAACGAAAAAAGAAACAAGTAGCTCAATTGAATAAACAATGTTAAAACATGCAAAAAATACCTTGTAAAGGTTTTACAAAACCGGTTTAATAATATAAAAGAAGAAAATAGTGTTTGATAGCCTTAACCAACAAGCATGAAGTGTTTACTATTAATACCAAGAATACGCATTATTTTCATAATTAATAAAATACTAAAAGTACAATACTGAATTTTAAGCCATTATAATTTAAAAGAAGGAACAGAAAAGTAAAAGTTTACAACACATAATATTAAAAATAGTAATAACAGTAAATTATCAAGACTATACTAATATTACACGGTTTATTCAATTTTCCGAGACAGATTCGATCTGATCAGGTCAGTCAGTGTTTTCACTTTCAACTCAAGAGTTTAAATGTGGGAGGATCATTAGAGTGGCTGATGGAGCTTAACAGAGTAGCAATGTTGAGGAAATCATTGTTTGTTTTGTCCATCAACTTGCACAAAATTTCACTCTTTCAACAAATTCTTTGCTGTTGTTACACTTCAATGCTTCAACTACATTTATAACCTTTTATATCTAACTCAGTAACAAATAAACCGGTTAAATAAATCATTGCAGACTTATTACTATTTTATTCTATTTCCTAACTAAAATGTAATGGTATTTTAAAATAACAATGTAATTTCTTTTATCAATCAGATTTAGATTTTAACCGAGCTATTAAATTTTAATACTAAAAAGAGAGAAACTAAAACTTTCACACTTATCGGTTACAATATTTTTAACATCTTTAAATTTATCCAAAGATATTATACATTTATTTTGAAATTACGTTGCCTAAAAATAAGTCTGTAAGCACAATAGGGTTGACACAATTTGGTCTTTTTCATTCTACGGATGATTATTCCTGCGAGTGCTATTATTAAACAAGCGTCGATGTTAATTACATTCTTAGAAATGAACTCAAAAGCAGCTGTTGATGTAATACTACACTTGTAAATCCAGTGAATATGAACAAAAAGAGGAAATCATTTTAACATATGGTCTTCTATAATCGGTATCATACACAAACTTATTAATACAGGAAATAAGTATTTCCTTTTTTCCTTCATTTACCATTATAATCTAACAAAGCGTAATATAAAAAAAAACCCCAGACTGGTTTAACTGTTAAGTGTATTACCTTTAAATCAATATATATTAAATCAACATTTTTATCACATAAATTCAAACTCAATCTGTTACACTTACACAAGTCTCACAGCATATACTACTATCATTTGTATCTACATCATAAGTATGTGCATGTGTGTGTGCATTCGTGTGCGCGCGTCCTAGAAGTTGAAAATTTCAACTTTCCAGGATCTATAGAAACAAAATGACAGTTTTCAAATAAAAACATCAATTTCAGATAAGCCATGTTTTATTAATTTTAAAATAGCTGTAAAATGATTAAAAACAGATGATGTATTGTGAAACAGCTGTTCAAACTGAATAAAACAAGTTAATAATTAGTCATAATCATAACTAATTTATCTGACTGTTTTTAATTATTCTAGTTCTAATTATTATCTGTTTTTAATCATTTTTACCAACTATTTTGTAATGAATAAAAAATGTTGTTTATCTGAAATTGATGTTTTTATTTGAAAGCAAACATTTTGTTTTGAAGAATCCCTGAAGGTTAAAATTTTCACAGAACATGTTTAGAACTTTTATTAAAAGGTCTGTAAAGTTTCAATAGAATCAGTGGGGGAATGGGCAAGTGACCAAATCAAAAGCATACACCTCTTCCGGAGACACACACTATATATAAATACATTGTTACCACATAATATATGCCTAATTTAATATCGGTGGACAAACACGGTAGCAACTCAGATTTGAGCTGACGCCGTACAGTATACGTAAGCACCGATACAAAAATCACTACTGCCGTGCAGTTCTCCCACCATAGCGGCGCTGTGGCCCTATCACTCTCAGGCTCCAATAAAAGAGCATGCACAAGAGTGAATTTTTAATTCATCATTGACCACCACCTGGACAAGACCAAGAAGAAGAAGACAGAAGAAGTTCTCTGGTGGCCTCAACGTGGGACCTCCCAGCGAATGCCAACATTCCCACCGGAGCAACATGCCTGGCCGGCCCGCCGAGGGAGTCGCTGGACATGGACACTATCTTTCCGCTCCAGCTTGCCAGGCTTCAATCGCCCTGACCAGTGCCTCAGCAGCAGTACCTGGCCCAGCGTGGGATTGCTCAGGAAGAATTGCCTTGGCCATGCCGGTGAAGGATGACCGACATCGACCTGACACTGCGGAGCTCTGGGGGCCACCACTGCCATGCTGTATTGGGGACCAACTGCTACTGAGGGAAAGCCTGGTCTGACTTCAATGGACGAGCCACAACTCCCCGACTTTGTCGGAGACCAGCTTCCAGACCCAACAGCAACAGTTCCTCTCAGAACTAACACAAAAAACAGCCCTTTTCAGGGCCACCACAAAGTTATGAATTGCAAGTCATCGAAGCCATTCGACAACAACAACCCTTTTCAGGGCTACCATAAGGTTAGTAAGTGCCACATGTCGTCGAAGCTATTCAGCAACAAAATATATAATTGCTATTTATAACCCACCAGATAAAAAATTAATATATATACACCACAATGGAATTAATAATTCACGCACTTGGTTGATTGCACTATCTACACTTGGGTTGAAGTTTTTTACATATGATTGCATAAGATCATATTTTTTCCAGATATACAAGGTTTTCAGAAAGGAATGACAACATTCAACAATCAAGTGTACCTAGAGAAATTTTTTTTTTGTTATAAAAATGGAAGAATACTGAGTTTATGCTGACAATTTTGATCATTCTGGCTAATAGCTGGTTAATTTGATGACAAAATTTCATCTATCTAAGAAAAATCAAAAATGTCTTATGGTTAATGCAATTTAATTCTCTAGATACTGTTTTGCATGTATTTAGACTAGTAGCACCAACACATTATTGTTATTAATTGTATGCTTCTAGAAGTTTAAAAAAACAGTTGCTGTAAAAAAAAAAAATCTCTTGGTAGGAATAAATAGCAGATGACATCAGAGCATATTTGACAATTTTATATTATAAGATCAATCACCAACCATAATTTGATGCTTGGAATAAATGACTAATATTGTACAGAGCAGATTACGACTACACGCAAACTTCAGTTAACACAAAATCAAACTTTTATTTTTTTCTTTTTCTGTTTAGCTTCTGGAAACACTGTAAGGTATTACTTCAGAGGATGAATAAGTATGATATGATGAATGTAAATGAAATGTAGTCTTGCATAGTCTCAGGTCAATCATGCCTGAAATGTGTGGTTAACAAAAAAATACCGGTAAACACAATTTAGTATTAAAATCCGTATAAAAGTAACTGCCTTTACTAGGATTTGAACCTTAAAACTCTCAACTTCAAAACTGACACAAAATCAACTAGATCTTATACCAAACATATCTAGTTTTCAAATACCATGTGATTTGTAAGGTAGAAAATGACAATTTTTTTTATGTTCAAAGATGAGCCAATTTTTTATGATGTTTGCATGATTTGATGTAATTATTGAATTTATAAGTAAAAGCAACAAATGAGATTTACCTAATGAAGTACAAATTTAATGGACTCTGTTACAGGAGGACCACTTTCTTTAGAAAGAAAACATCATTAATAACTACTTATACATGTTTCAGGCATTTTCTTTCCTGTAAATTGATCAAACTGATGAAGAATATGGTAAGGTTGTGTACCAACAGGATAAAGAACCACCAAAAATTTTACTTGAAAGGAGAAATCTGCTCACCAAAATTTTTCCAATTAACAAACTTATAGAAGACCTATTTTCTGGTCCGATTCCAGATCTCACACTACTTTTTTCCGTTTAACCTCCAGGACCACTGTTAGGTATTACATCAGAGGATGACATGAAATGATTTATAGCATGTGAAAATGCCATGCCTGACTGGGATTCGAACCTCGGACCTCCGGATAACAGGCCAAGACGCTACCACTTGCACTGCCCATAAAAATAATAATTTTTACACTGTACGAATTCAAGAGTTAGATCACTAGTGTGAAAGGTTAGAAGAAGTTGTTGGTACAAACATGTCAGAAACAAATCCAGTGAATATGAACAGAAAGAGGAAATCATTTTAACGTATGGTCTTCTATAATCGATATCATACATAAACTTATTAATACAGGAAATAAGACCTGCACATTTCCTAAGATTAAGAAAAACTTTTCTAAGAATAAGATTATGAAAATGTGACTAACACCCCCTCTTTTTTCCTAAACCTTTCATGTATTAACAAGTAATTTATCAAATTTTACTATTATTCACATCTGAAAGCAGCTTTCAAGCTTACCATACTTTTTTTTCAAATCATTACCTACAAGCCACTAATTCTCATGCCACATAGCCACTTTGTTTCAAACAAATTTCTGGCTCAATCTAATATTCAGTAATAAATATTATATTATTCACATTGTTGTATTTTTTCTCAGCATTCTATAAAATACATTTTAAAGGTTTTGATGATGTCATACATCTTAACCTACTCTAACACCAAATTTTACCAAAGAAGACAATGACATATTCTTAAGGTTAAAACAAATCTACTTAGTCACAAAATTTACCCTAACTCATAATTTTCTTATAGCATATAATGGAACAATAATTAAGAAGTGATATCAATTTTGTGGGTATAAACCTATCAATCAATTACATATCATGAAAGTAAATTCAACAATTAATAATGAGGGTGGCAAAAATGAAATATACATTCCTCATACCTTGCAAATGAAAAGATATAGTCCAATCAAACAAATATGGCATAAAAGTACATCTTATTTGCTACAGAAACTTACATTTATTTTTCCATATAGACAATGTTTAAAGCTACACATTTCTCAAAATGGTGAACCAGTTTTCTCATTCTGTCAATGAAGAATGCTGTTGGTCTTTCCTTGATCCATAACCTCACTGGAATGGAACATCAAGGTATCAGGGGATATGTTATCCTCCTTATTAATCACAGAGCCTATATATCCGTCCCTTGCAGCTGAGTTTTTCTAATTATCGGGTGGGTATTTAATTTTTAATGGAGGTTTTATACATTTTTATGATGGATGGAGTTGGGATTGTGTTCCAATCCTTTGTAGATCGGGTTTTGCATTGTTATTTTTACTTGGGTCATTCCTTCGGTAACAAGATATTTGTGCCTTTCTCCTGATGCGATTCTCCTTTAGTCCATCCACTGAAGGCCTTTTGGTGCTAGTGTCTTTTGATCTAGTAGAAATGCATCTGATGGAGCCCTAGTTTTTACAGAATTCATGCACTACCTTTACAGAGAGAGTTGCTTATGCTGTCTGAAGGCCACTAATTCTCACAGAGTCCTTCAGTACATCATTTGTGGTGAAATGAATACCCTTAATAACTGCTTCTCATCAGTCACAGAAACTGGTGGGTCACTGCAAGGTTCATCCTCAACATTCATTTTATTAGCTTCTGATACACAAAATTTTATTGCCCAGCTACTAACAATACTTCGATTAGTAGTTTCATCACCATAAATGATCAATGATGAATATCACTAGTGTTCACTTTTCTGCCATTAAAAATTAAATTAGTAGACTTTTTTTCAATTAGTATACTTTGTTATGAAGTAGAAGTTCATAACAACAGCAACTGACAGAAAATGATGAGTTTTAGAATGTTAGTGGGAGGGTAAGGAAACACAAGATGGCAGCACCTGTCACTTTGTGCAACATTTTATTCTATTACATTCCAATGAGCATTAAGTTTCAGCTACTCCTAATACCTCTTACTAACAAAAAAATATAAATGCTTTTAAAATACTTCTATGTTTTGAAAGTGTTTTGTGATCTCATCACACATTATAATGTGATTCATTTTAAACCTCTTGTTTCAAAATTGATTTTTTTTTTTTTTTTTGATGTGAATTAACTAATTGTACTAGGAATGTACAAAAAAAAATAATGAAGATGTATAAAGAATAAAGAGAACTTAAAAAAAAATTAATAAATTAAAAAATGATAAAGAATTATACCTATTAGTGCCATAATTACAGGTTTATGTTAATGAATCATCTGATGCTCTAATGCAAAAATTTGTTATACTTGCAAGCAGTGTAAAAAAACTGTAACAAAACTGTGTAACAAAACTGGTTCTGCAGTTTGTTATTGGGCATATCATTTTAGTATTATGTATTCTACAAATATAAAAATATCCAAAACAATTGCCATATTTAGCAAAATTATTATACAATGTTTTACAACAAAAATCTGTGTTCAAATCAGTGTAGAGATATAAAATATAATTTTAAAACAAATGTGATATATCAAACCAATAAATCTGACCATAACCAAAGAAAATACTTCTACAATAACATAATAATAAATATAATTCATAAAATATAGTTAATTCATAATATTTCACCAGTATCTTCTATTTCTCACTTTTTACACCTACATATGAATTCTATATAAAAATGTTATTATACATACAAACGTTCTTCGTATGTGTGAAAAATAATTAACAAATTTTGGGAATTCACGTAGCACTATCCTATAACATCTACTCAATAAAAATAAATGAAATATAAATTTTTTATAATAGGGTTTTTTATTCCAATTTATTGGTATTCTCCACAGATTTTTCAAAGACTACAGCAGATAACTGTTTCGGGACCAATTTTATTAGATTTTTGAGCTAGAAAACCATAAGAAATCACTAATTCTGCCCCTTAATCAACATACTAAATATTTCAGTACAACCTCATTTCACCGGGGTAGCTGAAATCCCAGCAACTTCTTTCACTAGCTATAACTTGCAAATGAAGCATTTTAGGACATATATGAACTTTTCCCATTATTTTCATGAGTAGAATAGGTTATTAAGTCCTGAAAGAACTTCTTGATACACCTGTTTATTTCCTTTAGCCACATAACTGCAAATAATTTACATTTATTCTAAATAATTTTAAATTAGGAGGACTTTGCACACACTAATGCATTAATGATGAAACAATATGAAATAATGTCAAAAGTTTGTGGAATCAGCTCCTTCTGTTTTAAATAATTATTGTGACAAAGAAATCAGATTTAAAGGTTAACAACATTCATGATACCAAAATACAAGAGGCATAACATTCTTATTTTGAACCCAAAAATAGCATCAGCTGTGTATGTTTTATAACTTCAAAGTACCATTGTTGCAATTTAAAACATCTGCAACTGAACAATTTTAAATTTTACTTTTTGCTTCAAAACTCAATCACAGACCTTAATGTTACTTAAAGTATATGGTGAACTAACAATTAATCATGACATTTATGAGTGTACAAGCATTTAATGTAACAAGTATATCTGTTATAAGCATTTGTACATTAAATGCGTAAGCATTTCGGTAAGGGTCAGGTTAATACTGATGATGATATACGAGGTGTGATCAAAATATACGGTGAATGAATTTTTTTAGCGGCAACTGCCGACGCTACATCCAAATGCTGTAATTTGTCCAATAGCGTGATCAACTGAGACAGGCAGGGACAAGTTGTAATAGGTTCGAGCTTGCCAGTCAGCTGCCAGAGCCGCTAGAGTGAGGTTGTGTTTATCGTGTCTGTCACGCAACATGGATTTTGAACAACGCATTAACATTAAGTTTTGTTGTTTTAAGTTGCAAAAGAGTGCCAAAGAAGCTCACGAAATGTTAGAATCGGTGTACGGCGATAATGTGGTAACTTTGAAGACTGTGTACAAGTGGTATGACCGATTTAAAAACGGAAATGAGTCTGTTGAAGACGAGCAGCGTGCGGGACGTCCAGTAACCTCAAAAACAGTTGAAAATGTGCAAAAAGTGGAAACAATGGTTCGTTCAAACAGGCGAATGACTATTCGAGAGCTATCGGAAGACCTTAACATCTCATACGGATCCGTTCAAAGCATTTTGCGAAACGACGTACGAAGAAAGCGACCAGAAAAATGGACCAATGGCTTCCTTCTTCACCACAACAACGCAATGTGTCACACCTCGCTCCTCATTCGCGAATTTTTGGCCGAAAAAAGTGTTCCTGTCTGTCCACATCCGCCATACTCAACAGATTTAGCACCATGCGACTTTTGGCTCTTCCCAAAAATTAAAACTGTGCTTAAAGGAAAACGTTTTGACACCATGCTGACATTGAGAGGGTCACGACCGAGCAGCTGAAAGCCCTTCCAAAAGATGCCTTCCAGAAATGCCTCCAGTCATGGAGTCAATGTTGGGATAAGTGCATTGCTAGCCAAGGACAGTACTTTGAAGGAGATTAAATCGAATTCTATGTAACCTTATTACTTTTTTAAATAAAAAATTATTCACCATATTTTTTTATCACACCTCATACATTTTAGATGCTGTCAACTGCAATATATGATAAAAACATTAAGTATTTTTAATTAATGGAAGGGAATCTGCTAAAAAAATAGCGTCAAAAGTTGGAATATCAGTGGGAAATCGCTAGGGTATTCTCCAAAACTATGTGAACATTCATTACATTTGTAAATATCAATGCAAGCATCTAACAATTTAGTTAATCAATATGGAGAATCTACCATAATCTGCTAAGCTGAATTTTACTTATTTCTTTGTACAAAATCCATTAAAAGATTCAGAAAATGATGATATCATCAATATAACAAAGCAGCAGCTGAAGGAAGGTTCTAAAAATCAGTTCCAGTAATATTTACAACTATTTTATGGATATTAGAGAATACATTTGTTGACCTCACAATAAATTTTAAAATATAAAATATGAAGCACATTAATAAACACAATTTCTACAATTACAAAGGGCATCTGGAATGTAATATATACTGGAATGTAATGGGAAAAAAAAGCAAAGGTGTAGCCCATGCCTTGTCATTTTACGACAGTTGCTAATGTTATGGAGTCGATTATACCTGTTGTAAAAATATTGTACAAATAAAGCACAGTGCAATGATTGAATTTTTAACAGTGAAAAAAGTGAATTCTAGTGATATTCGTCGTCATCTAAAAGTTGCTTGTAGTGATGAAACTGAAGATCAAAGTACTGTGAATTGGTGGACAATAAAATTTTGTGTATCAGAAGCTGGTAAAGCAAATATTGAAGATGATTATTTCAGTTGTTGACCAGTTTCTATGACTGATGAGAAGCACTGAAAGGAATTAAATGAATTAATTCAAAATGACTTTAGCATATGAACATATCTCCAGCCAGATAAGCGAACTGAAAGAATGAATAGACAAAAATTACAGAAGATAATTCCACAACTGGTTTCTGTAAAATCTGTTTGCAATGATTTGAATGAAAACTCACAGAAAAGAACAAATTATGAAAGGGATGTTGAATAGTTTCTAAAATATTGTGTCTTCCTTTTCATTTTTGTGAAGGGAGATGAAACTCAGCATCGTTACAACTCAAAAGAAAAACAGGAGATCATGGAATATTAGGACTATGATTCATCATAATTTCATTCGCTAGATAGTGTTTTTCTGGGTTTCCAAACAACTTTAACTGACTACCTGGAAGCCAGGGCAACTATAAATTCTATGCAATACATTAAGGTGTTAAAACAACCTAGGAGATGTGTATTTCATGTTTGACACGTAGCTGATAACTGTGCAACACAATAATGCTCAGCCAGACACATCGCACGCAGCTGCCAAATTTCTTGTAAAGTTGAAATTGATATGCGAGCCTATTCTACATCCCTCCAAATTTGGAGCCTGTGATTTTTATTTCTTTCAATTAAAGAGGAATATTAAGTGTATTTTTTTCAACATGAATGATGAACAGAAGGACGCAGTGAGGTCGAGAATCAAGATATCAAGGCCAACAGCATTCTTCATTGACAGAATGAGTAAACAGATTTACTGATTACTATTTTTAAAGTTTTTATTGTAAATAAAATATACTTTTATGTCATATTTGTTTCATTTGCAAATTATGAACAACTATGCATTGCATTTCAGCCAATCCTTGTAAATGTACTCTGGGAAATTTTTAAAATTATCTCGTATGTAGAAAATTATGATATTCATCAACTAATGCAGTAAAATAAAAAGCATTTTCCTTTCTACATATCTACTTGTCAATAATTGGAAAATTCAAGAATCGAAAAATACAAATTAAAACCAAATTATCCAGGAAAGCATATTGGAATAAGAATAAATAATATTTAAATAACACAGTGAAAGGATTATATTAATAAATCTTGTATTAGATGAACAACATATTGGCCATAATGAACACAGTTTCTGGTACTGCAATGAAATATTCCATCTGTATAAACTACATTAATAACAATAATAATAATAGTAACAAGAGAGAAAGAGAGTGAGAGAGTAGTTGGGGAAATATAATCAGCCAATGGAGCATTGGGGAGAAGGATGAGTGAGCGTAATGACAATGTGCTAATTAGTACAACATGTGCAAACAGGAAACATATGCATTAAGAGTGAGCGACCATCATCGCTTATGTAAATAATGATTTATATGAATTGTAATCATTATTTTATGCAAATGCATTTCATATTTATGCGATGGGAAAGTGTTAACTGTAAATGCAACAACCCGCTGCAGAATATTAACTGATAACAAAATTAAATTATATAGATCAAAAGTAGAATTTCAATTCTGTATTAGACCTATAATAAAATAATAAAAATTCATACATTTGTGTGCTCATATGTACAATTGTGTATGCATGTATATTGATTACGCACACACACACACACTGATACAATATATGTAATTATATATTCATATTAATTCTTACGCATTCATTTTAATTTACTCCATACAGAATGTGTTTCATTTCATTTCTACAATATCTAATTCAGATCATAATTACAAGTAGTAATAATCAAACAGCCTAAATATCTTTAAAGCCTAAATATCTTCTTTTTTTATATATAAAAAATTAAACTACAGTTGTAACATCGGCTAGCTAGACCACATGCATATTTATTTTATTTAAAATATTTATTTTTTAGTTTATTTTATTTTTATTTCTAATTTAATTTCAGTAATTGATGTCATATTTCTATATAAGTAATTTTTAATTTTTAAGTTTAATTTTTAATTTTAAAATTTTAAATTTGTAAAC
This sequence comes from Lycorma delicatula, assembly GCF_047948215.1. Lineage (NCBI taxonomy): Eukaryota > Metazoa > Arthropoda > Insecta > Hemiptera > Fulgoridae > Lycorma > Lycorma delicatula. The sequence goes on from NC_134461.1 coordinate 17,047,155, forward strand.
ATAATATAATACATAAAAAATAATTTTTAATTTTAATTTTAATATGTAATTTAATGTGAATAATCTTTAAAAGAAATGTAATGCAACTGATGATGCGAGAAATTTGCGAAAGCGCTTTTGCATGTGTAATAAAGCATGATATAAGTGCTTTTGTAGGTAAGTGTCATCCTGTTTTATTTATTATTCTGTACTTAGGTTGATCAAATAAAAATAATATGTATATTATTACAGAAGAATATGATTCTTAAAGGAATCGACTTCAGAAAAATAATTTAATGTAATTATATAATTTAATAACAATTAATGATGCAGATTCTGTGAAAATAGACTCTTTTAATTACTTGGTAAGTTTAAGCTATCTATTTACTGTGTTTTGCCGGTTTATATTTCATCTAAAATATATATATTTATGTAGAGAGAGATACAACTAGATTTAGATACAGAAGTAAAGTTCTTTATTCCTTTTGTAGAATAAATGAATTTACTCCTATACAAGAAAGTAAATTCAGTCCAGAGTAAAGAAGTAAAATCTGTCCAAACAATGGACTAGAGCTGAAGTTAGGAAGTTCACAGCAAAGAAAATAATGTATAGCCAGTGTGGTTTGCAGGTTCAACAAGTTGCTTGCTGCAGTCACCAATCTATGCAAATCACAAAGAAACATTAGCCAACATCAAAATGCCATGTAAACCATACGTGGCCCTATGCCCACAATGAGCCATGTAAAGATAGATTTTCCCTGCAAATGGTCTAGAAAAATCACCATCACTGCTGACTGAACCAGCAGTACATACTTGCATAACCCTGCTCCTGTTTCCAGTGGAAGCCAAATCCCTCCTCTGCAGGTACAGCTTTGAACTGAACTTAAAATCATTGCTAGGGCCCATCGAGCCAGGTATGATAAAGGAGCTTCACAGCAATTCATGATCCCCATGTTAAGGACTGCAACTTCCAGAGAATGGCCACCCACAAACCACTCTTGGCACAAACTTTTTTTTATATATATTTATTTATTTATAGAATATATACTAATATGTATACATTACAGTATATACGTAAATCCAGGAAATAGGAGACAAATATAAAAAATAACCTTAAATAAAAATAAAACTGACACTCAAAAATGTAATAAAAAAATAATAATAACAATAATTAAATAACCAGTACTGCTTTGGTTTAATATTCTTTAATAACTCTTTTTGATGGTTAGTCATCCAATGTATTGTAAGTCATTCTTTTATAATACAGTAGCTACCCATCGCAGCTTCACCTGCACTATATGGTTACTTGGGTTTCCCATAACGGTCATTTTTTTTATTTTATGTTTTTTAGTCAAGTAACCGAGGTCAGTTGCACCCAGTCACACATACAGTAATGGTGGCAGTGGCTGTGTTAGTTGAGCCACAGCACCGTATACTTCACACCCCTTAAAAAAACCCGAAAATGGTTTTTAAATATTTATCTGAAGAGTATTTGCAAGACCAAATCTTCTATCTCGTTAACTACAGTCAGGATTGGAAAAATTTACATTGTTCAAGATTTTTTTTTACTTTTCTTCATCCCTTTCAAGGTCAAATTTAAAAAATCTAGAATTGGTTTATTGACATGAAGATTACACTAAAAAAATCAGGTTGATTTCTTCATTTGTTACCGAAAAACTGAAAAAACAATAAAGTTTCAAAAAACAATTCAAAAATCCATTTTAACCCGTGAAACTTGAAATTTCAAAAAATCTAGAAATTGGAGTTTAGATATTACAATCATTCAATTCAAACCCAGCTCACATAGTGATAGACACTAACAGTTCGAGATTCATTAAAGTCTGTGTTTCAACCGGACTATATATATATAAAAAAAAAACTTTATATACAGTTATATAATATACATTTAGAAATTTTTTAAGAAATATTTATTTCAATTATTTTAAATTTTTTCTTCAACCGGCCAACTTCCATCACTACATATAATTTTTTTCGGATGAAATATATCCAAAAACCTTCTCAGTTATACCAAGAAACATTGGTAAAAATTTAGTAGCAATAGATGAGGAAGTTTTTTTCCCCAAACCAAAATCCACTTCCTCTTTATGTAATAGTATAGATTTGTATAATTTTATCTGTAAGTCTTTCAGTTAACATTCAAAATATAGAATTAGTTGTAGATTTTTACTTGTTTGCATTTTGAGCAATCTCAATGATAATTTATTTATAGTATTTTCTGTTGATTAATCACGTAAAATAATGCATTTGCAAAACTTTTTCTACAAAATTTCAATCTATATACATAAAAAAAAATCATAAAGCATTAAGGTTATAGGAAAAATTTCAATAGTACATAAAATATACACCCTTTTAATTTGAATTCCATTCATAGAGATATCAAGGTATCCTGACAATACAGTGAAGAGATATTTTAAATATACATATTTTTTATTGTTTAAAAAACTTCAGAATATCTTTTATTTTATAACTTACATCAGATTTTATAATTTCTAGTTGGTACAGTATTATGAAATACACACTGAGGGGATGAACTGTATTAATTTTTTTCAAACAAGAAGTAAATCTTTCATTTATTCATGCGAGAAGTTACACTGTTACAGGCAAGGTATACGGAAGCTGGTACATAATAGTATGGAGTGCATTCATGCAATAACTTAATCTGTCTAGAAAACATATCAATAAACATCTGCTCAAGAACACTGTAATAAGGCAATGTTTTTAAAAACATGTATAGTTTATCAGAGAAAGATAAAATATCTGCAACCTGAATTCTTTCAGTACTTCTCATTACATCTTAAGTAACAATGCTAAACTGAAGAAAATAAGTACACTAGCACAAGAGTACATAAAAGCAACAAACACAAAACAATACAATATAAGAATCCAATTACTCAAGCACAACTAGCAGCAATAGAGAATATATCAATAACAATAAAAATATACCTTCTGTCATGCTTATTAAATTTTGGTTTTCCAATTCCACCGATAGATGAAGGAGGATCTCTTAAAGCAAAACTTTTTGCATAATGACCAAGGTGTAAATTCTGGAAATTGAAAGCTTCTCTTGATTCTTTTGGGTAACTCGCATAAAATCTTACCCATGATATATAACCTACAATAAAAAAACATTAAAAAATGCAAATAGTAAGAAACAATATTATTACACTAAACGCTAAATTAGCTATACAATGATTTTAAAAAAAAATAATTAAAATTCCTTTCAAATAACAAACATTTATAATGCAAACATTAATATAAGAACAAAATAAATCATTCAAAATACCTTTAGCTGCTTGGTCATGTAATTTCTTTTGATCAAGAACAGCAGTTTCAAACTTCAGTTGTAAAGCTGTCGCTGCAGCTTCAATAGTAGGACCACCAGTTCTTGCTCGCTGAAACATTAAAAGTTAAATGAATGTATTAAATGCACCGTATTATTTTTAAAAAGTTAGCCTTTAAAAATCATGCAGTTTTCGCTTATACAACAGAAATCTGATAAAGACTTCATTGGACAACAATTTAGTCTAGTTTAGTGAGTCTGGAATATTTGTATTTTTGTGTTTCAGAAAGGATTAAGAGAACAAGCATTGTCTAGTAAGCATTTCAGCTGTTGGGCTTATTTGTGTAGCCTCCAAACAGGTAGAATATTTATGTTAGTTTAGACGCATCCCCTCAAAATCACAAAGACTGCACTACAGGTCTGGGTTCTTCAGCATGGATCTACCAAAATGGGTCTGATCTAAATCCTCAGAAAAGAGGATCCTCAGTAAAGAGGTGAATGTTGAGAAAGGACAATCTACCCAGAAGAATTGCAGAACAACAATACCACCCAAAGGTAAGGACTCCTCTAAGCAGGATATGTACATCTTGACTACAATTCCTCAGGATATTAGGCGGCATTTTTACCCAAATGACCTTCACTAATCAATGGTTTTGGACCATTGACCAGCATATATACGATACAAAAAATTGGTTTTCCTCTAGAAATTAATGACCCACTTATAGGGTTCTTAATGAAACAAACTTGCTCCTCTCAAGAATTTTATGCCATGAAAAAGTATTTGATTGAACTATAGAATATTTAACCAAACATCCACTGGAGATAAAAGCCCACTTTAGATAAGCAGAAATTGCCTATATTGTTCAGTCTTTATTTTGTTAATCTTCACTTTTAGACTCATAAGTTTTTTTAACAACCAGATTATTTATTATAATTTATTTTTTCGGACTCTAGATTTACAGACCTAACTACAAGAATGAAAAACTTAAAGTCATTAGAAACCCACTCTAACATATATTACAGCACACCAAAATATTATTTATTAATAAATAAAATGGATATTTTGTACAACTGAGTATATAGTATTTATTTTTTCATTCCTGGTCATTATTTTTTTATCAAAATTAATTTCATAATTTATAATTCTGGTTAACAGATCGCCAACAGTATTAACTGAAACCAAAGCTTAGACAATCTAAGGCTAGAAGAATAGCTTTGTATTGCATATTAATATAAAAATTATTTTTTGACACTGATTCTATTAAACAATACACTCGAACAACTGAGCTTAATTAGTCTCAAATTTAAACTTTTTTTTTGATCAGCATAAAAACTTCAAAATTCTTTTTATAATTTTTATTTATATTAAATTTGTATTCAAATGAAACAAAACTATAGGTCTATATATCCAAATATTTACCTAAAATTCTGTATGGATCAGAAAGAGAGTCATTAACAATAAAAATACCATCCTCATTAATGACAACAGAAATGAAATATTTAAGAGTATCAAACATGTTAGAACAGGAAAGGAAATTAAAATATCAGAAAGTATTTAAAGTAGAAGTGTATTGTAAAAAATAAATAAACAGTTACAATGGTCGAATCATGTGTATCAGATGGGAGAAGAAAGAATGCAAAGAACAAACATATACATATAGTGGAAGCAAAATTAGTACAAATGATTAGACTGAGTGGGGGCTGGGTAAGAGAAGAAAAGTGGTAATTGAGAAGATGAAAAATAAAGTAGCAGATAAGAAATAGAAAAAATTTATAAAGGATTCCCATTGAGTTCTTTATAAAAAGAATCGGCAAAAAGGGAAAGGAAAAAGGAAGAAATAAAAAAAACTGATGTATTTATATAAGAAACTATAATTACACTGCCTAGTTTGCACTTTGCAATAATTATTCCTTAAAATTAAAAAAAAAAAAAAACATTACTACAAATTTCTTAATTCGAGCTTTCATTTTTAATTTTACATGTGCTAAATGAGAAATGCAAATTGCATTTCTTTAATTTAGTATGATTTTTTTTTTATATTTAGACTTCATTATATTCCAGAAGATTTACATTCTACAGAAATCTCACAAAATGGAAAAATTTTTGCTGAGTACAATAGAAAACTTTTAATCCCAATTAACAGTCATTACTTGTCCTCAGCTTTAAATTAAACTGTGACACCTAGAGACTTATGATGTCATAAAATCTGTGACTTCTCAGGCGCTAGAAACCACTATCTACTATAAATTTTAAATAGAATATCTTAAAAAGACATCCTGTTTATTTGCCACTTGATACATCTTAAGGATACTCCCCTTAAAAAAAAAAAAAATCTTGTATTAAATCCTGAGCAAAGGATACAATTCTTGAAATTAAAAATTTGACAAGGTAAAACCAAACCAGATCTGAAGATGAAGAAACATTAACAAAAACATATTGATTTATGCAATTTGATAAAAAGTAAATAATATATATATCAGTATAACTATCACAGGAAAAGTTAAGTTATGAAAATAGTACAAAAGGATAGTTTGGATTCTAGGTTAAATGTAATACAAATCCTGATGAGTAAAATAAAATTACTTTCTTAAAAAAACAGAATTAATTATTAATTTAAGAAAAATCTAGCACACAATTAAATGACTTTTTTTATGATGAAAGTGAATGTTTTAGCATGTTATAAACACTAAGTTTGATCATCAAATTCAAAACATTGTATATGAAAGATATATGGCATTAAGTTTGATGTAAATATGATATTTTAACACTTTACTACACATAAGGAATACTGAATAAGCCAGTAGATTAATTTGGCAATTGGTTAGTGATTGCGTCAACTTTATCTGTTACAGCATACGCTTCGAAATACAAGGAGATGTATTATAGATCATTAAAAATTGAATCTTTTTTTTTAAATTAAAAAGGGATATTATATAGTTCTTTGATTCACTCATCTTCAATTAATAGTAAGATTCACCAAGCTGATGACTTGAATACTGACAGACCAACTGTCACTTTTTTACAATAGTTAAGAAGTTAAACACATTAGGTTAATCAGCCTATTATTATCAGACTGAAAAATATCAACCAAAAAAATGTTCACACTACAAATAATTAAAGAAATCTTACTTTTACAGAATTCAAAATAGAATTTGCTACATTCTATCCTATTTTAATGATTTAATGACAAATTCCTTTACTATGATGTAATTTTTAGAAAAATTTATTTTACAATAATTGAAAGATACAGTACATATAACCATGCTTTCTGGGAAGGCACATCACTAGAAAATCTTCCAATTTTAGAACAGAAAAAGTATTGAAAGCTGCAAAGAATTAAGACGTGTAGATTTATGAAACAGCCCTAAAAATAATTAGAAAAAATTTCTGAAGGCCAGGTTTTTTCATAATTACAATAAAAAAACACTGCTTCCTTTACAGTTTACTGTGTTCATCATTCCACACCTTTTTTTCCAAAAACCTTTATATATTTAAATAGCAACTTTAAAACTGCCTATCTGAACTTTCTTTTTAATAACAATAAATTAACTATAAATATAAATGAAAAAGAAAATCATATGCTGATATGTTCAAAACAAATATTAATTATATTAATTCAATATTATTTCATGAATTTAAAATACTGTATTATGATGTATACTACTCTAAAAACCTACCTGAATATCTTCAGCCCCTTCAATTTCTAATACACGAAGATTTTGTAAACAACTATCCACTGATTCAGCATCTAATCTGCAATTAGAGAAATATAACCAATCACACAAAACATACAAAATAACAAAACTTAAAATTAAAAAAAGGCAAATGTAAACAGAGCCAAGTACGACATATTAGACAAAATTATTTTTAATTGATTATTTATTAAATAAATTAATTATCTCCATCTTCACTGATCGACCCAAATCACATACCAGAAATTTTCATAAATATAGTACGTCTTAGTTGAAATGGGACCTATTGGAAGCTATATCTCATATTGTTGTAATTGAATGTACCTGTAGTTTGTTGCTCCAATGAATCAGCAGACCAAGATGTGTTGATAATTAGGGCCCACAACAGAACTGGGCCTGAAATGTTATCAAGAAGTTAGAAATTAAAAAGTTACTATTTCTGGCTAGGCTTGAACTACCTATATATATGCTGTTCAGATATGAAATCTATCAAATCAATGGCCCACATGGAATTTTAATGTCAACAACACTATGATCACCTACAAAACAAAATCTAGAAGCCATTAGTTTGTAGTTATGGGATGGTCCTGAAGAAAAGAAATATCAGAGGCAGTCTCATCATCTATAATTTCCTCTCTTATCTTTATTTCCCTTTATATCTAGAACCATGGTAACTGAACGCTTTGGTTTCATTAAACACTTTTTTACTGAAGCTCAGTAGAGAAGTAACCATCTGTGCCTGTAAAACTAACTGTGACTTGGAATCATGTACATAGGTGCATTAAACTACAGACTGAGGTGCATATCAAATAAAGAATCCCTCTACTAAATATAAGGTGTAATGTAGCAAAAAGGATTATGGAATATGTAGGCTAATTCAATTTTCCTCTCAAAAGTATACACTTGCCACATACACTTTACCTACATAAATATATACAAGGTTTGTTCAAAAAAAGATCAAACTTTTTTAATTACGTGCCAATGAAGATATTTAGTGAAGTGTGGTTGGCAGCATTGTGTTCCGCATAACCTCCTCTGAAACCACATGTGGTTGGATTGTTGATGTCTCGTTTACTTTTCATGTTATTGTTATTTGAGTGCAACATGTTAAGTGTCAGTAGCGATTTTTGATGATTGAATTTTTGTCTCAATGTCCTAGCCGTAAACCCAGCTTACGTCTCCCATTACAATCCTTTGTATGAATGTTTCATCATCATCAGCTTGTTCAAGGAATTGCCGGCAATTATCCACTTGATATGTTTTCTGATGTTCGGTCATCAAACAAGGAACAAACTTTGCTGCAACTTGATGCATCTTCAATTTTTCCGTCAAAATGTCATGGCATGATCCAATCGAGAAACTCTTTCTGCAAGTTCTCTGACAGTCAGTCGGCAATCTGCATGCACCAGATCATTGATTTTCTGAACGTGTGTGTCATCAGTAGAAGTTGAAGACCTTCCTGATCGAGAGCCATCTTCAATTGACTAACGATCACTTTTAAATCATGAAAAAAATTTGCAGCATTGTGTACGACACACAGCATCATCTCCGTAAGCTTGTTTTAAAACTTGAAAATTTTCTGTGAAAGTTTTCCCTGTTCACACAAAATTTTACGTTGTATCACTGCTCCTGAAAAACAAACATTAAAAAACTTGTTACTAACACTTAAATAACAATAACACAAAAACTAAACAAGATATCAGCAACCCAAGTACATGTTGTTAGAGGTTATTGCAGAACACAATGCTGCCAATCGCACGTCACTAAATATCTCCGTTGGCAGATAATTAAAAAAGATTGGTCTTTTTTGAACAAACCTCATATGCAAGAAAATTAACACACTTAGTATTTACCGAAAATTCATAATCGACTGAAAGCACAATTTGAGGATCATTAATAATACATTTTATAATTTAATAAAAGTTGCTTCTGATGAAACAGAAACTATTTTAAATTACAATTATAAAAAGAAACAACATCACCATCATTATAATAATAAATTTCCATGTTTTAACATAAAAATTTACTTTCCAAACATTGTAAATTACAAAACCTTTACCAATGATAGAATGTAAATAACCTTACTATTTTCAGTAACATATTAACCTTTTAACTGTGTAATTTTAGTTTTTACAAATCTATGAATTTTTTTATATATAATCTGTCTTGATCTTTCACAGTAGTTAGATTATGCATTTAAAAAATTTAGGAAAGCTGGCTTCTTGTTTTTTTTTAATACCACCACTAAATACACTAATTTCTGATTTATTTATTTTTCACTCCCGCTTACATATTCATCATTAAGAAACTTTCATAAATAGAAATTTTGTCATTGTCATCTAACTGACTGTTAATGCAATCTGGTCCATATTGTTTAAATATCCTCAGCATCATTTAAAACATAACATCCTAAATATAATGCATCCATGTTACACTTGAGGATTGAAATCGGAATGCAATTCACCACATTTCTATCATCCCACTTAAAATTCTATCTCGTTCAAAATTTCTGATAAAGCTTATTTTTGGCTTCTAAATCCTTGGTACAGTATTAAGGTTAACCGATTTGTTTAGGGATTCCATTTACCATCTGAGAAATATCAAAAAGGCTGAAGCTGTGGTAGCTTAGATTCTTCTACGAGCCAAAGTTCATTCCAAGTGAAAGGAAATGTATTTTTTTTAACTTCTTCATAATTTATAAATATTAAAACACCATAAAATATAAGTAAATATCAAACATCAACCCTAAATTGGCACCAAACCTTATCATTGAAATCATTAAAACTATACTTCACCAAACATTTGAAGTCAAATTGGTTTTATTCCATTAATATTACTTAAAATATTTACATATTTCACGATATTTTAACATAATATCTGAGGGATGAATTAAAAAAATAATAAAATCATTGAGTAATAATTCACTGTAATAATATTTACTAGCAAACACTAGATTTTAAAATGTTGTAATAGTTTAAAATGTAATAGTATGTTATAAAATAATGTATCTAACTTGATTAATTTTTCTTCAAGTAAATTCAAAAACACTAATTCAGATGGTGCCAGAAATAACAGAGCAGATCCTTTATGTCCAACTCTAGCAGTTCTACCAACACGATGTACATAATCTGAAGGTGTTGTAGGTGCTGTATATTGAACAATCCAATCAACTCGAGGTAGATCAAGTCCACGTGCAGCAACATCCTATAAACAAATACATAAAATAGTTAGTAATGAAAATTTGCACTAAATTCTTTAAATATTTCAATAACAGAAAATTAAAATCATAATTTTATAATTTTCAGTAATTAAGATAACAGAACTTTCCTGCTCCCAAAGGGGTTAAGATTACCTCTTTATGTAGGTTATTTTATCCCTCCCGTTTTCACAGTTTAGGTCCTTCTTCCCTGAATGGAACAAGTGAATTAGGTCAGCTTCCAAACTAACTTACTTATGCAAGGTTAAGAAGAAAAGCCAGTGGTGCAATTCCATCATTCATACAGTATGATGGGGCAACATGTTTATCAGGAAACTTTATACCTATCTGGGAACACCAACTAGAGATCAAGCAGGCAAACTAGCTTCCTACTTCTCTTATAATCAAAATATCAAGTCTACTTTAATTTTTTTTTACTGCAGGAGTGATAGATATCAGACACCTAACTCTATCCCATCATATTTCATACCTAAAACATGATCTTATATAAATATAAAAGTGGAACTACCCAGTGCAATGATCCTTCAGGTAACATATAAATTAAATACATTAATAAATATTACATGAAAGGAACTGTCAGTTAAAATTCAAAAAAATAAATAAATAAATACTTCATAGAAAATTTATTTTAAATTTTACTTTCTTTAAATCTTATTCCCTGAAATTCATACAAACAAATCACAAAAAGAACATCCCTGCAAATGCATATATGAACTGCAAATTAGTAAAATTTATATATTTTTACATTCTACATCAAACAAAAAAAAAAAAAGCTGACAACACAGTTATAAGATTTTTCCTTCAAGGAGCTTTGTTCTGATGCACGGCTTACACACACAACTTAATTAATAATTTTATTTAAATATAATATTTTGTTTATTTAATTCAATTATTCTAACTAAAGTGTGCATGCATACCGTATTTCATTCACAAAGATGTGATAGTACTAGCAGTCACTTCTAAATACTTTTTTACACTTTATTCATTTATTTAATTCTACCGCTCACCTGTGACATTACAACATAGCAGAAGACTACAGCAGCTGTTCATCAGTGCTATACTAGCACTCCTTGTGGTAAAAGTGTACTAATGATGCACTATACCCACTTACGTACTAGTTTATTTAGAGTATTTATTGGGGTGGGGGTGCGATTTAGCAAAGGTTTTTTTTAGAAATATTATTTTTTAATTGTTAACAAATGTGCCTAAGAAAAATAAGACCTTAATTAGGCAAAATCTCGAGAAAAATCAAAATCACCGAGAGTGATCTTGCTCTACAACCTCACTCCCTTGACTTTTTAAGCTGAAAATTTAATGGCATCAATGCCCCACCTACAGAAGTAATCTGACCACGTTTAATCAAATCAGTCAAGTAGTTCTGGAGTGAAACACCGATCACACATGTACATGGGAATATTTCCATCCGGTCTTTATGTTTTTTTGGTTCCTTAGGTGTCAAAACGTACAGATTCGGTAAAAACCGCAAATGCCCCAATTGGACTTATTACAATACTAGGTGGGAAAGTAATATACAGATAACAGTTCAATCAATAAAATTTCCCCCGCTCCATAAAATATAAGACAGGCAATAAATTTTAATTTATCAAAATTAAAAATTTAACAGTAGAATGAATACAGCAAATAACATTTTGAAAAAATTAATTTGGGAAATTTCTAATCACTATTTTTTAGAAAAAGACAAATTAAAATAATTAAAAATCACAGTATCTGGCATCACTACACACATATGCTCAGATTCATAACGATACTGTTTTATTTATCATTATTATTATTTTTAACCTCTTATTTTACCTTGCATAACTCAACATGAAGAAAATACTTATACACACATACCATACACACTCTTCACTAAAATATAAAAATAAACAATAAAGACCAGCAACAGAAAAAGATACTTATATAAAAAAAAAGTAACAATACTAACTAAATTAAAAATTAAAAAATACTTGTATGAAATGCTGTAATAAAATAACATATCTTTATGTGGAATGCCAGTGGTCCTTTCATGATTAAAATTGAAAAAAAAAACTCAATCTTTTAAAAAGGTTAAAGCTGCGTGCTGAATACAGAGAGATTAGTTGTTACTGGTGCTTTTAACTCCCTGCTGTTTGATACATTTGGATCGGAAACAAGAAGGGACAGGCCACTCCTCCGCGACACTAATTACAGCATCACTCACCAGGGGTACCACTAGTACAATACACTGATACAATATACTAAATCATGTTTCAAGACAAGACTATTGTTCCCATTACAAAATGGCTAGAAAAGTAAGACTAAATTATGAGGCTACCTTTATACATAAACTTTGTCAAAATGTCAACAATGGAAATGAATCTGCCAAGATATGTGTTTTTTATAATAGAATACATTGATGCCACCAACAGACTTAATGTTAATACTGCTTTGTTTTAATTCAAATTAATTCTTAAGCACATGCATGCAACAAATAAAAATATATTAATACATATATAACTTTGTCAGAAGCAAATACAACTATACTAATAATTTTTAAAAAAATATTAATAATAATTAACATAACAAAATAGAATTAATTCAAGCTTTAATTAATTTTGTTTATAATATTTATTAGCATTTTCAAATATATTATCCATTATACTGACACAACATAAAACTTTCAAAGTATTTGATTTTACATCAGATAGCATCAGTTACAATTTTAAATTGTGATATAAATATTAGAATAAAAAAAAATGGGTACTATCCATAGTAACGAATAAACAAATTTAAGATTAAAAATTATTAACAGAAAAATACTGAAAAAAGTATCGGAAAATCATGAGTAAACTAAATACATATTTTATTTTCAATTATTTAAATTGTGAAACGACAGATTTGCACACCATCACTTAGCACATAATAATTAGGGTTACAACATAATTAGCAGATAGGGTTACATTTATATTAAATTATTAGTATAAATTAATTAAGGGATTTCACCCTTAAGGGGTTTCTTCACTTTTACAACAAAAAGAGAGAGAATAATTTTGAGTGAGAATTGCCTGTAAAGATGTCTGAAATCGGACCTTTTCCTTTATTTCTAAGATTTAAAAGTTTAAGTTTCTTTCATTTCTTGGTATCCCAGCCAATTCCCTAGCTGTGCAGCTAATGGATTGACTGGGAATAGTTAAGTACAATAGTTAAAAAATCATTTTTATCAGACATAAATAGTAAACTTTTATACTGTAACCGCTGTATAACAACTGACTGAGCTCACACAAAAACCATAGCAATATCTGTTCCACAAATATTGATTTTATGACAAAAAATATAAAACATAACTGTCTTGTAAGCTTCAAAATTATCTCTTCAAAATAAAAATATATTTATAGTTTAATAGCCTCTTAAACCAACTTAATTGGTTTATATATATTGGATACTAATTGGAAAGATATTAAATTAATCGAGTTTTTTGGTTATGACCAGATTGATAACAGAGCTGAAATTACTGTATTGTCTAGAATAAGAGCGGCATTTCTTCCACATAAGTTCAAGCACAATACTATCAAATCCACCTTCTAAATATCAAATTTCCTTCTAAATCACCTAATTAATAACACTGGGAAAAAAGCAAACATTTAAAAAATATATGAATGAATGAATGGAGTGGTATGATCTATTCATTTTGTTGTAAATATCATTAAAATGGATAACTGGATAAATTTAATATATATATAATAAAATCTTAATTCCTAACAGCAATTTACACTAATAGACATCATTTGTATTCTTTTGTAACAAAATACATACTATATATAACATCTCAAACCTGACTATCATAGTGAACATACACTTATGAATTCTCTGACAAACTTTCATCACTAAATAAACCTGGATGTCCAGAATAAATCTGGTCAAAAATATTTTCTGTCTTCTGTAAATGAAATATTAACAGTAAATTAAAGATTTTTTGGTAGTTTAGCATCTAGATAAACACAAGAAAGGTATTTTTGAAAATTGAAATTTTTAAATAGCTTTAACAACAAAAAAGCGCTATGGGACTGAATCAAAACTCTTTGACACGCATTTATTCAATGATGGCTTCTGACAGGAGAATAAGCGATTACATTTTCTATCATAATTGTCAATATCATTCTACTCATAAATAAAAATTCTGCGTAAATAATGATTATATAAATAAAAAACGTACAGTAATTTTTTTACAGTGAATATTGTGTTCAAAATACTTTTTGATCTCGCAATACTAATTACATAATCCAGAAATTTCTACATCTCAATTTAACATATACTCATACTTAGAAATGTAATAAAATATTTTTTTAATTAGGGGCTTCAAAATTATTTTTATTGTTATAATACTGATTTTGTTTATTCTTGTTATCTTCACATATTTACATAGTATAAAAAATAATAGTCCTTCACTCAACAAAATAAATTACTGACTCATTAGACAATGAAGAAATTTTCAACAGGTTCATTTTAATTAATCTAGATAATCAAAATTTTAAGATAAACTTATTTTTATTAAGCCAAGTTTTAAAACATTTATAATAATAAATATTCATAATAATAATAATGAAGGAGAATTTTTAACATAAAAAAGTAGTAATAATAAAATTATTTTTAATTTATAAAGTATCCCATTGAAATTCATTATCAATTCAATATAAAATTATTGAATTGCTATTTAAAAAAAAAAAAAAAAATTGAAAGAAAAACATATTATAAAAAATAAATTAATAATGAATATTTCATTACAATACAACATAGTATTAGGTCAAACATTTAGATCAAAAATGATTTATTCATGAATATGTTGGTAAACTGGAACTCTAACCGATGTAGTACTGCATTAAAGTATGTGGACTATAAACGAGTGGGAGTATCATTGAGAACGACCCCCTACTGTCTTGTCTACAAGTGTTATTCCGCCCCCCAACTGTTATCTGCACAGCAAGAGGCAACCTAACCTATCAACACTCCAACCACAACAACAACATGATCTACTGCCACTCTTCACTCCATCTCAAATCTACAACCTTTTCCTTTGCTTACTGGGTTTCTTTGCTTGCTTGCATGCCTGCCAGCTCTTTCTCTAGTTCACATTATCTAATCTTCCTTTTTCTCTTATTCTTTCCTTTTCAGTCTCTCTTTCTAATTCTAAATTGTAATCTGATTAACTGAAAATTATACATCAATATATGGTTTCATCAATAGATAAAAAAAAAAATAGTTAACAAATATTTTGTTTTTAAATGAATGCATTAAAAAATTATTAAAATTACAATATTCATAAGACAAACTCAAATACTGAGTAATGAGAAAATTAAATGTGAATAGTCGTAATTTATTGAAATTAATTAAAAATATACCACTTATTACCTTTCTTTTTTTGGTTCACACTAATTACTTTATAGAATCTCTACTTTATCAGAAAAGTTTTTTATAGAATAAAAAAAAAAAAACAGACAAATAGTAGAGACAATGTTTTATAACCTCAGTCATTGAAATAAAATAGATTATTCTGTTGCTACTATTTTATTAATAGCAACAGATATATATTAATTTTATTTCAATATCCGGTTTATTTATTTCAATATCCAATTCAAACTCCACAATTCTTAAATTTGATTGTTTCTATTAATTTATAAACATAAAAAAACTGTTCTGAAGGTACAGACACATCCCTGAAAAATATTTGATGGGCATGATGGACAAAATAAAATGTTTAATTAATTTTAATAACTAAATATTTTCTGTTATGATGCAACTATTAAAATAATTTATTAACACTAAATTGTCTTACTGCACTCCGGAACAATTAAAGAAAATAATGATAATAGTTTTACTAATACTTTGGTATTTAACAATTTTTTTCCTTTATTTTTCATCAGAATTATTAAACATCTCAAATGAGATCTGTAGAACCTCAATGACAGCTGTATAAGAATAAATGTAGAATTATAACTTAATTTTAAATCTCGTATGACAGGCAGTATATGAAAGTACAAATGTATATACATCTTTTTATAACTTACCAATGGCCAAAACTATAAAGAATGCTTATAAAAATCTGTATGTAAACAACAATAAATAAAAATTTGGATCCGTTCATAAGAACAAAATTAAGTAATCGCATCAGGATAATTCTATAAATAAAAATAATAGCCCTCACAGTTTTCCTAGACAGATATGAAAACTTTGCTCAAAGGACCATCACAAAATACAAGAATTAAGCAAAAAAAAAAGAAAAAAATGGCAAGCAGTTGCATAACTTTCCTGGCTTCATCCTTGACAGATCTCTATTTCAAATATACCACTGGATTTATAAATATTGACGAGTATTATTTTTACTTCAAATCAATTATGAAATAAAATTAGAAAACAATTTTGAAAATCGATTTTAGGTAAAAAATTTAGTAAACAATACTAGAAATCAGTCTCTACAGTGTTTCTATAGGTTTTCAACATATTTTACTAAGTGGTAGAGGGCACTTAATGTAGCACTGTTTACCTCTTGTAAATGAGGTAAATGTAAACTATTGTGTTTCCCTTTAAGATGATCCTTTCAAGATTCTCTTAAAAGGTAACATATTAATTAAAGTTTATCTTTAATGTAAAATCTATTTATTGATATAGAAGAAAACGTAAAATCACCAATAAAAAGTAAAATCAGCCTACCTGCTTATCTGTAGGGGCCTAAAACTTAATATAATTAAGATTTCATGCGCAAAAATACTTTGGCCTAATTTGGCGCTTATGGTTAAGCCTGTTTAGAAATATTAAGCAAAATTTAAATGAAAATTATTTTTAGTAAGCATATCCGCTAATTGGATTGCGGCAAAGATTTAACAGTTACAACTTCCTTGATGAATTTTTTTTTTCAAAGTTTCATAAGTAACTATCCTCATCCTTAAGTTTGATTCACCTAAAATTTAATTAGTGTAAACAATTCAAATAGTATTACCGCCTCACTGAATATCAAGTTTATACAAAAAGCTAATACAAGGCTGAAACTGTTAAAGTTGATCACAAAAATAATTTTACTCTCTCGGTGAAAAATTATTTTTGTGATTGACTATTTGTGGTCAAGTTTTATGCCAGTTTTCACACAAAATTTTTGCGATCCACAGTAATAATTTCAGCATTATCTCAACAGTTTATCAATCAATTTGAACATATGAGGTGTCATTTTGTTCATAATAAAAGGGTTAAGGGAAAGTATATGAGGTCTGTAAATAAAGTATTGAGACTGATTCAGAAAAACTTTTCATTTACAATACATGGACTCTATTACCTTGGAAAGCCATGCAACACTTCAAATGGTTTTCCCACTCTTCATGGCATTGTTGGAACTCAGAAACCAGAATATCCCTAAGATGGTTGGTTACATTTTTTTTAATGTTTTCTACTGTTCCAAAATGGTGTCTTTTGAGGTGTTCATTTAAAGTCGGTAACAGGAAAAAGTTGCAGGGACTCAAGGCAGGTGAATAAGGTGGTTGAGCAACTACAGGAATGTTTTTCTTTGCCAAAAACTCATTAATTGAGAGTGCAGTGTGACAAGGTGCATTGACATGATGCAGCATCCAGTTGTCTTTGACGGCTGGTCTAACGTGGGCAACTCTTTTTCACAGTCTTTCAAGAATTTCTTTTCCGCAGTTCAAATTCAATTGTTCTGCAATCATACTGACAGTTAATCACTAGTCGTACCATATCAAGTCTGTGATTTGCTCAACACTGTTGTCACTTTTTGACATTAACAGTCTTCCAGAGCATGGATTCTGACCATCTGAAAATGTTTTAATCCACTTAAAAACTTGGACTTGTGACAAATCGTCATCTCCATACGCCGTTTTCAATTCTGAAAAAATTTCAGTAGCATTCCGAGTTTTTGTTGTGTTACAAAAATGAGTGATACTAATTATGAGCAATGTTGTGCAATTAAGTTTTATGTTAAACTTTGTGAGAATGCTAAGTTTAACATAAAACTTAATTGCACAACATTGCTCATAATTAGTATCACTCATTTTTGTAACACAACAAAAACTCGAAAAGTTTGTTTACGTCTCATCTGGTAACAATAGACTAAAAATATTAATACTTAATATAAATCAGCTGTTATATAACCATATGTTTACTAGTAACTTTACAGTGCTGCCATTTTGGCTGCCAAAAAAAAACTAGCCTCATTACTTTATTTACACACCTTGTATGTTAAAAATATAGAAAAAAAGAGATTTTCATCAAAACCTTTTTTTGTTGTACTTTTTTCTCTGAAATTTCCTGAAAATGTTAATATATTTATTCTTTTTGTAAGTTATATCTAAGTTTGGAAAATTTTTAAATTGTGCGGTATCATTGTGAAAATTTCATCTGATTTTATTAAAAAAACACACGTTTACAAAATGTCAATAACTTTTGATATATACAAGCAAGAGAGCTATTTGTTTTTATTTTGTAGGATATTATTTTTTTTTTGCTGATTTATATATTTTTCTCTGCGGCAATAGCACTATTAGTTGTGTGCACTTACAAGTTTGTTTACCAAAAAGTGGTCAAAACCTGTAAGGCACAACGCATAACAGAAAACAGTATGGTGCCCTTACAGACACCACAATTAAGTACTATGGAAGTGCTATTTTGACTAACGCAAATAAAGGTGCAACCAAAATGAAGCAGTCAATTTTGACTACACTTAGACATTGTACATCAATTGATGATAAACCTACACATCATCAGTGCCCAACAGGAGAAGAATCTTGGTGCTTTTATAAGAGTGCAAGCACATGATAAAACTCCTGGGAAACATAAAGATGAACATAACACCAATCAGTTTATTTGTTTTTCAGCATATTGCCACTATATATGAAAGACTAACAGACAGCCAGCTGTTTTCAAGAAGCACTAGAGGGCTAACCCAAAACGCTAATGTAAGTTTGAATAATTGCATATGGCGAAGATGTATCAAAAGCTGGAGGGAGTGTTTCTCGAAAAACTGTTGAGACAGCTGCAGCAGAAGGTATTAACTGGTGACTACAATTTTGGAAATACATCAATTTTATCAGTAATGGACAGAACTGGGGTTTCCCCAAGGCATTCATCCAGTATTCTTGGATGAAAAATGGACAGGAGAAGAAAACAGAGAATCATTAAAATACAGTAAAACACACACCCAGAAAGAAAGAGAAGGTTACGTTTAAAGAATTTAAAAAATGAAGAAAAACAAGTGCAGGAAGTACATACAACCTAAGGAGTAAGGCAGTTCTGATTCAGAGTGAGTTTCAGTGTTTAATTACTGTTTATTTAGTTAATTTTATTTTTTCATCTTCCACAAATTTAATTTTTTTCATATTTTCATCTGATTGATCAATCATATCTTTGGTTCTATATTAGGTAGAAACATAATTTTTTTTCATGTGTTCAGAATTCCTTGATCTATGTTCTTATACAACCATATATAATGTTTCTGGTACAAGGTATTAAAAAAGAGAATAGTTACATAAATTAACATGGCTTTTCATCAAAAACAAAAAAAAATTAAATAGTTGCCTAGAAACAGTATATTTTTATCTGTTCGTATAGTTCATAAAACCAAGGTAGACCATTTGAATGACACTAGTTTTGCTGTTATAGGTTCAAACAAATTAAATTATGATCTCTCTAGCAAATCACTGTTTTTGCCACATTAACTACTATGTGCAGGGTTGTAAATAACTATTGGGGTTGAAAATAATGCTGCACATTACGCATAACTGTTGTAAACTTATGACAAAAATTGTAAACATAATTCTTATATTTAAAAAAAATAGCGTTCCCTATATTTAGTGTTTTTCTTATCTACACACAACCTAGCTGCATATTATTAAACAATGAATGATGTTTATTAATTTTATTACCCTTCTGTATTGTTAGTGTATTTCATATATACACACAACCTAGCTGCATTTTACTAAATAATGAATGAGGCTTTTTTTTTTTGTCTTCAGTCATTTGACTGGTTTGATGCAGCTCTCCAAGATTCCCTATCTAGTGCTAGTCGGTTTCATTTCAAATTATATTTCTTACTGAAGGCTCATTTCGCTTGTGCTATTCGGCATTTTATATCGCTCCTGCTTCGTCCATCTTTAGTAATTCTACTTCCCAAATAACAAAACTCCTCTACCTCCATAATCTTTTCTCCTCCTATTTTCACATTCAGTGGTCCATGATGCTTATGTATTTTATTATACAATGAATGATGCTTATACTTTTATTGCCCTTTCCATTTTTTAGTGTATTTCTTATATACACAACCTAGCTGCATTTTACTAAACAATGAATGATGCTTATGTATTTTATTACCCTTTCCTTTTTTAGTGTATTTCTTATATACAAAACCTAGCTGCATTTTATATACAATGAATGTTAATAAGAAATACACTAAAAAAGGAAAGGGTAATAAAATACATAAGCATCATTCATTGTTTAGTAAAATGCAGCTACGTTTTGTATATAAGAAATACACTAAAAAAAGGAAAAAGCAATAAAATTATAAGCATCATTCATTGTATAATAAAATGCAGCTAGGTGGTGTGTATATAAAAAATACACTAAAAAAAGGAAAGTGTAATAAAATTATAAGCATCATTAATGGTAAAATAAAATGCAGCTAGGGTTGTGTGTATATAAGAAATACACTAAAAAAGGGAAGGGTATTAAAATTAATAAGCATCATTCATTGTATATAAAATGCAGGTAGGTTGTGTATATAAGAAATACACTAAAAAAGGAAAGGGTAATAAAATATATAAGCATCATTCATTGTTTAGTAAAATGCAGCTAGGTTGTGTATATAAGAAATACACTAAAAAAGGAAAGGGTAATAAAATACATAAGCATCATGGACCACTGAATGTGAAAATAGGAGGAGAAAAGATTATGGAGGTAGAAGAGTTTTGTTATTTGGGAAGTAGAATTACTAAAGATGGACGAAGCAGGAGCGATATAAAATGCTGAATAGCACAGGCAAAATGAGCCTTCAGTAAGAAATATAATTTGTTTACATCAAAAATTAATTTAAATGTCAGGAAAAGATTTTTGAAAGTATATGTTTGGAGTGTCGCTTTATATGGAAGTGAAACTTGGACAATCGAACCTAGCTGCATTTTATATACTGATGCTTGTTAATTTTAATACCCTTCCCTTTTTTAGTGTATTTCTTATATACACACAACCTAGCTGCATTTTATTATACAATTAATGATGCTTATAATTTTATTGCCCTTCCCTTTTTTAGTGTATTTCTTATATACACACAACCCTAGTTGCATTTTATTATACAATGAATGATGCTTATAATTTTATTACCCTTTCCTTTTTTTAGTGTATTTTTTATATACACACCACCTACCTGCATTTTATTATACAACGAATGATGCTTATTATTTTTATTACCCTTCCCTATTTTTAGTGTATTTCTTATATACACACAACCTAGCTGCATTTTACTAAACAATGAATGATGCTTATAAATTTTAATACCCTTCCCTTTTTTAGTGTATTTCTTATATACACACAACCTAGCTGCATTTTATTATACAAAATGCACATGAGCAGTGCAATACAGGCTAATTATTTTCATAAAATCTGAACAGATGGAAACCCTTAACATGAACTTTATCCAAGAGAAGCGTTTTCATTAGCTGCGTTGTATTATGACTGCCACAGTAACAAAACCAGTTCTTCTAAGTCTTGCTGATATTAATTTTCTAAGAAAATGTTTGCATGGAGTGACACAGAACCCCAATGAATCATATAACAATTTTTTATGGTCCAGAGTACCAAAATTTGTTTTTGCCAGGTTGAAAGCTTTATATTGTGGTATTTATGATGCTGCCTTAGCATACAATGCTGGAAATGCGGGATAGTGTTAAAGTTTGGAATGGAACCAGGTGAAAACACATGTTGCGCATGTTAAAAACAATAGACTACCATAGAAAAAAACATGCTGATAACAAAGATAAAAGTAGTTTATTTTCATGGAACTAAGAAAAACAGAAAAGTATTCAACTAGGATATAAGGATAATGAGGAAGAAGACTCAGACAATCCAGAAGATGGTGGTGTTTTTCGAAAATTGCAAGTTTAAAACTCTTTAAGACCCATTATATCATCAACCGCTTAAAGTAAGAAAATTAAATTTTTGTAGTCTGTTTGGGTATGCAAAACACAGATATAATGATCTATATTTTCTACAACAAATAACTTTTAGTGCAAAAAAAATCAAATTCAAAAATAGGAAAATTGAATAAAAATTTTAGTGAAAAACGTTTTTTAGAAAAAGTTTGTAAAAATTTATTAGCTAAAACCTTGAAACAACTGTGCAAAACTTCTTTGCTGAATTCTTATTGTGTCCTGAGATAATGAGTCTTAAAGTTGGAAAAAATAACATTATCAAAACACAAGGTATGAGGTTAAAAGTACAAATCAAGTTTAAACAAAATTCTTACATACACACACACACACACACACACACACACACACACACACATGTATGTATGTATAGTTTATGTAGAGGTAAAAATGTATGCCAGTTGTTTTTCAGTTAAAATAAAAATTCTGCCTTGATTGCATCATTCAGCATAATAAAACCATTATGAATGAATCTGTTTTAAAAAATTACATTATCAATGTTTAGAAAGCTTATTTGATAAACATAGTGCGGATGGACTTGTCGATTTCCTGGCATCTACAATACTCTATTTTTGTCTATACCTAACCTCCTCACTAACAGCACCACTTCAGAAACTCTGACTGTATTTACAAAAAAAGACTCTTCCTTAGTGGTACAGAAACAATTTAAAAATGATTATCTATTTTAAAATAATAAAACTTCTTCCATATCTAAAATTTGTTGAACAAGATAATAAATACAAACAGGTACTTTTTGGGAGTCTGATATCCAATCTTTTAAAATATTTTTTTTTATTTTAATACTTCTAAAATATATTTTTTTTAATGCTTAATTAACAAACATGTTGGAGAAATAGAGGTAAAACGATAAATTCACAGAAATATTTTTGTTGAAAAAACAAAACTTTTATTTAGACAGTACAAAATACAACTTTTTGGTCAGTCATTGAACAAATTTTTTTTTAATCCTTAAACAGAAACAAATTCACTAATATGTTTAAGCGTTACTTCAGAAATATCTTCATTTCTGTACCGTATCACCATAAAAATTCACATAAATAGGGATCGAATAATTCTCTTGATGTTCCCTCTTCCTTTCACAATTCATATAATAAAAAATAAACTACTAAATTATCATGAAGATCCAAAATTTATTGATAAAAAAATAATTACTATTATATGGAATATATGCCAACAAAATTACTTTAATAATAAGTGTTAAACACAGGAAAATACCCTGCCTGTGGGATTTCCTTTGTCAGCTATAATGTATGAAATTTACGTACAAGATTTTGAGAACAAAATAGTTTATGGCATTAGTCATACACTTTATGTTTTATTATGGACTCATTATGTTAATTATGTTTTTGTTGTTTATAATCAGTTATATATAATGAACTTATAATTTTAAATAAGCCTAATTCATATTATAACAATTTAAAATTTATTTTTGAAATAGATATAAATAGAACAATAAATTTTCTAGATGTTTATTGAAATTAATAAAAATAATCAAATTAAAACTACTTCAATCAAAATTACTACTATAATCAAAATAAAACTACAATTCATAGAAAAACAAATCATCCATTTTACACAAAATAATAAAAATAAATTAAACACAGAATGAAAAATACTACAAAACATATTACTTCATGATGGATATAGTGATATGGTGATTAAAAACAAATGTCAAACTTAGTAGTACAATAACTTTAAAACCGATAAATAACACACAGAAGGTTGAAAATGTTTACTTATTCATACACCAATAGCATTATTTAAAATATAACTAAAGTTTGTGATAATAATAAAATTAAACCTGCATATAAAACTAACTTTTTTTTGTCTTCAGTCATTTGACTGGTTTGATGCAGCTCTCCAAGATTTCCTATCTAGTGCTACTAGTTTCATTTCGGTATACCCCTACATCCTACATCCCTATCAATTTGTTTTACATATTCCAAACGTGGCCTGCCTACACAATTTTTTCCTACTACCTGTCCTTCCAATACTACAGCGACTATTTCAGGATGCCTTAGTATGTGGCCAATAAGTCTGTCTCTTCTTTTAGCTATATTTTTCCAAATGCTTCTTTCTTCATCTATTTGCCACAACACCTCTTCATTTGTCACTTTATCCACCCATCTGATTTTTAACATTCTCCTGTAGCAGCACATTTCAAAAGCTTCTAATCTTTTCTTCTCAGATACTCCGATCGTCCAAGTTTCACTTCCATATAAAGCGACACTCCAAACATACACTTTCAAAAATCTTTTCCTGATATTTAAATTAATTTTTGATGTAAACAAATTATATTTCTGACTGAAGGCTCGTTTCGCTTGTGCTATTCGGCATTTTATACCGCTGCTGCTTCGTTCATCTTTAGTAATTCTTCTACCTCCATAATCTTTTGTTCCCCTATTTTCACATTCAGTGGTCCATTTTTGTTATTTCTACTACATTTCATTACTTTTGTTTTGTACTTGATTATTTTCATGCGATAGTTTTTTGCATAGGACTTCATCTATGCCATTCATTGTTTCTTCTAAATCCTTTTTACTCTCGGCTAGAATTACTATATCATCAGCAAATCGTAGCATCTTAATCTTTTCACCTTGTACTGTTACTCCAAATCTAAATTGTTCTTTAACATCATTAACTGCTAGTTCCATGTAAAGATTAAAAAGTAACGGGGATAGGGAACATCTTTGTCGGACTCCCTTTCTTATTACGGCTTCTTTCTTATGTTCTTCAATTATTATTGTTGCTGTTTGGTTCCTGTAAGTGTTAGCAATTGTTCTATCTCTGTATTTGAACCCCAAATTTTTTTTAAATGCTGAACATTTTATTCCAGTCTACGTTATCGAATGTCTTTTCTAGGTCTATAAATGCCAAGTATGTTGGTTTGTTTTCCATTAATCTTCCTTCCACTATTAATCTGAGACCTAAAATTGCTTCCCTTGTCCCTATACTTTTCCTGAAACCAAATTGGTCTTCTCCTAACAGTTCTTCCACTCTCCTCTCAATTCTTCTGTATAGAATTTTAGTTAAGATTTTTGATGCATGACTAGTTAAACTAATTGTTCTGTATTTTTCACATTTATCTGCCCCAGTTTTCTTTGGTATAATGACTATAACACTTTTTTTGAAGTCTGATGGAACTTCCTCTTTTTCATAAATATTACACACCAATTTGTATAATCTATCAATCGCTTCCTCACCTGCACTGCGCAGTAATTCTACAGGTATTCCGTTTATTCCAGGAGCCTTTTGCATTCAAATCTTTTAATCCTCTCTTAAATTCAGATCTCAGTGTTGTTTCTCCCATTTCATCCTCTTCAACTACTTCTTCCTCTTTAACACCATTTTCTAATTCATTTCCTCCGTATAACTCTTCAATATATTCCACCTAACTATCAACTTTACCTTTCGTATTATAAATCAGTGTACCATCTTTGTTTAACACATTATTAGATTTTAATTTATGTATCCCAAAATTTTCCTTAACTTTCCTGTATGCTCCGTCTATTTTACCAATGTTCATTTCTCTTTCCACTTCTGAACACTTTTCTTTAATCCACTCTTCTTTTGCTAGTTTGCACTTCCTGTTTATAGCATTTCTTAATTGTCTATAGTTCCTTTTACTTTCTTCATCACTAGCATTCTTATATTTTCTACGTTCCCTCCATCAGCTGCAATATATCGTCTGAAACCCAAGGTTTTCTACCAGTTCTCTTTATTCCACCTAAGTTTGCTTCTGCTGATTTAAGAATTTCCTGTTTAACATTCTCCCATTCTTCTTCTACATTTTCTACCTTATGTTTTTTACTCAGACCTGTGACGATGTCCTCCTCAAAAATCTTCTTTACCTCCTCTTCCTCAAGCTTCTCTAAATTCCACCAATTCATCTGACACCTTTTCTTCAGGTTTTTAAACCCCAATCTACATTTCATTATCACCAAATTATGGTCGCTATCAATGTCTGCTCCAGGGTAAGTTTTGCAGTCAACGAGTTGATTTCTAAATCTTTGCTTAACCATGATATAATCTCTCTGATACCTTGCAGTATCCCCTGGCTTTTTCCAAGTGTATATTCTTCTATTATGATTTTTAAACTGGGTGTTGGTAATTACTAAATTATACTTCGTGCAAAACTCTATAAGTCGGTCCCCTCTTTCATTCCTTTTGCCCAACCCGTATTCACCCACTAAATTTCCTTCTTTGCCTTTTCCAATGCTTGCATTCCAATCTCCAACTATTATTAAATTTTCATCTCCTTTTACATGTTTAATTGCTTCATCAATCTTTTCGTATACACACTCTACCTCATCATCATCATGGGTGCTTGTAGGCATATAGACGTTAACAATCGTTGTTGGTTTAGGTTTTGATTTTATCCTTATTACAATGATTCTATCGCTATGCATTTTGAAATACTCTAAACTCTTCCCTATCTTCTTGTTCATTACGAATCCTACTCCTGCCTGCCCATTACTTGAAGCTGAGTTAATTATTCTAAAATCACCTGACCAATCGCCTTCCTCTTCCCACCGAACCTCACTAATTCCTACTACTCTACATTTATCCTATCCATTTCCCTCTTTAAATTTTCTAACCTACCAACCTTTTTTAAACTTCTAACATTCCACGCTCCGACTCGTAGAATGTTATTTTTTAATTTTCTGGTGACCTCTTCCTTAGTAGTCCCCACCCGGAGATCCGAACGGGGGACTAGTTTACCTCCACAATATTTTACCAAGGAAGGCACCTTCATCATTGCTATATGAAAATGCAGAGAGCTACATTTTCTTGGAAAAAAAAGCAGCTGTAGTTTTCCATTGCTTTCAGCTGCGCAGTACTCAGAGGACTGAGTGATGTTGATATGGCCGTTTAAGTCGTCCTGACTTACACCCTTAACAACTACTGAAAGAGTTGCTGCCCTCATTCAGGAATCATTCCTTAGTCTGGCTCTCAACAGATACCTCTCCGATATGGTTGCACCTTCGGTCCAGCTACTCTGTATCACTGAGCACTCAAGCCCCCTCACCAATGACAAGGTCTCATGATTCATAGAGGAGGAATTCTAAATTAAAATATACATATTAAATTTAAATAAATTAAGACATTTTATTTGAGGTTTTTAAGAGTTATGAAATTTTCATTGCCCTCAAACAGTAAAATTTAGTGAAATTTTACTATCTTATATCTTAGATTACATTTCAATACAGTTTTCTTCATCGTATTGCGAGAAATCCATAGTGCTATCAGTATTAAGAGATACAACAGGAGACTCAATTTTGTTTTCTATTATATTACCCAATTCCCAATAATTTGGTTCAATAGTATCCGTTACATGTTTTATACAGTTTTTCCAATCCTGCTGGCCTGATTTATTGATGGCTTTTAAGCACAAATTCTTAACATCAAATATTTTAAAATCAGTATTTTCTGACATTATGTAACTTTTGATTTGTATTTAACTTTTATTTGTATTTATTTTATTTTGATTTAACCCAAATTAACTCAATTGGGTTGAGTACACAATGATAGGAAGGTAATCGAAGCACGGTTTTATCAATGGATGTTGTTAACTCATCAATTTTATACACATTAAAATTACTTTTAGTACAGGGGTAAATGAAATGATCCAACATTTGTTTTGGCAATAATTGTTTAGGCTAAAAATTATTAATGAGTTTCATGTTGGCAAAAGTGACAGCAGTTCATGAATATTAGTTTCTTCTGTTTCCAAGTACACTGTTTTTTTATTGTTCCAAGATGGCTGACAAAAGGAAGACTGTGTTGTTTTTTAATGAAATGAAAAGTGTGGTGTTTACACAAAGACGATTTCATGCACATTTTCAAATTCAGTGGTCGCCCTCATTTAAAACAATACATCTAGACTTTACAAAAAATTTAATAGTCATGGTTCAGTATTTGAGAGCAACTACGAATAGCCTGCCAATGTTCATTCCCACAGAATGTCGAAGCTGTCAGAGTAGCGTAACTAAGGAGGCTGGATAAATCAACAAAAAAAACAACAGCAGCAAATGCAGCAAATTTAAAAACCGATTTGCATTTTTATCCATACAAAATAACAGTGTTGTCTAAATTAAAGTTTGACAACAAACATCAAAGAATGGCATTTACTGAACAGGCTCTGAACCAAGACATATTG
Organism: Lycorma delicatula; assembly: GCF_047948215.1. Taxonomy (NCBI): domain Eukaryota; kingdom Metazoa; phylum Arthropoda; class Insecta; order Hemiptera; family Fulgoridae; genus Lycorma; species Lycorma delicatula. Next base: position 17,075,699 of record NC_134461.1, read on the forward strand.
TTGAATAATGTTTAGATTTCAGATGAGTCGCATTTTTATCTAGATGGGTTGTTAATAAAAATATGTGTTTTTGTGCTTTTGAAAATCCATCATGCTTCAAGAATTATGGTACGGACTGCTATCTGAAGTCATGGGATAATCCGGTCATTATTTTTTTGAACAGACAGTGAACATTATCTAAACATGCTGCATAATAATTTTGTTCCTCAACTTCTTGCAAAAGGGTTTCAATTGGAAAACGAAGGGTTAATGTAGGATGGAGCCAGACCATACACAGCTAATGTTTTAGAATTTCTACATGAAACTTTTAACGCAAATATTATTTCAAACCGATTTCCTAATCGTTTTGCATGTGGACAGAACTGGCCCCAGAACAATCCTGATTTGAATCCATGTGATTATTTTCTTAGGGGATTTCTAAAGGTAAAGATTTTCCCTAAACATCCTCGTACAGTAATGGAACTGATCATTGAGGCGTGCAACGAGATAACCAAGGATATGTGTCATCAAGTTATTAACAACATAGGAGTTCGTGTTGAAGAAGTTGCTAGATATAATCAGTCATGTGATAAGCAGAACATAATCTATATTAAATACATTGTATTTTACTTTTCTGTATTGCGATTCAAATAATTTATTTTTTATAAAACCAAATGTTGGATCATTTCGTGCACCACACTGCACTTGAAACCCTTTACAATAATTGAACCTTACATTCATCCTCTTCAAAAATCATTCCATTTGAACTAAGCCACATCTCGATATAATTTTTTATTGAAGATATGGAAATTTATGGAATTCTTTACTTTTTACACAAATAATAAGGGTTGTTGTCAAAGGCAATAATCTAATTATCTTCCAGAGGAAGTAACACATCACTAAACCACTTCTCAATAAATAAAATTCGCGTACTTTTTTTACGAATCACATTTTTATCAACATCGTTGACTTTTTCTTCAATTAATCTGTTGGATTTTGTTTTTTTAGCAAACTATAATTGCATAGTAGATCCATAATTGTGAATCACATTGAACACTGCCATAGCACAACTTCCACTTATGTTAACAGTTTATAAACGACATCTGAAATCAACGCCGTTGGATTACTCTGTAATTCACTTTTGTACATATTTAAAATGATGTGTTTTTCCACACCACTCCAGGGCTTTTTTCGCAGCCCTTTCTTTTGGAGGGGATATCAGTAATCATGTACTATTATCAGTTAAACTGATATCACACATCATATCAAAATAATGGTATAACTCAAGGCAGAAAGACACAAATCTAGGAATACACACATTCACATTCCAATTTAATTAAATTTAAAAAAATTGCATTATATTAACTTTAAATAACATTAGACTAAACAAATAACAGAAACACAAAAATTGAACACAAGAACAAAAGGTGAATATATGACAAGATCAAGGATTTTAATAAAACTGAGAACACATAACTTATATAAACTTTGATTACATCGACTACTATATGACAAATTAAGTATACCGTGACTATATATGGGTAATGATTATAGTGTTGTATCTAGATATGGCCGCATTGTGAGTCGACACTGATGCAAGGGACATGACTGAGAAGAATTATGATGAAAACCCATTGGATTGGTCTAGTGTGAACTCATCATTGCAAATCATCTGATTTTGAAGTCAAGAGTTCTAAAGTTCAAATCCTAGTAAAGGCAGTTACTTTTATATGGATTTGAATACTAGATTGTGGTTACCAGTGTTCTTTGGTGATTTGGTTTCAATTAATCACAGGGATGGTCGACCTGAGACTGTACAAGACTACACTTCATTTACATTCAAACATATCATCCTTATTCATCCTCTGATCCTTATAGTGGTTTCGGAGGCTAAACAGCAAAGAAAGAATCATAACGAACGCACACAAAGGCAATGTTTGTTTATTCTTCACTCTATAAACTACAATAGCTTATAGATGGGGTATTCAGCTCGGCTAAAGTATTCTACAAGTAGTAGTAGTAGTTTAATTATTTTTATTTTACAATTGTGTAATTTAAGGTTTTTAACAAGGTTATTGTATATTAAACATTAAAAACAAGGTTTTTTACCCTAATTTCTTTGTTTTCACTCCTCATTTCTCAAAAACTACTGCAGATACGGTTCTGGGACCTACTTTATTCAATTTTTTAGGTAAAAAACATAAGAAATCACTAATTCTGACCCTTAATTACAGTCCTAAAAATTTCAGTATAACCTCACCAGGGTAGCTGAATTACAAGCGAAATCTTTCACTAGCCATTCGCAAATGAACCATTTTAGGACATTTGTTTATATGAACGCTTTCCATTATTTTGATGAGTAGAATAGGTTATGAAAGTCTCAGAACTTCATGATACATCCTTTATATTCATATACAGCAAATATTTCTGCCAAATTTCAACTTTTTTTTGGTCAACCTCCTTTCTAATAGGCTAGTAGTTGTGTACATGAAAATTGTTTTCTACTCTGTAGTTTGAATGAAATAGATCTGTTATTTTCAAGGAATAACTAACTTTTTTTATATCAGCATGTCATAAGTATAAACTGATGTTAATTTTAGAGTTTCCCAACAGCCCGCATAATTCATAGGTGCCAAAAAATGCACAGCAAATTTATTTATCCTGACAAATCATTCAGAATTTACAAAAAGCCATGAGATGTAATATTTCACATAGCAAAAAATATGATATGTATATAATAAATATTTAGTAATAACATAAGTTTAGCTTTTAGTTAGACTGCTTCAAAATGAAACAGTAAAATTTGATTTTGTCAAATGAAATCAATTTTTCTAATCCAATGAACATCTATCATCCACCAATACACCCAAAGATTGTATTATAAGCAATACAAATACTGTTATTTTAACTAAATAATACACACTTAATAAAAAATAAATGGATCCCCTGAGAAGTTCTTTGTAATATTCTATCAATTAAGTCGAACAGTTATAAACCATCAAATAATTGATTTCTTAAATTGCTAACAGAAAATTTTTTTAATGATCTGAGATATTAAGACAATTAACATTAAGGCGAAGATTTTTAATTTTTTTTTATTTCAGACAGATAATTTAAATTTTTTATTCAAAACTCTATGATCTTAGGTTAAAAAAAAACCTGATAAAATGCTGTACAACAACCTTGTTAATATAATACTAATCATTTTATTCAAGGGTGTAAAGTAACAAGTTGTACAAGTTAAAATAATTCAAGCAATTTCTATGAAAACAATGAACTTACTGTGGAAAAGAATTGATGGTACTGTGAAAATAAAAGCAACAAAGACAGTGGTAAGATATGACTGGAAAAGAAAGTAGAATGTAGACTCATATTTTACTTGCTAGTGAAGAAGATGAGCAGCAAAAAAGTTTTGAATACCAATCACATTGGATATCACAATCAAAAGTAAAATCAAAGTCAAGAGAAATAAAAAGATAAAAAGGATTAAGAAGTTCATAGAAAGTAAGATAAAAGTGTGGAAACTGAAGTAGCTAGAAAATATGAACTCAAAAGATTCCCTACCCTTACTTAGCTATTTACCAATTTACTTTTTGTGGTGGTTAGTTATTTTCTTAAATTCACCTCTTTCACTTATCATTTATCCCTTCTTCCCCGCTGACTTTCACCAGATTTTAGTTAAATAACATTGACTGGAACTTTGAATTACTGGCATCATTAGTTTTTGTATAATTTGGTGATACTTTACATTTCTTCTTCTCTAAACTAATTATGAGCTTTTTCCTATTTGATGGGAGAAAAATTAATAATAAATACAAACACATGTATCCATAAACATAAATATGCAATCTCCAAGACAAGAAATAAAACTTTCAGACTGACAAAGCTACAATCAAGATCATTAACTGAATTACCAGCTACTGCTGTTTCCAGCCATGCAGACAAAACCAGTATGATGCCTAACAAATTCCCATTGTTTATATAAGTAAAATGAAAAATAAAGAGTGGAGGGAGACAACAGTCACCTGCAGGAGATCAAAATAGTATATTGCCTTGTCCATGCCTAAAAAAAAACATACACATGGAATAATCCATTAATTCCTTAAAGTTAAATTAATAAATATTAACCAGCTCCTGTACATGATATAGAATTATGAATGAATAAAAATAAAAATGGATGAAAATAAACCAGTTCTATCTTACCAAGAAATAAATGAGAAATTCAGTTAAGAATAAAAAAATATATAGAAAATAAAATAAAAAACAAAGAAAAAACAAAATACTTTAATGTATAAAAATTGATATAGCAAAATGAAAAATACATAAGTTGATAATTTAATAGAGACAAGTTAAATGTTCTACTCGTAAAATTGGAAGGTACAACATAATATAATACATATTAATAAATAGTTTCAGTCTAACTTGTAGACAAGATAGAAGTTGACCTGAAGTAAGCAAAGAAGCATCTTGTAGTTGTAGACCCCATTTACAATACAAAATGTTCACCACAGGGAGTAAGCAGTCCCAACAGAGAATTATTATTAGTCAACATGCATCATTTCAAAAAAAAACACCATGAACATTATATTTTTCACTACATCATTTTTATAATGTCTTATAATTTAAAAACAGTAAATTAATTCTATCATTCGTTCCAATGAACAGTGTACAAAAATTCATAATTTGAGGGATAAGATAACATTGTAAATATGTTACTAGGTAATGACAATATTAATCTCATATTTGAAAATAATAAAAAATAAAACTTGTAAAACTGAATTAATAATAAGAATTACAAATATTAAAATAACCATAATTAAGTATAAATTTGTAATTCAATAAAGCAAAGTAGTAATTTAATTACTACTGTACTAGCAACTGATAAAATGCCTGTAACTGCTATTACAATCCGATTGCCTTATACATCCTACTCTACTAAACAGCATTTGTATGAATGTCTGTGTGCGCCCCCCCCCCCCTTAGCTTAGCATCGAAATGTACCGATCTCTAGTGGAAAATCCCGATTTGTTAGTACACATCTCCTGGTGGTCAGGGGTAACTTGTTATATTATTATGTATCGATATATAGGCAAAATATATATCAATATATATGTATATATACACACAAGTTTTGGTAAAATTTAATACTTTTTAACCGATCCGAATTTTTAGACGAAAATCGCAAATATCTCGAAAACAGTCGGTCCTAGTGCTCTGAAAAATTTTTCGATCCCCCTCGATGACAACCCCATACCTGTACCTGTTGGATGATAATATTTTCAATATTTCATATTTTTTATTTATTTATGTGATTCTTTTTCTTTATAAAATAATGAACTATAACCAAAATGTAGGCACCATAATGTATCATTCACTAGCAGAAAATCTTGATTCATGAATAACAATTTCTAAATTTAAATTTCTAATTTAACTTTCATTATATCAATTTACATCATTAAAAAAAAATATTTTTACACAAGAGGTAACCAATTTTAGACACCTAATAATTCCATTCCCAGATTCCACGTGCTAGGGCAACCCGCCTGGAGGGCCTAGCTGCAGAGGCGTATGCACACTCTCCAGCTAGTTTGTACTAAAGTTTAGTAAAATAACTAAACAAATAATGTTTTAAAAACAAATCATCAAATAGTTAATTGAATTCAAAAATAGATGCAGGCAAAAAAATTATCCTGTTTCTTGATAATACCATTTCTATACCACTGATAATACTGGTAATATTATTCTTAGTTATCCGTGATTTTTATGTGTTCTGTAATATTCATAAATTTTTATTCACATTCATATCTTTAAAACATTTATGTTTAAGTGCTTTAATGATCATAGGTTTTTTTTTTTTTTTTTAATTAATTAACTTACTTACAACATAACTGTTAACTGTTTCTTTGATATTCTTCCAGAACTATAACTTTTTCCCATCAAACTCATAGTGCTCTACAAAAAGTGTCTCATCTAAACTATAAATTTTGCCTTTATTGTAATTTAACATCAGCTAATTTACCTTCTTGACAGATAGCTTTAAAAGATACGACATGTGGCTATTAAATAACGACACTAATGCTGCTACAGAAGAACTGCACGTGCGCCAAATTCATATAACCAACAGCTGTGTAGTGTGAAGCAATTTCTTTCGATTGTTGCCACTCCAGTTTCTGTAGACATATTTGTCTGGCCGTGGTCTTCATTTGGATAACATCTGATTTTTGTTTTGCCGAAAAAATGATGTATTTTATTAAAGCAAAGAATTGTCGTGAAATTTCATAAGAAACTTGGTAAAACCACTACTGAAGCCTACCTTTTATTAAAAAAAATATATGGCAATGAATGTTTATCACTTGCGCAGGTTTCTGAGAGGTTTAAGCATTTCCAAGATGGCCGAGAAGATGTTGAAAATGATGTTCACCCAGGTCGCACTACCACGCCAAAAACCGATAAAAATATTGAAAAAATTGGTAACCTGATCCGATCTGACTATCGGTTAACTATTCTTGTCTTTATTAAAGGTCCTTGCTAAACTCCGTGAAAAAGTAAGAAAAAAATGACCTGAATTGTAGAAGAAAAAGCCATCGATTCTTCATCAAAACAACACACCGGCTCACACTGCATTGTCTGTCATGTCATTTCTAGCCAAGTATAACATCGCAGTGTTAGACCATCCACCTTATGCCTGACCTGGCACCATGAGACTTTTATCTGTTTCCCAAGGTCAAAACTGCATTAAAAGGATCAAGATTTCAAACTGTTGAAACTGTGAAAGAAAAAGCAGCTCAGGTCATGAAAGAGCTCACAGAAGAAGACTTTCGAACAATGAAAAATTCACTTGGAGTGTTGCAGGGATACAGGAGAGGTATATTATTTTATTTATTTATTTACAATTTAAAACTTACATGATCATCCGTCAGACCTAAGTCTGTCGACAGATATACTAAAGAATTATTATTACATTATTAAGTGGTTAATGCAATAACCAATTTTATGTAACAACTAAAGATATTATTAGTTTTTATAATAGTTATAATAGTAGTACAATTATAAAAATTAATTTAACAAAATTAAACTATATATTTAAAAACTAATGAACAAATTATTTCTTTAATATTTGTAATGTATTAGATTTAGTAACTAAAACTATATTCAAGAAACAAAACTATACTTAATTACAACAACGAATTACACAATTAATATCTTGTTGCAACAATTACATAAAGAAAATAACTAAGCTTTAACCATTCAACAATACATTATTTATTGATTTACAATAAGTATCAACATTAAAATAATAACTATAATCATGTTATAATTGTCTGGACTGCCAGAATAAATCCAACATGAATCCTGTTAGTACCTATTATGTTATAGTTAATGCCCACTCAATGAGAAGTTTTTTTAAATCATTTTTTTTCATTTTTACATTATTGAGGTGATTCGGTAAAGAATTAAGTAATGCAGGAACAACATACTTCTTTAATCGTTTACCATAAGTATTATTATATCTATCTGTAATAAAGCTCATTGCTCTCAAATTGTATCCACTTTCTACATTTACCCTGTATTCACTGTTGTAAAAGTTCTTAAAAATAATTAAGAATTTAAATAGACCTCTAGCTGACAGAAACCTTGTAAGATTATTTAAATTAGTGTCATAATTGTTATCAGAATCATAAAGAGCAATATCTTTGAGGACCCTACTTTGTATTAAATTTATTGTATTAAATTTATGAGATAATCTGCGGCTGATCCCCATGCTGTCGAATAACAGCATAATAAGCCGTATCGAATAACAGATTCAAACAAGGATGAATAGAGTAAGCGTTTACAGTGAATTGGTAATAGGGGTGAGATGTGGTGGAATTTCATAGCAACCACTCTTAAATTTTTACATATATGTTTTATATGGTGATCCCATCTAAAAAAAAGAGTCAAAATGTACACCCAAATATTTGTATTTGTCAGCATTCTGGAGATGTTCACAATTACAGTTTATGTGGTAATTTTTTATACAGTCACATGTATGACAAATAATTTTTATTGGTCTTTGGGATCGAAGATAAGGAGATCTTACATGTAAAACATCAGTTTTTTTTAGCGTTAATAATTAGGCCTTTGTCATGAAGCCACTTTAATAGATTATTAAAATCTCCTTGCATTAAAAACTCTGCTTCTTCCAATTGCTTATGTCCAAATGCTAAAACACTATCATCAGCGTATTGCAAAAGACATGAATTAGAGATCGCGCTAGACATATCATTAACGTACAGATTAAAAAGTGTTGGGCCCAAGATAGACCCTTAAGGCATGCCACTATCCGTTTCGTATCTGTCACTAAATTTATCTTTAATTTTAACAATAAGTTTTCTGTTACTTAAATAGTTTTGTAGCATATTATTAAAAGGGCCATTAAACCCTAGCTTATTTAGGGCATCTAGAAGTTTATGATGGTCTAACGTATCAAAGGCTTTACGAAAATCTAAAAAAAGTAAGATTACATGGTTACATTTATTTAAGTTAATATTGACAAAATCAGATAAATCATTTATAGCATCATTAGTCCCAATCCCCTTTCTGAAACCATATTGAGTTTCACTGATTAATTTGTTATCATCAAGGTACTTAGTAACATGCATAGAGACATACCGTACAAAAACTTTTTCGATACAGGACAGTATAGAAATTGGACGATAATTATTTAAATCTTTAAAATAACCAGCTTTATAGATAGGTCTAACAATAGACATCTTCAGCAGATCAGGAACCCTCCTTGATTTAATTATATTGTTTACTATAATTGAAATTAAAGGGCTGACTTTATTAACAACATATTTCAAATCTTTGATCCGTATGCCATCTACACCTGGCGATTTTTTATCATTCATAGATGAAATTATATTTTCTATTTGTTTAGGAGAACTTAAAGGTAAATGAAAAGACACAAGCTGCATGCAATTGCCACCCATGAATTTCAAGAACTTATGTATACAATTATGTTTAATATCATCTACTGAGATTACAAAGTGTTTACCGATAATGTCTGCAGCGACCTTACCCGCGTCATTAGATGTACCGCTTACATGTTTAATTATAGTATCGTTTAAGTTACGCTTAGAGGGTAACCCCATCAAAGAGTTAAGTAGTTTCCAGTTACCCTTAATATCATTCTTTTGAAAATTTTTAAATTTATCATTAAAATACTTCTTCGCTTTTCGTATTTCAATATTAATTTTATTTCTATATAATACGTAATCTTTTCGATTTTCCAGGTTAGCTGGTGCTTTTTTCCATTTTTTGAACAGTTTGTCTCTATAATTTATTTTATTTAGAATGTCATCTGTCATCCATGGTGTTTTTCTATTTTGAATTTTAATCCTATCAGTATTTCTGCGAACTAAGCAACTGTTATACACAGAATTAATTATATCAACGAATTTCTCATATGCAGATGGATTATTATCCATCTTATTACCTAAGGTGTCATAATTTATGCTATCTAACTTATATCTAATTAAGGCATTATCTAAGTAAAATGAACCAAGACTGTCATCCATCGATCGTTGGGATGAATTCTTGTACAACAGATCTGCTAATACCGCATAGTGATCAGAAATTTTAGTTTCAATTACTCCAGAAAAAACGTAATCAGGAAAGCCTCTAATAAAAATGTGATCTATACAAGATCTAACAATTACCCCATCTCTTATGTCCTCCCTCGTTATATCAGATATGCAACACATGAATCCCGTTGTATGTAATAAGGTTTGATAGTAACTAACTACAGTATTTTCCTTAGTAAGATCAATGTTCATATCTCCGATTAAGACCACATTATTATTACAATTATATAGAATATTTTCAAGATCATGTAAAAATTCATGAACATTTTAATCTGGCGGTCTGTAAAAGCATATTATCGTAAAATCATCGGTCTTAACGCCCAATTTTACTGAAACCTGAATGCATAATAGTTCACAACTTGAGACAGTCAAATCCAACATTATTCTTTCAGCACTGAGTGTGCCACGACAAAGAATTAAAATACCACCACCAGACCTAATTTTCCGGACACAGTGATAGGAGTCATAGCCATTAATCTGATAAAAATCAATTAAACTTATTTCATTATCCGTAATGTTTATTTCCGTGAGAACTATCAAGACACAGTGATAGGAGTCATAGCCATTAATCTGATAAAAATCAATTAAACTTATTTCATTATCCGTAATGTTTATTTCCGTGAGAACTATCAAATCTACGTTACTATTACCTAGGTGAAACAAGAATTCATCCCAATGACCGCGAATAGTCCTAATATTTAAATGAAGTATACTCAGTTTCGATAAACTGGAGTAATCTTGCGAAAATTCATCGAGTAGTAATTATCAATAGCCAAAAACCGGTCATTAAAAATATTATTTTCATTAATGTTTTCCATTTCAATAGAGATTCAAAAATATGTCTAAAATGCACAGATTACATAAGCTATACAGATTATAAGATTATATAATTTGTATCCAAACATAATATAAACATTTTATTTAGAAACATATGAATTTTATTTGTAAAGACTAATTTAATACTAATCGTTGTTATGACTAATGTCTTATCTACACAAAAACACAGTATAACCAATTTTGTTAAAGGGGTGGGAGAACATATATTCGATAGAACAAATGCTCGAATAAGATCGTAGGTGTAACTTAATGATATCAGTATCATATTATTTGATATCAATGTCGTCACCATAACAGAGATAACATTTTTGAGATAGGCTCGCAAGAGAAATACATCATTATGCAAGTCAATTATCCTTATCAATTTAAAGCCAGTTTCTAAAAATAAAATATTTTTCATTAAACTATTATTCACTTTAAGAAATAAACTGATGCTTATAAACATAGAAAAGCAGCTGCTGAATTAGCATAAAATTAAATTAAGTGAAAGTCTTCCTTTTTTTATACCATTGGAACAGTAATACCAAGAATCTTGAGTCATCAATAACAGAATATGATAAATATAAAATGCAATAAAAAGATAGAAATAACTAACACGTGAACTTACATTTACAGAAATTGAATGTAATGTACGTAATAATATTATTACGAAACAATTCTATTATACTCTTAGGGATAACGCTATCATAGTTACAAATTTATATAACTCACTTGATTTTTTGCAGATCCGCCTCAGTGTTAATTTTAATAGCAAACACATCTTCACTTTTCTTAAATATTTTACCATTTCGTACCCAAACAAATTTGTACTGAAGTTCACCCGCTTTTTGTTTCGTTTTATAAAGTAAGTCTTTTATTGATGTTACTAGATTTTCATTAATATACACTTTTTTGTCACTTCCATCTGCAAGAACCATATCATTTGTTAGCTTCTCGCGCTTTTTGCTGATCCAGAAATCTCGTGTTTTTCTGCTGCTAAATTGCACTATGATCAGGGGTGAATCAGTCTTCCTCCTAGTAGGTAGTCTATGAACTGCTTCCACACGGTCCAAGCTGAAAGGAATATCTAGTTTATCAGCGATTTTCTGAAGAGAGTCATGTAAGTTTTCCTTACGGTTTCCATCGGGGTGTAATTTTAGCCCGTGAATTTCAATATTTTTGTTTCTTCCATATTGTTCGAGTTGTATGATTTTTTCTTCTAGCGAAGCGATTTTCTTATCCTTCTCTGTTACGCTTACTCGGAGTTGTTTCACTTCTTGGAGAAGATCCTTGTTAGATTTCTGTAATTCACTAATTTCATTTTTAATATCATCATAGAACAGGGATAGCCTACCAAATTCATTTTCGGTCCTACTGGAAGAAGCTCTGACTTCTGCTTTGAGTTCTAAAATGATAACTTTTAATTCATTAATACCGGTGAAATCGAATATTTCTTTAGTCGAATCCACTGATTTGTTGTCAGTAGATTTGACTGATTTGCGACACTCACAACACATCCACTCTTTTTTCTTTTTCTGCGACATTCTGCGTATATTGAAGGAGATAATTAAATATGTATAAATTTAAAATACAATATTTTACAGCATTAGTCTCATTATTTAATAGCAACACCTTGTATGTGATGTTTTGTTAACTATTTTTCTAGTTATTAACTAACTATAAATTAAAAATGGGTTTTCTGATATTTACATTTTTATTCATTTGTTTTCCTAATTTGAAATATTCTTATTAATAGTCTTACATTTAATTTTTCACTTTTTTTTTTTTTGTTACTCTATCATTTCTACATCTTCTTCTAGTGTTAATGTTTTACATTTATCAAGCCTAATCTTTTTTTTTAAAAATAACAAATGAACAATATTCAAATAATCAGTATTCTAAACTTGCAAAACTCAGTCAAAAGTTATTTTTAAATGAAAACTAAACATGACAAATTTCATCATACTTCCAATTTAGATGCAATGTTTGTATTTTAATAGGAAAGGATTGGGTAGTATATAGATAACTAGCTGGATAAACAAAAATATCACTGTAAGAACACGCTACTAAAACTCTTAAAATGCGTTCAATAATTAATGAAACAAATTGACAGAGAAAAAAGGTTCTTTCAATGACAATGAATTTTTTGAAGGTCCAGTTGGCAACCTTGAGAACACATTTAATTAGCTGTTCAATCATAATTAATCTAAATATAACATCTTTTATTGATTTCAGAATGTCAGGTTCACTTGAAGCTGCAACAGCAACATTCAGTGATAAGAGTTTTGATATCAGAAAGTGTGAAACAAGCAGAAATTTACTCAAGAATGTAGAAACAGTATGGTGAAAAGTGTTTAAACTGCAGTAAAGTGTATCAGTGGGCAGAACAGTTTAATCTGGGCAGAACTTCATGGTGACTGATCTTCACTGATCTGGAAGACTAGTTGAAGTTTCGACTATCAGGCTGCAAAATTGCACAAATGATCTCATTCACAAAGACAGGTGAATCAAAATTTCACAAATTGCTAGTTTGTAACATTAGCATCAGAACCGTGCATTCAATCATGCATGATGTGCTGAATTATTGCAAAACGTGTTTGATATGGATTCCAAGACGGTTGACTCAAGCCCATAAAGACACTCGGATTCGTATTTGTTCTGAACTCAAAGAACAGTTTGAAGCGACAGGTGTCTTTCTATGTAAGAAACATGGATATACCATTTCGAGCCCGAATCCGAACAGCAGAGTCTTGAGTGGAAACAGCTGGATTCACACACAAAAAATAAAACCAAAACTCAAGCATCAGCCGGTAAAGTGATTAATGTTGATGGTCTTCTAGGACGCACTCATAAGACCCAATTTTTAGTTTATTAAAAGAACAATATACTGTGAACAGTGAGTATCATTCTAACGTGCTCCAACAAAAAGGGAGACCCATAGTAAGAGGAAGACATCAGGGCACTCTCTCAAAAGGTGAGATTCTCTTGTATAACAACAACACGTGCCCCCACATCGCTCTGTGAATGGAAGAAACACTTGAGAAGTTGGGTTGGAAGATGTTGACATCCTTATTACAGCCCAGACCTTGCCCTGTCCAATTTTCATTTGTTTGGCTGGCTCAAAGACTTTTTACATAACAAGAAGTTTTACAACAAAGCAGTATACAAATGGTTCAAACAGCAAGTTAAGGACTTCTACACTGTGGGAATCAGAAAGCTTCATTGTCACTGAATAAATCGGTTTTTCTCTATATCAATTTGTCTCATTAATTATTGAACATCCCTCATAGATGACATAATGACATAATTTACATACAATTTATATGCCTTAGAAAAATAAAGTAAGAATTCACTTTTCATAAAGAGACAAATAAAAACAATATCGGATAAATTTTCACTGTATATTTTGATGTTTCTATCAAATGATAAAATTAATTATCATACAATAAAAATTATAAACAAATGAAAATATCTAAAATTTAGATCGATCCACAAACATTCAAAATTATCAATAAACTAAAGGAAATATGAAAAGAATCAACTTGAAAAAAGTCTAAAAGAATTTCACGAAAGCCAACATGAGGAATTTATACATAATATTCAAGGAAAACTTATCAAATACCAACTACTCAATGTTTGCTTCAAGGATTGAGGTGGAAAATCAGGCCTTAATAACAAAGACAATTGCAAAATTCTAGGAAGATACTTCAAAAAATGATTAAACTGCCAAAAACACAAGAAAAGATTCCAATCCAAATCCAACATCATAACCAGAAAACTCCCAACCACCTAATGAAATATTAGACAAAGATCATCCAGAAACTGAAGAACAAGGCAGCAGGTGATAATCACGGCAAAATTATAGAAAGAGTCACAAAATAACAATGAAGAGAAATGAAGAATATTTTAAAAGGGACATGATAATTTTAATATGAAATTTAAAAATGCACTAATGCATCCACTACACAAAAAAGGAATAAAATTCAAATAAGTTTGGAAGATTTCTTTCTTAGCTGTGACATACCAAATCCTCTTAAAAGCAATTCAAAATAGAATCAAACTAATCACAGACAAACAAGTAGGAGAATTTCAAGTTTGATTTAGAAAAGGAAGATCACATGGAGAACAAATCTAAAAACCTTAAAACAATAACAGACAATAGAATGATTATCTCTTTATTTAATTAAGCATTACCGGTTTCAATTTTCACTATTGAAACCATATACCCATACTGAGGATAAACCTCTCCTCCAATGCTTTCCTATCCAATATCAACCTGTACCAATTTACTATAGCCTCCTTTAAATTATATTACAGATACTATAGTATATCATTCATATTGTAAGTAATACTTTCCACTAAATACATAAATAAATTAAAACAAATTTTTTACATAAAAGAATTATTAACTGAATGTACCTATGGAAACAAAATGTAAGATTATTGTGCCAAAATAATACAATGTTTTTATTTTTAAAATAGGCTTTTTTCAATCTATATGTATAACATATGAAATTAATGGTATAAGAAATTTCTTCAATGTAACAAGATTTACTTAAAAACTAACAAAAATACTTTCATTTTTTATGTTTAACTAGATTCTTTATTTAATCTTTTAACACTAGCACAAAAAAAAAATATATAAATTGATGAAAAAGTTTTACTCCAATGAAAAAATTGGTAAGCTATAAATAAAAATCAATATTTCAAAATACATAACTTGTAAATGAATTTGACTGTAAAACATCCTTATAGAATATTTATTTTATATTCAATTGTTGGAAAGATATATTTAGTAATTACCAAATATCTGACTTTGCCAGAGTACACTATCTTGGGTATGTGTCACAGGAAAAATTAAATACGCTGTTCATAAATGAAATGTAAAATAGGGCAAACTAACCAACATATAACTGAAAATAGACAGTTAAGGATTCATTCTTATATTATAGTAATAGATATTTATTTCAGTATCAACATCGAAAACTGACTACCTTTCATAGTCATTGTGTTTAACAAGTAAAAAATATTTTTAATATTTTTACTCAACTCTGAAAACTAAATTTTGTAAAATACCTATTTTATGGAAATCATCCTGATTTCCGTAAAACAGGTATCAACTCATTTCATTTTCAAAATTGGTAAATGGTGAGTTGGGAAAACAAACTTCATATAAACACCTCTTTTCAAACCAAATATGGAACAATATAATAAATTTGAGCATTATATTTACTAAATTAATTAATCAGGAGGTAAATATGAAATAAGATTAAAAAAACAGACTAAGACAAGATAAATTTAAACTGAATTTACAAGATAAATTTAAACTGAATTTAACTAGAAATTTTTTTTAAAAAATCCTTTGAACCATACAGCAGGTTCATTAGGTAAATGAACCTGCTGTATGTAAATGAAAATGGGCTGTATGCTAATATGAGGTGTGATTGGAAAGTTTTAAGACAGAGGCCGCAACTGCTCAATAGGTGATTGAGCAGTTGTTTCGTCCTTGTCATGAAAAGATCACCATGACATCATTGTCACTTGAAAACAGCGAAAATCAGCTTTGGAGACTGATAAACTCTTAAACAACAGCTTTTAAAGAAAAATGTCTGAGCTGGTAAAATGTTTTTATCTGGTTCAACAGATTTAAAGATGGCCACAAGTCAGTGGAAGATGATCGGGGGCATACAGTCAACCAGTAATAGAGTAAAAGCACATTTTTGTGAAAAATGTAAGGAAGAAAAGGCCTTCATTCTGGCAAGAAAAGAATTAAGTCCTCTGCACCAGCTCACCATGCATTTTTGATCATAGAATTTTTGGCCAATTCCAAACTTCTGTGCCCCGCAACCTCCCTAATTCCTCTATAACTATTAGCCCTCCCATTTTTACCTGTATCCTAAATTGAAATTTTCTCTGAAACAGAACCGATTTGACTCAAAGATAGCTAGACAAAAATGGAAATCCGCACCATTTTCAAAATAAAATTTAAAAAGAATTACTCCCCAACATGTTAACTTACAAATTAACACCCTTACAAGGGCAGACAATTCGGCTTAGTTTATTGATGCCCTTTTTCAGGGTGATAGAAAGGGTACTCCTCTCTACTTTATATCCAAAATAGCAATTTCCATTTTGGAGTAAACTCCATTTAAAGATTTTCGATTCAAGTAGCTTATTTGTATCAACCACAACAGTGGCAATAACAAAGTTGTGAGTGTTACATTTCATAATCAACAGGTTTCAGGTTTGAGTATCGGAGTCATTTTTTTAACTTTTATTTTTTCTTACATATATACTAAGCAGATGATGAGTTTACATATATACTAAGCAATTCAAATAGTTTCTGACGAAACTATATCTGGTGATTAATTTATTGAGTGATATATGTATTACGCATGAGAAAAGTAAAGTTTACTCACATGTATTTATAGCTATAATTTAATAGCTGTATTTCCATAGCATTTATAGCTATAATTTAACAGCTGTATTTCCATAGCATTTATGTAAATAGAAAAAAATACATACAACATATGGTAATCAGCTATGTTACTGAGGTCGAGGTCGGTATGTTTTACCTCAAACTAATGATGCCCACAAAATTCAGTGAATTATTTGCAATTCTCTTTCAAATAACCAGCATTAGCTCAGTATTTTCCATGATTTATTTAATCGAGGGGTGTCGCTAGCACCCCTCTGGCAAGTATGATGCTACCTCTTTAATCTATAAAATAGGATTTTTTGACACCTTCCATACCTTCAAACTTGAAGTAAAAATGTAATCTTACTGCACAAAACAGTAGTGTGGTAGAAATTCATCTGGCTGCTGGGTGCAGATGTTATCTTCCCGCCCCAGTTTGCCGAACTTCAAGGACCTAGGCGGGTGGGCCGATTAGCAGGCCCATCAGCAGGAGCCGACAAGTGTGGGATTGCTTGGGTAGAACCACCTTGGCCACACTGGCAGAAGACGATCAACGCCAACCCGACACTGCAGGGCTTTGATGGCCACCAGTAGTGGGGACCCAACTACCACTGCAGGAAAGCTCGGTCCAATTCCAACGGATGAGCTGCAACTCCCTAACTACAGCCGAGCTGACATCATCGGAGCCCAGCTTCCAGACCCAACAGACCTTCTCAGGGCTACCTCACAGAATACACAAACAACCCTTTTCAGGCTGCCATAAGGTCTTAAGGTGCCACTTAAGGCCATTCAACAACAGCATACATAAGAAAAAGTTTATTATTTAAAACATACTCAGTTATTCAGTGCAGCAGACAAATTATATTTTTGAATTTAAAACATCTGTCACAAATTTGAGCATGTAACAGACAATATGCAACCCCAATGTATGCAAAAGTTTTTTACTGACAAATCCTCCACAAAAAGTGACTTCTTTGCAATTCACTTTCAAAAACAACAATATAATAAAAATCAAAATACATCCTGTCAATTATTTTTCATAATTATAATATTTTCTCTACAAAAAACTTTCATTTAACATAATACATAAAGTTTATTTTTTATTTCAAAACACATCCTGTTAATTTCATAATTTATTAGTACTATAATATTTTCTCTACAAAAAACTTTCATTTGACATAATACATAAAGTTTATTTTTTATTTCAAACCTGTTAAGTATTTTTCATCTTTCACAGTATTTCATCCTGTTAAGTATTTTTCACGATTTTTAATATTTATATTGAACATTGTTTATGTATACAATCACGCTTTTTCAAAACACATTTGTCTCTTTTATTATTTTCATTCAATAATAATTTGCCTACTACATAAAGTTTCTTTTTCATTTCAATAAGAAACTACATGGACACAATTCTACCTTCAGCTCTATGCAAAAAAATGAAATCAGAACACATTCTGTTAAGCTTAAACTTTCATTCGATCATTTTCCTACTACATGAAGCTTCTTTTAAACTTCCATTCGATCATTTTCCTATGCATAAGCATATTTATGTTCAGCTAATGTTTTTTGCAAACCATTTATTATAAACTAGATCGCAACAAAAGAGATGTGATAAATATAAAATTTAATATACATAATATATTATATTATAAAATATATTATAAAATATTTATTTTATATCTTACTGAATTTATCCTGTAGAATTCATTGTAGGATAAAAATAATGTATCGTATTAAAATGGATCTCTATAAAAAAAAAATGGAATTGACCAAGTAACTTTACTCAAGTTTCAGAGTTTTTTTAATGAATTATTATTTTTCACTTTTATCTTTTCATTTCAACAGTTTGAATTTTACATATATTCGAATTAGATGAGTTCTCCTCTAACACTGCTTCAGATTAGAACTTCTTTTTTAACTTCTTACACATAATCGGATTAGGTGAGTTCTCCTCTAATACTACTTCAGTACCTTTTTTAACTTCAAGAAGATTGAGGCTCTATATGAGAAATGCACTCACAAAAAAAGTGCCTTTTACTCAGGTAATTTAGTTTACTCGGTATCCTGTGAATTTTAAATTGAGCAGGAGCAACCTGAAGTTAAAGAAGAGACAAAATATTGGTCCATGAGAGTATACATGAACTTTCATGCAATCTGAAGTTAGCAGAAGTGAACTGCAACTTATACCTCAAAAACTCATCATGCAATCTTTGGTATAAGGTGATAAGGATACCATTGCCAAGGATGACGAAACAGCAAGATCTTTATATCCTTACCAAACAACCAAAATACACATGATACAAGTAACCAGGATATAGGAGAATGGTAGAAAAAGGGGTTGATCTATCCATACAGAGGCACAATATAATGTAACATACAAAAAATGTTTCAAGGCTCCTTCCAAGCAATTAAATATCCATTTGACCCAAAATTCCTCCAGGTTCTCTTTACCTACAATTGGACCAATTTTGTATCAACCAAGAGAAATATGTGCTGCAAAAAACCCACTTAAGCCTTGCCCAGAACCCTGTAGCAAATATATGGTTCCATTTAAAATAACTATAAACCCATTCAGTGAGACTCCCATAGGAGTGTAACCTAATTAATAGCTTATTACATTTACAAAAAATAATGGAATTTATTTTAAATAAATGAATAATGGAATGATTAAAAATGAATAATGGAATGATTAGCATTACTTTTAAAACAGAAATCAGGAACTGAAAAAAAAATTACAAAATATGGAAAATTAATTAGTAATTAGTAATTAATTAATTAATAAATTAATTAATTAGTAATATAAAAAGATACTTTTTGAAGAAGATGGTATAAACCTTGTTAGCAACATAAGATGATAGTTCCACAACACATGTATATCATGGAAATAGAAGAAAATACAACAAAGATAAAATGCCAGTGGTTGAAACCAGTTCCCTATATTTCACCAACATTAAATAATGTTGGATAACAAAAAATGTTGGATAATGCATGCTGTTAGTATGTTATTGATTAATGTAAATATCCAATTAAAATTTATTTTAAATAAAACATACACAGAAATTGCTAGATATAAAGAACACTTACTGTGCATAAAAGTACTCCAGAGCTCGCATCACGAAAAGTTTTAAATATCTGTGTTCTCTCATCTTGAGTCATACTTCCATGAAGTTTAAAATACTCTGCTGAATCTGTTAAAACTGTTGAGAATAAGTCGGTATGAAAATCAACCATATCTTGTGTTGCCATAAAAATTAACATTTTACCACAGCCTTGTTCAATCTAAATAAGAGAAAGAAAAATATTAATAGAAGACATAATATATTAAAAGAAAATAAATATTACTTATAATTATAAATTTTGAAATGTTAGAGAATAATTAGAAATGAAAATTTGTAAAGAACTAAATAAAAACCAAGAAAGAAACCAGTCAAAATTAAAAAAAAAATTAATTTGTTTCAAATTTTACTGGCACTAATTTTTGCCAGTTTCATGTAACTAATCAAGGTGGAAATATGTCAGTCCTTGCCATAAATTAAACCCACAATTGATCTAAATAAACATAATGCTTACGTACAGGTAAGCAACATAAAACTGAACACATAATGAAACCACTATCCAAAACTATTTATGACACTCTCATACAACTAGAGCAACTAGTGGATGTATATGTTACTACTGATTGTTTTTTCAGTTTGTCAGGTGGTTACATATCAGTGCAGTATACATTTTGTTGCAGTGCAGTATTGTGAGTGCAGTTGTGTTTGTATAACCCACCAGGTTGTTTTAGTGGTAAACACGTCTTCCCAAATCAGCTGATTTGTAAGTCGAAAGTTTCAGCTTTCAATTCCTAGTAGTCAGTTTTATACATTTTTATACGGATTTGAATACTAGATCGTGGATACCGGTGTCCTTTGGTGGTTGCGTTTCTATTAACCACACATCTCAGGAATGATTGAACTGAGACTGTACAAGACTACACTTCATTTACACTCACACACATCATCCTCATTCATCCTCTTAAGTATTATCTGAATGGTAATTACCAGAGGCTAAACAGGAAAAAGAAAGAAAGCTGTGTTTGTATAAAATGCCTTATTCAGTGCAGGAGAGAATAGCTATAGTTGAGGTCTATATTTGATCTGGATCAACTAAAGAAACACCAAGTATTCATGGAAAAATTTCCAAATGCCTGTACCCCAGCAAAGAGTAACATGCGTGATTTGGTTTTTAAATGCAAAATGAATATGCAACCTTCCATTAGAACTCCACAGACCATTGCCAATACTGAAAGGAGAATTACTGCCAGTCCAAAAAATTACTACACAAGTTATCCCAATGTAGTGTTAAATACACACCTTGCCGTAAAATTTTTCATGAATTTAAATTGAAACTGCACTGCATTACAACTGAAGGTGTCAGATAAACTGATTATTGCAACTGCCTTCTCGAAAACATTGTTGGTGAACAGATAGACCCAATGTCATATTTCATGTCAGACAAGCCACGCTTTTACTTATCCACGCATATTAATTCGCAGAACACCAGGTATTGGATGGCAAGGAATCCTCATGAGATAGTCCATTTCACGATCTTAAAAATAATGTTTTTCTTATTTAATTTATCTATATCATTTATAAAATTTCATTCCAACATAACCTACCAAGTGTGCAGCGGTTAAATTATTTATTCAGTTTTATGTTGCTCACTCTGTATGTATTTATGACGGCAGTTTGAGTAAAATTAAATGAGACATAAATGGCAACATTATTAACAACGCTGTTTGTGATTTATTTTCTTCCATTGGAAGAAATGATCAAATCTTAAATATCAGTTAGTCCCAAATTCTTGGGCTAAGTGTATCAAATGAAAAGGAGGTTATACTGAAAAACTGAATTGTTATATTTTTTGTTCTTCTTACTTAGCAAAATGGCCTTTGTAAATTTATTTTTATATACATAAACACAAGTTTTTTTTTAAATTTAATAATAGACAACTAAAATAACAAGAAATTATTTAATATAAGAATACTGAATTGAACTAGCTACATTATATTAAACTACACAGTGATATCTAATGGTTTATATTAGAATTTGTTGCTTATTCATTATAAGCAAGTCAGATAAGAGAAATAAAAGAAATTCAATGATTATGTACAGAGATGTTGCTAAGAAACTGAATGATGTATTTGAACACTATTAGTCATAAAATTTATTCACTGATATTTTATTTCATATTAAATGTTTTCTTTGGAGCTTGCATGACTGCAAATAATAAATTTCTTTAGCCTATAGCTTTTTTTTTAACAGTGCAAATTTTATTTTTATTCTAATAGTTTTACTAAAGTAATCTTTTACTTGAGATGATTTATTACCTCTGAATATATTGAATGTATGCATGTGTGCGTGTGTATGTGTTTTACACACACACACACATACATGTTAAACATGCGTACGTGTATGTTTAACACGTACGTATCATTCATGATTCATTAAGACTTTCAATGAGTAAAATTGGTATTATCTAACATTTTGTCAATAAACTCTTATACTTTCAAATTCATTCTCGCTTACTTTTTTCACAGGAAATTAGATTGTCCAAATAAAATTCTACAAAATACATATACTATTAACAACAATATAAATAAACAAAAAAAAAAATGAAACAAATGACTGAACATATCAACAACACTTTTTTTATAATCCATATGAAAGAATGACAGATTTTTAAAAGTAATTAGTGTTAGAAAAAAATGCTTACAATTCAAGAGGCAGCTAAAATGTAATGTCATTGTTCCAATGACATTATATTTTAATAGCTGAACAAAATGTTACACAAAACATAGGTGCTGCCATCTTACATCACCATTGTTACACGTCAAGCATACCTGCTATGTCAATACATCTAAAACAATGTAAAATAATAAATTTTGTCCAGCAGAAGCTGAAAAATTAATACTGAAGACAAACCATGCAGCGGTTTTGAATGAATGAATGATTTAATTGAATGAAAGAATGAATTGATTCATTGAATCAAATCAATGAATAAATTGATTCAAAATGACCATCACTACAAAATGCATTGCCTACCAGATTATTATTGAACACATTATTGAATTAGTAGGCACATTATAGCTAGGCTACTATAAAATCTGTTCATAGTCAGGGCCAGGCAAACACAGAAAAAACAAACATTAACAACATAAACAGTTTCTGAACATTATTGTGACCAAGGAAATGACTAAAATTGTAGAGCATGGAATTATCATTCGCCACGATCAAAAAAATTCAAATCACAACCCTCTAAAAAAAATTCTCTGATTATGTTCAGAGATTCTAAACATGTATAAGTGAAAGACAACCTAGAAGCTAAGTTCTACTTTTTCTGTTTAACTTCCACAACCACCATAAGGTATTATTACTTCTGAAGATATGTAGATAGGGAAATGAAAGGTCTTGTAGTCTCAGGTCGACCATTTCTGGGATGTGTAGTTAATTGAAATCCAACCACCAAAGAACAACAGTATCTGTGATCTAGCATTCAAATCCGTATAAATGTAACTAAATACCTTTATTAGAATTTGAACCTTAGAAATCTCGACTTCAAGATTAGTTTGCAATGATGAGTTCACTAGACCAACTAGACCAACCCGGTGGGTTTACCTGGAAGCTGTGTAGACTATATGCAATACATAGAGACATTAAAACAACTTAGAAGATGTGTGTTGTGTTCAACAATCAATAGGACTGATAATATTGCAACACTATAATACTCAGTCACACACAACCGCAAAGGCTCTTGTCAAATTGCAAATTTCACTGCTTTTCACAATTAAGAAGAGAATTAACGATATTCATTTTACCACGAATGCGATAATTTTTTTAGATTTCTCAGACTTTTAGATTTTTTTAGACTAACTTTTAATCAATATTTATTTAATTTAACTATCTCTTTTTTGCAAGTTATAAACGACTATACATCATTACATTTTAGTTATCCATTGTACCACCAATAAATAATTAAAAACCGTAAAGTTTTTTCAACAAAATAGTAAAAATAAATAAAAGGAATGCTTAATAATACTTACTTGACACTTCCAATGAATAACAGCAGCAAGTGTAACTAATCGTAGTTTTGGTGGTGTTATAACATAATACTGTTTCAATGAATTAGGTATAATAAGATGTGAAACATCTTCATCATTTTTTGATGAGGCATCAATCCTGGTTGGATTATTTAGTGTTAAACCAGCAAGCTCCTCTACTTTAGGTGTTAAAGTAGCCGATAGCAAAACAGTCTGACGATGAAACTCTCCCAAAGTATTTTCATCTTGTCCTGATTCAATACAACTGATCAAACTAAAATAAAAGACAAAAAATTTTATTAATTTAACATCAAAATATAATTCCATACTAAAGAAAAGCAAACAAAACTGTATATTTTGCCATCTTAAAACAATATTAAAACTATTGTTGGTAAGTTGAACCTTTATTATTTTTATCTTAAAACATTTTAAACAAAAAACATTTTTTTTAACTTTGCTTGTTGTTCATAAGTATAATTTCTTCTACCATCCTTAATAATTTAACTATAGGCTAGTCACCGTCTGCAAATTCTATTATACTAGTCGTTCTGTATACTTGTCACAACTAATTTTTTTTTTAACCTCCGGGACCGCTGTTATTGCTTCAAAGGAGGAGCTGAATGACAAGTAACATGTGAAAATGCCTTGCCTAACCAGGATTCGAACTCAGGACCTCCAAATGAAAGGCTGAGATGCTACCACTCATGCTACAGAGGCTGACTAAAGTAAAATCCTCTAAGTAAACATTTAAACTAAAAAATAAAAATAAATGCCAGACAAATATCTCAGTAATGCTAGAAAAACTAATATTCAGTTATTTAAATAATTAAATAAACTATATTAAGTTAGCTATTAAAAATTAATATCAAAGCATGGCATAGTTATTAGTTATTTTAACTATATTTATTTTGGTCTATATTTCAAAAAGCACATAAAATTTGATTAGATAACATGATCCATATAAGTCCGCTGAATGCAAGTTTCCTTAGCAGCTATATCAGGTCATTCACTGCCTGAGATTCCTAAGTAGCTAAGAATCCAGTATAAACTAACATATGTATCACAACTGACAAGAATATTCGTAAAATATGTGAATGTCTGCAGATGCAGGTGTGCAGTGAATGTTAGATAATGTTTCAACAATACACATACATACTGAAACATAGTTCAACAGTATATGGCAGAAACTAATCTGTGATTGTAAAAGACCATGGGTATAGTCACAAATTAGTAAATTATTACACTAGTGAATCCAATCAAACTCCAACTCAACCACAAAGGAATACCCAATGGAAATTCCAGGCTTAGAACCACCAATGTAAGTTACTATACCTGGATTCACTTGACAAATAAGTTTCAAAACTCCTGTTGTAATATCAGACAATAGAGGTAAAAATCCGTTATATGCCCACAATGATGTCCACCATGTAGTTAGTTCAGCCTCCAGGAATCATAGTCAGGTTATTACTTCAAAGGATGAATGAGATGATATATATGAGTGTAAGTGACGTAGTCTTGTACAGCCTCAGGTCGACCATTTCTGAGATGTGTGATTAATTGAAACCCAACCACCAAAGAACACCGATATCCACGATCTAGTATTCAAATCCATATAAAATTAACTGCTTTTACTAGGATTTGAACGTTGGAACTCTCAACTTTGAAATCAGCTGATTTGCAAAGACACAAATCAGTTATAAATATAATCTAACCAAACTTAACCTACACTCACTTTGCAACCTTGACAAGCCAGCATATGTTAAGTTTGGTTAGATTGTATTTACAATTTTATTTATTTAGGTACTTATTTCAATATAGCATTTCAGTGGCGCCATCTAAGAACTAACTACATGGCAAACATCATTGTGGGCATATAACAGATTTTGACCACAACAAGAACTAGTTTCTTACAGCCAGATAGTTTAAGGTAATAATGAAGTGATGGAAATCACAGTGTAAGAGGGTGTATGTGGAGATGCCTGATGTAATAGCAACTAAGCCTCCTATTATAAACAACATTCTATAGAGAATGTTGAAATTGTGCCTTTACAACACATTTGCAAAACATGATCCTGCCAATCCACAAATAAGACTCATCACCTACTAAAGTGCTTATTCCTAGACTGAATCAGGATTCTTCACCAGAAGAAAATCAAGATAGTTATTTCCAACAAGATTCAACATCCTAAACACAACTGATAATAACATAAACAACTGCTCTAGATATCTCTAAAAAAATAATAAACAGAATAAAAACATAATTCACAGGTTTAAAAAAGCTACCACATATTTAAAGAAAGTTACAGAACTACATCAAAACAAACGCAAACAAATCACAAGAAATTAACAAAATAAAACACACATTTCTTTTCAAATATCTAACAATTAATTTTTAATGTTACCTAGCGACATCTTTTTCATATCCCATATCAAGAAGTCTGTCAGCTTCATCCAAAACAAACCATTGTATAAAATTTAGATTTAATGATTTTGTATGATTGGCATGATCAAGTAATCTACCTGGTGTACCAATCAAAATCGTAACTCCTTTCCTTAGACGAGCTTTCTCTGATTTTCTTTTTTCACCACCAACAAGCAATCCAGGTACCAACCAAGTAAATGACTGAAAAATATTTTCAATTAAATTATTACAAAAAGCAAAAACTAAATAAAACTAAAGCAAAATACAAGGTTTGATAAAAAAATATGCGGAATTTTAGGTTCTCAACAAATCTTTGTTTATTCATCAATATTGATTTTGCTGCCTTCAAAGTACTCCTTTTCAGATATACCAAATTTGTGCCAGTGCTTTTTCCAATTTTCAAAGCACCTTTGGAACGCAATTTTTGGTAGATTTTGGCCCTTTCAGTGATTCTGTCTTTATCTCTTCAATACTGGTAAAAACAATCTTTCGTGGTTCTTTTCAGCTTGGGGAATAGGAAGAGGTCACAGGGATATTTGGCAAATACAGAGGCTGAGGCATCATACGATGTTGTTTCTCGAGAAAAATTCATGAAGAAACAGTAAAGTGTGAACAGGTGCATTATCATGGTGCAACTGCCATGAATTGGTTTGCCACAAATCCAAGCATTCTGTTCGGATTACTTCACACAAATGGCACAGAAATTCCAGGTAGTAATCCTTACTGACTCTGCTGGCGATTCAGCGATTGTCGATAATCATTTTCTTAACATTTTTGATGATGTCATCAGATGTTGATGTGCTGGGACATCCTGGGCACTCATCTTCATCGTCTTCATGGCCCTCTTGGAAACATTGGTACACTTGTAAATGCTTGTTTTATTCATAGAAGAATCACCAAACGCAACTATTAACATTTTCAATGCGGTGCTGCACTTTATTCCATTCTTAAACCAAAGTTTAATGCAAATTCTTTGTTCCATTTTCCAAAAGTTAAAAATTGCCAACCATATCAAAACACATGTAACCTTTTTGACAGCTAACAATAAACTAAGCATCCAATATGGCTACCAATGTAAACATGCATTAGGGACAAGTGTACCAACATAAAAAAAAATATTGTGACTACTAGACTTATAAAGCCTGGGAAATTAAAAAAATTCTGCGTATTTTCTTATCAAACCATGTAAATAGAAAAACTAACAAATCTGCACTAAAAGAAAAAGAGCAGCCCAATCTAAACCATCAGGTGTCTTATCATAATATTATTCACAATAGTTGGAGCTAATTCCGAAATAATAATAATTATTCTTATTATTATTATTAGAAAATATTCACGGTTTTTGTAAAAAAAAATTTTTTTATTCATCAAAAAGTTTCTGTCATTACTTAAATGAACCAAGATACTTTTGAATATCATATTAAACTGAATTGTAATTAAATGGAGTTGACAGGGAGCCAGTGACACTTTTACTTTGTTCACCACAGGAACTGACCACGTAACGCAATATTACTCTTAGAAAGCCAAGCCACTCTTGAATGGTATATTTTGCACCTAAGATTCTTTATTTATACATGTTAGAGCCTTAACAAAAATTGGAACAGGTAGTGTACAAGAACAAATTAAGGCATCCCTTTCTATTGAGAGAACATGCAGCATACACTCCCTCTACTCTGCAGAGAAAGTTTCACTTAATAAAACGATTAAAGCATACTTAAAACATGATAAATATATACACATGTAATTTTAATTAAGACAATTATAAATTAAAATTTATTTTCATTTTTATAGTGACTTAAAAATATTTCTTTAGCAATTTTATTTTGACAGATCCATATATTTTGAAATCTTCGGATATGACAGGCATTAAATCACCAGACTTTCATTTACTTGTCAGACATTACACGACATGCATAAATTTCCACAATATCATATGAACCAGTAAACATAAGACCACTAAAAAAATTTGTATAAATTTCTTATAAATGACAAGAGCATGTAGATTCGCTATCTTTGTCTAAATGAGTGTTCCTGAAGTTGGTTACATACATGATTGACAAACAGAATGGTGGCAAAAGCTAGTGCTGAATAGTCATTAACATTAAAATACAATTTGTTCAGCTGGGCATCAAACTATCAACCTCCCATACAAGAACATCTATCATTAACCTTCTGCTACACTATTGTTATTGTTACACCATGTAAAAGACTTGAATATCATAGTAAGTTTTTTGTTGATAAGTTTGGTGTGTTTTTAAGGCGAGGTAAGTTAAGATTTTTTCCTACTAAAATATAAATAGTTATAAGAAAATAAGTTCCTGAATACATTAATATTGGATTTATCAAAGATTTAAACAATGAACCACAACTTCAATCTGTAATCTGTTTTGAAATTTTTTCAAACCCTTGTTATTGGGCATGAAACCCTTGTTATTGAAATGGCACCTACAAACATTCAACGTTAGAAAACAAATCTAAGGATTATTTTGTTCGAAATTCTCAGAGACAAAATATACAAAGAAAATTATGTCATTTTTTACAGACAATACAAAAAAGTAGTTAAGATACATAGTAAGCTTAAGAATAACAAAGTGTGGAAAAGCTCAAACAATCAGTGAAGAGCTGTTGTTACCTGGTGAGGAAAATACGTTGGGTGAATCGTCAGCTAAACAGCTAAATATAATACCATTGTTAAATGAATATGCACTACAGAACTGAAAGCATGACATTAAACATGAAAGAGAAGTTAACAACCCAAGTCAAAAATAGTGATTTTTTCACCACACAATTCAATGAGAGGACAAATGTAACTATGCTCAACTTATGGTTTACATGTAGTACGTATTTTAAAGAACAATAAATGAAGATTTATTTTGTGATAAATTATCAACATGAACTAAAACTGATGAAATGTTCAAAAGCTGGATTAATTCTTTGCAGAAATGGACTGAACTAGAAGCAGTCCATTGGCTTCTGTTCCGATGTTGCTCAAGCTGTCATGAAAATATGGACATGATGCCACCAAGATAAAATTAGTTACAGGAAATTGTACCCTCACAGCATCCACACAGAAGCTTTAGTAGTAAAACTAATGCCTGAACAATTTAAACATGTTCTACAGGAGGCCATCAAAGTAATCAATTTTATTAAATCTTGGGCTTTAAACTCTTTCGTTTATATTCTGAAGTGTAACCGAATTCAGTTACAGTTACATACAGAGGTGAGATGGTTTTCTAAAGCAGAAATGTTAACTAGGTAATCTGAGCTACATTCAGGGTGCACATGTTCCTAATGGATACTGATTTTTAACTGCATGATTGATTGATTGATGATCTATAGATCACAATACCAACCTACTTATTAAATATTTTCCATCGCCTTCAATAAATTACTTAAATTTAAGTTTGCCAGGTGAAAATCAATTTTCAGTAGATGATAAAATAGAAGGTATTTATGAAAGAATGTCAAATGATGAATAATAGTGTTTCAAATGAAAACCAGTCTTTTTCAATTTTTGATAATTTTGCGACAGTACAAAAAATTGAAATAAAAGATAATCTTATCAGTAATGCAAAACACCATTA
The DNA here is from genome assembly GCF_047948215.1 of Lycorma delicatula. Taxonomy (NCBI): domain Eukaryota; kingdom Metazoa; phylum Arthropoda; class Insecta; order Hemiptera; family Fulgoridae; genus Lycorma; species Lycorma delicatula. Next base: position 17,105,628 of record NC_134461.1, read on the forward strand.
TGTAATTCTTGTTAAACTTTTAAAGAAGACTATTTAGAATCCCTATAGATACTGGAAGCCTAACAATGAAACAGAATTATCTTGCTATGGAGATTTGAAAATGGAATTTAAAAAATTAGAGTTATGTAAATTTTGGTTAAAGATTAAAAATGAATATCCATTGCTGTAGAAAATGAGTCCAGAAAATCATTGTTATTTTTAATTTCATTTTCTATCACAAATCGTTTTGGGACTGAATTTTCTGCTATGGTGACAGTAAAAGATAAATTTTATAATAAACCGAACCTTGACCCAAATTTTCACTTAAAATTAAGTTCAACAAATCAGATATCTCTTCACTTGTTCCAAGCTGCATGCTTGAAATCGATCCTTGTCACTGAATTTTCTGTCTTCAAGAATATTGTAATCAGTAATGTAAGTAAATGTATTATGTAACATTTCTTTGTAAAGTAAATAGTTGTTTTGTAAAAGATATGCAATAAATAAAAAATTGTAAAACATGATTTTTTATAAAATAAATAGAAACTTTCAAAAAGATTGTAATTTTTTGTTGTTTTAGCATTTTGAGATATAACTCTATTGCAATCCTAACGATATAGTACACATTCAGTGGTGCATTATTGATCTGCAATTTGCACGAATGGTACATAAAAAAAAATGTTAAAACTCCTGGTTTATAACAATTTGTAATGCAAACATCACTAACAAGAACTTTTAATGTACAAAAGTAAATTGAATAAAAGTAATAGTTTCTTCCAGTTAAAATAGAAAACCACAAAATATAATACCAATTTTTTTTTTAAATTAGTTTTATAATTCATCTTATTTTAATAAAAATCTTATTTAAATACTCTTATTTTAACATAAAAGGAGAAAACAGCACTTAGAAAATTACAAAAAATTATAGTTATTTTTAAAGTTATTTTTAATTTTTAAAAGTAATTTGATGTATGATTTGTTTAATTATTTTCAGTTCTAAGAAAGGAAATATTTTTCAAAGAAATTAGCAAATTTTTAATTTTTGGTAAATATTTGTCATATGAAACAAATCAAAATGCGATCATTTGTATTTACAGCAAAATGTCCAAAATCAGAAGTCTTAGAATTTTGTTGTAACAGATTTTTTAAAAATTGGAGGATTTCCATTTAAACAAAATGAAATTGGCTACCATATTGGAAAAACTGTGGAGATTCCAAATGCCAACAGGATATCTTTAATGTAATCAAAAATAGAACCAACATCCCCATTTAAAATTCTTTGTAGGTTTTCTTGTTATGAGATCCCAATGTTGGCACATTTAAAATGATATATTTTATATGCAGGTTGTAACTGTTTTAAATCATGAAAATAAATTATAAGATTATAAAAAATACTTGGGTAGTATATGAAAAACACAAGTGAAGTGGTAGTATATGTAAAACTAAAAATAAAAAAAAATGTCTATAACAAATCCTAAATACAAACCTTTACTAATTTCAAAAAACATTCATAAGTTTGTAAAGCTAACTCTCTGGTAGGTACAACAATAAGTGCTTTTACACCATCACTCCTTGAAATTTTTGGTCTGATCTTTTGTAACGACTCAATTATAGGTAGAGCATATGCTAATGTTTTACCACTACCAGTTTGTGATCTTATTAAAGCATCTTTACCAGATAGTAAAACAGGTATTGATAATTCTTGAACTGTTGTAGTTTTAGTGATGTTTAAATTTTGCTCCAGATTCGACACCTGAAAACATAGATCATCATTTCAAAAAACAGTATAAGATTGAGACCTTTATTAAATAGTTATTGGAATAAAATTAAAAAGATAATACTAAAAAAACCATTTACATAAATTAAATATCAAGAACTATACATTTCAACTGATACAGATTTAAATATTTCTAGTTCTACATTGTAACTGTTTTAATCACTTTGAAATATTCTCTGCTATTTTATTAGAGACGAATGTATTCATATACATGTAATGTATATGAATGTGTAATGTATTTTATAAATGAATGTATAAATATACAGGTATATCACAAAGTTCTCTCGCGACTTTCATAACCTTTTATAATCGTGAAAATAATGGAAAAATTCACATAAACCGAACCTTAAGTGCTAAAGTGCTTTGTTTGCAAGTTACGGCTAGTGAAAGATTTTGCTCAGATTTCAGCTACCCAGATGAAATAAGCTTGTACTGAAAATTTTAGAAAATTAATTAAGGGACAAAATTAGTGATTTCTTGTGATTTTGAACTGAAAACTCAAATTAATAGATCACAGAACGACATTTGCAATAGTTTTTCAGAAATCTGAGGTGAAAACTAAGAAATTGAGGTAAAAATCCCTGTTTTTTATGTTTGACATATAATAACTTTGTTAAATGGGTAATAAACACATAAAACCTTTAAATAAAACATGTAGAGAATTTAATTCTGAACAAACCGTGCAATTTTCAACACATTTCTTGGCAGAGCTCTACACTGCCCTTGTTGTTCTTTTTAGTTCTTCAGAACTGTCCTTACGTTGCTCAGACACATCCATAATGCGGACAATTAATTCCTCACAAGAATGTATTTTTGTTTTGTGTACAATATTCTTCATCCATTGCTAGACACAAAAATCTAAAGTTATTAAATCAAGCGATCTTGGTGGCCAGGAATGTGAACCACCACGACTGATCCATTTCTGAGGGAAATGATGATTTAAGCAAGTGGAAATAGTACATGAGAAGTGGGGGAGACGTGCCATATGAATCTACAGAAGCAACAGCAATGCTTCTTGAAGAAAGTCCAAGCAGACCTCAGCATTTAAGTGACCGGTAATATGAACAGTGCAAACAGCTGATTGTGAAGAAGTCTGCACCAAACACTGATGCTAAATCAGTGTTGAAAATTGCCTTTCACTGTTTATGAGGATTTATTTCTGCCCATGGATGCTCATTGCCTAAGCTGTTGACCTCATCTCGAGTGAGCTTTGCCCCGTCATACTTGTAGAGTTGTCGACTTGTATACCACTGGTCGCAGAACTCCAAGCAAAGCAGACTGTCCCCTGGGCGTAGATGTTGAACTGGCTGTTTATAATAAAGAAAAAACTTGTTTTGTTTAAGTGATCATAAAATGAGAAACTCTGATCCATTTAGAAAGACCATCATGTACAAACATCAGGACTGCGCTGATCTGCATCAATGTTAATTTCATCAATAACAGCATCATGTTGGACAGATCATTCATAGCTGAAATAAATACTATGTAGTGAACCTATTTAAAGAATGTGAAAAGTCACGCTAATTTTTCTGGAATCTGGAATCCTGCGATTCGGAAAACATATTTCATATTCTACTGCAGCAGCTGTAGTATTACCATTACACACACCCAAAAATACCATATCAGCATATTCCTCTGTTATAAATAAGTACAGCATTACTTCAATGGCAAACTGAACATGTTCAAAATAAAGTTAACAGAAAACCTTCGCTAATGACAGCACAGTTCACAGGAACTAATATACTTAATGTACCTCATATAAAGATTTAAAACATTAATACACTATTGCATACTGTTGATCAGTTGTTGCAACAAAGCATTTTAGGACTAATGTTTGTATGGACATTTTTCTTTATTTTCACAAGTTATGAAAGACCTGGGAGAACTTTGTGATACATTCTCTGTATAAGAAGAATACTTATAAACAATTATAAATATACAACAATCAATCTTAAGTATTGCGCAGAAAATAGACAAAAACAAAGATGGTAACCACAACACAAACATGAAACCTATTTCATCCATACATAATTATACAATAAAACATACACTTTTATAGTACATTTTAAAATAAACTCATCATTTTACAAAATAATGTTTTAAACAAACAGAACAAATAAAGTTTACTGTTCAAAAATGTTTGAGGGGGTTTTCTAATATGTAGGCTATTCATAAATTAATTATAAATTAATCTCGGTTCATATATTACAAACAAATCAATTTCCATAGTAACATAGCACACGCGTAGTTGACATTAACCTAGTGCACATACAGTAGGTTGCCATTTCATTATGTATCCCTCAAGTAGTACACGGTGCAATAAGGAAACAACTGTGTGGCTCCTGCCAGTTAGGAAGTACACAGCGTCATTCTTTTTTTGCAAGCAGAAGGACAATCCACCATCAGCTGTGAATAGTTTACAGTAATAATGTTAACAAGTGATGGTTACATGAAAGGGTGAAGAAAATTCAGTGAAGGGTGGGTGAACTTAATCTGCATGAAGAACAAGGAAAAGGGAAACATTCCACTGTTAATGATGAACTTGTTGAAAAAATTGAATACGACATTCTTGATAAATGCCACTCACTATTACCGAATTTTATGAAAATTTTCCTAAGATTTTACTTATTACAATATTGTTACAGATTGGTTTTGCATAAGTACTGTGCATGATTGGTACTGAAATAATTTACAGATACCCATAAAATAAAATTAATGGAAGCAACAATCACTTTTAGTTGGCAATACCTGAATAAAGGAAATAAATTTCTCGATAGTATTGTTACTGGGGATGAGACATGGATTTGATTCATCAATATTGAGGCAAGAGAACAGCCTAAGTGGTAGATGTACAAAGATAGCTGCCAAACAACCCCAAAAAATTTAAGCAAACCAATTCAAACAAAAAAATTATAGCTACTGTGTTTTGGGACTGTAACAGAATTTTTACATAATTTATGAACCCGGGTATAACAATAACTGCAGAAATGTAAAGTGAAATGTCGATAAATCTTACGAGAGCAATACAGAATAAACATAAAGGGATGTTAACAAAGGTAATAGTTTTTTTGCATGGCAATGTATAGACTCATACTGCTGCTCAAACTAAGGGTATACAAATTTTAAGTGGCACAGTTTTTTGAACACCTCCCTTACAATTCCAATTTGCCACCATATGATTTTCATTTATTTACAAAATTGAAGAATTGGCTGACTTTTCAACACTTCAAAAGTAATGATGAGCTCTTGGATGACGTCAACACATGAACAAATGGATGGGTACTTACTTTGGCAGCGCCATTCTTTGAAGAAGGAATAGACAAGCTGGTGTCACAATAAAACAAGAGCTTAAATTTGGGCAGAGACGATGTCAAGAAGTAATATAGGTATGTATAACTTATGCAGTTTTTTTTCAATTTATAAATAGTCCTCATAACATCAACAAAGTTATCATAAACAACAGCACGATCTACAACACCAAAGTACTGACAAAGAAGCTGCAAAATAGCACCAGAAAGATATTCAGAAGCACAATTCCAACCATTATATGAAAGTGAATAATTTTTTGCTTTACATTAATAATTTTTACTTTCCCACCTAACACTATAGCAGAACTACAGCTTTAGAGGGGAAAGTATTATAATCGATCCAATTTGGGCATATGGGGTTTTCACCGGATTTTGATGTTTTGACACCTTCTTTCTTTTGTTTAGCCTCCGGTAACTACCGTTTAGATAATTCTTCAGAGGATGAATGAGGATGATATGTATGAGTGTAAATGAAGTGTAGTCTTGTACATTCTCAGTTCGACCATTCCTGAGATGTGTGGTTAATTGAAACCCAACCACCAAAGAACACCGGTATCCACGATCTAGTATTCAAATCCGTGTAAAAATAACTGGCTTTACTAGGACTTGAACGCTGGAACTCTCGGCTTCCAAATTAGCTGATTTGGGAAGATGCGTTAACCACTAGACCAACCCGGTGGGTTGATGTTTTGACACCTAAGGAACCCAAAAAACACAAAAACCGGATGGAAATGTTCACATGTACATGAGTTCAGTGTTTCACACCTTATATTTCCAGAACTACTTGGCTGATTTTGACTAAACTTGGTCAGATTATATCTACAATATGGGGCATTGATGCCATTTTCAATTTAAAAGGTCAAAAGGGTGAGGCTGTAGACCAAGGTCACTCTCAGTATCTCGAGATTTCACCTAGTTAAGGTCTTATTTTTCTTAGACACATTTGTTAACAATTAAAAATAATATTTCCAAAATCATTTTTGTCAAAATCGTATCCCCACTCCAAAAAATGCTCTAAATAAACTAGTGGCTAAGTGGGTTTAGTGCATCATTAGGATCCTCTCTCACCACAAGGAGCACTAGTGTAGCACTGACATACAGCTGCTGTAGTCATCTGCTACGTTGTAACATCACAGGTAAGCGGTAGAATTAAATAAATGAATATTTTCAGTGTAAAAAAGTATTTAAAGCGGCCGCTAGTATCATCACACCCGTGCGAATGAAATACCCCGTATGCGCACACGCTTCTTAGTTAGAATCATTGAATTAAATAAACAAAAAATATTGTATTTAAATAAAATTATAAGTATTTTAAAGTAAGTTGTGTATGTAAGCCGTGCATCATAAAAAAGCCATGAGATGGGAAAAGTCCTACATCTGTGTTGTCAGCTTTTTTTTTACATTTTAAATCAGAGATATTATTAAACTATAGTATAAAGATGAAGTCAACATTAACTGATAGATTCAATACTTAAACATATTTATTAAATTAATAACATAAAATAACAAAAAAATATAGGTTTAACACTTACAATAAAAGAATGTATTCCAATGTTTTTAAATAGTTTTTTTGAGAAAACTGGTTCTGCGATTCCTTTCACATCTTTAAGTGTAACTTCTGGAATCTCTGGATTATGTGCAAACAGTGAAGTTGCTCTTCCTTTGTTATGAGATTTCTTAGCTTTGGAATACCCAACTTCAAATTCATCATTATTTTTTGTTACAATTGTTTTCTTCTTGAATTTCTTTATTCCAGGTTCATAAGTCTTTATTTCATTTACACTCTAAAAAAAAAAAAAAATAAACTTCTTTATGACAGTTTACATAAGATATTGTTTAAGCTTTATGCAAAATATTCATAATCAATAAACAAATATTTCAAAACTTCCTTCCAAATCATACTGGTTGACATAGCACCGTACCGCATTTGAAATAGCCACAAGCAATTGCAATCTCATAGCATACCAATTTATCATTCATTCTGTCCAGTGCAACAAAGCAACAGTTGATTAAAAATTGAACTTGCCACTGTTGTTCCCACCAACTGTGAGGTTTATGGCATCATTGCTTTCTTACAAACATGTATATCTTTATATGATATATCATCACCAAGATCCACTGATAATTGCATTGTATTTATGGTAATAACATTATAATTGGCAACATTGCAAGACTGGTGCTAGAGATTAGCAGAGGAGTGCACAGGAATGAATGGTGAAGGGAGCAAGAATGAATGACATCATGACTGACTGACCCATTCAAAAAAATTCAACAAATCGTAAATTACATATGTTGACAAGAAGAGAATGTATTAGCGATGGAAAATCTGTGAACAAGAAAAATATAAAGAGAAAATGAAAGATGAATGTAAATAGGCAAATAAATGTGAAAAGAGCAAATTCAAGAAATAACAATAAAGAGGAACAATAGAAAGAATTTTTAGAATAGAGTAGAAAGTTAAATGAAGATAACTCTGGAAAATAAATAATTTTTGGAAAAATTGCTGATCTGAAATCATTACATTACATTACAATGAATACGGGAATAGGTTGGCTTGTGTTATGTGAGGACAATCCTTAAACCCAGGAGAATAAATACTATCAAAGACCAGCGAGTGAATGTGTGAGCGAAGAATGTGTTATGTGTGTAATCCGTTTTGAATAAAAATAGAACAGTTAATTGGGGGAAGCTTTTTTTTGTATTTATTGCGTACATGGGACAAGATCACTGATAAAAGTTTAAGCTAATTTTCTTTCATAAATAATAAAAGTAAATAACCGTTGTATAAAGTTTATTACTGATTAGGCAGTTTTCTTAAATTTTGTATTGCTTACTTACTGTAAATTAATACTAGTATCAAAATTATTGTTTAAAACATTATTTATTTATTTTATAAATATCAGAAGTAAATAAATTATACATTTGTAACAGTTTTAACATGATCATCTAATCTCTCAATATTCTTTGTCAAACCAATAACATATGACAATACAATTTCAAAATCTGTAAGGTTCAAAAAGTGAATTTCTACAAGTATCAAAAATGACTTCATAGGTTCAAGAGACAGTTTGAATTTCTGTAAGTTCTATGCAAAAGTACAATAAAAATAAAGTACAAAAATTTTTAAATCTTTTTGAATTAAACAAAATATCTTATACGTAAACAAACTTTCGCATGTTTGTTTTTATCAGTAAGAACCTACAGATTGAATATTTCAAATTTGCAGGATACATTTGTGTTCTCCCAGGGAAGGTTTTAAGTCATAAGATCAAGGCCCTTGCCCTCTTAGGGATGAAGTTGTAAATTAAAGATATTCATTAAAGAAAAAAAATTAATTGATTTAGTTCATTATGATATTACTGTATGGTAAGGCAACTGATAGGTTGTGAAGTGTACTTTAATTACTATATTTATTACTAATCTATCTTTTGTAATTCAGTTTCTCTTTTGGGTTAAATAAAGCATGAACACTTTAACTGTTATTTATCAGTATTATTCTCACAACCATGAGGGTAATGAATAATGTGGGAGTCCAAGAGACGAAGCCCTCTGGCTAGACAGGAATGGCAAGCAAAGTAAGCTCTGACAGGAGCTCAAATAGCTAGACAGGAATGACAAGCAAAGTGATCCTGGGTTTGGCCCCATGACCCCTGGGATCCTTGGGCCTCCTGAGGACCTACGACTTGCCTGGGTCGACCTGGGCCCCACGGTCCAGCCGGTGGACCCCCACCAGCTAGTACTAACATAAAAACAACTAAATAAACAAACACCAATAAAAAAATAACCATAATTAAATGTATACTTCCTAGTATGAAGTAAAATAAATATTGTGATAATGAAAAATGTAGGTTTTCAGATTTCAACAGAAATATCTATTTTGAGCAACCCTGAATCCATTTTGACTAGTTTCGGCGTGACATATGCATGTACCTACAATAAAAGTACAAAAAATCACAAAAATAGGTGTGCACACTGTAACAAAAATGGCCACCACAGGTAAACTGCTTAAATAAAAAATTTAAAAAAATAGTTTTAGGTCCTGAGACATGTAGGAAACAAGTGGGCAAGTTTCAATTTTTTTTGAATTGTGTTTTGACTTTATTACCGTTCATGTTCTCTTCTTTTAATGGTGTTGGTATTGGGGGCATAAGTTCTGTATTTTCGAATTATATTTTTTTACACAAATTTTATTTGCAATGTTTTGAAGTTCTAATATTTATAGCTTCTTCGATGTCATTTGCTAGCAGTGCCACGTTGTCGGCAAAACCAAGGCAGTTTGTTTTTTGATCTATTTTTATTTTTGGAGGAATTTTTTGATCCATTCCTTCATTACCATTTCCAGATCACAATTGAATAATAGCTGTGAGAGTCCATCGCCTTGGCACAGTCCTGTTTTGATCACAAATGGTTCTGACAGTTCACCTCTGAATTACACTTTTGACTTGTGACTTGTGTTCGTGAGGGTTGTTTTATCATGTTTACTAATCTGGGATGTAGTTCGAGGTATCTTAGAATTTTTAGTAGGGAATCTCTATGAATACAATCATATGCTTTTTTGAAGTCTACAAATGTTATCACTATGTCTCTTCTAATTCTTCTTCTTATGTTGTAATCCATTACTAGCTTGAGACTTGAGATCTGGTCTGCACAGTCTCTCCAGGGTCTGAAACCTCCCTGGTATTCTCCTAGTTCTTTCTCAAGAACCTGTTGAGAGATCCTGATGAGGATGATTCTTGAAAGAATTTTATATATTGTATCTACAAGTGAGATTCTCCTGTAATTGTTTTGTCACTTTTTTATGTAGCAGGTGGATGAATTTTTGTGTAACTGACGTCCAGTGTTTTGGTAGTTCTTTGATCCAGATGTTGACAAGCTGTTGGAGAAGGGCAATTTTTGCTGGTTTTCCTGCATGTTTCCAGATCTATACAAAGACGCTCTCCTGCTACTTTGTATTCTTCTCACCCAGTGCTTGGGAGACTTCTTTTATTGTGGTGGGGAGGGGGGGGTTGATGTTTTCCAGTTATTATTATTGAGGTGCTGATGTCAAAGTTTTGGAGTTCTGTCGGTTTTTTGCAATTTAGTAGTTTGTTGAAATATTTAGCTAAGGTTTTTGCATTATGTTTATTGTTTTGGACCAGATTATGATTTTCAACCTTCATTAGTAAGGTTGGGGGCTCATATTTTTAGAATTGTTTTTTGAAGGTTTTGTGATAGTCTCTTGACTGTGTTTTGTTACATTCTTTTTCTCATGATTTTCATGTCTTTATGGTGTTGTCTTTATATTTACCTTAGGGTTCAGGTAATTTCTTTTCTTTGTTTTACTAGATTTTGGGATTGGTATAATAACCATGCTAGATGTCTCATCTTCACTGTTTCCACACGTTTGCTGTACCACCATTGATACTTTTTACAGGGTTTTACTGGGGCCAATTCTACTGTGATTTGTTTAAGGTTGTTGAGTACATCTTCCAAGTTTAACTATCATTGCTATTTTTTCAGTTGCTTTTTGGTAATTTTCATTCTTAATAACTATGGTAGGGTCTGTTTTTCTTTTAGTTTTAGGGGCTTGGTTTCGTTGCTTCTTTTAGGGAGTGAATTAAATTTCAATTTAAATAAGATAAGACCTGGGCCTGTCTACTCCTCGCAAGAGTTTTATGTTGTAGATTTCTTTGTGGTGGTGTTTGTCCATGAAGACATGATCTAGTTGCCATTCTGCTTTAGTGTAATCAGGGTGTTTCCAGGTTTTGAGGTTTCCTGTTGAAATATGTGGATTTCGAGATTAGGTTGTGGTTTCTGAAGACATCGATGAGTCTCTGTCCATTTTCATTTCTTCTCTTTTGGGACAGGTCATTTTCCGATGATCTTCTTATTCTTCTTTTTCTGCCTAATTGAGTGTTGAAGTCTCCAATTAGTTGTTTAACGTGACTTTTGGGGATGTTATTTATGGTCTAATCGCATACGTTCCAGAACTTTTCTGTTTCTTTACAATCTTTTGAAGACTGTTTTTATTACTGGGGGCATGGGCATTTATTATGACGTAGATTTTATAAGATGCTTTTAGGGTGACTGTTGAAATTCTTAGGGATTGTCTCTTGAATTTTGAACAGAGTTTATTATTTTGAGGCTGACCAAAAAGCCTGATCCAAATTGTGGGATACTTTTGATCACTTTATTCCCAGGTATATCTTTGTAGAGCCTACATCCTTCAAATTCCATTGCATCCTGGTCAGTGTTTCTTATTCCTGCAGTCCCATGATGAGAATTTTGTGTTGGTCCATTAGGTCGGTTATTATCTTTAGTTTACCAGTTGCATGAGCAAGTTTACATTGTGTGTGGAAATGTCGATGATCTACTTCGGTTTTGGATTTTTTTGTTTTGTTCTTGTTCATGTGTTTAATATTAGAGCATTCCAATGCTTCTGATTGTAGTTATCTTCAAAGTGACAGCCCGTCATATCTGAGTGCTGCTTTCTCTGAACTCTGGTATTGCTTGGTTCAGCTGGTGGAGTATTCCTTAAAAGACCTTTCATGGTTTATTGTCAAGGGATCATCTGCAGTGAGACTAGGTCCCAAGTTACAACTCCAGATGTGATCTAGGGTATTTCATTTTTTATTGCATCACTATTTTTGATTCTGATGATATTTGGTACATAACTACCCACCTTGTAGTGGCTAAAAAATATTTTTTTATATTAAAAAAAAAATGTTTCTTGAGTATTAGATAATTTTTTAACTTGCCAACAGGAAAAAACAGCCATTTTTTCATTTTTTCCCTGAATGCTGTAGCATTGATATTTTACATCATACACAGGTCAAAAAGGGCTTTTTGGAAAGAGTAAAGATGAAACTTCATCTTAGTGTACTCAAAAAAAATTTTGATACATTTCATATTGTTACACAACTTAATCTTGTAATGTTTACTGAAATTACGTTTACAAATTGTTGTTTTTTTCAAATTTTGGCCCCAAAATAAATAAACAAGGGCTTAAGGTAACAGGTCTGTTTTTTACCTTTTAACTCTTAGGTACTAGTAGTACTAATAAAAAATTGGACTGTTACCAAGTGTTCTTCATTAAAAAAAATGGCCACCAAATCGCAAGAGTTTGAAAATGTCTTATTCTTGGGGCCAAAAAACCACATGTGGGATAAGTGGCAAAAATCTAAAATGTTTACAGCAGTATTTTTTATGTACTTTAAAACCATATAAAAGTTCTTTTGTTACTCAAAGGGGTTGATGAGTAATGAAGTTTTGATCTCATCAAAACAGCTAAAAGCACTGTTCCTTCTAACTGTGAACAATCCAAAAAATTCACGGCATGTATTTTTTCAGATAATAATGTAAGCCTACTATACAAAATATTTTGATATGTTTATAGATAGCTTATAATCTAAATAGTTTGTAACTTAAAGTATGACTCGTACACACAAACTCATATTTAAACACGAAAGTGAATAGACATGCACGGACATGAATATTTGCGTAACTCTGAATGTAAACACTGTAGAAGGCTCAGTTACTGTTCTGATTTCAATGTGATATGTTGTATTGTTGCTAGTGTTAATACTGTGGTTAGGTAATGTACACTTGTTTATAAAATAATTTTATTAGCAGTGAATTTCTCTTTTATGTGATATCTTTTATTTTTAATTTTATTAAATAGAGAAATTTTTTATTTTAGCTGTAGAGAAACTGGGATAAGACAAAGTGAGTTGCAATTGGTAGTTTTATAATTTATACTAACTGTATTGTTATTGTATGAACACTTGTATTTTATAAAAACAGATTATGGAGTGTTCAATTGGCATTCACACTGAAACAGTATGTCACAAATTGACTTCAAAAGATCTTCAGTATTGCACAATATTTTAGAGTTTACTGAACAGCAATAACATTGATAGCTTTAATGCATGTACTGAAACAAAAAACATCTACACTTTTCATAAAACTGAATATTTAGATAAATATTTCCATATTAATGGGAAAAGTTGCTCTGACCCATTTAGCTGTTTCACTAAACCGGTTACGAAACCTCTTTGAGAAATATCTTTGACACTTTGAACTAGCAATCTTAATTTAAAATTTATTCCAGACAGAACACTGTGAACAAAATGCTTAAACAAAATAAAAAAGCGAACCAGAATGTAAAGATATATTTTAGCCTTAATGTGTTATACTAGAGTCAGTGAATAAAGTTTGTTCAGCACTTTGGTATTTCCTCCATTAAAGTTCAAAAATTATCGAGCACTGCAAAGGAACCATTTCAAAAAATAAAGTTACAAAAGTAGCCGAGCCAGTTACCAGTAAATTAAGTGATTTCTTTGATTTAAATATTTCTACAGAAGAAACCAGTTTAACACCACAAAATTATGCTAATTTATGTAGGGAATATGAAGAATTAATCATTAAAATAAAGGATAAAATGAAAACAGTTACATCAGCCGAGGAAAAAATATTTTAAGTTTATTACCAAGCAGCTGGAGCATTCAAAATGAGTTTAGTGTTTAGTCAGTATTTAGCCAGTCAATCCAAACAATTAGTTAAAACAACGAGAATTTTGCCATAAATTGTCAAAAAGAAACCCAGTCACGTAACTGATGAAAATGTTATTAAATGTGTCCAAGATTTTAACCAGAATGATGAGCAAAGTCGAATAATGCCGCGCAAGAAGGATTGTGTCTCTGCAAGACAAGTTGACGGGAAGAAAATAAATATTCAAAAAAGGTGTATCTTATGTAACTTAAAAGAATTGTACACAACCTTAAAAAAAAACATAATTTAAAGATTCTAAAATACAACAATTTGTAAACATAACTTCAGCAAACTTTACAAGATTTGGTTATGTAACAAAATGAATTTGAGAACAATAAGATTAAGTTCTATCTATACTCTTTTCAAAATGCCCTTTTTGACCCTCTGTACAATGAAAAATAAGAATGCTACAGCTCATGGAAAAAGTAACAAAAATGGCTGAATTTACCTGTTGGTGAGTTAGAAAATAGTCTCTACTACTCAAGAAAAGTTTTAAAAAATATAAAAAAAATATTTTTTGGCCTCTACAAGGTGGGTAGTTATATACCAAACATCATAAAAATCAAAAATAGTGATGCACTGATCATTTGTTGAATTAAAATGTTATACCCCTCTAGAGAGGTGATAGTGGGGTACGACTTGACAATAAATGAAGTTGTGAACTTTGTTTGGATTCAGTTCACAGGAAAAATTTCTCTATTTGTTCTGGATATATGCAGGTTTGTGACTCGTGGAGGCTCGACCTGATTTTTGTTAAAGGGTCAATCCATTTGAAGTCACCCAAGGGTGGTTGGTTGCTTGACCAATTCAAAAACAAATGAAACTTACCCACTTGTTTCCTACATGTCTCAGAACCTTAAAACTACTTTTTTTTAACTGTTTTCTACTTATAAAAAAATGGCAGCCATTTTTGTTATGGTGCACCCACCTATTTTTGTGATTGTGAAAGTTTACAAAAAAAATCATCTGTTGGTCCTGGAAGGATGAAGCAAATAGCAATTAAAAATCTCAAATTTGCTCAACGTGCAGTTTTTTTTTAGATGTTAATGGCAAATAAAAAAGTTTCTTGTGTATTGTACTAATAAAAAAACCATGAAAAACCGGTTAAAAGTGATACCATTTTGACTCACTAAATAAGCGCTCCAGGGGATTTCTTGTCTTCTTAGCACAGTAATAATATTTTTATACTTATTACTATAGTTGAAATAGACTTGTTTGAACCATTCAGCTGTAGTGTTCATGTAATAACAGGCGCTTCTTGGTCATTTCAAGTCGTCAGAAAAATTCATTTTGCAACATGCTCATTTATGCTTGTTGCATTACTTTGGTTTGCAGTTGCAGATTGGTCAGTCTGACATTAGTCAGCGACCTATTCACATCATTACAGAATATAAATTTCATCAGTAGTGTATAAATAGGGGTACGGCGTCAGTTTTGCCCTCCGCTACCGCGGGGAGCGCTAGTGTCGCGTCCGCCATGTTGGTTTTTCCCTTTTTCCCTGTGAAAATTTCCTTTTTCCCTGAGCGGGATGTTTGAAATTCTGCGGGGTGCCAACTTTGGTAATATGTGTTCGCTTTGAATATTATTTATAATAATTAATTCAAAGGTTGGTACCGCTATTGATCAGCTCTTGTGTACCGGTCGGTTTGAATTAAATAAATAAATAATATTTAAAGTGAAAAAAAAACCAGGTCGGCTAGGGATCGAACCGAGTCACGGCGGGACGCGACTGACTGACGCCTTAAACCAATCGGCTGCAGTGGACTTAAATCTGTGGACATTTATGTCTTGAATTTTTCATTCGTGGTCCGTCGGCCTACAGGTAAACATGTTCTGCATAAGTGGAAATACGTCGTTATTACACGCTACATTCTTTCCACCATTGGATTTGTCCGATGGCGACTGGGAATTGGCGTTGATAAACCTAACCACATAACTCGATTCCGAATGTCGAGAGGGAATCAACAACACACTTAACGCTTTTCCAAAGAAACCTCAAAAACCGATTAAGTTGGCACTAGCGACCGGATCGTACGAAGTTGATGATATCGTCAAACGCTTGAGCGATGAACTAAGACAAAAGCAAAATAGATTTACTTATGCGTCCGAATAACAACACGTTAAAATGCGAACTTAAATGCAGTGCTGCGATCGATCTGACTTCAACAGATAGTTTGGCACCGCTGTTGGGGTTCGAGAAAACTAATCTGACGACGAATATATGGCACGAGTCATCGAAGCCGTCCCCATTAATAACGTGAACACCGTACGGGTCGAATGCAACCTTATACGAGGCTCCTATACGAACGGATCAGAGGGTCACGTATTGCACGAATTCACGCTAAGCGTACCACCTGGTTTCAAAATAATCGAATCGCCGAAGAATATATTCTATCTACCGGTGAACACGAAGAGCTTAGACGAGATCGCTATAAAGTTTACCGATCAAGACGGAAAACTGATAAATTTCCGCGGTGAAACAATTACGGTGAGATTGCATTTACAAAAGAAAACGAAGTAAAAGGAAAGTCAATAAATGGGGTTAATATACAATAGCGGTGGTACTAGTAGCGAAACGACGCGCAAACCGATCAGTCGATGTGAAAAAAAAAAGCGTTAACATCGCGTAAAGTGTTGTTTCTTCGAAAACTTGGTTTTACAGTTTTGGTGAACCGTAATGGCAGCGATAGGAGCGAATATGTTGGACGTCGGTGAAAGTGTTTCGTTGGACAACACGATCACACAGTACAAATATCATACCCATCTACCGTACGCTTCGTTGACTTATAACAATGATGAAATCCGGATACCGATACACCAACAAGATTTGTACACGTTACCGCATAAAAGCTATTTGATGGTCGAAGGGACGTTAACTACTAAAGCGGGCGATAAAAAGGCAACGGAATCGTGGTTAACAAACAACGCGATACCGTTTCTCTTCGAGAAGATACGATACGAGATAAACGGCACGGAGATGTGTCGCGTACAAAAGTTAGGAATAACGACAACGATAAAGAATATTCTTTCGTTGCGTAAAAGCGAAGAAAATACATTGGAAAATATCGGGTGGAAGTTTAAAGCGTCGGATAAGTTCGATTTGGATGAAACTACTGGAAGATTTTGTTTCTACGTTCCGCTGCATATGCTGATGGGTTTCGTCGAAGACTACAAACACATAATATTGAACGTCAAACAAGAATTGGTTTTGCTTAGATCCTCTAGCGACGTGAACGCACTAGTGTCGACCAAAGAGGCGCTCGATTCGAAGTTGAAAGTGACTAAGTTAGCGTGGAAGATTCCGTATGTTCACGTTGCCGATACGATGCGACTGCGTTTGTTGAAGGTAGTAGAACGAGATAGACCATTAGCGATAGCCTTTAGTACATGGCAGATCCACGAATATCCAGCTTTACCACAAACAAACATACATTCATGGACGGTAAAGACATGTGCGCAATCGGAGAAAACGATATGTGATATTCGGTTTACAGACGGACAGAAAGGATAAAGCTACAAAATCATTGACGCTCTTCGATATGTGCGATTTGATAAACGTTCGTCTGTATTTGAATTTGAAGTACTATCCGTACGACAATCTACATGGAGATGTGAATATGATGTAAGAAATGTTCGCCAGTTTTCGGTCCGGTTATTACAACAAACCGGAGGACGAGTGTCTCGCTTACAGTTTGGCGGATTTCAAGACCAGTGTACCGTTAATAGTTAACGAATGTTCCCGTCAGAAGGAATCGCTTAAAACAGGAACCGTAGATGTACGTATCGATTTCGATACCAAACACAATATACCGGCAAACACGACCGCCTACTGTCTCATTATACATGATAGCATCGTTACATACACTCCGCTCACTGGAATAGTGAAAAACTTATGTAATGCGGGAGGTATTTAAAATCAATTAGGCGGTGGTGGTGGAGATGGACGGGGAAAAGAAGGTAAAAATCAAATATTAGCAACGTGGCGACGGTTTACGAAATGGTTAATAACATTGAGTGTATTTAAAACAGGTATTGCAGTTGGTATAATTGTAACACTATTACTGGACGACTTTTCGCATGAATCTTGTACAACGACGAAACCGATACGGTGTAGAGTGACTTTTTCTACACAATCGCCGGTTAACATACCGTTTGTTGGGTAAAGTTAACAAAAAAAAAGAACACATAGCTCGTATTTGCCAAAAGAAATTGGATTTTAATTAGAAAAAAAACAACTGAACTTATGTTAAATCATAACCTTAAAAAATTAAAAGAAATTATGAAATAAATACTGGATTTGAAAATGAACTTGTCGAAGAAACGAGGCTAGATGAAACATAGAAATCTGCAAAATTCACAAAAAGCTGACGAGAAGAGCAAGAGAGAAGGCCCACGACGTTTATGCGTATGAATACGATGAAAGTAATTATCACAAAGGTTGAGAGGGAAAGTCACAGTCGACTGCACATGGTGAATGTCTGATCTACTCTGCCGAAAAAATGGCGTGAATGAAAAGAGGGGGAAACCAAGCCTAAGCAGTGGACAGGAGAGTGTATGTAAAAAACAAGAGATGTGTACAATTATTAGTATGGGAGCGAAAGAAAAAGGGTGTGTAAGAGGGCAGCAATAAATAATACGAAAAGA
Organism: Lycorma delicatula; assembly: GCF_047948215.1. Taxonomy (NCBI): domain Eukaryota; kingdom Metazoa; phylum Arthropoda; class Insecta; order Hemiptera; family Fulgoridae; genus Lycorma; species Lycorma delicatula. The sequence goes on from NC_134461.1 coordinate 17,123,865, forward strand.
ACACGCGGTCACTATTAAGATGACAGACTCGCCCGTCTGACTGACGCCAAAACTTGATAACGGATACGATAAACAAAACAAAGATAAACAAACAGATACAAATATGACAAGCCCAATACATAACAGAGTAATAAATTTACCAAGCCTGTAACAAAGAAGACACAACCCTAGCTTTGAATTCATAGGAAATAACGCAACTTTACGGAATGCGTAAACACAGCTAGTATGGTGTAATTCATCATCCGTGGAGGTGTTGTTTATTTTTTACAACGCTAACGTATCACCATCATCTTCAAAAAACGTGTTTCCTGACGTAGTTAGCAACATCACTACATCGTCACCTTCAGAAAAAGCAATAGTGTTACCTTCAGCGAAGATAACAGAATTACCAAAGGTAAACATCGACAAAACCACACTGAAGAAGAAGAAAACCATAGTGAAAGTAACGGCATCACTACCTTCAGCGAAGAAAACAGTGTTACCACAGGTAAACGCTACCAAAATCTCATAACCTAACATAACGTTACATACACATGATGATGCTGACTATGATGGATTTCTAAAAGAGGATGAAGAAGAGGTGGAGGGGGTTACCCCCTCCAATACCACAATGGTATAGAAAAAAAGGTTACGACAGACGACGCAGATCGACAGTTCAGAGTTATTCATGGAGGGAGGAGGAGTGTCGAGTTCATCAGACGATCGGCAGTTGTTACCGATCGCTGAAGAGGCGTTACATAACGATATCGTAGATCAGTCATCTAATGATGACTGTTAATAAGAAAAAAGAGAAAAAATCTTCGAAGTCGACAAAAAGACAGCGGTGAACAGAAAAAAAGAAACCGCGTAATAAGCCGTAAGAACGATCGTTGACGGAAGAAGAAACTAAAATTAAAAGGACGAAAAAACATAACAATAAGAAGACGTTACCGTCAAAGAGGAGCGACGAAAAACAAGAAGACAAAAGGTTGTGCGTAACACCGTTGGTGTTAAATAAGGACGAATTAGCCAAACACGGTATTTACTGTTCCTTTGATGACGTATACGAATCTTTATACGATCGCACGCAGTAAATATTTGGTGCGATTATGTTAGGTGGGGGGTAGTGTATCCCCACCAGAATTGTAATTACACCTTAATAAACGTCTAAAGAACTTACGTCGGTCCTCATATGCAAGTGAGTAGTCGTCATGGAAGGAGTTATCGAGTATCACGGCTTTCTCGGCAAACGTAGAGTTTATAATCAAAGAACTCGCTGTTGTCGTAGAAGAATACTATATGCTTCTTCACTTTCGATCGCCGTAACCAAAGTCTGAGTTACCGTCTAAGTACAAACGGATGGTCGGACGGTTGGAGAGAAATTTTCACAAAATCAGTTGGGATTACAGTGAGGCAGTATACAGCGATGATACCATGAAGGCGTTTTGTTCACAATTCGGTACGATAAACACCAAAGCACTGGAAAAAGCAGAATTCTTGCGTCGATTTCATTCTGACGTACGTGAGATATCGGAAAACGCACCAAAACCGAAAAATAATTACATCGTAAATTGTCCGTACCACAACCTCCATGCGGGTGGAAAATGTGCGTTGCATACCGGTTGTTTCTACATGCAGTGGCTGAAGTACTCTAATAAGTCGTTGGATCTGGCGAGAGAAGCCAGTCTGCGTACTTTTGAACATACAGACGCTAAAAACAAAGACGAACTGGCTAAAAACAGTTACTACTACTGTTTCGACGAAATGCGCATCAAATATTGTTGGTGCAACGAAACGATTGACTCGACTCAACACTTGGTGCGATGTCGAAACTGCATAAAGGAAAACGTTCCTCTTTCGTTCGAGTCTATTGTTCCAAGAAGAAAGAACAATATGTCGTAATGACATTGCCCTCTTAGCTTAATGTTTGTAATACATCAAGTACAAACATTTGTGAGAGAAACTACATAAAGAAAAAAATATTCGAGTGTTTTATAGTAGGCCTATCGGGGAGAGATTTCACTCATGTAAAAAAAATCTCAACGCGCCGCGGTTACTACCTCCTGGGTGGTGTGGAAATGTAACCGACGAAGACAATGGTAAATGTATGTATAGGGAGTTTAAAAGGGAACTAACACTTAATTCCATTAACAGTTTAACGATGGATGTAGATATATCCGCATCGGTTTGGATGGTTAGATTTTTCCACGTCGTCGTGTAAGATCGTTGCGACATTTAACGAAATTTACATCTGCGGCGTTTCCGCACGCTACAAGTATACGTGTGGACGTTGATCGTTTCAATACGGTTAGAGTGCATTCAATTACACAGCCACATTGTTCACATTCAAGACACGCAAACCGGCCAGGCAGCTGGAAATCTCAGGGAAGAAAATCCCTTTTGAGAAAACGGTTAAGTACCTGCGGGTGGTCTTAGACAGGCGGCTTACCTTCGGCGAACATGTTATGTGACCCGGAGGGCTAAAGCCGCCAGAGCCTCATTATACCCAGTGCTGAACAGTGTCAGCCCGTACCCACTGGCAACTAAGTTACTTATTTTTCGGCTGTACGTACTGCCGATTCTGACATATGCTTACCCGGCATGGGGGCAGTGTTGAGCTCCTCGCTTCAAAAGAAGATCGAGGCCGTCCAAAACATTGCGTTGCGGACGATATTTGGAGCTCCGTGGTTCGTCAGGAACGCCACTCTCCGATCCGATGCGAGATTGCAATCCGTGTCCGAGGTTGAGGGTGGCGCAGGCGCGCAGACTGTTCAGGAGAGCGGCTGTGTCCGAACACAGCCATCTTCGGGACATCTGCCGAGAGGATCCAACCCCGACAGTTGTAAGGAAGCGGACTCACGCCGTACTGGACGAACCACCGTGATGGTGCGATGCGAGAGCCGAGAATCGACAAACCAGGCTTAGGGGCCTCCATATCGCATGAGCCCCACAAACGGAAAAACGCGTCAGAAACGTTTCCGGGTCGCGAGTGATGGTTTTCAAAGTGTAAACTGTACAAGTCACCGAGTTATACGGTCTCAGGACAACAAAATGCGGTAAGTTAGTTTTTTTTTGTATTTTTTCTCAGACAACTTCCGCTCTGCAAACGTGGAACTCTGCCACAACAATATTGAGGGTAAGAGCAAAAACGCAATTTTTTTTCGTGTGTGTGTTTTGTGTCTCTTGTTTCAAAAGCGTGAGAGGCGTGGGTGTGGAGCGACTCGTCGTGCCGTCTTGGTCTTTGGCTAAGCACTCGCCGAAATAGAGAGGGAAACGCCCTTCCTTTAATCCCGTCATCCCAAAATAGAAAGAAAATATAAATTCCTTTTTTTCTTTTTTTTCGTGTGTGTGTGTTCTGTTTCTTTTGTTACAGATACTCACAGCAGCCACCACAACAAACAAACATGGTTTCTTTACTGCGGCCACGCGGTCCCCCCCCAAACCCTTCCCGGACCCACGTGTGTCTGGAGATTAATATTATGTAGCGTAAAGAACTTCTATTTACTTCTTCTAAAAAGGCGATCCCCGCCTAAAACTGCGATCGCGAATAGGTATCACTAAATTTGTAAGTTCCCTATTCCCTTTCCTTTCAAGAAAGAAGAATGAGGGAACGAGCCCAGCAGCCATCAGCCCAGCAGCCATCAGCCCAGCAGCCACCTGCCCAGCAGCCACTGACAGCATGGAAGAAAGAAGAAACCTGCACTTTCCCCCGTTCAGCCCTTCGGGGCCACGGCAACACTAAGGTTAATGGTATGTAACTTCGGTTACTGCCAATTCTCGGAAGGTGTAGGCCAAAGAAGAATGAAGAGGTCATCGGAAGAAGAGGAAGAAGATGAAGAAGAAGGAAGACCCTCTACTCGACCCAACATCACCGACAGGAGTCCGGAAAAGAGCCGAGCAGAGATGCGTCCCGAAAAGCAGCCATCACAGAAGTGGATGAAGAGCTTCTACTCAACCTCTCCTTTTAAAACTTACATTTAAATTAACTTAAATCAGCAATTGTGACTCCTCCGGAGAAGGGGGCGCATTGCTCCCTCCATACAGTTAGTGCCCCGTTCTGGCGTATTTCTGCTAGCCTATGAAGCGTTAGCACCGAAAGGACTTCAGTGGACGGTCTGAAGGGGAATTACGTCGGGAGGACAGGTTTCATAAGCCTAGCCTTCCGCGGTCGGGCCATAAAATGGGTTCGATAATGCTGGTTTAACAACGGATTGGAATGCAATTAAATCCGTTCTTAAAAACACAAAATATTAAATAAGACAAAAATTGAAAAATTAGACCCGTCACCTAAAATAAAAACCTTTAAAAACACGCCCGATAGAATCATCCAGCTGCAAGGGACACTGTCCAGGTTCTGCGATCCGTAGGGAGAATCTATAAACTCCCGCCAACTTTGCATTCCGAATTAGTTTATTCTTCTTCTGAGGAGGAGCGCTCCAGGTGTAAACATCATCATGATTCCGGTTAGTGAAGAAGATATAAGCGTACGTGTCGGTAACCAACGTCTGACGCCTGTCTTTTAAATTAAAACACAGTTTTGCATACATTGTCGATTTATCTGAACACGATTTCGACAAAAACTGTGATAACTTAACCGTGAAGATAATTTTCAATGATGATTTCGCATACGAACAAAAGTATTATTGCGAATTTGAATGCGGTGATAAAGCTATCGGGCTTATTGACAGTAAAGAGGTACTATTTTCCGGATTCTACGGTGACGACGGGAACGTAAAGGCGTTCAAATTAAATCAATCGTCAAATATGAAGTTGTCCGCGTCGGTGTTAAAAGATCTCAATACGTCGCATCGCAAAAACAACGTACTCGCTGTAAACATTTTTGTCGCGTACGAAAAACGAAGAGTAGCCGCTAATGTTGCGACGGACGGAGGACTTTTCTTCAAGACGCACGATGAAGTAGATTGTTCTGCCGGTCAGTGTGACAGGTGTGGTGGTGATGATGATACCCATCCGCTGATGGTTTCGTACGACACGGATGAAAATTCAGAATTCGATTACGTTAAAACCAATCGATATATGAGAGGACGTCATATCGCTTCTCTTTATTTTATTTTATACAAGACTACGAAACTCAAAGAAAAAGACGACGAAGAAAACCGTCATTCATCAAAACGAATTTTTTGATTTAACCGATTTTTAAAAAAAAAAAAAGACTACAACACATTACACGAACAACAAAAAATTACACTCAAACACAAAACAAAAAACACTTTAAACCCCATTCAATAAAAATAAAAAAACTAACTATTGTTTTTTTTTTTAATTTTTTCTTTTAAAGAAAACAAGAAAGAAAACGATATTTAGTTACGTTTATTGAATGCAGTGGTTCCAAGGCCCGCGACATGATCTGGTAATAGATTTATCTACTATCGGATTATGTTTCAAATGGTGAGGAGAGTGTTTAAATATTTTACACAACTTATGTATGTGAAACATTTTTTTTCATGTTACTTCATGGTATTTCTTTACAAGACCATGATGCGATAAACATCAAACGTAGATGATGGATACTGGTAAACTTGCAATTATTTCGCATACATACATGAAAGTTAACGGTTTTTTTTTCAGATAGATCTGTTGTGCTGGTTTATCGGAATCCATCATCTGCGTTTGATGTTTATCGTATCGCGGTCTTGTAAAGACATATCATGAAGATGTTTTTTTTTTTTTGTAGATGAGTGTTTTGTAGACCTACTGGGGAGAGATATCACTCTAAAAAAAATCTCAATGCGCCGCGGTTGCTACCTCTTGGGTGGTGTGGAAATGAAACAATAATATGATCATTATTTTTTTTTTAAACTAATATTTTATATTTTTTTGGAATTTATGTGAATGAAGAATGTCATAAAAAAATGTATGGTAAAATGTCAAAAGAACTCATTAAAATTTATGAATTTAGTGATGAAAACCAATCACTTTTGTATTAAGTGTTAATTCAGATATCACATCACTAGTATTTGTAAATGTCATGAAAAAAAGTTTTTGTCAAAATTCAGTCACCTGTACGGATAGTTCTGTTGTGACCCTTTCAGACCTCATAAAGAAACAGTTAAAAAAAACTTAAGACAAATAACATTAGAGCAAGCTCTTGAAGAATAAATTTTTCCAAATTTAAATTTAGTTCCTAGAAAGTCACTATGTGTTAACAGTTTCAAAAGTATTTTTTCTCAGAATAATAAAGAACTATATGAATGTGAAGACCGAGAGTAATACATTGCCCCACATCACAATATTGAACAATTAGATGCTGCTTGTAGCATTTTGGGTGTATCATCTCCATAAACGAACTACAGTGACAGGTCATTCTCACACAATTTCAAGAGAATTATCAGAAGAGATACCACAGCTAACCACACTCAATAATAAACTTTCATTGCTACAAAAACAGGCTATTTCATTGCAAAATTAAAATTTTGCTAAAATTTGTTTTTCTTCGATAGTGTACAAAAATAAACCAATATAAAAATAAAAATGAATTCTTGAAAAAAGATGCAGCTATTCATTGAAATCTGTTTGGGTAAATTTTACCAAGCATTTTTTAATCAAAATTGTATTAGGTTACTGATATTGGTTAAGTTATCATTAAATTACAAACAACTTTAATAATTAAAAAAAAAAAAATAGTTTAAAAATATAGAAAACATCAACTTCAAAAATATAGGGGCTAAATATAAAAAAATTAAAGTGCAAAGAAGACAAGAAATCCCCTTGGAGCACTTATTTAGCGAGTTAAAATGGTATCACTTTTAACAGGTTTTTCATGATTTATAACTTTTTTAATAGAACAATACACAAGAAACTTTACTTATGGTAAAACTACTAACATATACCTACATATAAAAAAATAATTCAAACTGTGTATGCCGTCCCTGCCTCTTGAAAAAAATTACCAAAAGTGAAATTTATTGGTAATTTTCTCATAGAAAGAAGAGAGATACGTAAATAAACCACTGGACCAACCTTGAGAAAATATGATTAAATTGCTTTTTGTTTCATCCTTCCAGGACCAAGTTTTTTTAGTTATGATTTTTTTTTTAAAACCCTTACAATCACAAAAATAAGTGTGTGCACTGTAACAAAAATGGCCACCGTAGTTAAACTACTTAAATTAAAAATTAAAAAAAATAGTTTTAAGGTTCTGAAACATGTAGGAAATAAGTGGGTAAGTTTCAATTTATTTTGTATTGGTCAAGCAACCAGCTTGTTTTTTTTGGGGCACTTGAAATGCATTGACCCTAAAATTATTTTGTAGAAAAGTTAAAAAGACTGATTCTAAACATTATGTCCTACTGATACTTTATAACAATTGATTTAATAATTAGAAAATGTCAACTACAATCAATTTAATACTAATAATTATTTTTTAAACTCCCATAGAAATCCAACAGTGTTAGCTATATAAGTATGCACCTGCTGTCTGCTATCTCCAGTAAATCAGCACATGTATTTTATTTTTTATCAATTCTATAGTCTTAATTTGTGCCAATTTGTCATTATCACAAATAAATGATGTTTTATCATTCATTTTAAATAGCATTATTATTGGTTAGTGACGAACAAATTAATTTCATTTACTATGTTGCTTAGTTATTTATCAAACCAATAAACCTTTAGAAATATTATGGACTATTTAAAAAATATGATTACATATTATTTAAGGACACAATAAATACTCTTATGTGATTAAACAGGCCTACAATAATTTGTAATGTCATATAAGACTAAAGTTTAATATTTACATATATGACTTAATGTTGTTGAGGTAAACAAAGATAACAACATTATTCACTGCTTTGTAAAGTAATTTAGAATCACCTGGCATACATGGCAGGTACATGAATGCACAAAAAAAAATTTCACCTACAGTTTTTGGTGTATTTTGTCATTTTGAAGCAACACAGTAAACCTACCAACATTTTCACAAAGATAGTACTTGTGTATATATTTAAACCATAAAAAATACAAATGACATATTAATAGAATAATTAATGCTAAAGATGGCCCTAGAATGTATATGCTTCAGTGATTACACAAAACACTATATTGACAAGTATACCATACAATAACCAACCAATGGGCACAAAGAATAAATATACAATAAGTGCAATAAGAGATTTTTTGCAGATCATCTTATAGAAACAGGGCACATATAAACATATTAATCATAATCTGCAAATTTTACACATAGCACACACATAAAGACACATTTCAACATGCTTAAAAAGTTTTCTTTAAATTAAAAAAATTATTAACTACTTTAAAGCATAACATTATCAAGTAGTTATGCTCATATAATATTTGTTACAACACAGGTAGACTTTAGTAATTTAACTGTGGTACAAGACGTGTTTTATGGATGTGGGTGCTTGTTTTTTTAACATAGCACAAATAAAAATAACAATCAAAATCCAATATTAAACGAAGAACTAGAAAGAGATTTGAGAATTTTTGTACACAACTTACTACTCTAACTAAAACCGTACCTACTCTATCTACTTTAACGTTTACAAACCTGCTTTAAAAATGCGAAATATGTGTGCAAATAGTTATGAAAAAATGTATCTACGTAAAATGTATATGGAACTTACTTTTTTCTTTGAAGAAGTTGTAACATTAAGAAGTAACACATCATCGGATGTTTGAGTCATAGTTGTAAAAAAATATTACATCGCATACATGCAAATCTTGTGGTATAAAATTCACTTCTATTAAACAAACACAACCATCTTTTTAAGTAAAACATAACCTAGAAAGCAAACGACCACCAGTGCGACCACCACGTGAATTTATCTTTCGTTAAGCTATAACAGACAGCGTTGCCGTACTTAACGTCTTAATTTAATTCTCAACTAGTTTTCTATTTCTGGTGTTCAAAATAAATGTGGGAAATATAGAACAAACCAGTTCGCTTTCAGGTGGCAACTTTATTATTTAATTTTTTCGTTCCAACTGTAATTAATTATTCAAATAATATGTTATGTTCTAGTCCGTGATGCGAATATAATAGTTTTAAAATGTAAACATTTACGAAAATAAATAAACCTAAATCTTATAATAAAATCTTTCTAACTGAAAATGTGCAAATACTTGCAGTGAATGGTGCTGCTGTTACACTTTTTTTTCTTTTAACCTCCAGGACCGCCGGTAGGTATTGCTTCAGAGGTTGAGATGAATGATTTGTAGCGTGTGTGAAAATGCCATGCCTGACCGGGATTCGAACCCAGGACCTCCAGATGAAAGGCCGACACCTTCTTATTCCACCTTAGCGTAGACTGATGTTACTGCTGGCGGTTTTTTTTTTAATTTGAATTAGCCAAACATGGTTTGATTTGAAATGCGTTTGGAATTTGTGTTAAATTGGATAACATCTGTTCATGCAATAAATGAAGCATGTTCTTGTAGTACATTTCTGTTAGGCATTATTTGAATGTTTATTTATTTCATAACACTCAAGTGTGTTTAGATGCGGTCCTTTTCTATGTGTAGATATCATGATTGATATGAATGTTTGTGAATTTGTGTTTATGAGATGGTTGGCAAATGTTACTCTTTGTTTGCTATTGCTTTTAAGTCTTTTTAATTAAATCTTTACCTGACGCTGCACTCTGTTTTGAGCAGTGTAGAATGAGGTAGACATAAAAGTTCAGATTATATACTCTTAAGTATATTTTGTTTGATGATTGTGTTCTGTGTATAATGAGTGATTTTTGTTTATTATCTGAATGTTACTGTGCCCAGATTTAATTTGTGAGCTATGTCTCTAAATCTGTTTATATATGTTGATAGTATGCTTCTGGTATTCTTTTTATTTTAATTTTTTTTGTGGAGAAATGTTACAATGAATGGATTATAATATTTATTTTTGTGATATTGTCTTTTTTGCTAGATATTTTCTACGACCATGGTCATCAAGTGACATGAGTGTGTTAAGTCTGTGTTGGATCATACTTCTAAATCAGACATTTTATTTTGGGTGGTTTGATGTGTGATGACAGGATCCATGACTGATAGCTTCTACACATTTTGATAGTGTTTTGTTTTTTTGATGAGGCCAAGAAAGCTTACTTGCATTCATATTTGACTATAAAATTTAATTTAAATTATCACTGGTTTTTTTTTACAATTGATCAAATATAAATCACATTTACAGATGATCAAAATTTTTCTGAAACAAAGCATCATTCTAGCAGTTAAGATTGTGTATTGAATGCTTTCATGTACCATGATGATGTTAACAATTTTGAACTATTTATATTAATGTCTGAGTGTTTGAAAGTAAGAGTAAACATTATTTATCAATTATGATAGATACAGCATTAAAAATATATTTCTACTTTTACAAAATTTGTTTCTTTTGTTGTAGTGACCTGTGTCTACAAAAAATTAATATACATATAAAAATTCCTAAAAAGGGACTTTAAACACCTTTCAGTGAAAACAGATGTTTATAGATGAAATTGTGCAGCTTCAGGATGTTACTTTAAAATAAGTGTTTGATTACCACATGTCAAACCTCCAATAGTTTTATTGAATCAACAGTAAAATGATATATATTTGACACTATTGGAAAATAGATAAATTTTATTTTAATATCAATTAATAAATTTTTATTATCTACAAATAAAGGATCTACATAAATTTAATATTAAAAATGTAATGTATTTAATATTTTTTAAACTTTAAAAGTAGTGTGTGTGTGTGTGTGTGTGTGTGTGTGTGTGTGTGCATGCACACACACACACACACACACCTAAACTAAAAACTTTGTCTACTTACCTTTGGATTTTTTCTCAAAAGTTTAGAAAAATTTAAACTACAAACCTGAGATAATTGTATGGGACAATGAAAAACAGAAACAAATTACTATCTGAAAAAAAAGTTATATAACAAACAATTAAACACATGTGTGTATTACTTTGTATCTAGAATCAATTTCTCTAGGTATGTTTTGTTTCCATAAAGGTAATTCCAATATTTCTGAAATGGTTTGTAATCAAAAAGGTCAATACATTTGGAAATTATGTATCATTTTAAATATTATTCTAGTTAACTGAACAATGTTTTAATGTCTGCATTTCTGGTTAAATATTGTTTTACCACAGCTGTTAAAATAGACCCAAAAGATTTTTTTAAACAAATATTTTTAGCCATTGAGTGAAATATATTTGTAGTTTTATTGATTATCAATTTATCTGAAAGTTATTCTGTGGCTGCTTCTTATAAATTATGGTCTAATTCCTTTAACAGTTTTTTATTTTCAAAAAAGATTTAAAGAGGGATATATTTTTATTCTAATTCAGAGATTTGTAATAGTAAGGTAAAAAAAATAATGTAATTGACAGTCATAATGAGAACATTTTATTGTTTTTGCAAACTCATTGTGAACAGTAATATTGTGCAAATAATTTATATTGTAATATTTACATCATATTAAGTGTATATATCTTGTTGAATGAGTGTGGAGAAATATCATTTTGAATCAGAGTCTCAGAAATACATGATTTTATAAATTTTTCTTAAATAATTTTGAATTAGTTTATTTAAGCATTATTCAGATGAGTAAGGTCTGCTATTCTTAAAATTAATTGTAGTGCCTTTTTCTCAATTTCCTTATTGAGAAGACTTGGATACATGCAAGGGATCTGTCTCTGCTCTGCTCATAAAATTACTTGAAATATCTAAGATTCTGTTTTTAAAATAATGAGATTATATATAGTTAGCAGATCCTGATCCAACTTTTTCGCTGCCCTGGGGAAAAATTATTTCTGCTGCCCTTTACATATTATTTTGAAATATAATTTTTGTAGGTATTTTTAAAAAGTAAAAAACCAAAAAATATAAAAACACATATTTAAAATTTTAATTTCAAAAAAGTACAATAGACAATACACATAATTAAAACATGAAAGAAAGTAAATTGTTCTTAAAAAATGTACAATTAATAATAATAAAAAAGAACTTTTTAACTGAATTGAAGATTAAAAACTTTTCTCCTCACTCTACAAAATCTCTAAGTTCTTTGAATCATAATTCATATTTGTAAATCATCAAAATAAACAATGGCGTTTGCTGTAATTATCTGAATGTACTTATTTCAAATTGCATTTTCAGTCAGTCGTAAAAAATAAACTGTTTTTCCCAAAACGAACTAAGTGCATGCCAAAAAATATATTTGTGGAATTGCAGTTGAAAGCATCAATGTTTGCCGACAAAGACATGTTTAAGCCCTCCATTATTACTCATTTCAGGTATTCTATTAAAGCTCTCAGAATGTGTGCCGCCCCCACAAGCTTCCATTTAATACATTGAAGGGTAGCCTAACTTCTTAAGTACCTGCAGTGTATTAAAAAAGTACAACTCTTTCATGTTTCATAATTTTTTATTTGTTTTTATAAGGATTATTTTTTCTTTAAAACTATTTTTGCTCCCTCCCCCAAATCTGGGAAAATGCCCAGTTTGCCCATACCTAGATCTGAGCCTAGAATCACTTAGAATTGAAAATTGTATTAAAAATTATATTGGATGTTCTTTTCCCAGAAATGTGTTCTATAATTTACTCTTAAGTGATTTTTTTGACAAAATTCAAATGAAAGGAGATCTTTAGGACACACAGGTTCTCTAAAAAAAAACTATTTTGAATAATCCTTTAAAAAGTCCCGTCCAACGTCACACTCAGCACTTGTCTCTTGAAAATTTACTTAATAAAATTTAAAAAATTCAACTTTCAAGCGATAGTCATTGCAAAACTTAAACTCTTGCTTTCATGTGAGTGAAAATTTTGAATTTTTGAAGTACGCGGGTAGTAGGGTCAGCCGTACTGTGTATGCGTATGCCGACGACCTTACTGTCGGCTTTCGATTTGTTGTGGGTATATTTCGCCCTTGCGTCGTCAGAAATCCTTTCCAAAATAAAGTAAACCATTTAAGTGAACATTTTTTTAAGGGTGAATACATCTGAAACTATGGGTTCAACTCACATAGCTCATGTAAGTTTGGTTCTGTAATTTAACTATAAAAATAATATTTTGGAATTTAATCATTTTCTACTGTACTCATTCCAGCAGAAGAAAATTTAATCGGTTATATTGCTTGAACTAAATAAATCTTACCCGTAGCTATTGTAGTATGCCATTTTAATACTCTATATGTATGCCCTCGAGATGAGATTATCAGTGGATAAGCAAGTAGATCATCGTGATAGTGCTTGAACAAATAGGTTATAAATACAACTGAACCCTGACCTTACCTGTTTTGAGCCAAAGAATACGTGTGTGTTTGGGTGTACTTTTTGTACTGTGTGAGCATTTGAAGGTTATTAAGAAGATCGTGTATATGTTTAAACAGTTCTAATACTCTTTACTACGTTAAAATATTAAAACATATTTATAATGGTAAACGAAATACCAGACTCTTTACTTTTAGGAAGTGATGATAAGGCAGGTATTTTTATTTGTATTACTTGTAATTTATGCCATTATTTAAATGTAGATTTTTTTTTGTTTTAATAAAGTTATTTTTTGCTTTTTTTTCATTATTAGGAATTATGAAATTATTTTTATTGCCTCAGTAACCTAACTTCATCTGATAAGATTAATTACAATTATCCTTGATTTCATGAACTGTATTATTTTACAATACACATACCTTTTTACTGCAGTAATATTGTATTAGTATAATTTAGGGAATTAATTGAACAGGAGTATTTGTGTGTATATAGAACCAAAAAATTATATTTTTATGATACTACAGTCACATCTTTTGAAAAGTTTTTATTATAACTGGCCCTTCAGAAAATATTTCATTATTTCGTAGGCCTATGATGGATTGAATCTCAATATTGACTTTAAAAATTAATTTTGATAATTATTTCTGTATTTTTTCTTTAATATTTTATTGTATTGTAATTAAACCTAATAATGTTTAAATTAAAACTTAAAAGATGTAAAATTTGAAGTCGTTATAAATGGAGTTAGTGATTTGTGGAGCCTGGATAAGTAAAGTGTACTATTAAATGCTTGTGGTTCTCGTTTAAAACTGGAGTATTTTCAGTGAAAGTGGATTTTGATTTAAAACTGGCCTAATTTCCTTTACTGCTGTCATTTAATTTTAATTTTTTTATTTGCCATATCATTTATTTGATATGAAGTTGTAAATACAATACAGTATGATATAAATTATTATTCTTCTGATTATTAATTATGTTATATGTTTGATTTAACCTTTAGAACTTTTAATATTGCATATGATCATGCCAATTTAAATTGAAATGTTATACAATATTGCCTATAATATTAACAGGATTATGTCATTCATTTTATTACTTATTTAACTGTACAAAATGGTACATCATAAAAAGTAAATTATATTTTATTAAGCTGAAACAAATTTTTTACTTAATTTTATGAAAGGTTTCTTTATTAAACTGAGTGTTAAGAAAATGCATGTTGGATTAATAATATATTTAAAATAGTTATCCATGGATTGTTTTGATTTTAGTTACTGTTTATTGATATAGGCATTGATCATTTTAAACCTAACCTTCATGTTTTCTGTACCTAAACTTAAGCTCTAAAGAATGTTGTGTGATTTGTTCTTATTTTTTCCAAGCTTTTTCAGAAATTTATTCTTATTTTCAAAAGTCGTTAGTCGATGTGTAAATGTAAATGAGAGATATAAGAAGATACTCATGATAAGAGATGTAAACATAGATGAGAGATTTAAAATTGTTAGAGTTGAAATCCCTTGTCAAATTGAATGAAGTAATAATGTCAATCATACCTCACTTTGTCAACCAGATATAAATTGTTTTCTTATGAAGAAAGATTATTTTTCTGTTTAAAATATTCAAAACCCAATCCCACAGTGCATATTTAACATTGAGATCATAATTAAAAAAATGTTTTTTTCATCTTTGGCGTTTGGCAGTGAGAACTGTTTAAAACTACATTAGTTTTTAAACAATCAACCAAATTTATTAAGTATTCAGTTTTTAAAATTCACATCTTAATGCCATTCAGTCAGTGTTGTTATTTAAGCTTCAGAAACTTATGTTTTATATGACAGGTTTTTATTTCTAGCTTGGAAGATGTGCTTCTAAATGTGGTTGAATAATTTGTGTATTTAGTGTAACATTGTGTATTTGTAAGTTCATTAATATTAAAATTATGGTGCTTCTTTCTTTTTGTATAAAATGACAAGGATAATTTAGTTTGTTTTGCTTCAGTGTGGTGTTGGGAAATATTTATTCATAATGTTATGGAACACCTAAATATTCATCATTTCTTTGTTTGAAGATGTACTCAACCTGTTTGACTGATGTCAAACATTGTGAAATTGGATGTAGCAAGAATATATAAACTAACTGTTTGGCATCAGAGTGTACTGGTGCTAGAATGCTCTGTAATGCCATTCCACAACTGCTTTTGAGAAAAATAAAAAAATTGTCCTTTCACATAATATTTGTTTTAACTTAAGTATACCCTAGGTTTTATGTTAATATAAAAAATATAACCTAAATTATAAACATCAGATTGCACAAAAATGTTCTTGCTTTTGGATATCTATAGATAAACTGTAACTAGCCCACTTTGCTGGTCTAGTGGTTAACTCATCATCGCAAATCAACTGATTTCAAAGTCAAGAGTTCTAAAATTCAAATCCTAGTTCAGGCAGTTACTTTTATACGGATTTGAGTACTAGATTGTGGATACCATTGTTCTTTGGTGGTTGAGTTTCAATTAACTACACATCTCAGGAAAGATCAACCTGAGACTGTACAAGATACATTTCATTTACATTCATACATATCATCCTCATTCATCCTCTGAAATAATACCTTACTCTCTTTTTTTTGGCTAAACAGAAAAAAGAGACAAACTGTGACTAACCCATGGGTTGGTCTAGTGGTTAATCTCATCATTGCAAATCAGCTGATTTAGAAGTCAAGAGTTTTAAGGCAAATCCTAGTAAAGGCAATTTGTTTTATATTATTTGATTACTAGATTGTGGATACCGGTGTTCTTTGGTGGTTGGGTTTCAATTAACACATACACATCTCAGGAATGGTCAACCTTAGACTGTACAAGACTACACTTCATTTACATTCATACATATCATCCTCATTCATCCTCTGTAGTAATATCTTATGGTGGTTACAGAAACTAAAGAGAAAAAGAGAGACAAACTGTTGCTGTGACTGTGTTTATTTAAACCAGTGGTTGATTATGTGCCTTCCATTGGTGTTGGATTCTTACCGACTGTGGCTTTAACAGCATCTGTATCAAAAGCATAGAACATTCATCATTTGTTTGTTTTTGCAGACCTCCTTCTTAGTATCTCATGCTTGATTTAGATGTGTATCCACTTCATAGAGGGCCATATAAGTGATCAAGACAAACTGTAATAAAATAAGTTACCAAAAATCTAATGTATGAAAAAAAGTTAAACATTTGACATGTAAAAGATAAGTTTTGTCTCTTGTCAATGCAAGCACTGAAATGAATTTTTGTCTTTCTTAATACTGACATTTAACCAGCCACTTGTGGTTTGATCCATATTCTTGCAGTCTGCAAAATAGAATACAAAATTAAATATTCCAGTACTGAAAAATTTACAAGTTCATCCTTTGTCAGATGTAGGTAACATGTAGTAAGTGAGCTCTTCCCACTGCACAATGTGTTCCACATTGCTCAAGTGGAATATAGCTTCAAATTTAGGTATAATAAATACTTGAAAACTTATTTTTATTGTTTATTGTAATATATCAAAATTTTATTTCAATCTTATCCAAAAGGTTCAACAAAAGTTTAGTTTATTTTTTATATTGCTACACCCTTTTTTATAAGACATGATTTTTGAAAACAAAATCATGTCTTACAATTAATTCATAAATAGCGGGTTTTGCAAGTTTTCCCATTTAAAAGTAAGAAAGATTTTATTTTGAAGAGCTATATAAAAATGTGAGCAAAACCTTTTTTCTATTACCTCCCAATTTAAGTTCTAAATATTAAGTGCCAAGTAGAATTGCACCCTTTTGAATTTCAGTACTTAATACAGTAATGATTTTTAGTACTATTTTAATGTCGTATTTACTGTAACAAGATATAACATTTTTTTTGGTATTTCATATAAACAATGAAGAAAAAGTAGAACCGTGAACTTATTTGACTTGTGAACTTTAGTGACACCTTATGTTTTTAGCCAGTCATACATATTATTAGATTAGATAACAACTTTTATCTTTAAAAAGTTAATTGCATTGTTGGAAAATTTATTGAAAAAATTAAAATTAATTGCATCGTTCCAAATTTATAAATAATACTGTTTGGTAAAAAAATTTTTTTTTTTGTAGTTAAAAATAAATCTATAAATAAATTTATTGTATAAAAAAAAATTATTTTTAATGTTTTTATCACATTAAAAATTATTTTCTTACGAGATAGAATATTCTGTAAAAGTTTTAATTGTATATTTTTTAAATCTGAATTTGATAATCAGTACTCTGGCACCAAGCCAATAAGTGTATTATGTAAGAAATTTTGCAGATCTATTTCAGTCACTTTATTATTAGTATTATGGTTACATGATATTTACAAAAAAAAATACTTACTCTTTTATTACAATTCAAAGATTAATTTTTGTAAAAATCTCATGATTGATTGTAATTTTTTTTTCTTAGAGTTTTTATACCTACTGTTATATTTCCCATCCATTTTTAGAAATTATATATATATATATATATATATATATATATATATTTCTAAAATAAAAAATATATATTTATAAATGTAAAAAAATCATATATATATTTATTGAAACTTCATTATTTGAGAGGCTCTGAGAGAAAAATTGGTTAATTTTCTCTTGTTATTGTCAATTTGTTTTGGCCATACTTGAAAGCTAAACAGCTGGATTAAGTATTTTTTACACAATAATTTACCACAAGAGGAATTATAAAGTATGAAACTTGTGAAAGATGAAATACAGAGATGATATCATTCTCCCATTGAAATTGGCGATTGGAGATTTCATTTTGATTTTTTATATACTGTCAAGAGAGCTTTTTTCCCCCCTTCCTCTTTCTGGAACCACTCTTGGAGCATTACCTCTGATAAGGGAAGTATACAGCCCATCAGATGCCAGTATGTAGACTGCTCGCAACCTCATTGCGCAAAGATGACCCCCACATGCTTGGGGGCCCCTCTAAGCGCTCAGCTGCGGACCTGTCCAGTCCGGCACCCTCTGGCTTTGGATTTCCTGTCGAGCTTCCTCCGAGGCATGTAATCTGTCATTCACTTGCTTAACGTAGTCCTCTATAGCCTTCCATTCTAGGGGTCCTCTCATCATAAATCTCTGAGTATCTTCTGGATTAAACATGACCTTTGTGCCCGAGGTTCCAGCATCTGTTGGCATTCATTCTCAAATCTCTGTTGGCATTCATTCTCAAATCATGTACAACTAAAATAAACATGTAAAGGGGTCACCTCCTCAGTGCACGTGGGACAAAGGTCTGAGAGGCCCAGACAGAATCTGAATAAATAAGCTCTATAGCCTCCATGGCCTGCCAGGAACTGCGTTAAAGAGTAACCCAGCAAGCCATGAGTCCTTTGGTACCAGCTTCTAATATCTTCGAAATAAGACTCCGTAAGGGAGCCTTACCTGTATAACTATATATACTTGATGAAGTAGATATTTAAACATAAAATTAACATTTTTATAAAACCTGTTGCAGCTGTTTTGTTTAATATGTAATAACATGCTGTAATATTCATAATAGGAACTGTATTAAGGGAAATATGTAAGAGTAAGGGTCCATCCCAATGCCATTAAAAAAATGTCCTTTTTCTTAAACCTATGGTCTTCATGACATGTATCATAGTGAAAAATATAAAATGTAAAAAATTAAAAGGTGATAAAATTGCAGTCCTTCTCTTATTGCATTTTTTTAATACTGAGATTTAATCTTGTTGAACAACTTAATAAAATGTTTCAAACTTAAACTTAAAAGTTATTAAAAATGATAAATGGCATTTTTTCTGAGTAGATTGTTGTTGTTTTTCCAAAGGACTTTTTTTAAGGTAATTATGCAGTCCTTTTTTTGTGGAGCTATTTATGAAATTTTAATAGTACTTCTCGTAAAAGGTACTAAAATGATTTTAGTACGTCTACTAAAATGATTTTAGTATGCAATCAAATACAGTAATATATTTATTTATTTAGTGAATTTTTTTAATTTGGTATAGGTTTAAATTGGGATGTTATGGTTTATGAGTCCCTTTCACTCTATTTCTCTTGCTTCCTCCACTACTCCCTCCCTCACCGCCTCACACTCTCTCACTCTCTCTTTGTGTCTGTGTGCGTGTGTGCGCGCGACGGAGATAGGACATAAACAGTTCAAACTCATACGAATAAATTAACTCCAACATGCAAATTTTACATAATACACAAATCCCAAGATGAATTTGAACTACGTTAAATTTAAGTCAGCCATTTGACTTGTTTGATGATATCATACAGTATTGTTCTTGCTAGCTTGTTCTATCTGTTCTCATAATTACTACATCCTTTTGTATCCAAAGGATACTTTTTTCTTTTTTTTTTTTTTTTATTAACCACACAAACTTTGAGCTTGTGTCATGAGAATATGAAATGAACATTTTGCAGTATATGAAAACTGAACATGGAACCTCTAGATGAAAGACTGAGATATTACTAAACCTCATGGAGGTAGATTTATCAGAGATCAGCTTTATAAATCTCAGTGTTAGTCTTTCTGTACAGTTTTTAACTTCCACACATACATATCTTTATACCCAAAGTTTGTAAACTTAATAAAAAAGTTTGTTACCTTAATATGTGGCTTTTCAACCTTGCTTTGTTTCTTTACAACATTCTCCTGTCCTTGCCTATTGATCTTATGACATCTTCATTAAAGAGTTTATTGACTAACTAATTTTCAAAATCCTCCTACAATATGATATTTCAAAACTCGCTGTTCTTTTTCTTTCTGCTTTTTCATTATCCATATTTCACTTCCGTAAAGCAGTACACTTTGCACAGATAGTTTTAAGATCATTTTTAGATCTATATTTAATACTAGAAAACATTCTTTTTTTTTTTTGCTTGTGACAATCTGCTTTAAGCCTCTGTTTTTACTTCAAATATTCATTCCAATTTTACTACCTAAATAAAATTATGTAACCTGTAATATCTAATCCATTACCCTAATATTTAATTTCTCATCCCTTTTTTCTGTCTTACTTCATAGCCTTTATTATTTTACTGTTATTTATTATTTTTGAATTGAAGTTCTGCCCTAGCAATTAATCTATGCGATTGAAAAGTTTTCTAATTCATTTTTGGTTTTGACTAAAAAAAAAAAAAAAAACATTGAATTTTGCAATTTATCAATATTGGAGAAAAAATTAAACGCTAAGTAGGTGAAATATATTAATCACTTACATTTTAAAAGGACTTCCCTACTTTTACAAGATAAAACAGTGCTTCCACTAGTTCCATAAGAGAAAGAACTTTATAATAATTCTTTAAAAAAAAAAATTATATAATTTAAAAATGAGTTATTTATAATTTTAATAATGATTTTAGGTCATGTAATAATTTAATTATACATATAAAAATTTTTGTTTGTTTTATCATTTTTGTAATTCTATTCAAATTTTATATAAAACTACTTTTTGGTTTCTGTTTATGAAAAGCCTTTTACAAATATTGTGTAACAGTTTATTTAGTTTTTACCTTTGAGTTGATGTATACTAAAAGATAATATTTCTTTTCCTTCCTTTTTCATGTCTAAGAACTTTTAGGATTATGTGCAGTGGCCATATATAGAGGGGTCCAAAAAAATATACTCACTGTTTGTAATTAAGTAATATCTAAACAAAAAGACTTAAATTCACTAATCTAATGTGTAGTGTAGTGTAAGGTATTAAATTTGTCATGGTAGGTGGAGCTGGCAATTTATGCTCTGCATGCACAGGTGGTTGGTGGTGGAATAAGCCAGTCATATTAGCCAGTGCAGCAGAAGACAGTCGAGTAGCAACAATGGCTGAGGTTCGCTTATCATTTGTTGAACTCAGGGTGTACTGAAGTGTTACTGGAAGTACAAGAACATTTATGAGGTGCAATGACAGTGGCAGAGAGAGTTTGAAAGAAGGAAAGATCCGGCTGTCCATGAACACCTACAAATGTGCTGCGGTGTTGCACATTTCACCCGATCACCGCAAAAATCAGTGAACCAGGAAGCATGCAAAAGTGGAGTGAGCCGGTCAAGTGTAAGACACATTCTGAAGGTTGGAAAGTGTACATTCTAAGACTACTACACGCAATGAATGAGGATACCCAGATTGAAGGGTGGAGTATTGTGAATGATTTCAGTATATGGTTGGCGAGGATGAGGAATTTGCAGGGAAGTTTGTGTGGACTGACAAGGCGCAATTCAGATTTAATGGTACTGTGAACCGCCGTAATTGTGTCTACCAGGCTCCTGAAAATCCTCTCCCTCATGTGGACAGGGCAATGAATGTACCAGGGGTTGCTGTATTAGTGTGTGGTTTGATTGGTCCCTTCTTTGAGGGTACCGTCGTAACTGGTGAGGCGTATCTTGATATGCTTCAGACAAGACTTTTGCCTGCCATCCAAAACCTGTGTGGTGACAAACATCACCATACAGGAGTTGCTGTTGAATACCTACCTCGGTCTCCTGATTTTACACCTCTGGGGGGACCATCAGGAATGACGTGTTTAGACAAAAACCAACAATTGATGAGCTACGTGAAAAAATCATAGTCGTGTGCTGCCATTACACCAGATACACTAACAGCAGTATTTGGGTGTGCAGTTTGGCACCATGGGCATTGTATAGAAGCTGCTGGTGGTCAATCAAACACATACCATAACCCTCTCTCAGTGCCAAAAATTGTCATGTGAAGTCAAATTTGTCATGAGATATGGGCTAGCAAACAGTGAGTACATTTTTTTGGACCCCTCTGTATAAATAGGGTGATATGTTGGGATAGTGTATATATTTTAATTAGGTTGTTTGTTATCATTTTGTTCCTTTCTTTGTTATCTGTTAGTGAGAGTAAGGGGAAATAAATTAAAAAAATTGATTATTGGAAATGTAGGAGTATAGATGTTTTGTTAATGAGTTAACATGCTATGTAGTTCCTTTATGTTACAAATAACAATACTATTATTTTTTTAAGTCTTCAGAGTTTGATATATTTATTTAAACTGGTTAAAAAACAAAATGTAGTATGACATTTTTATGTATTTATTTTATTAAAACATAATTTAAGATTGTTTCTATTTTATCTGTAAACAATAACCATTTAAAAAGTGTTAGAGAATTGTAATATAAGTTACTGATAGACATTCCTAGATACTGTCAAAAACGTTTATATTAAATGTATATATGGTTGAAACAAAGCTCTTAAAGCATTTCAATAATGTTTTTATTTCTCAAGATTACAAAAATGTTTTAATTTTATTAAAACTGTTGTCTAGTGTATTACAATTAATAATTACCTTCAAAAAACCCACCCCTAAATACACCAAATTAATAGCAAGCTCATTGTAAACTTGTTAATTTATATTAAAAAAAAAACACTTCTAAATGCTCTTGGATTTATCATCAGTTACTAAAATAATATCCAGGCAATATGTTATGCTTATTATATTTTAAAACTAGAGCAACTAGATAGTTGCCTATGATTACCTCTGGATCAACTGAGAGTTGATCTGACGTAGTACTTAATAACTGATAATGAATCTATAGATTTGAAGGTGGCTTTTTATTTAGATACTTAAGTTTAAAAATAAAACCTGCTGTATAATAGATTATTTTTGTTGGTAGTTAAAAATGCTTTAATACAGTAGTAATCAAACTTCTTTGATTCTTGGCACCCTTTCTGAATCCAGATTGCCCCAAGAAATTGTCAAATTCCAACTAGTACACTGCAAAATAACCAGTAATTATTCGCAAATGTTATGTAAAAATAAATGAAACATATTGTAGATCACAAAAAATGTAATTAGAGAAATTCAACTTATTATAATTGAAATAAACTTATTAAAATTGTGTAATATTACAAAATACTACAAGTTTGTGCTGAGGCATACACTTTGGGAACCTCTGCAGCAATAAATGCTGATAATTTAAAATAAGTGTTAAGTGCTGTAACTAAAAAGATTAGGGTACCTTCTTTTCTTTTTCTGTTTAGTTTCCAGAACCGCCGTAAGGTATTACTTCAGAGGATGATATGTATTAATGTAAATGAAGTGTAGTCTTGTAGTCTCAGGTTGACCATTCCTGAGATGTGTGAGATTACAGGTACCTGATATGACTTACATGTCACTCCTGAAACTGGCATAGCCTTTCTTGTGAGAACAAGAACCTGTGATAAGCTTACTAACGAAAGTGAGAAGTGAAGTGTCTTCATTACTGAACTTATACAGTTACATATCAACATGTCAAGCTCATTGAAATACAAGAAATGTTTAGCTTTTGTTTATAAGTGACCCCTTCATTCTTTTCATCTTATGTTCTGACTGTTTAGTGAACTGCATTTATCTGAGAAAAAACTATTCTTGATTGGTATCTTTTGTACCCCAGAGGAGGCAGATAATATAAACAATAATTTCTGTTGAGAAACAATGATTTATATATATTGACTCTCTAGGGAATGATTATTTAAAAATGTTTAATATTCCAATATGAAATGACAATTAAAAATTTCAGCAACCACTTTTACTAATGGTTTCCCAATATAATATAGCTATTTATACATATATATGTATAAAATCTAATAAGGGAATCTATTTTAATAACTATTATTTCAAAAATAAGATGAACTTTTCAGTTTTCATGAGTATATTAATCAGTTTAAAATTACTTGAACTTTTGCTGTTTATGAACGTCACCTTGATAGTACTTCAGCACATTTCAATCGGTTTATAACTGGTCACCTGCAAGAAACTTTTCCTGAAAAATGGATAGGTTGGTATTAATAATAAATAAACATAATTAACAGTATTCAGTTAATAGCATAAGTCAAGTACAGCTGCAGCTGCAGTGTTAATTTGAAGTCTTAGCTCAACAAGATCTTTAATAAAACCCTACAAAAAAAACATTTAGTGGGATCAAATCTGGGAGTGAGGTGACCATGTAGTTCGACCTTCATAACCAATCCACTGACCTCGGAATCGATAATCAAGAAAATTTCTGACCTCTAGGCAGTAATGAGGTGGTGCCCTGTTGCTGACAGTAATGGCTCCATCTTGGTCATCATTGTCTAACTAAGGAATTAGAAAATTTTGAACCATGTCCAGTTAAATTATACCATTTACGGTTGCCTCCTGGAAGATGAATTGGTGGTACAGTCTTTGTTTGCTTTGGGCACCAAAAATATTGACATTTGGCTACCATGAATGTGCTGCAGAATTTCATGAGGGTTTTTCACTACCCTATGTTTGGCAGTTATGGGTGTTCACTTGGCACTTGACTCATCACTAAAAATGTATCATTGTCTGCAATTCTATCCATCATTTCCACACAAAACTGCAGCCGAGCAACTTTGTTGTCATCTGTAATGAGTTGAACCATGGTTAATATGAATGGATTTAAGTGCTATTGTCTACGTAATGCATGCCTAATAGTCTTTTGTGGAATGCCAATCACACATGACGCAAGTTGAGTTGATTTCTTTGGACTACATGGAAAACTTTTTCTGACTTGTTCCATAGTAAGTTCAGGGATGTGTGGGCATCCTGGTGATTTTGTACTTTTAACAGAACAACCTGTCTCAACAAAGGTTTGTTGCCAAGATTAAAGTTTATGCCTGCTAGTTTCCATACCTTTACAAAATTTATATCGTGCTGCAGTTGCTGACTGCACATCCTGAAACCAAGCGAGCATGTTCCACACAGCGAGCATGTTCCACACCAGTAAATATATCGTTCTTTAACAACACAACATGGTGATAGTGCTGGTGGCTGAATTTGGTACTAATGAAATACATTAGTCAAAACTTGTGTTTTACAATGAAATGAGACCTCAACCAAATATCTGTAAGTTATCTAAATAGATTTTTGTTTGCTTTTAAAGTTGTGAAGACCTTTTGAATCACCATTTTAACACATATTAATTAAAATGTTTCATCATTTTAAACTGTAAAGTTCATTTTTGAAGTAACCTTTTAAAAATTTTAATTTATTACAAAACACAATTTCTTGTAAAAAAGTGTATATTAGTTTATTGTTTTACATTACCTGTTCCAGATTGTAATTACATCTGTGAACCATATAAAGCACTGTCTGAAATAATGATGTTCATTACATAGCCCTGTGATCAGTACATTGTCACTTGTAGTGTATAATATCTCCTGCATTGGTTTGTTTGAATGTTGGTATGTAGTAGGCTCAATGAAGAAAGAAGTGCTGTTATCACTTAGTGTCTCCTTTTTTAATAAGCCTAGCATTGATGATTCTCCAAGTATAGCTGATTACATTTTTAGGAGTAATGGTACGCTACTAGCATAAAATAACATGTAAATGATTGTTATTACCTCTGTTATAAATCGAATGATTCAAACTTTTATTGATTATAGAGCAGCACACAGCACACAACTGATAAGTTCTTCCTCTAAGAATTAAACCTGATCATTTAATATTTTCTATTATATTACTTTTTTAATTTTATTTTCATAACTAGAATCATTTTACAAGTCTTATTAAGTGTAGTTAAGTAACTACTTATAATTGATTTGAATCTCATTTTCTACCTTTGCTAGCATTGCCACATAAAACTTTTTTTAGCACTCCGTGAATGCTAAAATTAGTTTTGAGATCAGAGGTACTCTGAAACACATCAACTATGAATGTTAAAGTGACAATTCTAGGAAAAGCAGAAAATAACGTTCTACTAAATTATAATACTCCTATTGGAATTATAAAATACTGTGTTAAATTTTAACTGTTTGTAGTTTATATGTTATTCTTTCAAATAGAAGAGTATTTATTTTTATTAGTTGTATTTCTTTTTACTAAGTGGTATCATTTTATTTTCATTAAGTTCAATTGTTTAGAAATCGTTACAATTATTAATAATAAAAATTACACTTTCTACTTTTTTGTTTCCTGTAAAATAGCTTTCATAGAGATCACTATTTCATCAGATATTTAAAAAAAAAATAAAACCTTTTGTTCAAAAATTTAAATAGAGATGAAGTTTGTTTTGTCTTCTAAGTCAATTAATTAAATGACTTTTTTTGTTATCAATTGATAATAACATTGATGAAAAAAAAGATTTTTTAATGTTGTGATAAAATTTCTTGAATTGCTTTTTTGCATACATTACAGATCTGTAAATACAATTTTTCTATCACCCTTAGTTTTAAATAAATTACGCTTCAAAAAAAGTTTAGAAAATATAGTTAAAATCTGTAAAATTTATAATTTCGTATTGCCATACCTGTGTTAGAATGATTTCGCTGATGCTTTTCTTTTATAAATAGCCTCAGGTACATCCTGAATTAATCTTCAACAGTAATCAGCTAGCAGGTTAGTATTCCATTTCCCTTTATAGTGGCTTTCCATCACCAAAATGTCTTGGTGGAAACGTTCATCGTGTATCACTTACGTCTCCGAGGTTGTCCGGGAAAAACCATTCAGTTGTGAATGGTGGAAATGTATTTTCAAAGACATATTACATCCCATAGCTCTGTATGAAGTAAGAAGTTGATTAACAATATCGTAGTAATTTTCAGATTTTTGTTTGCCGAGAAAACTTTTGCAAACATCTTTAAATGAAGCCCAAGCTGCACTTCTACATTATTTAACATCGAGTTAAATACATCATCTTTGACCAACTCTCTTATTTGAGGACTAACAAATATTCCTTCTTTAATTTTTCCTTCACTTACATTTGGAAATTTCTTCTTGATGTACAAACATCTGGAACTATCCTTCTTCATTGATTTTACAAACATTTTCATTAGCCCTAGCTTGATATGGAAAGGGGGTAAAAATATTTTTTTGGGTTCAACTAAGGGCCATGAATAATATTTTTCCCATTTGGAGTAAGTTGTCTCGTTTCTTCCTCTCTTCGGTAAAATAATGTTTATCCCTAGCTCTCCCATTCAAAAATAAAACACATGTACTTAGTATAGCGTAACTGCATGCCTACCAAAATTGCTATAATTTTCAAATCACCACATATGTTCCAGCTATGTTTTTTATAATTTATTTTTTCAAGAACGTCTTTCATCACATCATATGTCTCTTTCAAATTAATACCATAAGCGATTGGTATCGAAGGATATTTGTTACCGTTGTGCAGTAGAACCACTTTTAAACTATACTTGGACGAATCTATTAAAAGGTACCAGTTCTCAGGTTTATGAACTTGTCCTAAGTGCAACATAAGCTCATCAATATTTGTGCAATAAACCAAATTATTGTCATCAATAAAGTACTGAGAAATTTCTTTTTGTCGGCTTCGAAAGCCCGAAAGTTGTGTATTATTTTGAAGTAAATTCCAACCTTGCAGTCTTGATCCTAACAGTTCAGCTTGATTTTTTGATAAATTTAATTCCTTAACCAAGTCATTTAATTCACCTTGTGATATAAGATGAGGCTTATTGGAAGATAATTCAAAATAAAAATCATTGTCTTCATCAGTACTGCTTGATTCTTCATCGCTGCTTTCAAAACGTACATTCACAGGTGGCTCAGGAACCGGAATAATTTCACTGTGAGGTACAGGGCTGATTGCAGATTGCAGTGAAGGATATTTTACACTATGTTTAGATTTTTTAGAAATTCCAGACACACTTGGTTAAACGAAAGTAACAATCGGGTACATATCCTTTGGTTCACACCAAACCATAAGATACACAAATGGCAAAGTCTTCCGTCTACCTCTCAGCTGTCCCCTTAAATATACAGAATTATTATTGCATACTATATGAGCAAACTACATTTTATCTTGATCACGGATTTTACACTGAAAGTATGATATGCTTTTTTAATTAAAGGTGTAATGTTTTTTATATTTAATTTTACGGTAAACTCACCACATACATAACAAAAGACAAACATCATTTACACAATTTCAAGGCATTATGACACTGTTAACAAACTTAAGAGAGCAATAAGACTGAACAAAATTAATTCATTTCTAAATCCTGTGCTTAATACGAACAACACAGCTGTGTTTTCAGCTACACATTTTGACCTGCACAGACAAGATTAATCTTGTCCATGATGTCATATGTGATTTAATTTTTTGTCTAATATCGTTTATTTACAGTTTACAAATTACGTTAACAAAGTTAAACAGTAGAAAATGAGCTAACAAAATACAATGTAGGAGCTTAAAATGTTAACTATATGTTGAAGAAGGAAAAAAATCCTTTAATTAAAATTAAAAAAATTTTCAAAAATGGTGGGTGATAGATAGATTCTGAGTTCATATTCGTTTTCAGCATCAAAAAACAGATTAAAATCACGTATCGCATGTTAGGAAACAAATATTATGTTTATCAGTGTAATTTATTATTATTATGGTATGATGATTGTTTGCAAATCCTTTAACATTGTTGCAATTCTTTTAATTAAAAAGTTTGTTTTTAAGTCTTTGATTAAGTGCTTTAATAATTTTGTTATAGAATTATTGAAATTTTTGTGGTCAGTTATGTTATTATTTTATTATTTATTTAAAAATAATGTTTTTGAAAACTTTATAAATATTTACGAATGTAATTTACATCTTTTATTGAATAGTTATGTAATTAGTTCCAGGGAATACAATTTGCTAATGTCTTTCTGGATTGAAGCCTATTTCTTGTAGTTGTACTGGATCAGCCATAAGGAACATTACATTGCCCCCTCTCTATTCTTATACTGCAGTCTGCAGTGTAGGGATTGTAATGTTATATTACTCACACATATACACCGTTCATTCTTCTGTACTCCAGTCCAGACCAGACCAGTTTAATGTTGTTGCTCGTGAGAGTAAGGTGTTATTTATTATTAGTTTAAAGATAAATCATAGTAGTTACAAGTATTTGTTTTACTATATTGTAATCATAGATCAGTGTTGCAAAATGCCGGCTGGCTTTTTGAATTCTCATTTGTCATCTCCTTTATCATGTTTATTGGAGGTAAAGTAAAATATTTTATTTTCTATAATTACAGTTATGTATTATTTATATATTAATTGTTTATATATTTTTCTTTTGCTGTTTATAATTTAATTTGCAGAGAATGATTGTTTTATAAAAAATTTACTTAACTTTTTATTATTTTTTTTTTTAAAAAGAAGAAACATTGTGCATGCAAACACATAATCTCAGTCTCTCTCTTTCTATCTCTGTATATATATTTGTGTACACACTAGTGCATGTGCACACAGAGATTTTTTTATTTTTAATAAGTTGACTGGTTTCATGCTATTTTCTATTCCTTTCTGTTCTGTGCTAATCTTTTAACTTTCAACATATTTAATACATCTTATATCCTTAATTGTCATGTATTTCAATATTTGTTTTCCTTTTAACAGTTTTTACCTTCTCCTCCTATCGCTAAAGCAACTAAATCTGGATCTCTTATTAAATATTTCATTAACTTAGTTCATCCTTTTATTAGATTCTGCTGTAAATTTCTTTTCTCACTGATTCATCTTATGAATTCATTTTGAATTTTAGCTGACCATTTAATTTTCATCACTGTACTGTAACACTGTGTGTAAAGATCTCTGACATTCTTTTTCCTTTATGTTTTAATACTATAAAAAAGAGTTTTATAGCAGCATTCAGTGGATTGACCTATTCTGAAGTTTTAATTTCAGACATCTATGAGAACCGGTTCATTGAATCATAGAGTTTATTTTTACTTCAATTTTTTTTATATTTTTTTTTACATTTTTCATTACTGGGATGCTATTCTCTGAATTCTTCTAGTGTTGTAGAGCCATCTGATACGGTTTACTGTCTTACTCAGGACTATCTTTTTTATTCTAATATTAATTGTTGATTATGCAATGTAATTGTAACTAAAATCTGGTTTTGATTGACATTTTACCATACTTCATACCTTTCAATCTCCAAAATACTATTTCAGATGTAAAACTATCATGTTACAAAGGATGCAGATTACCAGTCTTACTCAGCTCTGGCGCGTGTGTGTGTTTTCCATGACCTAGAAGGAAAAATGATTTATTTGTTACTTTTAATGTTTAGCTGTCAATAATCGGTTTAGCAGTTTAAGGTTAAATTCATAATTTGTGACTGTTAATATGACAATGTATTGCTGTTCAACCTTCATTTTTGTAGTCTATTTTTATTTATTTATTTTTCTTTTGTAGGTTGATATGTTTTTTCTTGGAATTTTACACGACTGCCCAAAAAAAAAAGTGTATTGTATATAGGGGGTGAATGTATGTATGTTTGTTCCACCGTAGCAGCTCAACGGCTGAACCGATTTAAATGTATGACCATGCGTTGGAATCCTTACGTTACCGGGAGTGTCGTAGGCTATATATATATGTTGAAATAAATTTAAAAAAATTATACTCTATACAAAATTGTTACCCGTATGCTCTTTAATTATCCCACATTAAAGAGCAATGTTTTTTTATACCAGTCATGTTTTTTTTAATTTTTAATATTTATCTCCTGTTTTCTTCATTACATTTAGATCTTAAAGTAATTCATAAAAATTAATTGGTTTTAATCAATATTATGCCAATTTTTCAGTGTTTTAATATGCGTTAAATTTTTATAATTTATAAAAAAAAATGACCATATTTTTATTAAACAAAAATATAGTAAGTAAGTGTATATGGTAAGTAATATGTAGTAAGTGCAAAAGTAAAATAGCTATTTATATTTATCTGTATTTGATTCTGTCAAATCCTCTTGATAAATATTTGTGTTATTCTATTTTACAATATGTATTTAAGTTGACGAAAAAATTTTGCATATTTTAATTTCTATTTACAAGTGGCGATGTAAGGAGGAAATTTATTCCTACTTACATCGCCACTTGTATTTAAATTTTAGGATATACACTGTGTCTTAATTATTGTGTTAGAATAGGTTAACTCTTCTCTTTTGTCGTTGATGCAAATCATTAATGGTTTTAAATTTTGATGGAATTCGAACTTGAAGTAATGGGGTAATTTTCGTTCTCATGACTACTTTTTCTTTCTTTCTTTTTCCTGTTTAGCCTCCGGTAACTACCGTTTAGATAATACTTCAAAGGTTGAATGAAGATGATATGTATGAGTGTAGTCTTGTACATTCTCAGTTCGACCATTCCTGGGATGTGTAGTTAATTGAAACCCAACCGCCAAAGAACACCGGTATCCACGATCTAGCATTCAAATCCATGTAAAATAACTGGCTTTACTAGGACTTGAACGCTGGAACTCTCGGCTTCCAAATCAGCTGATTTGGGAAGACTCGCTCACCACTAGACCAACCCGGTGGGTTAAACTCATGACTACTGTCTCGAAATAATGTATCTTCGTGAAAAATTGACTGGGGATATTTAAATTACAAAAAAAAAATTTGCTGTATATTTTACTTTAAGGTTTTTAAATCTTCTTCGCGAGACGAAATTGATTTTAGAATTTGTGAAAATTGTTTTTCTTTAAGGAAATTACTAAATTAATAAAAGATAAAATTAAGTTCAAAGAATTTTTTAAGGTGAACAACCGGATGAGTGAAAGATTAAATTTTGACTTCTATGCAAGTATAGGGAAAATTCAGCAAAACCGTTAATTTTATTTTTTTAATGACCAAATTTAATAACATTGTAATACTATTAAAACAGTTAACTTCAGATATATATGCTTGATGTGTTAATCTCCCCTAAGTTCAAAAATAATTAAAATCTAGTTAAAGAATTTGGGCGCGCAAGGACATAATATATACAGAGTGTTCCACGAAAAGGTATACTCTTTGATTTAGTATCACTCCCAAATTCCCCCACCGATTCTATTGAAACTTTACAGATCTTTTAAGGAAGGTTCTAAAAACGTCCTCTGAAAATTTTATGCTTCTAGGATTTACAGAAACAAAATAACGGCTTTCAAATAAAAAAATCAATTTCAGATAAACCACATTTTTTATTCATTACAAAATAGCTGCTAAAAATAATTAAGAACAGATGATAATTAGAACTAAAATAATTAAAAACAGTTAGAAAATTAATCGTGGTTATGATTAATTATTAATTTGTTTTATTTAATTTGAACAGCTGTTTAACAATACATCATCTGTTTTTAATCATTTTTACTAGCTATTTTGTAATGAATAAAAAATGTGGTTTATCTGAAATTAATGTTTTTATTTGAAAGCCGCCATTTTGTTTTTGTAAATCCTAGAAGGATAAAATTTTCAGAGGACGTTTTTAGAACCTTCCTTAAAAGATCTGTAAAGTTTCAATTGAATCGGTGCAGGAATGGGTGGGTGTTATTAAATCAAAAGCGTATACCTCTTCGTGAGATACTCTGTATTACAGAGTATTACACACACACACACACACTATATATATATATATATATGTGCGTGTGTGTGTGTGTGTGTGAAAAATCATCTATTGGGTTTTGGATTAATATCGACATCTCCTCACACTCTACTAATTTCTTAAGATAAATAAAAAACAAAAAACATTTTTCCCGATGGAAGTATATTTGTATGAGGCTCGGCTGATAATAAATGTTGCACATATATGCGTAGCATGGAAATGAAAAGAGGTATTGAAATGAAATAAAAAAATGAATAAAAGTACAATACTTTAGCTACAAAATGCAGTATTTATTTTTCAATATAATCCCCGTTTACACTGATACACTTTTCCCAGTGAGACAAGTTTCCATACCGTCACTGAAAAATTCTGGCGGTCTTTCTCGGATCGAAGTGATGAGAAGTGAAGATGAGGTGAAGGAAGCCACAGCTTCCTTCACCTCATCGTCATTGATGTAATGATTACCTTTGAGATCCCTCTTGAGATTAGAGAAGAAGTGGAAGTCGCACGAAGCCAAATCCGGCGAGTATGGCGGATGCGGAATAGATTCAAACTTAAGCTTGCGGAGAGGCATCAGAGTTTGCGCGGTACCCATCGTGAACAAATTTTACGGTAACCTAATTGCTCGATAATATGGTCCACTCGTTCTTTAGATATGGCTAACTGAAGAGCGATACGTCGCTAGGTGATTCGCCGGTCACTTCGTCCACCTCCTTTCGATTGTCGTCCTCAATTGTCACTTTACCAGCTTCACATTCGCAAAATTTCAACGCCCGCCTATTCACAGTACTCCTGTAATCAGTTCACTACTTTAAACCGGTTTTAAACGATGCAAAATATTCGTAGGATTCACATTTTCTATTGTTAAAAATTCGATCACAGCCTGCTCTTTTAACCGTGTTGACATATTGGCCGGTACTAGACTCCATTTTAATTCCTACTGAAAACAAACCGGTAAACTGATTTCAACGCATTATCCCAGGTTTGTAGAGGAAGGATTTTAGCCACGCCCAACTCGATAGTACCTTTTGTCTCCGTGTAGCACGTTAGTGTGCAAAATTTATCAGCCGAGCCTTGAATGTATGTATGTATGTACGTATATACGTATATAAGTGCGCTGTTCTTCGATAAACATCTTCAAATTGGATGAATCATTTTTGTTCAGTAGTTATCTGTTATTAATATTATTATTTCATTCTTTTATTAAAAATTTCCGTATTGAAATGTAATTTCATTATAAATAAAATGTCTTTAATATTTTACCTTAATTACGAAGTGAAATATTTACGATTGAAACTCGTAGCCAAAGGTTTAACATAACTAGTACAGAAAGAATGATGTTCTACAGTACAGATTAGGTTAAAGACCTACAGTCTTTTATAGATAAAAGATTATCAGTGTACAGGATATTTATATTTATGTGTAAAAATTTTTGTAAATTTCCCCGAGGAGATGAGAGAAATTTACGAGTTTTTTCTTTATCAACTTTTTACTTAGTCGGTTTAGAAAAATTTTACTCGGCAAAAATGTAGCGCTTAAATAGATAAACTTTCAGCAAAATACTTGCAAATTTTTACCCCGTACCCAAAAGTATACAATTTTTTTTTTTTTAACGGAAGTAGCAATACGTTTAAAATAATCATATTGGGTAGTCTTAGCACAATATTCTGTCATCAGTTTTATAAAATTCACGACTTGACTTGTAATTCGCAAATGTTTCATTTTATAATATGACTCATAATTTTGTTTTAAAATAAAATATAGTAAATGATTTTCTTTTTAAAAAATATTTTAAATAAAAACAGCTCTAAGAAAAAGTCCTTTATTTTTAATTTAAGGCTTCTGGGAAAATTACTGTTTTGTAATATCGTAATTTAGCTTTATAGCTTAAGCATTATTTTTAGTTGTAAAGCAAAGGATTAATAGATTTGAATTGTCGGAACGACTCATCTCCCCGTGCGAGACAAATTTCCCCTAAGCGGGACGGTTGGTCAATCTAATTGTAGTTTTAGGAATATACTCGTACATTTCAATGATTGAGAGTTAAAAGGTTTAGTGGAAATATTTCTGTATAATAAAAAGAGTAATGGTTATAACATCCTACCCTACTAGACGGCATTTGTACGTGTGTCTGTGTGTGCGTTCCCCTTAGCTTAGCACCGAAATGTACCGATGACAAGCGGAAAATCCCGATTCGTTAGTACATGTCTCGTGGCGGTCAGGTGTATACATGTTATATTATTATATATCGATGTACCGTACATATATCGAAGTTTTGGGAAAATTTGGTACTTTCTAACCGGATCCGAATTTTTAGACGAAAATCGCAAATATCTCGAAAACGGTCGGTCGGGTAGCGCTCTGAAAATTTTTTTCGATCCCCAAGAATGATTCTCTACCCCCTCCAAGTGGTACCCGTCGGATGACAATATTTTCAAGTGCCCCCGGGGCGCCGTTCGGAAATTGGGGACGGGTTGCCACCGTAATATCTCGGCAGCCGTTCGTCCGATTTTCACGATTCTAACGGCGTATGTATTAGCAGGTCTAGCGCTAACTGTTTTACACATCGGGTACACTCTTGATCGACCGGATCTTGGTTATCCGGAAATTAAATCGTTTAGACCTGTGTTTTGATTGCTCTCATCCACCGTAACGATCAACGTGCCGATCCGATCTTTCGCTAAATACGTTCAAACCTGTGCGCTATCGCAGCTGTAAAGTATAAACTTATTAAGATTAAAAAGTTTTTTTTTGTCTTCACTCATTTGACTGGTTTGATGCAGCTCTCCAAGATTCCCTATCTAGTGCTAGTCGTTTCATTTCAGTATACCCTCTACATCCTACATCCCTAACAATTTGTTTTACATATTCCAAACGTGGCCTGCCTACACAATTTTTTCCTTCTACCTGTCCTTCCAATATTAAAGCGACTATTCCAAGATGCCTTAGTATGTGGCCTATAAGTCTGTCTCTTAACTATATTTTTCCAAATGCTTCTTTCTTCATTTGTCGCAATACCTCTTCATTTGTCACTTTATCCACCCATTTGATTTTTAACATTCTCCTATAACACCACATTTCAAAAGCTTCTAATCTTTTTTTCTCAGATACTCCGATCGTCCAAGTTTCACTTCCATATAAAGCGACACTCCAAACATATACTTTCAAAAATCTTTTCCTGACATTTAAATTAATTTTTGATGTAAACAAATTATATTTCTTACTGAAGACTCGTTTCGCTTGTGCTATTCAGCATTTTATATCGCTCCTGCTTCGTCCATCTTTAGTAATTCTACTTCCCAAATAACAAAATTCTTCTACCTCCATAATCTTTTCTCCTCCTATTTTCACATTCAGCGGTCCATCTTTGTTATTTCTACTACATTTCATTACTTTTGTTTTCTTCTTGTTTATTTTCATGCGATAGTTCTTGCGTAGGACTTCATCTATGCCGTTCATTGTTTCTTCTAAATCCTTTTTATTCTCGGCTAGAATTACTATATCATCAGCAAATCGTAGCATCTTTATCTTTTCACCTCGTACTGTTACTCTGAATCTAAATTGTTCTTTAACATCATTAACTGCCAGTTCCATGTAAAGATTAAAAAGTAACGGAGATAGGGAACATCCTTGTCGGACTCCCTTTCTTATTACGGCTTCTTTCTTATGTTCTTCAATTGTTACTGTTGCTGTTTGGTTCCTGTACATGTTAGCAATTGTTCTTCTATCTCTGTATTTGAAACCTTATTTTTTTAAAATGCTGAACATTTTATTCCAGTATACGTTATCGAATGCCTGTTCTAGGTCTATAAACGCCAAGTACATACTTGGCGTTGATTAAAAAGTAGAAAATATATTAAAAAACTTTTTAAAAACCACGCGTATATTAAATGCACTAAATAGTAGAAAATAAAAAATATGTAAAAAATAATAAAAAATACATATTATCAGCAATGCTTGTTGTCAAATCTATTCTGAGATACCGTCCTAAAATTATTTTTTACCTTTTAATGCGTTTAATTTAAAAGTGTTGTTTAAAATTTTTTTACATATTTTTTATTTATTTATTTGATTGTTTTTCTTCATAAAATAATGAACTATAATCAAAAAGTAGGCACCGTAATGTACCGATCACCAGCGGAAAATCCCGATTTGTTAATTTCAATTTCTAGAGTTAAATCTCTAATTTAACTTTCGTTATATAAATTTTCATCATTCGAAAAAAAAATTTTAACTCGAGGTAATCGATTTTGGATACCTAATAATCTCATTCCTAGATACCGTTCGTCATGGCAACCCGCCCGGAGGCCTTGCTGCGGAGGCGTGCCATTGGCACACCCTGCAGTTAGTTTTAGACTGAAATGTGATTAATAATTATGATGTTAAGTTAAAGTGTAAAAGATATCAAAAGTGAGTGTGAATAAGAAAATAATAATAGCGAAAATTAAAAAAAAAAATTGTTTTTTTTTCAAAAAAGTTTTGATAATTTTATCTATAACTAATTGATTAATTTATATTTCTTTTAAATGAGATATTATCAAAGTAACCCAGAAAATCTTTTATTCTTATGAGAGGGTTGTGGTTGGTTTAGTGAAAGGAAATTGTGATAATTACGAGTAACTAGCGTTATTATTCTCGGATTAGTTATTATTATTTTTGCTCCCGTTATCCGACGGCCTGCATTCATCGACTTAAATCTCAGTCTGTCGTTTAAAAATACTTTTCCTCGATCATAAATATGATATATATATATATATATAATCTTTATTACTTATCGAGTTGTTTTTAATTTATGTCGTAACGGAAGTTCTTTACCGTTTTCTTTTATTATATTATTATTAAAATAATAATATTCGTATTATTATTATTAAAATTTCTTGGTTGCATGGCAACTTTTTTTTATATATATAAATTTTATTTTTTTAATTTTATTTATTTTGAATATTTTTTAACTTTTATATTTTATTATTTGTGTCTTATGTAAACCGTTTTTTTTTCTTTACGAAATCAATTTTTTATTTGTTCTATTATTTAAATATGTATACCGTACCTAAAAAGAAATTTGAATTAGGAGATCATTCTTTTATTTTATTTCCGACTGTTCATTTAGAGGTTAGTAAATTTATTTTAACGCTTTTTTATTTTTTTTTCTTATTTTTTAGTTTATAATTTCAGGTTAAATCACGAAAAGTATTATCCGAAAGGTAATTACCGGAGCCTAAACAAGAAAAATAAAGAAAGGTTAAATCATGAAAAAAGAATTTTATTATGTTGAGTTAAAAAATCTTTTGTAAAATTATAAGAAAAATAATGTTAAAATAGAGAAAAAAGGTGATTTGTGTGTTTTAATTGTATAAAAAAAAAATCAAGGTGTATATAAATATATATATATATATTTTTTTTTTTAATCTACACCAGCCTCTGTTGACCAACGACCGGGTTGGTCTAGTGATGAACTCATCATCGCAGATCAGTTGATTTCGAAGTCGAGAGTTGTAAGGTTCAAATCCTAGTAAAGGCAGTTACTTTTATACGGATTTGAATACTAGATCATGGATTTCGGTGTTCTTTAGTGGTTGGGTTTCAATTAACTACACATCTCAGAAATGGTCGACCTGAGACTGTGCAAGACTACACTTCATTTAAATTCATATATATCATCCTCATTCATCCTCTGAAGTAATACCTGTTGATGATTCCCGGAGGCTAAACTGGAAAAAAAAATACTGTTATTCTATCGTTTGTTTCATGGTTCTATAAAGCCTGAATACTTTTATTATTATTTATCAGTATTATTCTCACTCATGAGGATAATAAACAGTGCGGGGGTTCAGAGGACGGAGCCCTTTGGGTAGTCGGGAATAGTGAAAGAAGCGAGCTCTGCGGTCCTGGGGTTGACCCTGTGGTCTCGATGAGCCCCTGAGTTGAATTCGGGGTTCGCCTGGGCCGACATGGGGTTATGGATTCAGGTTCTGGCTAGTAATGAATAAAATACATAAATAAGAAAGTAAAATAAATTCATTTTTCAAATTTTTATTAAATGGTAATTGTTCTTATCATGAAGTAATGTAGTATCTTGTGCTATTTTGGTTACTATTTCACTTAATGATTTTTTCCTTCTTAGCCAGAGTCTGTTTTACAATGGGTTAGGGAAGGCTTTTTTATACGCCAAACTGTTTTTCATGTTCCGATTTTAATGTTGATTTATTTGTTAGTATGATGATTTATTATTTTTCTTTTTTTTTTACTAAAACTTAATATGTCCTCAGTTTATAAAATACATCGCAAGTTATATTTATAGCAGAATAACTTGTACTCAGAGTTGAGATGTCAGAGATACTCAGTTTTTTGTTGTTTTTTTTTTTTTTTTTGTAATAGGTATGAGGGTATCATTCAGGATAAAGTTGTTTTCGGCGATGAAGGTATAGTTTAATATCGAGAAAAAAATTAAGTTTAGCTTTATTTAGATGAAAGTTGTATGAAGGAAGCGCGAGCATATAACTGTTTGGTGTCATTTTGGGATGGATTGGAAGTGTTTTATGAACAAATTCTTAAATGAATTCGTTCAAAGTTGGCCCTAGCTTTGAAGATACGAGAGCAAACGAGACGTGCCCTACGGACGTTAGTTTATTTTATATCGTTTTGTAATCGAGTAAATTAATCTTAAATTGTTTTCAGCTGTTAAAAAGAACGCCCACGTAATAAAACCTTATAAATGTTAAATAATCGATGTGAAACCTCTTATATTTAAATTAATATTATTTTATTTTGTATTTTTCTTTTTTTTAAATTTAATTCTTTGAAGGATGTTTTTTAAATTAGTCTCTTTTTATTTAGTTAATATCCAAAATTTCATATAAGTAGAATTTTTTGAAATTATTTTTTTAAATAATAATCTTTAGAAGTTCTATTTTATTCTTTGTAAGACTTAATTACACGTGAGAGTTTAAATTATTTCATTCGGTGTATAATAGTTCTGTTTGTTAAAAGATTTTTTTTTTTAAATTACGTATGTAAGTAAAACAAGTATTATTAGAAAAAAAGTAATTTCATAAAACTTATTATCTATTTCTGAAATTACTTATTATTGTGAAATATCTTTGTTCTAGTATTAGGTTACATGTTATCTATTTAACAAATAAATCTAGAATATTTAATAAGTATTCACTTTACATAAAAATAATTAAACAAATAATTATTAAAAAAACAAACAATGAGGTCGTAAAGCTGAAAGATGTTCTCAACTTATCACTAGGTAGGATAAATTTTAAACTCTATTAAATGGTGAAAAAAATCATGAGCCTCGTTTTAAACTTTTTAAAAATACTTTTCTTTTGTTCTACTAGTAAATTTTTTAAAATAATTTAATGCTAGAGAATTAAAGGTGTTAAAATTTGCAGTAATTTTTGTTAAGTTTAGTTTTACAGTATCAAACGCTCTTCTGTTATTGATATTTTTCTCGCAGAAAAAATCACTTAATAGCCTACGCTTTGTACAAGTAATCTTATATAGGAATTGTTTGACAAGAGTGATTAAACATTGTTTTTCTTTGAAGCGCCTTAATATAACTCTAAGCTTTTCATAATTATTAAACATTTTTTATGTTTGCATATAGCGTTTTATTGACTAAATGTAACTCAAAAAGCAGAACCAGTTTTAAAATTAAAAAAGCGGGTTTGTATTTCATTGTTTGGCGCTAATATGTATGAAACATGTTGATCTATATTTAGAAAATATAAGATGCTAACTCAATCGTGTTATTTTATTTATGAATGTGCAATCGTCCTTAAAAAGTATAGAATTTATTAGTAAAAAATTAAGTCGCTATCTACACCTAACCACACAACAGAACTAAATGTTTTCGTATAACTCAACAGAATACTTCGGCTTATCAGGAGGGTCTTTGGCCATTTCAGGGTTTCAGTTTGTACGTAAATATGAATTTTAAATTATTTTTTTATATTTTTAATAATTTCGTTTATTTAGTTATTCATGTGTTTATATCTTAAATAAATAATATGAACTTTAATTACATTATTATTTTTACCATTTCAATTTATATTTTTGTATAAATTATTTTATAGAACTAGCAGTTAATGATGTTAAAGAACAATTTAGATTGGGAGTAACAGTACAAGGTGAAAAGATAAAGATGCTACGATTTGCTGATGATATAGTAATTCTAGCCGAGAGTAAAAAGGATTTAGAAGAAACAATGAACGGCATAGATGAAGTCCTACGCAAGAACAATCGCGTGAAAATAAACAAGAACAAAACAAAAGTAATGAAATCTAGTAGAAATAACAAAGATGGACCACTGAATGTGAAAATAGGAGGAGAAAAGATTACGGAGGTAGAGGAATTTTTGTTATTTGCGAAGTAGAATTACTGAAGATGGACGAAGCAGGAGCGATATAAAATGCCGAATAGCACAAGCTAAATGAGCCTTCAGTAAGAAATATAATTTGTTTACATAAAAAATTAATTTAAATGTCAGGAAAAGATTTTTGAAAGTATACGTTTGGAGCGTCGCTTTATATGGAAGTGAAACTGGACGATCGGAGTATCTGAGAAGAAAAGATTAGACGCTTTTGAAATGCGGTGCTATAGGAGAATGTTAAAAATCAAATGGGTGGATAAAGTGACAAATGAAGAGGTATTGCGGCAAATAGATGAAGAAAGAAACATTTGGAAAAATATAGTTAAAAGAAGAGACAGACTTATAGGCCACAACTAAGGAATCCTGGAATAGTCGCTTTAATATTGGAAGGACAGGTAGAAGGAAAAAATTGTGTAGGCAGGCCACGTTTGGAATATGTAAAACAAATTCTTAGGGTTGTAGGATGTAGAGGGTATACTGAAATGAAACGACTAGCACTAGATAGGGAATCTTGGAGAGCTGCATCAAACCAGTCAAACGACTGAAGACAAATAAAAATCATTTTAAACCTACCGGGTTTGCGTAATGGTAAAATTCGTTATCGTAAATTATCTGATTTCGAAGTCGAGAGTTTATATGATTAAATCCTAGTAAATGTGTAGTTGCTTTTATTCGTATTTGGATACTACATGTTATTTAGTGGTTTTGGTTTTTTTTAAACTCCGAGACACCGTTAGGTATTATTTCAGAAGATGAGATGAATGACGTCTGAAAATGCCATGCGTGACCGGGATGCGAAACCGGGTCTTCCGGATGAAAGCCTAGACGCTACCACTCGCGCCACGGAGACCGGGATTCTTTGGTGGTTGGGTTTCAATTAACCACAAGACTCATGAATGGTCGACCTCAGTCTGTTCAAAACTACACGTTTACCGGTATATTTACAATTACACTCCAGTCGCTGATAACTTTAACTGTTGATGCGACTATAAATTAAAAAAAATAATTTTTACTTCCTTGTACGAAGTAAAGGAAGTATTGTGATTGCGAAAAAATGTCGGTTTTCAGATTTCAACGGAAATATCCATTTTGACCACTCCTGAATCCATTTTGACGAGTTTCAACGTGATGTCTGTACGTACGTACGTACGTATGTATCTCGCATAATTCAAAAACGATTAGCCGTAGGATGTTGAAATTTTGGACTGTTGTAACATCAAGTTGTGCACCTCCCCTTTCGATTGCAATCGACTGGACCAAAAGCGTCCAAAAAAGCCCAAAATCCAATTTTTTTGGATTTTGCAGTTTTTATCGGCTTAATTATTTATTAGAACTAGCGAATCTTTATTTTCATTTACACAGAATGTCTACTGATATTTATCACAAAAAGGAATACGTTAATTTGTTATTTACACCAAAAGCATCTATAAGTTATAGTAATTAGAATCTTTCTTTGACAATAATGATGTTCATTATACAACCATTTCTTATAGTTATAGAATAAAGATATCACTATAATTAAATATAAAATGCATTTAAATGGGTTTGGTGTGCTGATAAACAACAGCATATTCGTTTCGGTGAAGAAATCCACGGGAAACCACTTTACTCCTCGCTCTGCTTAATAGGTCTATGGAATGTTATTCTTGGGAATTGCTTTTTTGTGAGCGACTTTTTTTACATATTCCTATAACCATTACGGTTGAGGCACCCAGCATGTAATATACACAACGGGTTTATTTTTTAATTTTATATTTACTCGTTCTCCTCCCCATTATTTCTGCCTTTAAACAAAAATTACCTCTATACAATTTGTATTCTTTCCTACAAATACTATCTGCAGATTATTTAAGAAAAAACTAAAGTTATTAGTTAAATAACTGTAACTATTTAATTATTAAAACCTCTTTTACTAGAAATACACACTTTTATTCTTACTTTCCTTTTATGTTTTTAATATTGCATTACTTGTCTCGACTTGGGTTTAGTTTTTCCAGGAAAGAATTTTTTGCTGCTTATCCTCATACAGAGCCGGAAATGAGAAGTGAATAATATCACTTTGTCTCACTCCCAACTGGTTTTATTAGTTTATTACTTGGGTTTATTTTATAATTCTTTTTTGACGTTGAATTTAAGTTTATTTTTTTCCGTAATGATTAATTAAAATTGCCGTAATGTATAGTTTTTTCTTCAGCTTTTTAATAACAAATGATATAAATGAAATTAAATTGGTAAAAGTGATTAGATGCTTTCATTTTTTACCGTCATTATTAATGGAGTTATTTTGCATAAATTTCATTGCAAAAGATATAATATTACTAGATTTAAAAAAAAAATAATAATAATAATAAAATTATAGTTTGTTTTACCCAAACGTTTATACGTATTTAAGGGTTTATGTGTTATAAAATTCAAATGCAATCACTTCCTTCTATGAAATACAAGGAAATATTGTAATCGTGAAAAATTCAGTTCTCTGATTTCAACGGAAATATTCATATTGAACACCCCTAAATACATTTTGACTAGTTTTGGCGTAACATCTGTACGTACGTTAACTACGTATTTCGCATAACTCAAAAACGATTAGTCGTAGGATGTTAAAATTTTAGATTTAGGACTGTTGTAACATCTAGTTGTGCACCTCCCCTTTTGATAGCAATTGACTGGACCAAAAGTGTCCAAAAAATTGTCAAAAATTCAAAACATTTGGATTTTGTATTTTTTCTTTATTGCAGTAATAATCCCTCATTGAGAGCTTTTCAACGGTATATCATAAATGGTACTTATTTTCATTGGTTCCAGAGTAAAAGCCAAATAAAATTTTAATTAATGAAATTTTTGTATCTTACAAGAGGAAGGCACATCGGTTTAAATCCGATTTCATCTCCTTTTTTTAATTTTTTTTTTTAATTGAAATATATTGATTTATTAATAATTAACCTGTGATTGTAAAAAAAATCACAATCAATAATAATTTAGTAATAACTAAAAAAAAAATCAGAAGTTATTAGTGAAATAAAACTTTAAAGAAATACTTATGAACTTTATGAGTAGTTTTCATTTTAAAAAAATGTGTGTATATAATTTAATAGGCGTACAAGGAAGTCATGTGGTATCCGCATCAGATTTTTTTAAAGTTACAAAAATAGATTTATCACATATAGTTTTTACATTCTAAAATATGCTCATTTTTTAAAGTTTTATTAGATATTAGCTGACCCGTCAATGCTTCGCTATTGCTAGATTTGAGTATATATATATATATATATATATATATATATATATATATTAAATGAATACAATTGAAAGTTTGGTAAAACATTAAAAAGATTAACATTACGGAATTTCATAAAATTTAACCTTTCACTTTATTTCTTTTTCCTTATTTCCCTTCTTCCCTTTCAACTTTTTTCTCTGTTTATCTTTTCCGTTATTTTCCTTCTTCTCTTTTTCCCTGTTTTTCTTTTCCCCATTTCCCCTCTTTCCTTTAAGTCGGACCAATAGCGTAAATCGGTCTAG
Source organism: Lycorma delicatula (assembly GCF_047948215.1). NCBI lineage: Eukaryota > Metazoa > Arthropoda > Insecta > Hemiptera > Fulgoridae > Lycorma > Lycorma delicatula. The sequence continues at coordinate 17,168,316 of NC_134461.1, forward strand.
TAGTTTTTTAGTCTAGCGGACACACATACGAACATTGCCTTTTATATCTATAGAAGAAGAAAGTCTGTATATTACTTTCTTTGTTTCGTAAATATCTCGACACCGGCGCCATCTAGCGGGTATAGTTTTTGCAAAAATTTATCTTCCCGCATAACTAATATGTGTTCTGAATATGAGCGAGATCGGTCCATAAATACTTTTTTTTTGTCTTCAGTCATTTGACTGGTTTGATGCAGCTCTCCAAGATTCCCTATCTAGTGCTAGTCGTTTCCGTAAATAAAATTTTTCCAAATATCTCAACTCCAGCGCCACCTAGCGGGTCCATTTTTTGTAAAAATATTTCTTTTCTCGTAACTAATATATATTCTAAATATAACCCAAATCTGACCATAAATGCAATTTTCTCCAAATATTTCAACTCCAGTGCCATCTAGCAGGTCCATTTTTTGTAGAGGTATTTCTTTCCATGAAAGTAACATATTCTGAATATGAGCCAGATCGGTCCATAAATACAATTTTTCAAAATATCTCGACCACAGCGCCACCTAGCGGGTCCAAACTAATTCAGAAACCTTCCCTGGCATGTGTCCAACCATTCCCCAAAGTTTCATCGCAATCGGATGAACGGTTTAGGAAGGCATAAGAGACATACAGACAGACAAACATTCATTTTTATATATATATATATATATATATATATATATAACATTAGGTTGGTTGGTTTTATTACTGGTAGAGAAATTCTTTTTGAACATTTTTTGCAATTCTTTTTATTATGTTTTATTGCTGCTGCAATTTTTTTTAAATTATTGAAGATTTTCGTTGTAAAAGTTTTTTTTTTTTGTTGTTAGTACGCTTAATTCATGAACGTTATGTAGTTACAGTTAGCAAAAGCTTTTAAGAAAATCATCTCGCCTTTTTTTTAGTATTTTTAATTTTAGCATCCATAAAAAGATATTTTATAATAATTATTAAATTTCAATAGTATTTTTTAAAAACTGTAAATAGACTGAAATATTTTGGGGATGTTTTTTTGAAACTGCCACTACAAACCACGCCTACATCTTTTTCTACCACTCTTATATTATCTCGCTGTTGGACTATGTATGTGAGATTCATGGTACGGAACCTTTTAGTCGAATTTTGAAGCACTTCCGCTCTGAAATTTTGCATTTCCGGTTTGCTCCTGATGACAACACATTTTAGCAACATTTTTAAGTTGCTAAGTGAAATAAAACGCCCTTGAATAATCTCGTTTATATGCATATTTTCTTTTAGTGAAAGAATTATCCATGTTTGTGATATTGTCGTTTCAATTGATTAAATTGAAAAAAAAAAAATTTTTTTTGTACGGTTGAGGCAAAAATTCATATTTCATATAACCGTTAAATTCAATATTTGTCTGATGATTCATGATATTTATCAGCTAGTAAATAAAAGTTATTACTCCTCTTCGATAATAAGAGGTGAGAAGTGCGCATTTTCCCCGCGTAGATTACAAAGATCAAAATCACCTTAAAATTGAAAAAAAAGAAAAATCAAAAAAGGAATTTTTTTGCCGACAGAGCTTGAACACGCGACCGCACTCACGGTGAAAAAAAATTACCCGGAAAGAATAAATTATAAAAATTTATATTTTTTCTCTTACATTATGTTATGCTTGTTACTAAGCATAACATATAGAGTAAGCAATAGAAATAAAAAAAAAAAAAATCCCTTTCGGCACGCCTGAAGGCGGAGTTAGATTTCACCGATGCCAATAGGGGATGAAAAATATTCCACCTTAAAGTTGAGAAAAACTTAAAATTTACTCAATACGACAATGGTTACATGTGAAAAAAAGTTTCACTGTTTAGCATACGACAAGTCCCATCTTAGAATTCCAGCAGCATTTTGGTCATCCCTTACCATAAGGGATATATCACGTTCATATCAAACGTTGTTTCAGAAAAAGGTTTTAGGTAATGTTTAGAGGACTAACGACCACTTTAAACAGATTCGATACTGTGCCTATTAAAGGAAGTATGATTTTTTTGTCTTCGAAACCCCATTTTTTCCACCCCCTGGGCCAATGGTTGGTGATATTAAAAAACTTACTTAGATAAGTTTTAAGCCCTTATCCAAAGAATAGTAGGATTTTTGGACGAATTCGATATTTTACTTAATAAGAAAGTTATAGCGATAATTTGTTTTTTCAAAACGGCCCCTCCCCCATTTCCTTCTCAATGGTCCAATTTTGTCCATTAACGAATTCGACCGAGATTTTGGGTCGTTATGTTTTATGTATAAATTTGAAAGTGATTGGCGCAAAATTAACGGCAGTTATCGTGTCCACAAGAAAGTGATATTGTTTGGTTAGCTGGCATTTCTCCCGCCACCACCCCATTCGGTCGCCCTAGAGCATAGACCAAATTTTCCGTGCCAAAAAAACGGCTACTGTGCCTCGAAACAGATTTGCGACCTCGTTACCTAATGCTCCTAATGAGCTCCTATCTTGCGTGAGCGGTTAAGCTGGGTGCCGTACAGCACCCGCCTATATGTCCCTACCGCTCACTTGTCACATTAAAACTAGATCGGGGAGGCGCACCCCTTGTTACAAATTAAAACTATTCGAGTCATAAAATTGAAAGACGGCAATTTAAGCCGCCACGCCTCGGTCGCTGTTTGCCAGCTAGTGCCTGTCCACCATTTAAAGCGCTTGGAGCTTATTACTGGCTGATGGCAGCCATTATTTCAAAGAAGACTTCCCACCAACACGCCACAGGAATCAATAAATCCCATTTAATTTAACAATCTAACGATGACGGTTGAACATCGCAACCTCATCGAGGATTCCCACACGGTCCGACAATGCGGCTCACGCCACATTGACTCGCCGTTTATGAGCGGCCAGTTTTCCCCCTGACCTCTAAGTTCCAGGCTGGCCCGGTCTCTGCCCCCCCCCCCCAAGAGCAGGGCAGTCGAACATTAGGTGTTCGTTCGACTGGACCTCCCCGCAGACACACAACTCATCAGCCGCTAGGCGAAACCTGAACAGATATTGCATCAAATTCACGTGGTTGGTGAGCACTTGGGCACCCGCCGCCCATAAAAATGAACTTAAGGCATACCATCCCCCCAGATCCTGTATAAATCTATACAGAGATCTTCCCTTAGTCGTGGTGTGCCATTCATGCTGCCATGCCTCCATCGCGAGGCTCCAAAGCCTCTTCCGCAGGCGGGAAATGGGCAACTGTTCGAAATTTAGACCCGGTGCATTGTGATAGCCGTTCCGTTCCGGTTCTAGCCCGGGCCGAAACCGCATCCCAAATACCTCGGTTTCCCGACCTCTTCGCAACTTCCACATGGCTGCAAGAAAGTGATATATATAAACTTTTGAACCGACGATGGTTTTGGGGTCTGGGGATGTGAAACGCGAAGATGTCGAAATACTCCGGAAATCGAATCATCGCATACATTACAGTAGGGTGCGTAAAAGAAAAATCTACCTAAAAAACGTTTTTCTTATGAAAGCTAGTTAAAAAAAAGTAACATGTTTGTTTTATTATATTTTCATTGATATTTTTAAACCGTTTAAATGGAATGCGAATACACAATTTTTTTCAAGGTGACTTTAGAATTAGTGATGCTCTTTAAAGATTACTAGTTTCGTATTGTATCTTAATACGTATTTCCGTTGTTTTTTTTATTATTAGTTCGACTTTTTATATTAAAAAAATTGATTTAATTTTTTTTTGCTAAATTATTATTTAATGTAGCTAAAAGGAAGTAATGTGAAATTTTCGTGTAAAAAAACTATTGAGAATAATATTTTATTTGAAAAGTCATGTTTTTTTAGTTATTTAACAATTAAAACGTAAAACTTAGATTTGAATGAATTCGTTAGTATGTTACTCATGCGTTATGTAACGACGCATTATTTATATAATCAAGGTTGTTTCACGTCCTTGACTTGTTTGTTTTTGCTTGGTCAACCGGCTGGCGCTTCTATATTGCAAATGATAAAAAAATTATTCATATAATATATATTTAAATTTTATTAATTAGACAAATATGTTCTATATCTCATATTATGATACATGTGTTGTTTCTTCTAAGCGTGTGGCTAATTGATATATCGGTCAGCGCACTCGTTTCTGAATATATTTCTGATTCCGTAGAAATATTTCGACAATTAACTGTTTTTATTGCACAGTCTGCAATACCATCTGATTTCTTATATTTAGGATTTGTAGTCCTATTTTGAAATTTTAAGTTCTAAACTACAGTAAAAACACTTGAAAATAATTTTATTCTGAACAGCTACTTTTCTTATTTTCGTAAAATTTTTCTAGGTTTATATCTTTAAATATAAATATATGTTAAATTTATCTACTTAAGTTATATCTATGCGATCATAAAAAGTGTTTACTATCCATCAAAAAATCGAAAGGGGTAAGGTTAGAGTAGTGGTTGTAATTTAAAAAAAAATGTAATTTCTAAATGAGGTTTAACATAAAAGGGAACAAAAGGTAATAAACAGTGTCACACTGAATAAAACAAAAAAAAAGTATCCATAACAATAGTGAGTTGACGGATGGGCGTACAACCTTAAAGTTATGTAATCACGTACGAATAAATAAATTATTATACATTATGTTGAAGGCTAACACATATTGTAAAAGGACACGATAGTACATTTAGGGAACAAAATATATTATATCGCTAAATCTTTATTGGTGTGTTTAATTCTTAATTATTAACATTGTTATTAATTGTCCTAAATCAAGGGGTTTTTCTTTTTTCTTTAACATGCTCAATTCATTTTTTTGATGAAATTAATCTTTTTTGTAAAATTATTTTGTCATTTTTCGCGCAAGAAATATTCAAAAAATAAGTTAAATTATGAGAAAACTAAAGAAGTACAATTTTTTTTAAATATTAAATTCCATGTTTTGATGCAGCTCTCCAAGATTCCCTATCTAGTCCTAGTCGTTTCATTTCAGTATACCCTCTACATCCTACATCCCTAACAATTTGTTTTACATATTCCAAACGTGGCCTGCCTACACAATTTTTTCCTTCTACGTGTCCTTCCAATATTAAAGCGACTATTCCAGGATGCCTTAGTATGTGGCCTATAAGTCTGTCTCATCTTTTAACTATATTTTACCAAATGCTTCTTTCTTCATCTATTTGCCGCAATACCTCTTCATTTATCACTTTATCCACCCATCTGATTTTTAACATTCTCCTGTAGCACCCATTTCAAAAGCTTCTAATCATTTCTTCTCAGATACTCCGATCGTCCAAGTTTCACTTCCATATAAAGCGACACTCCAAACATATACTTTCAAAAATCTTTTCCTGACATTTAAATTAATTTTTGATGTAAACAAATTATATTTCTGACTGAAGGCTCGTTTCGCTTTGATGATAAGAAAGCATTTCTAGATTTCAATGAAATTGATTATATTTTTCGAGATGTTCAAGCTACAAAATTTTTAACTTTTTTGGAATAATTGAGGCTAACTCAAGAACAACTCGACCAATCTTTATCAAATTTTCACATGCACAACTTCTGAGAATACACTACTACAGCATATCTAAATTTCACTGAAACTGATTTAGTTGTTTTGAGGACTTATATACGAGGGTAAGTCAATTATTATCTGCAATGTAGTTATAAATTTTATTGTAATACAAATAGGAAACTTGCATGTACATCATTTTTCAACATAGTCCTCTTGCATTTCAACGCACTTGGTCCATCGTTGCACAAGCTTTCTGATGCCCTCATAAAATAAGGTTTTCGGTTGAGCTGCGAGCCAGGAATGCACCGCTTCTTTCACTATTTCGTCCGAGGTAAATCGACGGCCACTCTTTGAATGGACCTTACAAGAGGTAGTCAGAAAGGGCAAGATTAGGACTATACGGAGGATGAGCCGGTACTTCAAAGTTGTGTTTCTGGAGCGTTTCAGCAGTGCGGGCAGCAGTATGTGGACGGGCATTATCGTCCAACAACAAAACACCTTTCGAAAGCAGTCCTCGGTGTTTGCTTTGAATTGCAGGCATCAGCTTGGCAGTAAGCATCCCATTGTAACGCTCACTGTTTATTGTCGTGCCCCTTTCCTCATAATGTTCCAGTACCGTGCCTTGTGAGTCCCAAAAACCCGTAAGCATCAGTTTTCCTACGGACGGTTGGCTTTTGAATTCTTTTTTTTTGCAGGGCTAATTTGGATGTTTCCATTCCATAGTCTGCCGTTTACTCTCCGGCTCGTAATGATGGGTCCGTGTTTCGTCATCGGTGATGATTCTAAGATGTCCTCCGTTCGTTACCATAGCGATCCAAATTTTTTTGGCAGATGTCCAACCGCGTCTGTTTATGCTATCGTGTGAGTTGTTTTGGCACCCATCTCGCACAGACTTTATGAAACCCAAGTCTGTTGCGGATGATTTCGTAGGCAGAACGGTGACTAATTTGCAGACGATGTGCTGTTTCATAGATAGTTACTCGTCTGTCTAAGAAAACTGTGTCACGTTCACGCTCAATGTTTTCCTCATTTGTGGCGGTAAACGGTCGTCTTGGTCCTTCGTCGTGAGTTAACACTTGCGCGACCGTTTTTGAATTTTTCATTCCATTCGTAGACACTTCCGTTGCGGCAACACACTGTTCCCGTACTGCACCGAAAGTCTTCGATGAATTTCGGCCCCTGATATACCTTCCGACCACAAAAAACGGATCGCTGAACGTTGCTCTTCTTTGGTGCAAACAGAAAGCAGAGCAGCCATGGTTAACGGCAGGGCAGCGATAATGGAACTAACCTAGCACCACCAAACCTGCACAGACATAACAATTACCACGCATGCGTCATCTACGCAACACGACATTATTACCAGTTGACTTCCTCGTCTTAATTGAATGGTATTTTCGAACACCTCATACCTCAAAATGTAAAGAAAATTCCATTTCATTCCCCAACCCCACCGTGAGACTGAATGTAATACCAGTACTTTTCCTTAAAAGTTTATAAAAAAAAAAAACTTATGCATAAAGTGTTTTTATTAAGTAGAAGTTTGATTTAATAGATGTCCATAAAGTCTTTTCATGATTACAAAAAAAAACTATTACATTTAAAGCTTTGCGGTTTATGGCAAAAGAAAGAAAAAATTATCAAGTGTTTTTACCATGTCAATAAATTTCAAATGTGCGCCTTTTGTCGTTTGTAGAAAGTCCAACCGATAATCAATTTCACGCCATGTATTGGTCATTATTTCTTTGGTAACAATAGCAACATCTTCAGTTATTCTCCGTCCCAATGTGTCCAGATCAGGTACGGGTGTTGCTTAGATTCTGTCCTTAAAATAACCCCAGAGGAAAACGTCTAAGGGAGTTATGTCTGGTGATCGTGGTGGCCAGGAAGTGGGACCGTCGCGCGCAAACCATCTGCAATGAAATGATTCATTCAGAAAATCTCATACTAGTCCCCGATATGGTGGTGCGCCATCCTGCTTGAAAACCACCCTAGGTTGCGAGTCATTTAGTTGGATGTATAGCAAAGTGTTGCAGCATATCCAGGTAAATGTTGGCTGTTATTGATTGCTCAGTGAAAAAGAAGGAATCGATGATTCTGTTGTGCATCAAACCGCACCACACATTCACTTTAGCGAATTTTTAATTTTTTCTCTGGTAAAGTACGGATTTTCTGAGCCCCATATTCTCACATTATAGTGCCTGTTTACTTTCAGACTCGTCTAAAAAACACACACACCCTGCAGGTACTCGTTGTCTATCATTGCGGTGCAAACTCTCGGTCGCAAAGGCGGCACGACGAGGGTCGTCATCTGGCTGTAGTTTTTGCAATATCTGAACTTTATACGCGTGCAACCTTAGTTTCTCGTGTAAAATTTTGTACACTGTTGACCGAGAAATCCCTAGTTCACAAAATTCACGACGGGTAGATTTGAAAGGACTATGTAGAAATGCTTGCTGCACAACCTCCTCTTAACTAACGGATGGCCACCCTGTTCGCGGAAGGTCGTTTACACTTCCACTCTCCTTAAACTTTGCATATCACACAACGTTCTCGATCCCAGCTGTGGAACCTGATGTTTGATGGATTTCTGGGGTTGACATTCCCAGAAGGGGTCACGGCCCAGGCTTTCGCCGATGACTGTCTCCTTTTAGTTCGTGGTAATTCACGACCGCAGCTAGAGAATAGGGCGCAGGCGGCTTTGTCAACCGCCGAGGGCTGGATGGACATGCAAAATTTCTGTGCCCAAGACGAAGTTTATGCTTCTGATGGGTACAGACAAATTATCAAGCAGTCGTAACTCCCACATTAAGTATAAAGGCTGTGTAATCAGCCGAGTAAGGGTTCATAAGTACCTAGGTGTTTTGTTTGATGACAAGTTGCTCTTTAGTAACCAATTAAGAAAGTTGTGGTGGACACCGTCTCTGTGATGCACAAACTTAGAAGGATTGCTCGGAAGGATTACGGGCTGTCCGGCCGTCAAATGCACTTGGTTTACCGAGGTGTCTTTGAGAGCATGATCGCATACGCGGCGCCAATTTGGGCGCATAGGTTGGATAGAAATAGAGCACTGCTTCAAAATTTAAGGAGTGCCCAGCGCAGAGCTTTGATAGTATGCACTTGTTTTTTTAAAACAACCTCCTACAAGGCTACCACCGTATTGGGAAAGACTCTTCCAATCGATTTAGTGGTGAAAGTTCGGGCAGCCATGTGGAAGTTGTGAAGAGGTCAGGAGACCGAGGCATTTGGGATGCGGTTTCGATCCGGGCTAGAACCGGAGCGGAACGGCGATCATAATGCACCGGATCTAAATTTCGTTCAGTTGCCCATTTCCCGCCTGCGGAAGAGGCTATGGAGCCTCGCAATGGAAGAGGCATGGCAGCTATAAAGCACACCACGACTAAGGGAAGATCCTTGTATAGGTTTATACAGGATCTGGGGGATGGTATGCCTCGAATTCATTTTTAAGGGCAGCGGGTGCCCAAGTGCTCACCAACCATGTGGATTTAAAGCAATATCTGTTTCGGTTTCGCCTAGTGGCTGATGAATTGTGTGTCTGCGAGGAGGTCCAGTCGAATGAGCATATGATGTTCGACTGCCCTGCTCTTGGGGGGGGGGGGGCAGAGACCGGGCCACCCTGGAACTTAGAGGTCAGGGGAAAACTGGCCGCTCATAAACGGCGAGGGCCGGATTGTCGGACCGTGTGGGAGTTCCTCGATGAGGTTGCGAAGTTCAACCGTCATCGCTAGAGTTTTTTAATTAATCTGGGTTATACTGATTCCTGTAGCGCCGCTGTGGGAAGTTTTTCCTGAGATAATGGCTGGCCACCAGCCAGATACAAGCTCCAAGCGCTTTAAATAGTGGACAGGCACTAGCTGGCATACAGCGACCGAGGCGTGACAGCCTAAATTGCTGTCTTATATTTTTATTAACTTTAATGACTTTTAGTAATTACTAACAAGGGGTGCGCCTCTAGAGGCACAGTAGCCGTATCTTGGCACTGATATTTGATCTATGCTCTAGGGCGACCTAATGTGGGGTGGTGGTGGCGGGAGAAATGCCAGTTAACCAAATACCTCAGAACGATACTCTTGCTGTCAGGTGTTGGTCGTCCGTATTCCCTTCGCTGCACAGTAATCGGTGATTTGGACTCGTGATAACCACACCCCACAATACACATTGAGTTTCTACTGGGTTGACGCCATTTTATATCGTTGAATTAAATAAACGAAAAAATATATTTAAATAAAATGATAAATATTTTAAATTATGTTGTGTGTGAAAACCGTGCATCAGAAATAACCCACTGTTATAGTACTTTACCGGAATGCGGCTTTTAGCTGCGTTCCGGGAAAAATTTTTTTGTTGTAAATATTCAGGTTTGAATGGTTTTAGATTTCTTTTGCGTTTTCTCACGAACTTAAATTTGAGTTAAAATTTAAATATTTTTTTTATTTTAAACAATGTCAGTAATGAGTGAATTTGTACCGGTAAACTGGAGAAATAAGAGGAGGACAAAACAAGTTTGTTATTTTCAATTTAACATATTTTAAAATAAATTAATTTCATTTTAAAAAAGCCGGCAAAGAGTTACGTAACTGGTTTTGCCCTTGACACATATTTATTTAAATACGTCGTACATTTTTTAAAGTTTTAAATTCATCGGTCTAAATATAACGCAACTGGTTGTAATTGGAAATCGACTGCCTATATGAATTATACAGGCTAATATTCATCTATACTTTAGAAGGTCCTATTTCTATTAAATTTTAGACGATAATAGCGTTTTCCGACATACTAACATTTCATTACAATTTATAAATGCAAACCAAATAAAAAAAGTGTGTAATCATAATTTTGTTTTCGTATCCAGTAAAAAATACAACGGTTTTATAAAATATGTTAACTTGATTTATCACCGTTATTTCTGCAATGAATTTCATGTTTTTATTATGCAAATTAGAATTCTTATTAATTCAATAGAAAGGACAACTCTAGAAATTTCTTATAATTCTAGAAAGCTACGTTAAACAACTCTTACATTGCAAGATATCGATACACCGACTCTCAGATGATCTACATACTACGAATTAAAATTACGTCTTAATTTGTTACATAACGATATGAATTTGACCTTGCCTCGTGACTTAATAATTCTGGGATAACACAAGACGTGAGGCGTGTAGACTGTTCATTGTTTATAGAAGATAATAATAATATATATATATTATTTATAATTTATTTAATATAAAATATTATTATTAATTAAAATAAATAAAATTAATTTGTGAAAAACAAAAACATATTTATAAAAAGATTCAAAACAAAAGAAAAATCTGATTTATAGGAAAAGCAGTGTTGGAGGTTGAGAACAGATTTCGTCATTTGTATTGCTTAGCTCATGTAGTACAAATTTTACAATGCCAATTGAGAATTGGTTACAAGAATTGAAAATTATTTTTACACAGAAAATAAATTCAATGTTTTAATAAAAATGAATGATTATTCATTCTTTTTTTTAAGTATATAATATCCAACATATAAATAGGAAATTCTACCATTTTTGGATGGCCAGTTTTAGTAAGAGTTAGGATGCTTGCCTTTTTAACAAAATAAATTTTGTTTAAGGTTCAACTACGTTAAAATTTCACTGGACAAAAACATTCAGTTAATGCCAAAAAAAAAAAGTTTTAATTTATTTTGGATAGTTATATTTTTTAGTAAAAAATTAGTCGGTATATTGTCAAATAAACACAATAAATGCATTCCGTATGGCAAGATGTACATTTTTTACGTCATACTGGACATTTTCTGTTGCCCACTTGATGCCATGGGGTGTCATTTATCCTCCTTTTTTTCCCCCGGCGAATACAGCTAAAATAGTTACCAGTATATTGAAGGGGAAAGTATGGTAATCATGTCAAAAATGGGGTATCGAGCTCCTTTTCTTGCAAATCTTAACGTTTTATGATACAACTAGTTGATGTCTGAATGTGTGTGCGTACGAATATTTGTCTTAGTGCTTTTGACATTATATCTCAGAATTGACCAAGCTTATTTTCTTCAAATTTGGCTCAAATTTCTCTATATGGAGCGTTGTTAATATAATTTTTAATCGTTTAAGGGGATGCGGGAATATCAAAACAATTTTGATTCTCTTCAGAGACATCCCGAAGGGAAGACACCCTCCATGACAGTTGTGATCGCTACTCCAACCCCTTTGTACCTAGCCCTTAGGGGCTTTACTGTAGGTCATCTTCAGTACACCAACAGATATCTTTCAGTTTCACATGCCTCAGTCAGGATGCCACCGATACAAATTCCACGATTTACTTGATCGGTGTACTACCGCTAACCTAATTAAACTCTTTCAGTGATCTTAAGCAAGACTATACCGATTGTGCTACCTAATTCTACATCTACCCGAAAACTGTAAAAAGGTGAGCTCAATACGAACATCGAACGAGAATCAAAAACATTAACCGATACAGAACCACAAAGACTAACCCAAACAAAACAAAGGAAAAACAAAAACTATAAACGTATACACAACAAGAACAGAAACAAAAACATAAAAGAAAATACCAAACGTAAAGGAACAGTCTGTTTCTTCAGAGACATTTTAGAGAACTCTTTTAAACCAGTTGTGCATTTATAATTTTTTTCAAAAAATCAACCGCCATTACTTAAAATTAAAATATGTTTTTTGTTCTTTTGCTCTACCTTCCTTCGGTTTAAATATTTTCCAAAACGTTTTTACTTTTTTATATAGAGTTATCAAGAAATGCCAACAATTTTTTGTTTTCCCCTATCACTGTAGCTATAAAAAGGAAATATTTTAATCGGTCCAATTTGGGCATATACGGTTTTCATCGGATTTTTACGTTTTGACACTTAAGGAACTCAAAAAAGCGGATGGAAATTTTTCGTTAGTTCGGTATAGTACCTTAAATCACTTTATACCTCCAAAACTATTCGATTTTGACCAAACTTTATTAAGTTTCAACTTCATAAAGTCAAGGGGGTGTGGCTGTAGAACAAGATCACTCTCAGTATCTCGAGATTTCGCCTAATTAAGGTCTTATTTGACTTAAAGACACGTTTGTTAACAATTAAAAAATAATTTACAAATATATTTTTGGAAATAGTACCCCCCACCCCAAAAAAATTATCTAAATAAACTAGTGGGTATAGTGTGTCATTAGTACCTCCTCTCACCACAAGGAGCGTTAGTGTAGCACTGACGTACAGCTGCTGTAGTCGCCTTCTATGTTGTAATGTCACAGATGAGCGGTAGAATTAAATAAATGAATAAATACTTGTGTAAAAAAATATTTAAAATGACCGCTAGTACCGCCACACCCGCGCGAATGAAATACGATATTCGCACGCATTTTCGTTAGAATCATTGAATTAAATAAATAAAAATTATTGTATTTAAATAAAATTATAGATATTTTAAATTCAGTTGTGTACGTATATGTTCTGCATAAAAAAAAACGCCGTGTGGCGGGGAAATCCTACAAGTGTGTTGCCTGTCAGCTTTTTACTTCTTTGTACGAAGTAAAGGAAGTATTGTGGATCACTAAACATTTCGGTTTTCAGATTTCAACGAAAATATCAATTTTGACTAGTTTTGGCGTGACGACTGTACGTACGTGTGCGTATATATTTCGCGTAACTAAAAAACTATTAGCCGTAGGATGTTGAAATTTTGAATTTGGCACTGTTGTTACGTCTAATTGTGCACCTCCCTTTTTGATTGCAATCGAAATTAAAATTTTAATTAATGAAATATTTGGATCTTAAAGGGTAGGTACATCGGTTTGAATCAGACTTCATCTCCTTTTGTTTTTTTTTTTTTAATTTTTATTTTAAATATATTAATTTTATTATTAACCCGTGATTGTAAAAAAAGTTTTACAATAAATAATAATTCAAAGATAATAAAAGAAAAATGAAAAATTTGTTAGTGAAATAAAATTGTATGTACTTTTAAAAAATGTGTAAGGTAATTTAATAGACATTACATATATGGATATGTAATAGATTTGGTGAAACATCTGATTATTAATGTTGATTGAAAATTATAATTTAGAATCGTATTATTTTTGGGTTTTCAGTTTAATTTCTGTTTAATTTTATCTACATTAAAGTTAATTACAGAGCGACTGAAAAATAGACCTTCACAAGAACATACAACATATACATTGAAGCATACATGCCCGATCTTTGATAATTTGCAAAAAATTGTATCTTTTGCTTCAGTACTTTCCCGATATTGTCGGATAATATTCTCCCTAAGTCGCAGTTGATCACATCATTTCATTTTCATTTAATCTCCCTTTGGTTTGATATAATTCTTCTGATCTTAATTTATGTACACGTAATTTAAAAATTTTCTCTCTTTATATTCATCATCCTCTCTTAATCTTTTTATCCTTTCCTTGGCCTTAACGTTTTTTTCTTCTTTATATTTATCATCTTCTCTTCATCTTTTTATTCTTATCTTGTTCTTAGCATTTTCTTTCTCTTCATATTCATCTTCTTGTTTTTTTGTTGAGATATACTTCTTCATGTTATCTTTCTTTTTCCTGTGTGATTGTTTCTTTTTCATTTTTGATTTATTCACCAAGTAATCCAATAATAAAAACTGGATTTTTTACAGCGTAGATCAAAATTAACATTTGTAACCGCGATATACAGGAGTTCGCTAAACGGAATAGTTTAATTATTATTAACTTTTGTTTATACGACTCACCAGTAATCTAATACGTTTGTTAATCAGAAACTCACGAAGATACGAATAATACTGATCTAGTTATGCGAGTAGTAAAGTGACTTTTACTGTATCCTAATATTTCTCGTGAGATTGTTGAATTAATAATCGTATAATATCATCTTACTTTCCAATGAAATCAGTTTAAATGAAGTGCAGCAAAAAATGTGTATATGTAATTTAATAGGCGTACAAGGAAGTCATATGGTGTCCACATCAGATTTTTTTAAATTATAGACCTCGGATCTAAAGTGCAGAAAAGTTTTTTGAAAATTCCCTTTTATTTTGACCTTTAAAATTTTCTTATTTTAGCCTTTACTGAAAGGAGGTGTTAAATTTAGATAACACTTTAAGTTAATTTGTTAATCTTAACCTATATATGAATATTTTTTGAAAAAATTATTTCTTAAAATTTATTCTCCCATCTCTAAAAGGTTATATTCTTTTTTTTGGCTCTAATTCTTTTAATTTGTAAAATTATTAGCCGGTAAAGTTATACAATACTATTTTATTTATATCTTTGTTATTAGTCTAGAAGACTGTAAATGTTTGGTTGTTCTATATATGCGTTCAGTAGTGCTTGTATTACTTTCCTGATAAATTTATTTATTGTGTATATATTTTATCAAACATTTTAGGAGTTCAAGAATTAAGTCAAATAAAAATTAAAACAGTATCTGAAAAAGGGTCTAATACCGTTCGGGTAATTCTTACACGACTGACCAAAATGGAGTCTAATATATTTAAGGTGTATGTATGTTTGTTACACCCTAGCAGCTCAACGGCTAAACCGATTTAGATGTACGACTCCGTATTGAATCCTTACCAGGAGTGTCACAGGATAAATAAATATGTATGTTTAAATAAATTAAAAAAAAATTTGAAAAAAAAATTATACTAATATAAGTATACTAAATTGTCACTCGCACGCCTCTTTAATTATTTTATATTAAAGAGCAATATTTTTTTTTTGGCGGTCGTGTTTTTTAATATTAATTTAATCTTGTTTATTTTGTCCCATTATATGATAGGAAACTTCATTTTGTTAAAATTTTTCCTCCATTTTTTTATGAATTAATCAAGTTATTATCGTTTTGGGATCTTTTTCACTGTAGGATTGCACAGCTTAAACATTTTCCTATAGAAGTCGGGTATTAAAATAATAGCTCGACTATAAGCAGAAATTATTAAATTTATTATTTAAGTAATCAAGACATTACTGTTAATTAGTCGAGGTTAGCGAGCGAAGCGAGGTTATGTTCGGTTAGTATGCTCGTTCCGTGTACTGGCGAATCCTAAGTATATCAGGGAACGGTAGCGTCTCGGCCTTTCATCCGATCCGGAGGTCCCGGGTTCGAATCCCGGTCAGACATGGCATTTTCACACGCTACAGAAATTTTATTCGTCCTATGAAACAATACCTAACGGTGGTCACGGGCATAACCTAACCGAACATAACCTACGCTCGCTTCGGTCGTTAACCTCGTATAATTAATATTAAATATACAAATTATATACAACTTATTATTTTTATTGAAATTATTTGACTATTCTAACTTGTTTATTTTCATTATTGGAAACAGTTTAAGTCATGCGGTTCTGTAGTTGGAAAAGGTCCTTTTTTAAATTTAAAATTATCATACCTTTTTTAAAAAAAGGTAATGTGCTGGTTATAAATAAATAAAATAAACAGATATGAGACTTAAATTATATTGAAACAGCTGTTAGTTTATTTTGTTTTAATTTTTATAAAGTACATTATTTTCGAATAATGATTATTTTCAAAATTTTTGTGTGAAAATTTCTTAAATGGCTGTTAACAAAGGTTTTCAGGTTTATAATGAATGGGATGAGGTAAGGTGTTGTATTTTAGTTATTAAATGATTTTATATAATTTGGTTAAGACAGGATAACCAAATTGTTTTTGTAAACATTTTTATGTTATTTCTTTTTTATTAATACAAATGGTTTTTAACTGAAATTAATTTTATTCTTTATTTTATTTTGTTTTTCTTTTATTCCTAAATTTCATTCCTTGGAATCAGTCAAATGCCTTATAATTTGCGAATGATTGTAGGCGATGCAAAGTAGTTTTGTTTTTTTTTTGAAATGTTATTGTAATTTGTTTACGTACTAGAATATCCGATTATTGTTTTGAATTCCCGTGTTTTTTTTAATAGTATTTTTTATTTCATTGCTTTTACATTTTCTGTATTTATTTTTTATTTTTTACTTTCTCATGGTATTTTATATTATTAAAAAAAGTATTGATATCTGTTTTGTTAGAATTTCCATTGCTTAGTTTTTTTTACGTTTATTATTCGCTAATGTTTAGAAAGGTTAATGCGCAGAGTAGAGTTGTATGGTGTTGGTGAATGAATTACTTCTTGCCACCTGCGATGATTTATCGCGGTACACTATCTCCTTCAGTGTATTATTATCAGTGAAAAAAATTGCTTCTAACACTACTTTATAGAACTCTTGCGCCTATATGTATCTTCCTAAACGTTGACGAGCAGTTATTGTTTTAATGTTTATTTACATTTATTAATGTTTGTTTGATTTTCTCATATACTTAAAATATATGTTAAAGTTCTGGATATATTTTATTTAGATGAAGTTTAGGAATTTGTATTGTTTTTTGTTAATATTAATGTTTTTATTTTTCCGACTTGATATTTATTTTGGTTATATAGCTTATTTTAAGAATCCGTTTGATTATGTGAAGTTTACAGACTAAAATATTTAATTGTAATTTGTTGATATGCAGTAGTTCATTCCGCTTGCCTTTGGATTTTTCTTTCTATTGGTGAGCGGCTGTAGTTTTGCTATATAAGATGAGGATGGGAACGAACCGTTTCGCCGTCCCGTCTTGAGCATCATTCGACAAACGTGTGGTGCCTGTCGAAAGACACACGTATGCGCACACTCAGTCGAGCACATGATTGTTTGGCTATTCATGAGCGGCAAAGTGAATGGAATGCTACCGTCAAAAATAATCTTCGTTTTGTTAAGAATTCTATGTCACCGTGGAATTCCTCATGTAGGAATTACCATCACGAGGAGGTTATTATTTGCCGTTTGCAAATAGGTGTCATACGACTCGTTCATGGATATATGATGACTCAGGACTGATGCACCGGTTTGTGTTTGCCAGCTGACGGTGCACCACATCCTTTTGGACTGTTTATCTGCGGCATTTCATCGGAAGTACAAATTAGGGCTTAACATAGGAAATATCTTAGGCAACAATATATTAATGTTGTCTAATGTGTTACGATTTGTTAATGCCGTGCATCTATATTTGAATATTTGATTAACCCCTTGTCTCCCGCCGGTCACTATATTAACCACTGGTAATCGGTTTTTCAAATTCAAATTTCTCATGAACCATTTAACATAGAAAAAGGATTTTTATGAGAAATGCAATAAGCATAACAGCCGTGTATAGTGTAGATGTTTGACAAGGGATCAAACACACAGTACTTTTTTTTCACTGACGTCATTGTTTAAGTAGTAGTATTTTGGTATTTTTTTGTTTATTTGATTCTTATATACATTAGCGGTTTGTTATCTTTTATATAATTGCGCTATGCAAACATAAATTCAACAGAATAACGAGTGAACGTGACTTTAATGAAAGGAAGCAATGATTTAAATTATTTTTTTGTTATACCACATTTGTGCGCGCGCAACATAATCAAATATTAACAAAAATTAGTTTTTGTTGAACAATATAAATGAATAACGCATTTTTAACATACCCTAATTTTTTCAGATTTTTTTGGATAAAAAACATTTCAGTAATAGTGAGATAAACAAACCTTTACCGAAATCTCAATTTTTTTTTAGTTACAATTTTCTGAAATGTATATATTTTTTTTATTTATATAATCAGTTTTTATCGTATATAAATAATTTTACGTCAAATTAACTAGAAAAAAAAACTGTAATTTTTTTATACCATATTTGTGCGCGCGCAACGTAATCAAATATTAACAAAAATTAATTTTTGTGGAACAATATAAATTAATAACGCATTGTTAACATACCCTAATTTTTTTCAGATTTTTATGAGCAAAACAATTCAGTAATAGCGAGGTAAACAAACGTTTACCGAAATCTCGATTCGCGCGCGAAATGAAGCTGGAGATTAACGGTTAAAAGTGTTTCTGTTATTTGACGTTCGGCAATTTTATTGTTTCGTGCTATATTTTTATTATTTTTTTTTATTTCGAACCTAGCATTCCGCATCATACCCGTTTTAAAATAAATTTTAATTTTTAATCATTTACTTTGATAATTTTGTGTCAGGGGCGCTAATAACGTCACCTGGTTATGCGTCCAGGGAAAAAATCAAGCATTTACATTTCCAATCCCTAATCTAATCTAGTCTAGCCTAAATCTAGTCTAATCTGCACGAAAGTTACACTTAAAATATCTAATGTTGGAAATAATAATTATGAGTCGGTGTAGTATTAATATCTTCTTAAAATTAAAACAAATTATCGTTTTATATTAATCTAACCCAGTAAGTAACAATTTGATGAATGTAAAGGATAATTGTGATGCGTTGATCTACTAAAAACGGTACTGTTATGAAAATAAAAAACCAACGAAGAGTATTATTTACGTTTCGGATTACGGGACAACCAGAGGAACTTCAGATGCAAAATTTAGAAAAAATACAGTATCTTCGAAATAATGTGTATTTGATGAGAAATAAGGATTGAAAGTAGAAAAAACCACTTTTGAATTCTGATATTTAAAAAAAATTATTAAAAATATTACAGAAAAATTTAAAATCAAACGGTAAAATGTTATATTGGTTGCCACGAAAGCGGCGCATGTGTTTAAGCTATTGTATTTCGATTAAAAAAAAAATCGGGCAATAAAAATTAAAGTATTATCGGAAACTGTAATTATTTTTGCGCTATCTGGATTCGGCCCATTTTAATACCTTCATTCGTTTGAAAATTGGGGGTCTGAAAAGCGGAAAAGTCATGACTTTTTACACTTTTTTTTTGAGAACGTCAACTTCTAATTACTATAAAATTAAAACCGATCGAGATAAAAATATTCTATTTTTGGAGATCGCCAGATATACTGAACTAAAGTGGTCGCATCTTTCGTGGTTATCACTATAATAAGAGTAATATTATAACTAATAATTTTTTATTTTTCAATAGTTCGCTTATCTTCTTATGATAAGAAATATAAATAAATATTCTTTGACATTTTATATCGTAAAGTTGTCTTGACGTACACTAAGTGAATGTGTGCAGACTTTTTATAATATGTTTTGTTAAAAATTAATTTTGATTTTTTTATTTATTTAAAACTTTATCCCGTTTTATAATCTATTTTAAGTAATTTTGCCCAGATTTCTGTTTTTCAGAATATATTTTCATTTAAAAAAAAAGTAATTGCAAATGTAATTAAATTTTTAAAATTATGATAGAAGTTTATTATTGGAATAGAATTTCATTTCGTTTCTTTCTCTATGTTTTTATGTTATTTTTATGAAAAGTATTTTCAAAGGAAAGATTTTTTGAATTGTATTGCAAAAAAAAAGAAAAAAACCATTACGATTATTAATATGAACAAAATGATCATACTGGGCTGCTAGGATACAATTTGTTAAACTATTTTTCACATTTTTTTTTATTGTATTTCCATTTGTAGAAGACTTTGAGGGAAATTCTCCTTTTTTTTACAAAATAGAAAAAAATAACTTTGATCTCTTAAAATTTATTTTAGAAGCCGTTCGTTATATTAATTTTTATAGAGTGATAAGGGATGTATTACTCGAGGGACTGATTCAGCACAAATTTCCCTGTATAGCTTCATTTTACCTTTGCCGCCATAACGTTTCATTTTCAATAAAAATTATATCTTAAGAACGGATTGAGGTATATATAAATATTTTTGGTGTACGCATACCTAACATCTACGAAAATAATTTTGAAAATTTTACTATTAAATTTGCAAAATGTTTGCCTTAAACATATTTAATCATTAATAACAACGTAAATATTAGTTGTATTGAATGTTTTATTAGGTGAATTTCAAAATTTTATTGTGAACAAAATGGCACCTTATTTGTTCAATTCGGTTGACGTAGCTGAGTTATGAATGAAATTGTTAATGTTGATTGCAAAAATGATACAGTCTGATGACAGTTGTGTGCCTGTTTTCACTTCTTTCTAAAAGTGATTAATTTTATTTTAATAATAGAAATTAAATTTTCAAATTTTTTTATGTTGTAAAAGATGTCGGTTACGAATTTCATTGAAATATTTCAATGCGTTCTTAAGTAATAGATTTTTATTGTAAAAATTATGGGGACATAAGGGCAAAAGAAAAGAGATTTGTCGACGTACGATATTTTGTTTAATTTGATTTGAAAAATTTGGTCAACACCTCCCGTGACACTGTATATACTTACTGATGTATACGCTAATATATTATGATTTTAAATTTTTATTCGCGCGACCTTGTTTTGTTTGGTTTAAAGTCTGGCAACTAATCAATCATTCGTTTTTACTTTTAACAGCAAACTCGTATATTCTTAGCCAACGTAATATAAATTTCACAGTTACTCGTTGTATGATGTACTTTCTCTCCCGTTTTTCCAAGGTATTTACTTGAACCCCATTAAATTTATATTTCTGAATTTAATTTTAAAAATTTGTTTTACGTATAATAGTTACAAAACACATTTTTCGTCTGTTGCAAAACTTAATTTTAAAATTGGCACAGTTTTGTGTTTTGCCTTAAAATAGATTTATTTCATTTTATAAAGTTTTATTTCAAACGTATGACAACCATTCCTTTCTTGTGATAACTTAAGAATGAGCGCTTTTATTTTTCTGAAAGGTTGTTATTTAATTATTTTTATTTGGTTTTAATTCAAAATTATTGTCTTTCTTATATTTTTAAATTTCCCGGCGAATATAGCTAGAATAGTTATATTAAAGGGGAAAGTACGGTGATAGTATTTAAAATGGGGTTTCTGATTTTTTTTGCAAATCTTTTACATTTTAGGGTCCAATTGGTTCATCTAGATCAAAAAATTCGTTTGGAGGGTGGATATTTGGAAAAACCAATTTCGATTTTCTTCATATTGTTTGGGCCTGTAAAGAGAAAATTTTTTTAAAGCAAATCTGTAATATCATATATAAATAATCCAAAAAAAGCATTTTTAAAAATCACCTCCACCTCTTAAAAATGAATGTTTTGTTTTGTGTTTTGTTCTACCTCTCTTCGGTTTTAATGCTTTTCTTCTTTTTTTTGTATTTTGTAATTTCATCTTATATTTTTTTTTTTTTGTCTTAAGTCATTTGATTGGTTTGATGCAGCTCTCCAAGATTCCCTAACTAGTGCTAATCGTTTAATTTCGGTATACCCCCTACATCCTACATCCCTAACAATTTGTTTTACATATTCCAAACGTTGCCTGCCTACACAATTTTTTCCTTCTACCTGTCCCTCTAATATTAAAGCGCGACTATTCCAGGATGCTTTAATATGTGGCCTATAAATCTGTCTCTTCTTTTAGCTATATTTTTCCAAATGCTTCTTTCTTCATCTATTTGCCGCAACACCTCTTCATTTGTCACTTTATCCACCCATTTGATTTTTAACATTCTCCTATAGCACCGCATTTCAAAAGCTTCTAATCTTTTCTTCTCAGATACTCCGATCGTCCATGTTTAACTTCCATATAAAGCGACGCTCCAAACGTATACTTTCAAAAAATTTTTCCTGACATTTAAACTAATTTTTGATGTAAACAAATTATATTTGTGACTGAAGGCTCGTTTCGCTTGTGCTATTCGGAATTTTATGTCGTTCCTGTTTCGTCCATCTTTAGTAATTCTACTTCCCAAATAAGAAAATTCTTCTACCTCCGTAATCTTTTCTCCTCCTATTTTCACATTTTGCTCCATCTTCGTTATTTCTACTGCATTTCTTTACTTTCGTTTTGTTCTTGTTTATTTTCTGCGGTAGTTCTTGCGTAGGACTTCATCCATACCGTTCACTGTTTCTTCTAAATCCTTTTTACTCTCGGCTAGAATTACTGTATCATCAGCAAATCGTAGCATCTTTATCTTTTCACCTTGAACTGTTAGTCTGAATCTAAATTGTTCTTTAACATCATTAACTGTAAGTTCCATGTAAAGATTAAAAAGTAACGGGGATAGGGAACATCCTTGTCGGACTCCCTTTCTTATTACGGCTTCTTTCTTATGTTCTTCAATTAAAACCGAAGAGAGGTAGAACAAAACACAAAACAAAACATTCATTTTTAAGAGGTGGAGGTGATCTTTAAAAATGCTTTTTTCGGATTATGGTTCCTGTAAATGTTACCTCTGTATTTGAACCCTAATATTTTTAAAATGCTGAAATCCTTGTTTCTATACTTTTCCTGAAACCAAATTGGTCTTCTCGTAACACTTCTACATCTTATATACGCTATCAAAAAATGTCTACAATTTTCCAAAATTTTAAACCTCGGACCGTAAACTGAAAATGATTTTTTAGTATTTTTTTATCGTTTTTGTTTTTTGAAAGGGTGTTAGATTTAGAGGAAACTTTACTTAAGCAAATTTTTTGACCTTAACCTGTGTATGAATGTCTTTAGAATTTATTCATCACATTTTAAAAAAAAATATTTTGTTTTTTAGTTCTAATTCTTAATTTTTATTATTAAAAAAAAAAGGTATTCTCTTTATCGCTTAAAAAGTTTTCGTCTTCATAATATTCCCCTGAAAAAATAATATTCCCAAAATAAGAAGCATTTCATTACTTTTTTAATTTTTTTTTTCATTACTTTCTACATAATTAATAAAGTACTGTTAATTTCGTGAAATGTGTAATTTTACAGACGGTTCCGTTGCGAACCGGATGTTACGCAAAATGGGTAATAGAATGTCAGATGGAGCAGGTTCAGTTGATAAGAGTGTTAGGAACGGAACGCAAGGATGCCGGAGGGTGCAATACCCTCCTACTTTTTGTAGTATACGGACGACTTATGTCCTTTCTTGCTGGGTGATTGTACTATACTGGGGAGTTATTAATAGGAGATGGCGTTGATACGTTTGGATTGCGTTCCGATCCAATGGGGGGAGGGTTTTAGCGGGACCCGGCGGAACGACATGCTAATATGCCTATCTTCCGTGACGCGCTCCCTTTCAGCTTAGAGCGGGCTGAAAATGATAGTGTTAAACTTTTACGCCTGTAACTGTCTGCATTTGGTGTAACATAACTGTCTGCATTTGGTGTATGCTTCAAGCAGAGATTCGGGAACTAAGAATGACTTTCAACTGTACTACGAGCGCCATCTCTCTCTTAAGTCTATGCAAAGTCAAGAGATGGCGCTAGTAGTACAGGAACTCGCACTTAGTTTCTCGCATCTCTGCTGCGGTCAAACACAAAGTTTCAGCCATATATATTAATTCTAGTCAGTCAGGATTAGTTATTAGTCTATACAAAGTCAAAACATTTTAGTTCAGTTACGTACTTCCACATGTCCCGTAATACTTGATGTAAGTATTTTTCTTTATCGAAGCTTTAGTTTGTTTTCGATTGAATCAACGATTTTATTTAAACCGGTCAACGAAAAATCTTTGATCAATTATTCTACGTTGAGACTCGGCTCCTGACGATTCAGCAGCTCCGTACAATTCATACGGCTCCTGACGGTTCAGCGGCTCCATATACAGTATATAAACAAGCTCATCACTTCATTCTGGCAGTCCTGTCCCAGTCTCAGACTAGTCTACTAAAATCTTTAAGAATTTATCATTACATTTATGGATACAGTAGTTTATATGATTCACATGTATATGAATAATATTTACAATTAGCAATAAAAATAATTATACTCGCTACTACATAAGACTAAATGAATCTGCAACGATTTTCGACATACATTTAAAATTGGTGCTGATTCGTTTAATAAATTAAGTCTGATCCGGGATTCGAATTCGGGACCTGCGGATGACCGACCGTCTTTGTTTAATTAATTGTTTCTTTTCCATGGTAGTAATTTAAATTATTGATAACTAACTGACCTGGCAGTGCTTCGCTATTGCTAGATTTGAGTGTACATATATATTATAGATTAAATGAACACAATGAAAGTTTGATAAACATTAAAAAAAAACTGATCGTTACGGAACATCGCAAAATATAACCTTTTTTTTTTCCTCTTTCCATCTTCCAATCTTCACCCCTTCTCCTCTTTCCCTTCTTCCCTTTTTTTTCAAAAATATTCCTTTTGTCGTAACAATATATATTCTGAATATGAGTTAAATCGGACCATAAAAACAATTTTCCGAAATATCTCGATCCCAGTGCCACCTAGCGGGTCGAAAATAATTCGGAAACCTTCATAGATGTGTGGAAAACTCACGAAAGTTTCACCACAATCGGATAAATGGTATAGGAATGCATATGGGTCAAACAAACATTCATTTATATATATATATATGAAATAAATGATATTACAATAATGATGATTAAATTTAAAATAAATTAAGAAAGATGTTACGTAAACAATGTCGTAGAATTAGACGCTGTGAGTCCCTTTATGCAATAGATTATTAAGAATGAAGATTCTTGAATGATGTTTCTTCAAATTGTAGATTTATATATATCGGGAGTCGGAGGAGTAATAAAATATGTACAAAAAATTTTTTATCTATAATTCTTCGCTCCGATCTAGAATAAAAATTTCTCCTCTTGAGGTATTCTGGACGAGATTGCCACCTACTACCCTGAAGAACCATGAAATATTCATACGAGTAGATTTTACTCCCTGTTTAGCAATCTCTTTGTAGGAGATCGTTCTTTTCCTTTATCCTTGACAGTTTTTTTATCAAATAGCTCAAACACATTTTGACTAAATAACCAATCGAACATTTTTAACCGCATAAGAAACAGTTGATATTTTGTCTGATTTGTTGGGGGAAAATTCATAAAAAAAGATCAGAAAACCCTGAAAAGCTAATTTACTTCCATATATAAAAAAATATATTTGTAATTACGTCTTATTTTTATGAAGAGCTTTTCTTCTATTTTTCGTAAATGGAAAATAATGCTTCTCTATAAAAAACGTTTCTTCTTGTAACGTTCTTTATTTCGGTAAGGGAATGTTTGTCTGATGAAATAGCTGACAGTTATTGCGATTCAATTTGTAAAGGTCAAAAGATTCTTGTATTTATCAAAAATATACAATATGATCTAACTAAATAAACCTACGTCATACCGGTTTTCTTTGTAATGCCGAATAATAAAAAGAAAATATTGCTAAATAAACGTAAAGACAAAACAAATACGGTTAGTTCGAGAATAATGAATTATCGGTCTTTCAGTTAAACAGAATAGGCGATCATTGTTGACCTTCAAAGGTAACTGAACTTGACTACAATATATGTCAAAGACAACATTTATTTATATATGTAACGACCACATATGGATCTAATTTCAGTACCCTCCAAAAGCAGTTCAACCATGAAACAAAATAACTTTTATCGCACGTTTGTTGGCACTACATATCTATCAACAACGTAACACGTATATTTTTGCATTTTTGATGTTTTATTTACAACTAATGAATTTAAAAAATTATTTAATGTTTTTTTTTTTTGCGTATTAAGTGGTATTTGTATTTATATTAGGTACCATACATATCTTTTATTATATTGTTTCTGCAACAACTGCTTAACATTATGGTGCATAATTGTTAAGTAATATAACGTGAAATATCAAACAATTAAAACAAGACGCAGTCGATAAACAAGCGTCCCATGCCGAAATTGCCAAATAAAATGACTGAAGTGGTTTCTCACACGATTCTTAATTGAACCAAATATATTGTTGCGTGCCAAAAACACAAAAATACTTTTAATATCCCAACCCTACAAATTATTTCACCTCTTTTAAACAAAGACTGGATGTATAATATACAGAGTGATTTTTTAGTCCTGTTACCCAATTTTAAATGTAATTTAAGAAAGAGAAATTTAAGTGGAATAAAAAAATGTATTTGTTACTTACAAAAGAGATTTCATAAAAAGCTATTACTTACATAATTGTTAAAGAATATGCTCAAAATGCTCACCCCTTGCGGTTATACACGCACGGACTCTTTTCAGGATATTAGCAGAAACCTTTTTTTTAAGAGTTGCATCGGAAATATTCGTGATTAAGTCTGTAATATTGACTTAAGGTTCATCAATAGTGTGAGGATTGTTTTTGAAGGCCTCGGACTTAATGTAGCCCCACAAAAAGTAATCAGGAGGTATGGGGACCTTGGAGGTGATAAGCCCTTGCTTATTATTCGATCATCAAAGAACTCTTGCAGAAAATCCACGGTTTCGCCAGACGTATGGCATGTAGCGCCGTCTTGCTGAAACCAGCAATACCGTTCTTGAGTTTCCAGGAGGGACACAGATTGATGCACAATATTCCTGTATACTTCACCGTTTACTGGCTGTTCGAAGAATATGGGTCTGATTATACGATGACGAGATATCGCACACCACACACCAATTTTTTCATGATGCAAAGATTTGTCTTGTAAAACGTTAGGATTTTCAACCGCCCAAAATCGACAGTTTTGACTGTTCACATAATCGTCGAGATGGATCCAAGCTTCATCACTAAAGAATACTGTGTTTAAAAATTCAATTCCGTTATCGTTTACGAGAGACCTAAACCGACGGCAATATTGCAATAGTTTGTTTAAATCTGGAGGCTGAAGCTCTTGGACTAATCGTACGCGTACGGATACAATTTCAATTTTTTAGCGGCTTTCTGAACACTCGAATACGACAAACCGACTTGCGTGGAAAGTTTTCGTAATCTTTTCTTGGAGAATTGAGCAATCTTGTTTTCACATTCTCTAAAACGTCATCTGTCAAGCGAGTCGGTCGACCACTACGCTTTCTGTCGCAAACACTACTTGTCTCTCGAAATCGGTTTGCTAGCCTAGAAATTAAAATTTTTTCTGGCGGAGTACACTAAAAAATTTAGTTTGAAATGATTCTTTTACACTGGCGTACGATTTCGTAGCAAAATATTGTTCAAGAATGAAAACTCGTTTTTCTATGGTAAAAGTCATTCTGTTCGTAACACGACAGGAAACGGCACAAAAGTTTACACAGCTCAAGGAGAATCAACTCACACTGCCGTATCTATACCGGTTGAGTAGCGCTATCAACTTCCGTGTCACAAAACAAAATTTTCCTTTCTTAGAAAAAAATTACCAAACATTAACAATTGGGTAACAGGACTAAAAAAATCACTCTGTATAAAAAATTCCAAAGAAAGCAAATCTGATTAATACTTTTTGTTCCTCAATTGTTTTACAAGCAGCACAGCAATAAGAAGTATAAGATAATAATGTTATCTGAGTGTAGCACTTTTATCTGTATAGAGTGGGTCGTTCAATGTGTAGGAAAATATTTTTAAATTTTCTTTACTTCATGATTTGATAACAAAATGGAAGCACATATTTTTTAGTCATAATATTTAAAAATTATTTCATATTCAATTACTGTATATACTCTCATAATTTATTCAGGGAATAATATTAATAATAATAAAAAATCTGATGTGGACCCTACATGTCTTCCTCGTACGCCTATTACATTACATATACACATTTTTTAAAATACATAAAATTGTATTTCAGATATTTTTTCTTTTTTTTATTATTATTGAATTATGTATTGTAATTTTTTTTACAGTCAGAGGTTAATAACTATTAATAAATTAATATATTTAAATAAGGAGATGGTCGGATTCGAACCGATGTGCTTTCCTCTTGTAACTTTCATATATTTTTTAAAGTTTTATTTGGCTATAACTCCGGAACCAATGAAAATAAGTACCACTTATGATCGTTGAAAAGCTCTCAATGAGGGATTACTGCAGTTAAGAAAAAGCCCAAAATCCAAAAATCTTTGGATTTTGGGCTTTTTTTGGATACTTTACTTTAGTCCAGTCGATGCAATCAAAAGGAGAGATACCCAAGTAGATGTTACAATAGTCCTAAATCTAACATTTCAACATCCTACGGCTAATCGTTTTTGAGTTATACGAGATACACACGTACGTATGACAGACGTCACACCGAAACTAGTCAAAATAGATTCAGGGATTGTCAAAATGAATATTTTCGTTGAAATTTAAAAACCGAAATTTTTCGCGATCACAATACTTACTTTACTTCGTACAAGGAAGTAAAAATAACGAATCATATTATAAAAAACGTATTAATTCGATTAAACTGGCCTTTTATCAAAATTTATATATATCTGCGTCATATTAACTAAGAAATTTGTTTAAACCGGGGCATAGTCTTTGACTGAGGAATACTAAGAAGTTATGATTAAAAAATTTTAATTTAATTTGGCTGATGCTGTAGTAAGTATTTCCTGAAATTGTTAAGCTGTACAAAATTTGTCCGTAGTTTTCAATTAATATTATACTTTGTAATTTAAATGCCATTTTAAATTAAAAGTACGCTATTACTTTAGTACGATAGTATATTTTTTTAGGTCGCATGGTAGTACTGAGCGGTGAAAATGAATTTTCTTTACTTTTTTTGGTATGAGGAGTACGAAAATACCATTCACTTGAAATAGGGTTTCCTTATATATATATATATATTTTTTTTTTGTCTTCAGTCATTTGACTGGTTTGATGCAGCTCTCCAAGATTCCCTATCTAGTGCTAGTCGTTTCATTTCAGTATACCCTCTACATCTTACATCCCTAACAATTTGTTTTACATATTCCAAACGTGGCCTGCCTACACAATTTTTTCCTTCGACCTGTCCTTCCAATATTAAAGCGACTATTCCAAGATGCCTTAGTATGTGGCCTATAAGTCTGTCTCTTAACTATATTTTTCCAAATGCTTCTTTCTTCATCTATTTGTCGCAATACCTCTTCATTTGTCACTTTATCCACCCATATGATTTTTAACATTCTCCTATAGCACCACATTTCAAAAACTTCTAATCTTTTTTTCTCAGATACTCCGATCGTCCAAGTTTCACTTCCATATAAAGCGACACTCCAAACATATACTTTCAAAAATCTTTTCCTGACATTTAAATTAATTTTTGATGTAAACAAATTATATTTCTTACTGAAGACTCGTTTCGCTTGTGCTATTCGGCATTTTATATAGCTCCTGCTTCGTCCATCTTTAGTAATTCTACTTCCCAAATAACAAAATTCTTCTACTTCCGTAATCTTTTCTCCTCCTATTTTCACATTCAGTGGTCCATCTTTGTTATTTCTACTACATTTCATTACTTTTGTTTTCTTCTTGTTTATTTTCATGCGATAGTTCTTGCGTAGGTCTTCATCTATGCCGTTCATTGTTTCTTCTAAATCCTTTTTATTCTCGGCTAGAATTACTATATCATCAGCAAATCGTAGCATCTTTATCTTTTCACCTCGTACTGTTACTCTGAATCTAAATTGTTCTTTAACATCATTAACTGCTAGTTCCATGTAAAGATTAAAAAGTAACGGAGATAGGGAACATCCTTGTCGGACTCCCTTTCTTATTACGGCTTCTTTCTTATGTTCTTCAATTGTTACTGTTGCTGTTTGGTTCCTGTACATGTTAGCAATTGTTCTTCTATCTCTGTATTTGAACCCTAACTTTTTTAAAATGCTGAACATTTTATTTCAGTCTACGTTATCGAATGCCTTTTCTAGGTCTATAAACGCATTATATATATTTATATTTATATATATACATATATATATATATATATATATATATATATATATATATATATATATATATATATACATTTATACATATATAAACCTACGTATAAAATTTTGTGGCTCGAAAATCACCAAAACTATTTGATGAATTTCATTGAAATTTACATATGACTTAGTAGTGCATATTAAGCTATGCATGTGAAAATTTTATGAAGATTGGTTGAGTCGTTCTTGAGTTAAGCCGTAAAAATGTAAGCGGGCCAAGTTAGAAGTGTTATTAGTTATGGTGCTGCAAGTTTGAACGTTGATGTTTATTTATGTATAGTATCTATTATTAGTAATATTAAAACTAAAAAAAAATATAAAGAAAAGCCGACTTTTCGTTAATTAAAATTTTTTACTCATATTCTAGCCCGCGAATTCGATTTTGAAAAAAATTTATCAAGGTGTTATTTTTTTTAGTGTTCTTTTATTAACTTATTTAGAAAAACAATATTAATAATTCAGTTATTTATAAAACATTGTCCTTCCTACCGTATAATATTAAAATAAAATAAAAATAATTTCACAAGATGAATATCAGTCTCGAATTCTTTTGTTTAATTATTGCCCCAGCAATTGTCTGAATCTCCTATCTTTGGTATTTCGTCTTATGTCTCGGTACAAGAGCAACGAATTAATGCATTCCTTTCTACAAGAAACAATACGTTATAAAAAAAAACACTCCTTTAACACAATGGGGAATATATGATGATGTTACTTATATATCCAATAATCTTTTACATTCATTATCTATAACAAAAAATAAAAATAAAAAAGGGTCAGTGGGCTCAAACGTCAGTACCTGCACATCATTCAGTCATTAGAAGTCATATTTTTTTTATTTTAATAATAAATGTTTGAATATATAAGTAATAAAAGAATTTTTCCGAATATTTTAAAATTTTAGGATTATTAAATGATTACCAAAATAAGGTTTAAACATCTAAATTTGGAAATTTCAAATAAAAGGTTTTTATTTTGGTGGTTCAATTTGGTATTTTTTTTTTAAAGTGATCTCTAATAAAAATTAAAGAAAAAAGAATTGTTAAAATGATGAAGAAATAAACTATAACTTTGATGAAAAATAGCATAAATATTAATCACTACGCATATGTCGAAATCATCTAGGCCTGTTACCAGTTTGTCACAGATTTTTATATTTTCTTGGTGTACTGAAAGAAGTAGAAGCCTCTGATGGGTTTTCTTGTAATTTTTTTAATAATTCCTTTTTCTGTCCTTACTATCTGATATTTTACACGTAGCTGCTGTTCTTTCTTTACAGTATTGAATTGGAATAATTATCTTGTCGTTTCCTGACTTGCAACTACAGATCAAATAAAAATGTAACCTATTCTATACATACACGTTACTATACATCAAGAAAAGCAAAAGCGGCACTGACGAATCGCACTCACAGATGAACAAAAATTACTGACTATTATTATAAAGCAAAGCTTTCAACTTTTAATGTATTCTATAAATAGAATAATACCTTTTTATTTCCTTACACGAAATAAAGGAAGTATTGTGATAGCGAAAAATTTCGGTTTTTACATTTCAACGAAAATATCCATTTTGACCATCCCTGAATCCATTTCGAATAGTTCGGCGTGACGTCTGTTACGGTACGTACGTACGCGTATGTATCTCGTATAACTCTAAAATGATTAGCCGTAGAATGTTGAATTAGGACTGTTGTAACATCTAGTTGTGCACCTCCCCTTTTTATTGCAATCGACTGAATCAAAGTGTCCAAAAATGCCCAAAATACAAAAACAAAAATTGGATTTTGGACTTTTTCTTAACTGCAGTAGTAAGCTCTCATTGAGAATTAATGAAATATTTGGATCTTACAAGGCACATCGGTTCGAATCAGACATCATCTTTTTTTATTAACTTTTTTACTTTAAGTATATTGATTTATTAATAATTATTAACCTCTGTAAAAAAAAATTATAACAATCAATAAAAAATGAAAAAATATCATAAGATATTAATGAAATAAAATTTTATTTACGTTTCATTTAAAAAAATGTGTCTGTAATTTAATAGGCGTACAAGGAAGTGATGTGATGTCCAGTCAAATTTTATTTTGTAAATAATGCATGCTATCGATGTATGTTTACTGTTACGTCAGTTAATTGATTGATTAATTTATTAATAACTTATACTTACAAAATTGTTTCATTTATATTAGAAGAAATGTTGACTTAACATTTATCAATTTCGTAACGTATGCATCATTTGTGATTTTTAATCGCTGGGCAATTCATTATCGTAATTTACATTTAGAAATTCCTATAACATTTTCAAACAATAATTACAAATGAAATAATTTTATTTTAATTGCAATTAATGTTACAAAATAAATTAGAAAATTATATTAAACATCGATTTGGAATAAAAATTTCTTTGTTAAATAAGATTTATTTTTAATGTAAATTGTAGAACGATTGACATTGAGATTGAATCGTGAACAAATTTAATTTTCCGTTTTGTTAACACCGATGCAAGAAATGTTTGTACAATCATTGATATACAGCATATTAGGTGCTTGATTATAAGCTTCAGATTCATGCCCCCTGCTATACATTCATAATTCTGTATTTGGCTGTCGTTTGAGTCAATCAAGTGTTATGATTTGTTAAAAATGGGTGAAAGAAAATTTCTTGTGGTCACGAAACATTACTGTTTCAAGGG
This sequence comes from Lycorma delicatula, assembly GCF_047948215.1. Lineage (NCBI taxonomy): Eukaryota > Metazoa > Arthropoda > Insecta > Hemiptera > Fulgoridae > Lycorma > Lycorma delicatula. The sequence goes on from NC_134461.1 coordinate 17,201,114, forward strand.
GGAAAACAGTACAGGAAACTAGTATGAATTGATACGCACAGAGACTAACTGTCGGCTCGATATTATCGGGTCGGCGCTGGATCTCCGTGTTAATTGGCGAAACCAGCCCGAATGGATAATAATTGACAAATTTATACGCTATTTGGCAAAAGAAAAGACTGCCGAGGGCATTTAGAGTGCCTCCCTGGGCTTTCCCGCGTTATTCTTTGGATTGTTTTGTAATTATCTGTTGTTGGCTTGTTTTATTTTAATTGCGTTGAACTCACTTCTTTTATCTTCGGGTAGGTAGTGGATTTCAGTTCCTTTCCTTGTTCACCGTAATTGTTACGGTGAATCCATCGATTAAAACAGTTCACAAGTGTTTTGTTTATTTACGAAGTTATCATATTATGAGCCACAAACGACAGTCTACACTGACGGCCTGTTGAGGTGCAGAGAATTTAAAAAAAATATATTGTTTTGTTTAGGGACAAGGGAAGCAATTTTAGACCCCAGATTAATAGTAGAAGGAAGATTAAAGAAAAACAAATCAACATACTTGGTATTTATAGACCTAGAAAAGGCATTCGATAACGTAGACTGGAATTAAATGTTCAGCATTTAAAAAAACAATAAGATTCAAATACAGAGATAGAACAATTGCTAAGATTTACAGGAACCAAACAGCAACAGTAACAATTGAAGAACATAAGAAAGAAGCCGTAATAAGAAAGGGAGTCCGACAAGGATGTTCCCTATCCCCGTTACTTTTTAATCTTTACATGGAACAAGCAGTTAATGATGTTAAAGAACAATTTAGATTCGGAGTAACAGTACAAGGTGAAAAGATAAAGATGCTACGATTTGCTGATGATATAGTAATTCTAGCCGAGAGTAAAAAGGATTTAGAAGAAACAGTGAACGGCATGGATGAAGTCCTACGCAAGAACTAACGCAGAAAATAAACAAGAACAAAACGAAAGTAATGAAATGTAGTAGAAATAACGAAGATGGAGCAAAATGTAAAAATAGGAGGAGAAAAGATTACGGAGGTAGAAGAATTTTGTTATTTGGGAAGTAGAATTACTAAAGATGGACGAAGCAGAAGCGATATAAAATGCCGAATAGCACAGGCGAAACGAGCCTTCAGTCAGAAATATAATTTGTTTACATCAAAAATTAATTTAAATGTCAGGAAAAGATTTTTGAAAGTATATGTTTGGAGTGTCGCTTTATATGGAAGTGAAACTTGGACGATCGGAGTATCTGAGAAAAAAAGATTAGAAGTTTTTGAAATGTGGTGCTATAGGAGAATGTTAAAAATCAGATGGGTGGAAAAAGTGACAAATGAAGAGGTATTGCGACAAATAGATGAAGAAAGAAGCATTTGGAAAAATATAGTTAAGAGACAGACTTATAGGCCACATACTAAGGCATCTTGGAATAGTCGCTTTAATATTGGAAGGACAGGTCGAAGGAAAAAATTGTGTAGGCAGGCCACGTTTGGAATATGTAAAACAAATTGTTAGGGATGTAAGATGTAGAGGGTATACTGAAATGAAACGACTAGCACTAGATAGGGAATCTTGGAGAGCTGCATCAAACCAGTCAAATGACTGAAGACAAGAAAAAAAAGATATTGTTTTGCGATTGAGGATAACATATTGAAAGTTCGTTAAATCGTTAATTAACTGTTATGGATGTAAAGTATCGTGGGTGCATCATATTACATAGCGTGCGGCAGCTGGCTTACCTATCCTAAACAACTCTAACAACGTACTGTAGACTATGTAAGTATATGGAGTTATACGAGATGTTTTCGTAAAGGAATGACTATGTAACTGTTCCAAAGATCTCTCTCGTACGCAATGTGCACAGATATACGCCGCCCTGTATTCACACATATTTATTTATACATATCCGAAGGTGGATTTGTTCGCAATCGATCAAAAGCGTGAACAAGTAAACATTTCGTTTCACGATTCAGGGTTATTTCAAAGTAATCGAAAGTAACTTTGGTGTCGTTTCAGAACATTTGATGAAACGTGGATACGTCACTCACTACCGATCTGAAATCAAGGAATAATCAAAACGTAGATCCAGAAAAATCTTTTAGAGGTACATTTAAAAATATTTTTTAAACAAGAGATAAATATTAAAAACTATCGCTGCAAAAAAAAGAAATTGCACTTTAACACAGGATAATTGAAGAGCGCGCGGGAGGAAATTTTGTATATAGTATTTTTATATAGTGTAATTTTTTCAATTTTTTGAACATACACATAGAGTCTATGACACTTCCGGTAACGTAAAGATTCCAACGCGGGAGTCATACATCTAATTCAGTTCAGTCGTTGAGCTGGTGCAGTGGAACAAACGTACTTACCAGGGAGCGGGGGCGGTGCAAAAGTAGGTATACAGTTATAGACTTCTAGAATTTTCTTTATTAGTAGTTGTAATGTTTTACGTATAATGCGTTACTTATTATGAAAAACAAAACAGTACCTTTAGGAGGATACGATCAGAATTACAATTATAATTAATATGTAATCTTAATATATTAATCTTAAAATTAATATAATAATCTTGCAGTCTAATTTTTACACTCAAGTACACTTTTGCACAGAGGTTTTTAGCATTATTCATTTCTTGACATGCGTCTGTTATGAAGTTTTCCCTCGTGTAATAATCACAGTTATGCCTAATAACAGCACCTGAAAGTTTAAAAATATCTTCGTCGAACTAAGACGCTTGCGAATGATGCCACCTCCCTTGTCTTTCTGCATTCAACATTACCTCGCAGAATTGTAATCGTCGACCTGGATCATCTTCTACTAAAAGTAATCTTGGCCGATACATTTTCAAACCTAAACGTTGCATTAGATGCTTAAAGATAAAGATCTTCGTGGAATGACAAACTCAAAAGAAGCTCTCTTCTTTTGGTTTTTTGGGTTTTAGATAAATGCCTGCGAAACTAAGATTTCATCGTCTTGAGTAGTAATACTGACCGGTCGACCGCTCTTTGGCACATTACGGATGGAGCCAGTCGCATCAAATTTATTGCGTAATCTGTAAATTGTTAGTCTACTTGGTGGGGGTGTATCAAATTCTGTATCCCGTTTTCGTCGAACCATTTCAGCATTCCCAGTCTTCCAGTATTGTTTGATTCCATTTCCATTGGACGGTGGTTAAATTATCATTCGTGATTATCTGAAAAATACTAATAATGTAAGTAATTAAGTAACTTACTATTTTAGTAAGTAATAATGAATCAAATAATACCTATTATAACTGTATATCTACTTTTGCACCCCTCTGTACGCACACCTTAAATACATTACACTACTTTTTGGGCAGCTGTGCAATAATTTGTATTCAAAACATTTTTCTTTTAAATTAAATAATTACCAGTTAGAACAACTCTAAACGGTTATTGAAATAATTTGGAAAACAAGGTTATGTGTTTACCAAAGTTTTACTTTCTTTTTTTTTTAATTTTAACGTTTTAAAATCCAAAACTATAATTGACCATCTCGGTTTCAAAACAGCCATTTTTAAGTAATATTGAGGAAAAGAAATAGAAAAGTATGTTAATAGATGAAAGAAATGTTTATTTTAAAAAAACTAGTGACAAATAAATAGATCTTAGAAACGCCTCAAAACGAGCATGTTTTTTTCGGTGTTTTTATAATAAATATAATTCATTTACGAGTTGAAGGTTTCAGTCCACTGGTCATTTTTCTATGCAGGATTTACGCTTTCGATTAGAATTGCCTGGAACAACATTCGTGTGTATATTTTCGTAAAAAAAAAAGAAAGTGTATTATTATTTTTTTTAATTTTATTATATAATACTATTTCCCCAGTGTCTACTGTTAATGATTATTTGGCAACCGAAATGGCGCTGTCCATTTTAAATAAATTTTTTTAAACGGCTTTTTGAGCGTTTCAGATTTATTTTTAATATTGTTTAATTATTTAAAAAAGAATTTTATTATGTTGATATCTTAATAGGTTCAACTTATTATTACGCGCGCGCGCGCGCGTGTGTGTGTGTGTGTGTGTGTTTGTCTATTTGTCTGTTTTGAAATGAGCACTAAATTGTGTTAATATCAATATCGAAGTAGATTACGAGTAAGACATACGTGACTGATTGATTAAAGACCTTGAAATTACGATTAGTTTTTTCTTTAGTGATTTATTTATTGTAAAAAAATTTTTTTAGCTGAATAAATATATACAATATCATGTAATCAATAATAATGATAAATTAATTTTTTAACTTTTCAACATTCAAAGTTCTGACTATTGACCTTTTTCTTATCGACCTTACTTTCTTGTCTATTTGCTTTTAATTAATTTTTTCTGTTAATTTACGTAATTTAACTGTGTTATTGGATTTTTCTAAAAAGTAAAGAAATAAAAAAATAGACTTTTTTTTTTACTTAATTTTATATTTTGTAAAGCCCACAAAAATAAATAAAAAAATTATTTCATTTAAATTTCCTAAATAACTAACCTTTTCCCATTGCATTCATCTAAATTTTGAGAAAAAACTGGTTCTTTCATCTAGATAACCCGAGTAAAAAAAAAAAGAAAAAAGTGTACTGGTTGAATAAGTTTACAATATATTTACAGATCGGTGCTCATTGACTTCAGTATGCATATTCTTTTAAGTACAATAGTAGAGCACGGTAATTTACATTGACTTACTACAGTGCATTTGGAAAGTAACTAAAGGCCTATATAAATACGATTATATGTTAAGGGATTTATTGGCGGCTCGTAGCTAAAATAAGTGGGATGCTGCTCCAGAAAATATTTTCTAGAGCATATAGAATAACTGGAAGCAGGATAATAATGTAATTCTACTACACTTTATCGTATTCAAGAATGTGGTACACGGTTTAACCGAATAAATAATAAAATGTCAATATAGATAATACTTTGTAGTATTATTAATAACTTAATAAAATAACCGCTTAAAAACACTATAATCCAACGGTGCTTAATTTAAATTTCTATGTACAGAGATAAATACATACATTAGTAAAAATTAGTTTTTACTAATTACCTTCTCTTTCGCCCTCCCAGCGTGTTTTTGGGCAGATTTGGCAATCAAAGAGCCCTTGCTTTCCGCCATCTTCTGATCACTACCGAAAAAACAACTAACGTTTGGTTGTAAAAGTGTCATTAAAAGGTGAGGCCAAACTCCAGGAAGTGATTCTACTTAACATACTGAAGAAAAAATTGTTCATTTTAAGAAAAAAATTATTTTCAAGAACGGTTGGAGATAACGCAATACAATTTGTACTTTATTTTAAACTGAAATTTTTTAATAGGAAAAAAAATAACGATACTCTTCGTTGACAAATTTTAAAATGGCGGCCGTTTTGTTCTTTCAATCTTAAATCTCTTATTTCTTGATGGATTATGCTGCCGGATATACCGATGGACATGGAGTGGGGGGATATTGTGTGCGGTGCTCTACCGCTGACGGTGAGGGAGGCATGGCGCAACAAGTAATGAGGGGTCATGGGAGTGCGTGGGAGATCAAGGACAGGTACAAGTCCATCTTGATGCTTGTAGGGGCCAGGGAGGCAGCCTCTATGCCTAGGGTGTACGGACCTACTCACGCGCAAGAGTGGGTGGGTCGGAGCTCCCCGATGATGGCATGGGGGACCCTCGAGGTGTGCATGGGGGGACGCGTAACTGTAAAGGGCAAACGAAATGTGTGTCTTGATCAGGTACAATAGGGACTGGAAGGGTGCTCTCCTGCGGAGAAAAATTCTGGTCACCGGAAGAGGTGATTAGTATGTTTTCGAGGAGGCACGGGAAACCCCGATCGGATGTCCGAGTTCGGACGAGCTAGGGAGGGCAGACTGCGCTGCCATGAAACCCTGAGGCGAATGTGTTAAGCTTTTTAGCGTGGGCTGGTCGTCTTGGGGGAGTTTAATAAAAAAAAAAAAAAGAAAAAAAAAGAGAGACAAGTAATATATAAGTGCTGTAATATATACTTCATAATGCAATAACCACTCAGGCAAACGCCTACTTATTCCATATGCGACTGCTTCGCGAAGGGAATTCACTGCAATCCCCACAAAATTAGGATCCCATCAGAAGCATTCCTGCTAAACCGAAAGGCCTGCAAATCTAATCTCACAACGAATGAACTGAGTAAAAATACTTTTCAAAAACACGATCAAAAAGAATCAGAACGCAATCCCAAACCCCGTCCATATTAAAATAAAATTAAAAGTAAATATATAATCCTCATGAAAACGCATTTACCCGCTACATAAATAGAGATGTTATGAAAGAGCGGGCATTAACAGCAATGGTAATTAGCCCGGTGGAAATTTAAGCGTATCAAAAGATCCCATGCCTGACCGGGATTCGAACCCGGAACCTCCGCGAGAAATGCCGAGACGCTACCTACTCAGCCATGGAGTTCGGCAAAATAGATAGACCCAGCAGAAATGGACTGATTTTTAGATTCTGCAATAAATAGGGGGACAAAACACCCCCTACATCCTTGCGTTCCGTTCCTTAATTGGTAAGGATTGCAGCTAAGAGTCCGAAATAAATAAAGCAACAATTTTTCGGAAACTATGCAGTACAAATGATAAATAACATCAAATCACTTCATCGCAGTTTTAACTTTATTACGTTTTCGAAAAATTAGTTCCGTATAATATTAAGAAGTACTGTTGCACAATAACAAAAGTAATATCAATTCGTAAAATTAAAACTTAAAATTTTATGAAACATTTAAAAACATCAAATTATGAAATGTATCTTTTAACTCTTGCCATTTCTGATAATAAAAAAATAAAATTACGAATTTTATGCTTTTTAACGGTGACAACTAAGTATCAATATTTTTATCTCCTTATACGAAGTAAAAGAAAGTATTGTGGTCACGAAGAATTTCGGTTTTCAGATTTCAACGGAAATATCCATTTTGACCATCTCTGAATCCATTTTGACTAGTTTCGGCGTGACGTCTGTATCTCGCATAACTCAAAAACGACCCGTAAAAGGTTGAAATTTTGGATTTAGGACTATTGTAACATCTAGTTGTGCACCTCCCTCTTTGATTGCAATCGACTGGACTAAAAGTGTCCAATAAAAGGACAAAATCAAAAATATTTGGATTCTGGACCTTTGCTAAACTGCAGTAATAAGCCCTCATTGAGTGATTTTCAACGATAAGTGATACTTATTTTCATTGATTCCAAAGCTGTAGCCAAATAATATTTTAATCAATGAAATGTTTGGATCTTACAAGGACATGGCATATCGGTTCGAATCAGACTTCTCCTTTTTTTAACTTTTTTTTAATTTAAATATATTGATTTATTATTAATTTGTGATTGTAAAAACGTTTTTATCAATTCAATAACAATAAAAAAAAATATCCTTAGTTATTAATGAAATACATTTTATGAACGTTTTATTTTTAAAAAAAAGTGTATATATAATGTAATAAGCGTAAAAGAAAGTCTTGTGATGTCCACATCAGATTTTTTTTGTCTTCAATCATTCGACTGGTTTGATGCAGCTCTCCGCATGATTCCCTATCTAGTGCCAGTCGTTTCATTTCGGTATACACTCTATATTCAACATCTCTATAATTTGTTTTGCATATTCCAAACGATCTTGCTTTTTTTATTATCGTGTTTAGCAATAATTTTAATCAGAAAATTTGATTTAGTTATAAAGTAAGTCACGATAATAAAAAAATAAGATGGCCTCCATGTCGGTTTAGGCCTACTTTTTCCAATAACTCTGTTGTTTGACGTCGGATCTTTACGACTAAGGTGTCGTTTTGTTCACAAAAAAAAATCCTTTATAATTTTTATAATACAATACAATTTGATAAATCTAATAATTCCTATTATAAAAATTATGAAAAATTGAAACGACCGCCATTTTGAAATTTGTCATCGAAGAATATCGTTATTTTTTTCCTCTTAAAAAATCTCCAACCGTTCTTGTAAAATAGTTTTTTTTCTTAAAAAGCAAAAAATGACGGACAGAAAAATATGCGTTTTCGGACCTATTCACTTAACTAGAGTTTGGCCTCACCTTAAAGGATACTCTATATTTATTGTATGAACAAAGCGCATGACTGGCATACTTTTCAAAGGTGTTGGTCAGCTATTACGTATACGGAAATTGTAATACCTTTATTATGATTTCCTTTTTGTTTATCTATTTACAACTTAATACGATAATACACTAATACAAACAAAATAAAGAATAGAAAATTAATTAATTAATTAAATAAAATAAATAGATTTACAAGTATAATAAATTTCAAACGTAATAAGACCGTGATTTAAAAACAACCTCTTGTGTTAATCGTAATAAAAAATCTGTTTGATTTTTTTTTTTATTAATAAATAAATTATATAAAAGCGTCGTAAAATGATAAATAATTAAAACCTTAAGTTGTTTCTTCGCTACTTGATTTCCAGTCTTAACAACCATCACAGTGCTTGATTTTCAGACAATCATCACAATTTGTTATTTTCACAGTTTTTATCGGATTCTTTCGGAGGTTCTCCAAGGTGAGTACCCACCCCGCTGAAACACTTCTATTAAACAGTTGTACCGTTCCACTTGTGCTGTCGGGTGCTGAAACCTAGCGGTGGCTAGGATGCCCACAATGGTCACGCCACTAGCTGCTCCCTCGAACGTAGCGTCTTAAAACATTCTCCGTTAGAATCCTGCGCAGTGCGGGTGTATTTTTCATTTCGTCCGCAAGTTAGTTATATTCTACGTCAGGATCCCGTACAGTGCGGTCGTGTTTTCATTTTAGTCAAAGGGGATCTCATAGTTTCTTGATAATTTTCAAGTTCAATTATGACTAAAGTGTCATACCTTCTTAATTTCATGGGTGACAAGAAATTAAATATAACGATTCAAGAAGAACATAGCGTTGCTTTATTTCATCATCTCAACAAAATACAGTCCACATTAGCTCTAAAATCCACCAACAATTAATCTCAGATTTCAGGGTTTTTTTTAAATTTCTATTCTTTTACTGAACTCATTAATTGTACATTATACACTAGTGTTTATAATATGTAGGAAGTTATTAAATAAAATTTGAAAAAAGAAATAAACTTTTAAAAGATAAACGTGGGATTTAAACAAGTTGCTAATTATACTACAAATATCGCGCTAAGTGAATTCTAATAATCAGTAGCACGTTTTTCCATATGAAATGTTAATAAATTTGTCGTGCAGTATTTTAATGAAAACAGCAATTATTACTGCAGTATGTTATGAAAATTTAATTAAAAAAATATACTCGTACTTGTTTCTTTTAAATTATTACTTGGAAAATAGTAACTGAAAAGTCGTTGATCGAAAAATCACTCAAATTGGGCTGGGAAATGAGAAAAGATGAGTTATTAATGCGGTTTATAGAGTTTATATTTTTCTGATGTTTTTGTGCATGTTTCATATGGTTACTGTTTCACAGTCGATTTACGTTAAGATGGACGAAAAGGGATTTTTTCTTAGTTTTTTCAACTTTTTGGGAAAAAATTAAGTCGTGAGATAGAATTGCAGAGATCAACAGAAGTGTTGTAATTATTGAGTAAAATAAAAACCACTCTCTATTATAGTATCGGGTAACTTGTATAATAATTTTAATAACTTTTAATATTGATACTTTTTGCTATTTGGGAAGTAGAATTACTAAAGTTGGACGAAGTAGGAGCGATATAAAATACCGAATACCACAGGCGAAACGAGCTTTCAGTCAGAATTACAATTTGCTTATATCAAAAATTAATTTAAACGTCAGGGAAACAGTTTTGAAAGTATATTTTTGGAGCGTAGCTTTTTGTGGAAGTGAAAATTGCACGATTAGAAGCAATTTTTTTTTTCAAGAAGAAAAGATTAGAAACTTTTGAAATGCGTGCTGTAGGAGAATGTTAAAAATCAGATGGATGGATAAAGTATCAAATGAAGAGGTGTTGCGGCAAATTGATGAAAAAAAAACATTTGGAAAAATATAGTTAAAAGAAGAGACAGACTTTTGGAAACATCTTAAGGCACCCTGGAATAATCGCTTTGATATTGAAGGAAAAGGTAGATGGGGAAAAACTGTGCAGGCAGGTAACGGCAACGTTTGGAATATGTAAAACAAATTATAGTGATCTAGAATATAGGGTGTATACCGAAATGAAACGACTGGCACTAGATAGGGAATCTTGCAGAGAGCTGCATCAAACCAGTCGAATGATTGAAGACAAAAAAAAATCTGATATGGACACCACAAGACTTTCTTTTACGCATATTACATTATACATACACTTTTTTTTTTAATGAAACGTTCATAAAATGTTATTTCGTTAATAACTAAGGATATTTTTTCATATTTTTTTTATTGTTATTGAATTATTATTTATCGTAAAAACGTTTTTACAATCACAAATTAATAATAAATCAATATGTTTAAATTTAAAAAAAGTTAAAAAAAGGAGAAGTCTGATTCGAACCGATATGCCTTGTCCTTGTAAGATCCAAACATTTCATTAATTAAAATATTATTTGGCTACAGCTTTGGAATCAATGAAAATAAGTATCACTTATCGTTGAAAATCACTCAATGAGGGCTTATTACTGCAGTTTAGCAAAGGTCCAGAATCCAAATATTTTTGATTTTGTCCTTTTATTGGACACTTTTAGTCCAGTCGATTGCAATCAAAGAGGGAGGTGCACAACTAGATGTTACAATAGTCCTAAATCCAAAATTTCAACCTTTTACGGCTCGTTTTTGAGTTATGCGAGATACAGACGTCACGCCGAAACTAGTCAAAATGGATAAAGAGATGGTCAAAATGGATATTTCAGTTGAAATCTGAAAACCGAAATTCTTCGTGACCACAATACTTTCTTTTACTTCGTATAAGGACATAAAAATATTGATACTTAGTTGTCACCGTTAAAAAGCATAAAATTCGTAATTTTATTTTTTATTATCAGAAATGACAAGAGTTAAAAGATACATTTCATAATTTGAACTTTTTATGAAACATTTAGTTTCATAAAATTTTAAGTTTTAATTTCACGAATTGATATTACTTTTGTTATTGTGCAACAGTACTTCTTAATATTATACGGAACTAATTTTTCGAAAACGTAATAAAGTTAAAACTGCGATGAAGTCATTTGATGTTATTTATCATTTGTACTGCATAGTTTCCGAAAAATTGTTGCTTTATTTATTTCGGACTCTTAGCTGCAATCCTTACCAATTAAGGAACGGAACGCAAGGATGTAGGGGCTGTTTTGTTCCCCTATTCATTGCAGAATCTAAAACTCAGTCCATTTCTGCTGGGTGTATTTTGCCGAACTCCATGGCTGAGTAGGTAGCGTCTCGGCATTTCTCGCGGAGGTTCCGGGTTCGAATCCCGGTCAGGCATGGCATCTTTAAATACGCTATCAATTTCCACCGGGCTAATGACCATTGCTGTTAATGCCCGCTCTTTCATAACATCTCTATTTATGTAGCGGGTAAATGCGTTTTCATGAGGATTATATATTTACTTTTAATTTTATTTTAATATGGACGGGGTTTGGGATTGCGTTCTGATTCTTTTTGATCGTGTTTTTGAAAAGTATTTTTACTCAGTTCATTCCTTGTGAGATTAGATTTGCAGGCCTTTCGGTTTAGCAGGAATGCTTCTGATGGGGTCCTAATTTTGTGGGGATTGCAGTGAATTCCCTTCGCGAAGCAGTCGCATATGGAATCAGTAGGCGTTTGCCTGAGTGGTTATTGTATTATGAAGTATATATTACAGCACTTATATGTTACTTGTCTCTCTTCTTTTTTTTTATTTTTATTAAACTCCCCCAAGACGACCAGCCCACGCTAAAAAGCTTAACACATTCGCCTCAGGGTTTCATGGCAGCGCAGTCTGCCCTCCCTAGCTCGTCCGAACTCGGACATCCCATCGGGGTTTCCCGTGCCTCCTCGAAAACATACTAATCACCTCTTTCAGTGATCAGATGTTTCTCCGCAGGAGAGCTATCCTTCCCGTTCCTATTATACTTGATCAAGTCACACATTTCGTTTGCCCTTCACAGTTACGCGTCCCCCCATGCACACCTCAAGGGTCCCCCATGCCATCATCGGGGAGCTCCGACCCACCCACTCTTGCGCGTGAGTAGGAGCGTACACTCTAGACATAGAGGCTGCCTCCCTGGCCCCTACACGCATCAAGATGTACTTGTACCTGTCCTCGATCCCCCACGCACTCCCATGATCCCTTATTACTTGTTGCGCCATGTCTCCCTCGCCATCAGCGGTAGAGCACCGCACACAATATCCCCCCACTCCATGTCCATCGGTATAACAACGAGCAAAGACACATATTACAATCATAATTCCTAACCTAGCAAAGTACATTAACAACTACAAAAATATTATAATTACTTGTCAAAGTTTAGAAAGCGTACAGATGTTAAGTGATTCTACCTGCTGTATTGACACTATTAATATTTTAGAAGTTGGAATGTACTGCAACAAAATATCGTAGGCACTAAGAAGCCATCCCAACCACGTAGGGGGAAGATACCCACCTTGTGACGTTACCGGTTGCCACACCACTCCCTCCGTTTCGATCCCTGAGGGGCTTTACTGGAGGTCGTCTTTAGACCCTCTAACTGATTTCATCTCACAGTCATCAGCCAGGTCTCGATCGGGATGCCACCGATGTGTGGCACTAAGAAGCCAGTCGCCGGTTCAGCAATCCATCCCCATCTTGCGCGTCAACTAAGCTTTTTAAACTTTATCTTTTGTTATGTACTACTTTCATCAGGCCAAGATGTTTATCCGTACAAATATGTTAATTCAGAAATGAGACAGCGATACTGATAAAATCTTTTGAGGTTGGCTTCGAATTTTCAATAGAAAGGCAGGTTTTAGCTAATGTGCTACCTCGAAATCTAAAATTAGGAAATATTTATTTTTTTTACGAAGCGCCAAATAATTGCACATGATATGCATGTAAGAAAAGAAATTTTTTTTTTTCATGTAGCATGTTAAAACGTTAATAATTTGTTCCAAAGTCACGTATAAATTTTATGTTAAGACTCAGGTTTCATTTGCTCCTTTTTTATTAAGAGGAACTTTAAATATTAAAATAAAAATTTTCACTTTTTTTCTTACTCTTTATAAATTCTCACTTTTTAGGTAGATTTCATAAGAAAGCTACCTATTGCATTTGACTTCGGGAAAATTTCGACATATCTTCGCGTTTCACATCCCCCAGATCCCAATACCACCGTCAACTCAAACGTTTATATTTATATATATAAGATTACGACAACTGCCGTAATCTTGCGCTAATCATTTTCAAATTCGAATTGGTTTAAAGTTCCTATTATTCTTTGGATAAGAGCCTAAAACTTATCTAATTAAATTTTTTTATATCACCAGTCATTGGCCCAGGGGGTTAAAAAAATGGGGTTTCGAAGTCATAAAAGGAATCATACCTCCCTTTATAGGCTCAGTATCGAATCGATTTAAAGTTCTCGTTAATTCTCTAAACATTACCTAAAAGTTTCGTGTGAAACAATTTCTGATATGACCAACCCTTACGGCAAGGGATGACCAAAATGTTGGTGAAATTTTAAGAAGATGGGGCTTGTCGTAGGCTAAACATGTGAAACCTTTTTCACATCCAATACATTGTCGTATTGAGTAAATTTGAAGTTTTTCTTAACTTTAAGGTGAAAATCTTTTTTATTCCCTACTTTGTTTTCTTTTTCCTGTTTAGCCTCCGGCAACTACCGTGTAGATAATTCTTCAGAGGATGAATGAGGATGATATGTATGAGTGTAAATGAAGTGTAGTCTTGTACATTCTCAGTTCGACCATTCCTGAGATGTGTGGTTAATTGAAAACCAACCGCCAAAGAACACCGGTATCCACGATCTAGTATTCAAATCCGTGTAAAAATAACTGGCTTTACTAGGATTTGAACGCTGGAACTCTCGACTTCCAAACCAGCTGATTTGGGAAGACGCGTTAACCACTAGACCAACCCGGTGGGTTTTTATCCCCTACTTAGCACGGGTGAAATCTACCTCCGTCTTCCGGCTTGCCGAAGGGATTTTTTTGTTACTCTTATTAAATGAATTTGTATAATGCTGTTTTGTTAGTCAGTCTTATTCCTTCTTTCAAAGACTCAACATGTGTGTGTTTATTACAAATGTATAATTAATTTAATTAATATGAATTACAAGTTCAAAGTATAATAAAAATAATTTATATTATAAACGAAATAAAAACTTTTATTCCGGCTTTATAGTTTTGAAAATTTGTTATGTTTCATGATCGAGATTAATCGTTTGTGCTATAGTTTCAGTTAAATGTACAAGGATGAAGTGATAAACTAACTCACATTTTAATATAAAACTTGTCTAGGTAATTTCATTTTATTTAGTTTTTTGTATATCCTTTATTATTTTTCATCGAAGTTCTATTAGTTTCCATAGTGGTGCGCATTTTATTGTTTGTGATTCTTAGGTGTAACTTTTTTGATTTTAAAAAAAGGCTCTTAATGATGATCGATGATTTTTTTGTTGAAAACACCCGTATAAAGGTGATCATTATCTTTGAGTTAGTTTACATGTTAAAAAAGTTAGAATATTTAAAAAAAAAATTGTCTACTTCCGTGGCAGAGTTGTAGCGTTACGGCCTTTTATATGTGGAGGTGCCGGGTTCGAATCCCGGTCAGGCATAAGATTTTTTCATACGCTACAAAATTCCATTTTCATATCGCACGCACAAGTTTGTGTCGTTATCACGCTTAAAAAAAATATCTTACTTTTCGTAGGATGTTTGTGCGTGCAGGCGCGTGTATGCGCGGTGTTACATATTTATCTATTTGTAATTATTTATATTCATATATCAGGAAATTAATCTTATCTTAAATTATATTTTATGTCGTTATTTCATATAGCTATAAAATACAATTATATGAATTCTAGGTTGTAAAACAATAATTAAAGATTTAATATTTCTTAAATTACGTTTTTTTTTCTGTTCAGAGTATGAATAATTCGGAGTGTATAAAATGACGACAAACACACACACACACATACACCCATTTACGTAAATTATTATTTTTTAATGAAGGAAACAAAAACAGCCACACGTTTGTCAATTGCATAATTTTTCGCATTTGCTTTAACAGATTTAACCATATCTCAATTGTTTATCAATCTATTTGAACGAATCAGATGTAACACTGAAAGCCTTAAAACATTTACCTAATAAAATATAATTCAATGAAACTAGTATTTATGGAGGAGCTGTTGATTAAAATTTAAATTGTTACCATTTTGGAATTACGTAATTTCATTTAAAAAATTGCATCAAAATCGGGTTTATTCAGTCAAAAATTATTATGCTTCAAACACACGTACATATGTGCGTACAAACATTACTCCCCACTTTTTTTTTGAGTTCCCTGGGTCATGAAATGTCGAGAAATGTAAAAAACCGTATCCATTTTTTTGACCGATTACTATACTTATCTTGCCAGGAAAGTAAAAATAATAAAGTAATTAAAAATTTATTCTGCAACCTTTGGTATAGATAAAAAAAAATTAGTGGCCTGGTATTTAAAATAATTGATGTACTGATTCTATACCATGTGCCATGTGGTAATTATATATCATACGATATCGTTTGTTTGTCAGGAATCATAACCGGTAACGGTTGTAGGCGACTTGATACGAATTTAGTCTCATCGTAAAACGACAAACCCATTCTCAGCCGGCTTAGACTAAGTACGCTTACTAAGGAAGGTGAGGAAGATTGAAACTGCTTAACGTTAACCGATTCGAATATACTTTTTCTCAGCAGCACGTCAAGCCCTCCGAAATACAAGCGATATTCAGCTTTACAAGGGATACTTTCACTCTGTCCATTAGTGACTCGTTATAAATATCATTAATTTCAAAGAAAATTGCTTTGGCATGTATTTTACAAACGTTACGTTAATAATAAAAATTGTGACGGGTATTATACAAAAATAATATAAAACAAGCTAATAGTTTTTAGAAAGACTGTACTTAAATTATGAAAAAAGATTACCGATTTTAGATTATCGTATACCGATAAAGAATTTAATAATTACTAAAGTTTTATGTTAGTAAATTCTACACATAAAGATTAATTTATTTCCTAATAGTTATAATAAAACTCGTATTAGGTATGCTGCGCTTTTATCTTTTTGTTTATGCAACTGTTGAAGTTACGTTATTTTATTATTATTATTTTTTTTAATTTTAAGTAATAACTAATAATATAAGGAAAAAGCTAATTGTTCAAATGTATTCGAGGTAATATTTTTTTTTAATAAGTTATATTGTTTACAAGGAATATATTTCTGTAAAAATATTAACGTTCTGTACATTAAGTGAACATAAAGAGTTTTTATTACTTTCGTGTAATGAATTCTGAAAAAGAAATTTCATTGTTCACTTGTTTTATTATTTTAAAATATTTTTATATCTCTGGCTGTATTTATAAATTAAAAGTCGGGGTCGGTAGAGTATAGTATAATTTCTACTGTAAAAAGAAATGTTGATATTTCAATTAGATCTAGTCTAGTTCTTCTCGTAGATATTAACTCGACGGTACTTGTTCAGTGTAACGAGAAGAGAAGATGCACCATTACTACGTGAATTTATATATGTACACGGGTTGGTGACGCATTCTTTATAGAGTGGTAGTGGTATGAATATAAAGTTCACCTGATAATTCCCGAAAATGTACTGAAAACGATGAAGATTATTGGCGGCTTGTGTATAGGTACAGTGGAACTGCAGCACCCCCTATTTCCACTTGATATAATCGATAACATTTAGGTGATCCAAAGGGCAAAGGCCGTCAGGGCCTCACTATACCCAGTACTGAACAGTGCCAGGCCATATCCACTGGCGACCAAATTGCTCATTTTTTGGCTATACGTCCTGCCGATTTTGTTTGAACTAAGCACGGGGAACTTTGTTTGAACTCCACGCTTCAAAAGAAATTAGATGCCGTCCAAAACATAGCGTTGCGGACGATATTTGGAGCACCGCGGTTCGTCAGAAACGTCACTCTTCGCTACGATGCGGGGGTACACACCGTATCCGAGGTGGGAGTGGCGCAGGCACGCAGACTGTTCGGGAGAGCGGCCGTGTCCGAATATGGCCATCTCCGGGACATCTGCCGAGAGGATCGTACTCCACAGGGTATAAGAAAACGGCCTCATGCCGTATTAAACGAACCACCGTGAAGAGGCGGTACGAGAGTCAAAAAATGACAAACCGGGCTTAGGAGCCTCTTTATCGCGTAACCAATAATGGAAACCGAACGAAAATTCCGGCCGCGTAAGTGACCGTTTTCGCAATTAAACTTTATTAAAACTATAAAAAGCTACATAACACCCCACACCGTCCCACGAAGAGACCACAATTTCATTTAGTCAGCATACGCGACTCTCTCCGGAGAACGGGGCGCATTTATCCCTCTAAATAACTAGAGCTCCGGTAGGCGCACTCCTGCTAGCCCATAGGTGCTGGTACCGAAAGTACTTCAGCGGATGGACTGAAGGGGAATCACGCCGGGATTACTAGGCTCAAAAGCTTAGTTTATCACGGACAGAACCAGTAAATAAATTACACCATGGTCCATACGGATAGAAACGCAGATTACCAAATCCGTCCATAAATAAAACTTAAAATTTATAACCGCCACTAAATAACCAATGAAATCCGCCCGACACAATTTTGGCGGTGGGGATATGCATTCGTTCAGTTGCTTCTTATTTGTCGTTGTGTTTTTGTACAAGTGTGTATATGCATTGTATTAGTTTTGTGAAAACATCTGTTATGCTTTGTTTACGAAAATTGTCGTCGTTACAGTTTTTATTTTTTACATTTTTTTGTTCTTAACGGATTCTGTTTTTTTTTTTTTTTTTAGATAACAGTAAGTTTAACGTAAGATTGTATTATAATCCCACTTTATTGTCATGGAAGTTAGTCTCGATTTGTCATGGAAGTTATTTATTGTCATGGAGATTAGCGTCTCGGCTTTTCATTCGGAGGTCCTGGATTCGAATCCCGGACAGGCACAGCATTTTCACACGCTGCTTGTCATTCATCTCATTCTCTGAAGCAATACCTAACGGTGGTCCCGGAAGACGAGAGAAGTCAATCCACCGGGTTGATGTAGTGGTTAAACTCGTCATCGCATATCAGCTGATTTCGAAGTCAAGAGTTCTAAGGTTCAAATCCTAGTAAAGGCAGTTACTTTTATACGGACTTGAATGCTAGATCGTGGATACCGGTGTTCTTTGGTGGTTGGGTTTCAGTTAACCACACATCTCAGGAATGGGTCGACCTGAGGCTGTACAAGGACTACATTTCATTTATATTCATACATATCATCCTCTGAAATAATACCTTACGGTGGTTCCGGAGACTAAACAGAAAAAGAGAGAGAAGTCGTATTTAATATTTTTAACTGTATGACAAAAAAAAACCAGGTGGGCCGATTATTCGTAAACAAGTATAGAAACGTTTCGCCCTAGCTACGGGAATTTCACTCAATACGGTTCAAAAAATTTCAAAGGCTTTAGCACTCCTAAAATAATCGTAACTAAAATGTCCGTTGATAACTTTGATAAACTTGTCATTCATGAAACGATTTATAATTGATAAAGATGAACGCGTTACTCTTCGGTCGGTATTACAGGTCGTAAAAGAGAAAATCAATTTCCAAGGAAGCTTTTGTTTGGTCTTTTGACACATTGTCAAAAATATGAAGCTCAAATGAGAAAAAAAACTATAGAGGCTATGTTAGTTGAGCTATCAAAGATAACCGTGACCGAAAGAGACCTGTAATTTACACGAACGAATCCCCCGCACATGTTCGTCATACCAAACCAATATCCTGAAGTGACGGCTGTGACCGCAACCTTCCTGCTCCGATCGCTAAAGGCAAGCGTGCTTGCATTGTTCCTGCCGGTTCTGAAAGTAGCTTGGTCAAGAATGCCCTTCTTATATTTAGATCTGGTACCAAAACAGGAGATAACCATGACGATATGAACTCTGTTAATTACGAGCGGTGGTAAAACAGTAATTAATTCCTAATCTTTCCTAGAACTCGGGTCATCTTCATAGATAATACTATGTACCATAACGTGCATCTGAACCGCGCTCGCGAAATGCAAACATGGCGATTGATTTATACAAAATGTATTTACGTGTTCAATGTTGAGACCAGAACTGTACAATTTAATAAATTGAATTTAATAAAACTGCATACGCCGCGTATTACGTTATTTAATATCGATTCAATTTTAGCCGAGAAAGATTCAATTTTAGCCTTCCACCAGCACGCCAGGTTCGGCACTGCGGAATCGACAGTGCTCTCTCTCCCACGCAGCCTCGCGTTCAGCTTCCTATGTGCGCATGCGCACAACAGCCAAACACTACACAGCTGGAACTGTGAAGCGCACAGTTCCACCTGTACCTTTTTCATAAACTGCGGGATGGTTACTGACATTCAGTTTAAGGATTATATTTTGCACATGTATAAAGAAAGAATTAAAGAAAAAAGCACTTATTATATTAAATGTTATCGATAATATCAAATGGAAATAGGGTTGTTGCATTTCCACAGTGCCTATACGCGAGCCGGCACTGACTCAACTGAACGCGTCGTTGAATATACCTTACATATTTACAGTAGCTAATTGTAGATGTGCGGAAAATAAATTTCTGTGTGAAATTTATTGCCGTACCTTTAACATCATTGCGCGGCCGCACACCCGCGCAGCTTAGAGGGAACTATGGTAGCGATGATGGAATTGAAACATTGATTTGAATTCAAATTAAATGTTCGTAAATGGTATAGTACTTACCGCGCCACTTCTCCTTTGTAAATCACCTCCCCTTTGTCAGCCTTTCTTCCTTCTCTACGTCAGTCCCCTCCCCCTCAAACTTATTGCGGTTTGTGCAACAAGCCCTACATTAAATTTGATAACATTTGACCGACTTCTTATGATCAAAACTGAGGAGAATAACTTATCGTAACTATGTATTTACGTCGTACAGTGAATGTAATATTAATTTAAGACGAATAAATATTTGTAATTTAATATAACGTTTATTCATTAAGCGAGGGTAAGTGAAAATAATGTTTACATTTTATTTATTACGGGATGCATGTGAAGTTTTAATATTGATCGATCTTTGCGTGCACCACGTGAAATTTTACTCTGTATGACGTTTGCAGTATTAAATAACTTCATGATTTGATAAATTTTTTGTTAATTTTTTATTTATTTATTCATTTTATACTTATATTTATTACAAGAAGGAAACGAAAATTTGTTATATAGATTAAAAAATTAGTAATAAATAAATTAGTCTTGCGTACATATGTTGATAATTATTTTGTGTTGCGATAATATTAGACTTATTTATGGGATTTACATCAGTGTAATAAACTTAACGTTACGTAATACAATATAAAAAAATTAACTAAATATTTTTGTATTTAGTGTTGCGTGTTTATATTAACTCTGTTAAATATTTCCCGAAGAGTTTATTTAATATCCGCTTCGTAATTTTGTTAAAAAACGATGGTGGTCTTATATTGATTTTATTTTTTTTTATTAACTTACGCAATTTCATTAATGAGATTTTTTTTTCAAAAAATTAAAGAAAAACATTTCTTTTTGGCTTCTTTTTAACTTCGATTTTATGCCCGCGTAAATATTGCAAATTATTATTCGAATTATAACGTTTTTTTAACTGAGAGTTTTTCGGTATTTTTTTTTTTTTTTTTTGTTTTTTTGAAGTAGTCGCTGTTTCAGTCGGTATTTGTTATTTACTTTAAATTAAACCGAGTAAAAAAGGATTTACTACAAAAAGATAACGGTTGTTACGATGAGGGTGTATAATATTTGCAAAAATAAATAAATTTTAAATAACTCCCAAATGAATTTTTGCGGAAAGTAAGTACTGTAACGTTTAGGAAATAATTAAAATAGCAAAGATAGCGTTTTAAAATTCTCTTCAGAAGGTAAATCGTGATCGGAGTGCAATCGTTTTTATTGGGAAACTCATTGTAAATCATTTACAATATCGCAAAATATTTCATCATATTTTTATTTTCAAATTAGTTTTGCTAATATTTGAAAAAAAGTTGACTACCCTCATCTGATAGTCCATGAACACCCAATTTGAGTGAGGACAATGAAAAATTGTTAAGAGATGTTTTTAAAAGTGTTTTTTTTTTGGTTTTTGTTTTCTTTTACATATTTAATGCCGACGTAAAGTCGAGTTAGTTAAAAAAATAGTAGAGAGGTCAAATCTTTAGTTTTTCTTTAGGATTTTTACTTTCCCGTGTAGATAGCACTATAGCTGTAGAAGGGAAAGTGTTGTAATCGGTCCAATTTGGGCATATACGATTTTCGCTGGATGTTTTATAATACCTTAGGAACCCAAAAAACCGAATGTGTGTGTGTGTGTGTGTGTGTGTGTGTGTGTGTGTGTGTGTGTGTGTGTGTGTGTGTGTTCGGTGTCGGCCTCTTAATCACCTTATACAGAGTGTCCCATATAAAACGCAACCCAACCTTATATTAGTAGGTATTGAAATAATAAAAAGGCATGTGTAAATGTAAATGCAATTTTTATTATTACCATCCATTACCTTACATTTAGAGTAAATGTTGGAAGTGGCCGCAATCTTCTTGAATACAAGCTTCAATTATTTTTACAGCGTTTCTTGTAACTTTTTTCAAAGTCTGTGGCTGTATATTTAATACAGCTTGTTCAATATTGACTTTCAATCGTTCAAGTGTTCGTGGTTTGTTGCTGTAGGCTTTTTCTTTGAGGTAACCCCGTAGAAAAAAATCCGCCGCAGTCGAATCTGGAGATCTTAGTGGCCACAAGCCTCGACCGATAACACGATTACCAAAGAATTCCTCGACGAAATCAGAAGTTGAACCGGCGTAGTGCGATGTCGCACCGTCATGTTGTAGCCGGCAGTGTCTGTCTTCCTCTTCCAAGAGTGCAATGAACTGAAATAAAATATCCTGATATCGCTCTGCATTAATGGTGCACTCGAAAAAAATAGGACCGATTATTTTCTTCCGCGATATCGCGCACCACACGCCCGACTTCTGCGGGTGTAATTGTTTTTCGTGATAAACGTGGGGATTTTCAGCGCTCCAAATTCTACTGTTTTGGCTGTTTACGTAGCCGTCCAAATGAAACCGCGCTTCACCTGTAAAAAATAACGAATCCAGAACATTAATTCCCTCGCGCAGAAATCGACGGAACCGTTGACAATATTGTAGCCGTTTTTCTTTATCGGTCTAAAGAAGTCGATGAACCGTTTGAATGCGATAAGGTCGTAATTGTAATCGTTTGGTCGCCCGATGAACAGTCGATTTAGACAAATTAATTTCAGCAGACAAACATCTGATAGATTTATTTGGCGAGGGGAATAATCGGTCTTTGATTTCAGCGACTGTATCTGTATTCAACACCGACGCAGATCTTTTGTGTTACTTGTTTTTAACAGAACCGGTCTCTCTAAATTTTGCGACTGACCTTAATACTGATGTTTTGTTAGGAGCTGGTTTATCTGGGTACTTATGGTGAAATAAATCTTGCACTGCAACCGCTGATTTCGTACTGAAGTACGACTCGACAATGAAAACACGTTCGTCTACCGAAAACACCATCTTGTCTCTAGCAATTCACTGAACGTTATGATTGCATTGTTGTTACTATCGGTAGTGTTCTACTGCATCGCCGCGATGTTAGATGTTGGGCGAGTCCATTTCAGTAACGAGTAGGGGAGTAAGCTTGACTTTTGAAATTTCATGGATGAGTGATTGATGGGTTGCGTTTTATATGGGACACCCTGTATTTCCAGAACTATTGGACCGAACTTGGTTAAATTACTTCTATGTATGGAATGATGATGCCATTAAAATTTCAACTTAAAAGGTCCAGGGAATGAGACTGTTGAGCAATGTCACTCAGAGTTTCGAGATTTCACCAAATTAAGGCGAAATCTCAACTTTTTAAGATATATTTCAGTAATTAGGTAAATTAATATAAATCAACATAATGTGATGAATTTTTTTTCTTCAGTCGTTTGACCGGTTTGGTGCAGCTCTCCAAGATTCTCTATCTAGTGCCAGTCGTGTGATTTCGGTATACTTTCTACATCGTACATCCCTAACAATTTGTTTTACATATTCCAAACGTTGCCTGCCTGCACAATTTTTCCTAGCTACTTACCCCTCCAATATCAAAGCGACTATTCCAGGATGCCTTAAAATGCGATTAACTAATAAATATAAGACCCCTTTTAGTTGATTCACGATTGTGTAGGGAATTGTTAAGATTCAATCTTGTGTTAAGGTAAAACGTATATATTAATATAATCGTATAAACTATGAATTTATATTATATTTTGGGAGAAAAATCTCATAATTTTGGAAATACTTTGTTTTCGAGTTACGGTTGTTGAAGGATATTAACGTAATGTTTTTCCTCCTTAGATGATACAACGCAACCCACCGGGTTGGTCTAGTGGTGAACGCTCTTCCCAAATCAGCTGATTTGGAAGCTGAGAGTTCCAGCGTTCAAGTCCTAGTAAAGCCAGTTATTTTTACATGGATTTGAATGCTAGATCGTGGATACCGGTGTTCTTTGGTGGTGGTTGGGTTTCAATTAACCACACATCTCAGGAATGGTCTAACTGAAACTGTACAAGACTACACTTCATTTACACTCATACATATCATCCTCACTCATCCTCTGAAGAATTATTTAAACGGTAGTTACCGGAGGCTAAACAGGAAAAAAGTGTATGAGGATTGTTTTTACATCTACACTTTTGAATTACCCTCAAAGGAAAAGGTCTGCTGGAAAAAGATCTGGGGGTCTTGAATGCCACAACCCTTTTGATATCAAACGATGGCCAAAAAATTCCCGGAACATATCCAGCGTTTCATTAGCAGTATGACACGTTGCGTTATCCTGCTGGAACCGACATTCTCTTTCGTGTAAATCCAACACGGCAATAAACTGTTCGATTAAATTGCAGTAAATCACACCGTCTAGAGTTTGTCAAAAAATAAAGGCTCTGTTACAAGACGCCGGGAGATCGCATACCAAATACCGATTTTACGTGCGTGTAATGGTCGTTCACGAAACGCGTAGGGTTTCTCAACGCTCCATATTCGGCAGTTTTGGTTGTTATTTTAGCCATCCGAGTGAAACCGTGCCTCGTCACTGAAATAAACACGATACAAAATTTCAATACCGTTTTCATCAACAAGAGAGTGAAATCGATGACAATATACTATAAACGTTTTTACGGTCTACTTCTGTCAATTCTTGAACGACACTGATGCGATTTGCAAGTATATGCGGCTAACAGTTGATTTACCTTACGATTTTAAGATTAGCGAATGAACTTCGGCCGGTTTTAAATCTTCAGAAAATAAAAATCTTATCACAACACGCTGATATTTTACGGTACACGTTTCAAGGATAGCCTACATCTTGAAATCCTAAAATCCTCTTCTTTTTATCTAGAAAAAAATAAAATCATATCTTGTGGTAAAGCAAAAAAAAACTTAAACAAAACTGAAATTAAAGACAGTAAAAATAGGAGAAGCACATTAAGAAAATTGTGAAACATAGTCCATATGTGGACTGTGTTTACTATACTTTGTCCTATACCCGACCCTATAGTTGCCCTATACATTTCCTGAAACCAAATCGGTCTTCTTCTAACACTTCTTCCACTCTCCTCTCAATTTTTCTGTATAGAATTCTAGTTAAGATTTTTGATGCATGGCTAGTTAAACTAATTGTTCTGTATTCTTCACATTTACTTGCTCCTGCTTTCTTTGGAATCATGACTGTAACACTCTTTTTGAAGTCTGACGGAACTTCCCCTTTTTCATTAATATTACATATTAGTTTGTATAATCTATCAATCGCTTCCTCACCTGCATTGCGCAGTAATTCTACAGGTATTCCGTCTATTCCAGAAGCCTTTCTGCCATTTAAATCTTTTAATGCTCTCTTAAATTCAGATCTCAGTATTGTTTCTCCCATTTCATCCTCCTCAACTTCCTCTTCTTTCTCTGTAACACCATTTTCTAATTCATTTCCTCCGTATAACTCTTGCAACTTCAATATATTCCACCCACCTATCGACTTTGCCTTTCGTATTATAGGAGGTTAATATTTTTTAATAAATCAATATATTTAAAATAAAAAAGCATTGTCGGATTCGAGCCGATGTGCCTTCCCCTTGTAAGATCTGAATATTTCATTAACATTTTTTGGGGCTATAACTCTGGAACCAATGAAAATAAGTACCACTTATATCGTAGAAAATTTCTTAATGTTGGACACTTTTGGTCCAATCGATTGCAATCAAAACGGGAGGTGCACAATTAGATGTTACAACAGTCTAAATTCAAAATTTCAACAACCTACGGATAATCATTTTTGAGTTATGCGAGAATACATACGTACGTACAGACGTCACGCCAAAACTAGTCAAAATGGATATTTCCATTGAAATCTGGAAACCGAAATTTTTGCGATTACAATACTTCCAGTACAAGAAAGTAAAAAAAGAGATAGTATACCTCTTAGTGGTCGGAGGGGGGAGGGGACGCTGTATGTCTGGTTATGTAAGTTAATTTAATCAAGAATTTCTTTTTGTGAATTTATTTTTCATTTTGAAATTTTAAATTGAGGTCGATATGCTCTGTTTTTATACAATTTATTTTAGGTTTTTGTTTTGTTGGATTAGGGGCTTTTATCATTTGAACTTCGTTGTAGGTTAAAACTTTTTTATTAATTTTTTTTTTTATTGGATTTTATTTCTAATTAATTATCTTCAATGATTCTTGAAACTCTTAATGTAGTGTTATGTTCCGTTAAACATTTCTGTTTTACCCGCGTGTGTGTTTATTTTTTATCTCAGTAGATATTGCCTAACTTAGTTGATAAAGTACTTACAGTAAAGTATTCGTTGATGTTTTATGTAGCCGTTATCAGTTAGGATAATGATTTCTATGAATCGTTATTCTCAATTTTTTAAATCAGAATTATTGTTAAGAATGATTTGTTAAAAAAAGTTAAAAAGAATTTATTGCGTAATTATACTTCATTAGTTATCAAATCCGTTTTTTTGTCCTCCTTCCTAGGGTTTATTACTGTTGGATGTTCATTTATATCATTTTCTTATTTAACTTCATATCTGCATAAAACACGTACTGCCTCAGTGGCGGCTCGCGTATAAGCACTGTGGACCTGTAGCACCCCCTATTTCCACTTGGTATTATCGATAACATTTAATATTTAGTCCTCCTTTCTTTATACTTGTACAATATATAATCCTTAATCTTAATATCAGTAGTCATCCCTCCCCAGTTTATGAAAAAAGCACAAATGGAACTGTGCGCTTCACAGTTCCAGCGGCGTGGTGTTAGGCTGTTGTGCGCATGCGCACATAGGAAGCTGCACGCGAGGCTGCGAGAGAGAGAGAGAGAGCACTGTCGCTCCCGCCGTGCCGACCCTGGTGTGCTGGTGGAAGGTAGTTTTTTTTTACTCCGCCTGTATATGGAACGTTCCTTGTTCGTTCCCTTTTCTAGTTTAGTAGGTGAGAGGAATATAAAAGCGGTTTAGTTATTTTTTCCATAGTGATCAGAATATGACGGAAAGCAAGGGCTCTTTAATTAGTCCACCGGGTTGGTTTAGTGGTGAACGCGTCTTCCCAAATCAGCTGATTTGGAAGTCGAGAGTTCTAGCGTTCAAGTCCTAGTAAAGCCAGTTATTTTTACACGGATTTGAATACTAGATCGTGGATACCGGTGTTCTTTGGTGGTGGTTGGGTTTCAATTAACCACACATCTCAGGTATGGTCGAACTGAGAATGTACAAGACTACACTTTATTTACACTCATACATATCATCCTCATTCATCCTCTGAAGAATTATCTAAACGGTAGTTACCGGAGGCTAAACAGGAAAAAGAAAAGAAAAAGGGCTCTTTAATTGTCAAATCTGTCCAAAAACACGCTGGAAGGGCGAAAGAAAAGGTCATTACTAAAAACTAATTATGTATTTGTTTCTGTGTACACAGAAATTTTAATTAAGCACCATTGGAGTACTGTGTTTTTAAGCGGACATTTTATTAAATTATCATCTAATAGTACTAAAAAATATTGTCTGTATTGACATCTTATTATTTATTCGGTTAAACCGAATACGGTTTTTTAATTTTAGCTACGAGCCGCCACTGTTCTCCCTATCTCAGTCAGTTGAATTTTTTTTACTCCGGCACCAACGTCCGGATTCCCTCATTTTTATTTGTGTTTCCTTCTTTGAATTTTTATCTTAATCTTAAAATTCACAAAAGTATCAAATGATTTTTATTATTTTTTTTGAGATTCAGTAGTTTCAGAGACGTATAAGGTTGTTTTTTATTTGCCATTTTCCTTTCATATGATGTAACTGTATCTGTTGATGTATAACTACATTAGTTGACTGAGCAAAAAACTGTTAGATTATTTAATCGTAAGTGTTTTGACTGAAGAATCGAATTGAACTGCAGCTGCTTTGTATATTGCAGATACGTTCATCCTTATATCTCTTTACAAATTGATTAAATATAGATCGATTAAAGATCTGTCGTGTAACCCGGCCTTTAAATTATAGAAAAACATGTAATGTGACTAGTGTAGTTGAATTTTTTTTACTGCAGCTAAAGTTTCCCTGTCGGTTGTTAACCATAACTAAAATAATATTTTGTGGCTGGTTGCTATGGGAAAGAATCAAGGACATAATTCAAACGATCAAACTTCCAGTTTTCAGTAATTTGTCTCCGAATTTATTTCCGATATTAGTGATCGTTCTTTTTTTTGCAAAAAAGATTATTTAGGAGGAAGTATGACTTTATCTACATGGAACTATGGACAATTCCATCTTCAACTATACGTAAAAAATGAAATCAGAAAACATTCTGTCAAACATAAACTTTCATTCGATCATTTTCCTACTACTTGAAGTTTTATATTTCAATGTGATATTTTTACTTCCTTATACGAGGTAAAGGAGGTATTGTGATCGCGAAAAATTTCGATTTTCACATTTAAACGGAAATACCCATTTTGACCATTCCTGAATTCATTTTGACTAGTTTCGGCGTGATATCTGTACGTACTATGTATCTCGCATAACTCATAAACGATTAGCCGTAGGTTGTTGAAATTTTGAATTTAGGATTGTTGTAACATCTAGTTTTACACTTTACCTTTTGATTGCAATCGACTGGACCAAAAGTGTCCAAAAAAACTCAAGATTTAAAGATTTTGGGCTTTTTCTTAACTGCATTAATAAGCCTTCATTGAGAACTTTTCAATGATATATTATAAGCGGTACTTATTTTCTTCGGTTCCAGAGTTATAGCCAAATAAAATTTTAATTAATGAAATACTTGGATCTTACAAGGGGAAGGCACATCGGTTCGAAAGATCATCTCCTTTTTTAACTTTTTTTTAACTGTGTAGAAGGAAAAAAATGATCGAATGAAAGTTTAATCTTGACAGAATGTGTCAAACATGAATACATAACACAATTATTTCATAGACAATCGGATTAGATCAGTTTTCCCACTAAAACCGCTTCAGTATCATTTTTAAAGGTTCTATATTAGAAATGCATTCACAGAATAAGTGCTTTTTTACCCAGGTAAAAAAATGTACACTTTACATGTCCAAGCTTCCCAATTATTTCCAAATAAGAGTATCTTATTATGAAATCTCTTTCGGCGGACCGGTCAAGTATATTCAAATCCCGTCTGTTTTCGATTGAAAATAAATCTAGTAACGATTTGGGTTACTTGGTCGATTCCATTTTTTTTTCTATAGGGATCCCATTTTAATATGTGACATATTGTTTTTATCCTACAACGTGATAAATAATTTGTGATACATTTTGTTCATCAATTCATTTTTCTTTGAGATCTAGTATATAAATGGTTTTCCAAAAACATTAGCTCAACATAAATATGTTTAGGCATAGAATTGTATTGTCATATATTGAAAAATAAAAGGACTTCATGTAGTAGGAAATTGATCGAATGAAAGTTTAAGCTTGATAGAATGTGTTTTGATTTAATTTTTTTCATCGAACTGAAGATGGAATTATCTATGTAGATAAAGCCATACTTGCTACAAAACAATCTTTTTTGTAAAAAAAAAGAATGATCACTAATTTTGAAAATAAATTCGGAGACAAATTTCTTTTTGTAAAAGCGTGGTTGCATGCGTGCACAGTTTTCAATATAAATATTAAATAAATCATGAAAAAAAATTGACGGGATGATTTAAGTTTTTCTTTTAACGAATATTGTTTTCAAAAAACAACTTTTATTATACAGTAGTCCCCCTGTTATCCGTCCGCCGTTTAACCGACTCTTCGGGTTAAACGACCTTCTATTTTTTTTTAAAATAATTAATTTTTCAACTTATTTTCTATAAATTTAGTTTATATAATTTAATGTAGGCTCGCGCGAAAGAAAAGGTGTTTTGACATGTAAAATACGGTACACAAGTAAATTTTATACGCTACTCTATGAAACCACGACTTGTACATTTCTTCGGCTAACCAAAACAAAAACAAACAATTTACGAACTCAAAAAATCATCATATCAGTTGCGTTTTAAACGGCGTGATATAAAGTAGCGTCTATAAGTAACAGACAGACATTGGTTTGCTTGGTATTTCTCCTGCCACCGCCCCATTCGGTCTCCCTAAGGCATAAGACCGAATGTCTATGCAACACACGGCTACTGAGCCTCGAAACAGTTTAGCGACTAGTGTCTTAACTAGCTCCTAGAGCTAACCTAGAAGCGTGGGCGGACTAAGCGCGGTGCCGTACACCACCGCCTTACGTGTCCCAACCGCCCACTTGTTATATATTTTCTAAAATGGGTAGGCGCACCCCGTCAACTACTAAAAATATATATGACATCCATAAATAAAATTTATTTCTTCTAGGCAGCAATTCGCTGCCACTTAAGTCGCTGATGCCAGCAAGTACCTGTCCACCATTTTATAGTGCTTGGAGCCATAATAATTGGCTAGTGATCAGCAATACTCAAGTTTAGCTTCCCACGGCAATGCGGTAAGAGTCTTTCCCTTTAGTAAACTACGGATGCCGGCTGAAAAAAGCAACCGCATCTAAGAACTCCCACACAGTCCGACAATGCGGCGCTCGCCACATTGATTCGCCGCTTGTGAGTGATGAATTTTCCCGTTGACCCCTAAATTCCAGGATGGCCCGGTCTCTGGCCTCACCAAGAGCAGGACAGTCAAAGATCAGATGTTCATTTGACTGGACCTCCCCTTAGACGCACAACTCATCAGCTGCTAGGCGGAACCGAAACAGATATTGGTTCAAATTAGCGTGGTTGGTGAGCACCTGGGCATCCGTTGTCCTTAAAAACGAGTTCGAGGCGTACCATCCTCCCAGATTCTATAAAAACGTATACAAGGATCTTCCCGTAGTCGTGGTGTTCCATTCCAGCTGCCGTGCTTCCATCGCGAGGCTCTGCAGCCTCTTCCGCAGGCGGGAGATGGGCAACTGAACGAAATTTAGATCCGGTGCATTGTGATCACCGTTCCGCTTCGGTATTAGCCCGGCTTGAAACCGCATTCCAAATACCTCGGCCTCCCCGCCTCTTCGCAATCTTCACATGGATACCCGAACTTTCAGCACTAACTCGATTGGGAGAGCCTTTCCCAATACGGTGGTAGCCTCGTAGGAGGTCGTTTTAAAAACACCAGAGCATACAATTAAGACTCTGCGCTGGGCACTCGTTAAATTTTGAAGAAGTGCTCTATTCATATACAACCTATGCACTCAAACGGGCGCCGCGTAAGAGGTTGTGTTTTCGAAGACACCTCGGTACACCGTGTACATTTGACGGCCCGATAATTCATAGTCTTGAATCACTGAGACGACGTCTGCCGCTACTTGCCTAATGTGGTCGCTAAACAGTAACTTTTTCAAACAAAATACCTAGATACTTATGAACTCTAACTCGGCTGATTACACAGCCTTTATATTTAATATGGGGGTTGCGACTGTACGATAATTTGCCTGCACAAACTTCATCTTGGGCACAGAAATCCCTAAATTTTGAATGTCCATCCAGCCCTTCGCGGTTAACAAGGCCGATTATGTTCGATCTTCCAGCTGCGGTCGTGAATTACCACGAACTAAAAGTAGACAGTCGGTGAAAGCCTGCGCCGTGACCCCGTCTGGAAATATCATTCCCCAGAAATCCGTCGAATAACAGACGGACATACAGTGCGTAGAGTATTTCGTTCGCGTACGTTAAATTTTACTTTAAATTTAAATAAATTACATACCGTTTGTTACAAAAACAAAACCTCGCAGATCAATTGAAGATAAAGTCGACGATTTCGATAAAAACGGCGATTCGCAAAAAAGTACACGTATTTTATTTATTGAGAAATGGTTTAGCAATGTGTTACCTCCTCTGGAAGATAATTCGGTTATTGACTTAGACAATGCCCTTTACCATTCATCTAAAAAGGAAAGAATTTCAGCCGTTCTGGAAAAGAATATCTAAATGTGGCTTAGTTCAAAAGGAGTGATTTTTGAAGAGGATGAACTTGAGGTTTAATTATCGCAAAAAGGGTCTCGCATATTAAAAGTAATTAATAAGTAAGATTCATTGGCAAAACCGTGCTTCGATTACCTTCCTCTCATTGTGTAATCAACCCGATAGAGTTAATTTGGGGACAAATCAAAAGTTACGTTACAGTAGAAAAAATTTATGCTTAAAAGCCATCGATAAAACAGGCCATCAGGAATGGAGAAATTTTATAAAACGTAACGGATAATTACTACGGATTTCTCGCAGTCAGATGATGAAAGCTGAATTGAATTTATTATCTTAGAAATTTAATCTGAGATATTAGTGAAATTTTACTGTTTATGGACAATTGACAATTTCTCAACTCTTCAAAAACTCAAGTAATAAATTGACTTAATTTACTTAAATTTAAAAAATATATATAATAATTAAAAATATAATAGTACGGTGGTTGCTGAATAATACATCGCGTAATTTCTTTTATATACATCAGGATTTACAAGAGATGCTTGTGAATCGGCCGCCTTAAACACTCGTACGCGAAGTTTGTTTTTTCTTTTTTGTCTAGCCTCCTGAACCACCGTCAGGTATTACGTCAGAGGATGAATGAGAATGATATGTATGAGTGTAAATGAAGTGTAGTCTTGTACAGTCTCATTTCCACCGTTTCTTTGATGCGGGGTTATTTGAAACCCATCCAACAAAGAACACCGGTATCCACCATATAGTATTCAAATCCTTATAAAAGTAATTGCCTTTACTAGGATTTGAACCTTAGAACTCTCGTCTTCGAAATCGGCTGATTTGCGAAGACGCGTTCACCAATAGACCAACCAGGTGGGTTGTAGTTTGTTTACTTGAACTCTAAGCTAACTGAATAAGATTTACATATTACAGTTTTGCTTCACGTTAGTTCTTTTATATCGTCTATGTTTCTAGGTTTTTTAAAACATATTGGTTTCTTATTGTTTTCTTGCTAGCGTTTAGAGAAAATTCTATATAATGTTTTCCGTGTATGCAGTTTTTTCTTGTAATCTTTTCCTGTACTTACGTATTAGCCTGTCGACCATAGCCGTAATGATCCCGTAACTTTGAAAATACTTCAAAGTTACGGAATCATTAACGTATTTTACATATTAATAACATAAGCATTATCGTTTATAATTATAGATATAATTAACCAAACTTAACCTACGCTCGTTAACCTCGACTGATTAACAGTAATGTTTTGATTATTTAACTAACAAATAATTGCAATAATTACAGAATTTATTATTTAAATACTCAAAACGTTACTGTTTAATTAGTCAAGGTTAGCGAGTGTAGATTAAGTTTGGTTAAAGTATATTTATAAAATAGATAAATATATAAATTGTTATAAAAGTAGTAATATAATAGTTATATCGGGTGATATTAACAATAAACCAAAAGTTTTCAATTTATTTGATCGACGGGCCAATACCGCTTTTCCTTATTTTAAATTAAAATTTAAAAAAGGGGGGGGGAAATATATATATAAACGAGATAATAGCTTTTTAATTACTATCTTTAAAAAGATATCTTTTTTAAAATATTTCATTTTATTTTTTAAAAGTTAATTTTAATAATACATATTATCAATGAGTTTGTATTTATGTTTGAAAAATAAAATTATGGCTGTCTGGAAAATTATAAGATTTTTTTCAACGGATAAAAGTTAAAAACGTTAATCGGTTTCAGTTTTACTAGTAATGTGGTGTTGTATGAATAGGAGTCTATACCAATCAGATTTGTGAAAAAATTAAGGGAAAATGTTACTTTTCGTTTAAATTTATGTAATTTCTAAATTTTTAATATTTATAATTGTCGGTCGATATTTTGGTGATAGTCGATCACATTTAGTGTGTTATCAGTTTGCTATCGGTTATCAATTTTTGTATTGTAATACCGAGTACGATCGGCCGGAGAAGAATGAATGAAACAGTATAATAATTGTATGCGTGCTAGAGAGATAGATTAAGAGAGAGGGAAGTTAGAATTGGTTTGTTACGATGAGTGGGAGAGAACTAGCGCTGATAATGCGCCGACGTTGTTAAGGTCGTTGTTGCTTATGTAGTAAAGAAGGGTCAGTGTCAGCTGTAGTGCATCAGTTCGTTAAGTTGATCATTAGAGTTACATAGTGACGGTTTTGAGTGTGGTTGTGTTGTGAACGAAATACCGGTATGCCCGAGATTAAAAATTGGTCTGGTGTAAATGTGGATCAGGTTGGATTAAGTAATTCTAATCCGAATTTTGCAAAGGTATTTAACTTTTTTTTTCTTTAATTACTTTTTTTTGTCTTTACTCTGTGTTTCTACTCTCGTTTTTAATACTGCCTAACGTTATCACAGCTCGGTTATTTATACACAATTTTTAACAGGTGGTTATTCGTTCAATGCTTTAAAAACTTAACATGTAAAATTACTGATACTGAAAGTAGAAAATCTACTTTTTAGTTTTAATCTACGTTTTTTTTTTTTTTAAATCAAAGTTGCTAATTAAATTTACCAGTTTAAAGAATTAACTGTTTGAAACAAAAACTCATTTTATAGTTAAACATTTTTGAAACCCAGTGCTTGTTTTAGATTATTTTTATTATTTGCATACTAGACAAAATGTTACAATGTTAATTTAAAAAAAGAAAATTAAGTTTTGTGGACTGCTCTTAATTTCAAAAATATTAGATTTAGTAGACTTCTATCTTCCTCTTCAAACTGTTTTTCATATCTCTTATGCAATCCTTTATTTAATTATGAGTGTTGTTAATAAGTCTTTTTTGTGCATATTCATTTTACAGCCCCCATTGTTACATTTTTATATAAAAGTAATCAACAGCTTTACATTTCATATTTACCACTGCTGTGGGTTGTTACGCTCTGTTATCACATATACTCCATATTATTTGTTATTAATGTGTTAGATAAGAGTGAGCTGCAATTACACAGTAATCATGTACTTGCAATATTTTTAGATCTGTTATAATAGGCAGAATTGGATTTTATCCATTTTCTGATTAGATTAGATTTGGATAGAAAAAAAAAAGTTTCAGCCCAAATTTTAATCTAAAAGGCTATTTTGTTTCTCTTATAGTACTTTTAGACTAACAAGTTCAGCACCTATGCCTTAAAATTTATTTGCAGTCAACTCATATACAACAGCATGAAGAAGGAAAACTTCAAAATCTAATTTCTTTTGTAATGAAGCCCTTTCATATTATACAAAAAGATGAGTTTTTCAGTTTCGTTAGACGTTTGGCATAATCTAAATACAGGATTTTATTTATAGTTCCCATTGTTCTCTATCCTTAAAATAGCATGATCGGTTAGAAAACTGGTTGTACTTTAAAAAAATTTCCTGTTCTGAATAAAAAGTCATTGTTGAGATAGAGTTTTTCAGTGTTTTTTTTTCCATTTCATTGAAAATACATTAGTTTGACTACTGTTCTGACTGTGGTTCTTTTATCTCCCGCAGGCAATTTCAGGACCCAATTAATTTGCTTCTTTCCTGCCCAGGAAGTCAGTCTTTTCATCGTATTCAGTTCTGATTATCCATGTGCTGATCGCATATATTTGAGATGAAATCTAAAATTAGTGTGAATTGAGAGCATAAAGAATTGCATTGTTTCTACAGTTATAAGTACTA
Source organism: Lycorma delicatula (assembly GCF_047948215.1). Lineage (NCBI taxonomy): Eukaryota > Metazoa > Arthropoda > Insecta > Hemiptera > Fulgoridae > Lycorma > Lycorma delicatula. Next base: position 17,236,528 of record NC_134461.1, read on the forward strand.
CTAACAACATAAGTACTACTGTACTTATGTCGGGGTTATGGTCTTGTCAACAACTTATTAAAAACAAAATGAATATAAACTAATTCTTTTTATTCCTAAAATGAAATCTTTTGTTTTAACGATGATCCAATTTTTTTTTTATATTTTTAAACATAATTCATTATTAAATCCTGTTAACTACAAAAAAAAAAAAAAATAAATAAATTAGGCTACAATATATTATAAAAATAATTATAATAAATGGGGGATGAAAAAATTATAAACAAAAGAAGTAGAAATATATCATAATTTCCTTAACAAAGTAAATTTTATGATATATTAACTTTTTCCCCAAGTTAATGGAAATTATAAATAAACAATCATAAAAATATTTATTTAGAAGATTCTAAACGTAAAAATATAAGTACCAGTGTTTACCGTAATAAATTGTTGAAATATGAAATCAAATTTACTTGGATGAGTGATATTGCATCTAGTTAGATAGAATTTCATATAGATAAGAGATTAGTTTGTGTTTTTGGCAGAGTGAGTAAAGGTTTACATAGAGTAGAATTATGTTATTCTACAAAATAAATTGATCACCAAATTCATTTAAAAATGTTTTAATGAAAATAATTATTAAAAAATTTAAAATTATTAAAATAATGTCAAAAAAATTAAATAATGTTGTTGTTGTTTTGATCAACTAGTGAAATATTCTGAATTGAGTCTGTTTTAGTATGTTACAGTGATAAAACTAAGGTTATTATTATTATTATTGTTATTAAATTATGGACTATAATTAAATTACTATCATACATGCAGAAATTTAAGTGTGCATAAATTATTTTCTAGCACTTATAAGAAAAAAATTGGATTTTAATAAACGTCAAATTAATCTGATAAAATAATTACATCTAATTAATCAAATATGTCATACCATTAATAAAATATTATTTTGTAAATACCAATGTAACATTATAAGGAAATATTATCAAGAAGTATTAGGAATTATAAAGTTCAAAATCTTCTTTTTTTTAAATTCACATTCATTTTTACAATATTTTATGCTGTTTAAAAAGTTTTGTATTAACTTACTTAACATATATGATTTGACGGTGGAGGGGGGTCTTTTTAAATAATTTCAAAATTCAGTTTTTTTATTGTTGGAATATTTCTCATATTTTTTGTATCATGTTCACTAATATATTTGTTATTTTTTAAAGCAAATACTTTTATATGCATGTAATATCTATAAAATATGTTTCATATGTATAAAAACATGAATAGCCTGTACCACTATTATCGCAGAACTCTTTTTTTATGATTATTTTATATTTATTTTTGATTTATTTGTATTTTTTTCTCGTAACAATTTTTCTTAATGCAGCACACAGCAAGTGTTATATTTCCATGGAAATTAACATATTTGTTGTATTACAGATATATATTGGTAGGGCTGAAGACTTAGGTAGCATTTATATTTAGAGCATTTTTGTTCATTGTGTAGTTCTGTTGTATTTTTTGCTATTTTCTCAATTTTTCCTTATTTTATATTTTATCCACCAATTTACATCTCCATACCTCTTTTCTCTTATGCCTTTGACCATTCTTTCCTCACACCAAGATTTTTCCAATCTTCTATGGCTAATCTATTTATTGTTCTTTTTTAATCCTTTTCATTCTTTTAATAAACTTTAATATGCTTTTTTCTTTGCCGGCTCTATATGTTTGGATTCATGTTACATTGTTTTTAAATAAAAAAAATTTCTCATCTTACACATCCCGCTAATCTTTTACAATCTCCTTTTTATAACCTCATCACAGGACACCATAAATTTATTAGGACACCACAAATAAGCCTTCTTATAAATGAGCATAACTGTGTAGGGTGGGGGATTTGAATATATTTAGCTTAATCATCAAAACGAGGAGAGGATTGACTGAAGTAATAAAAGATGTTTTGAAAGTAATAAAAGATGTATTTCAAAACATCTAAATTTTTGTTCCATTCCATAACTACCTTTTCAAGAGCGCAGATAAAAAGTTGTGGAGAAAGTCCATCTCCTTGTCTTAAACCGATTTCAATGGGAAAAGGATCTGATAATTCTCTCAGAGAATTTCTTTTAAAAATTAGAATTCCTTTCAAATTTTTATGGACTTTACAGAGATAGAAGAACAATTGCTAACATGTACAGGAACCAAACAGCAACAGTAACAATTGAAGAACATAAGAAAGAAGCCGTAATAAGAAAGGGAGTCCGACAAGGATGTTCCCTATCTCCGTTACTTTTTAATCTTTACATGGAACTAGCAGTTAATGATGTTAAAGAACAATTTAGATTCGGAGTAACAGTACAAGGTGAAAAGATAAATATGCTACGATTTGCTGATGATATAGTAATTCTAGCCGAGAGTAAAAAGGATTTAGAAGAAACAATGAACGGCATAGATGAAGTCCTACACAAAAACTATCGCATGAAAATAAACAAGAACAAAACAAAAGTAATGAAATGTAGTAGAAATAACAAAGATGGACCGCTGAATGTGAAAATAGGAGGAGAAAAGATTATGAAGGTAGAAGAATTTTGTTATTTGGGAAGTAAAATTACTAAAGATGGACGAAGCAGGAGCGATATAAAATGCCGAATAGCACAAGCTAAACGAGCCTTCAGTAAGAAATATAATTTGTTTACATCAAAAATGAATTTAAATGTCAGGAAAAGAATTTTGAAAGTGTATGTTTGGAGTGTCGCTTTATATGGAAGTGAAACTTGGACAATCGGAGTATCTGAGAAGAAAAGATTAGAAGCTTTTGAAATGTGGTGCTATAGGAGAATGTTAAAAATCAGATGGGTGGATAAAGTGACAAATGAAGAGGTATTGCGGCAAATAGATGAAGAAAGAAGCATTTGGAAAAATATAGTTAAAAGAAGAGACAGACTTATAGGCCGCATACTAAGGCATCCTGGAGATATTTGAAATTATCTACTTTCTTTATTTTTTTATTATTTGTACTAAGGAAATTCAGGCAGTTTTTATCATTAGTAAACATTTTTGTTTTCTAAAATGCGATTTTTAGTCCCATTTTAGCAGCCTGTTTTTCTGATTCTCTAATTTATTGTTCAGCATCATTCCAGTTTTTAGCTAACAATGCTTATCATCAGCGAAAGCTAAACAGTTAATCTTTAGACCTTTAGTTCCCACTCTTATTTCGCAATTTTTGTCTAAATTTTTGTTCAATTCCATAACTACCTTTTCAAGAGCACAGTTAAAAAGTAGTGGAGAAAGTCCATCTCCTTGTCTTAAACAGATTTCAATAGGAAAAGGATCTGATAATTCTCCCAGAAATTTTATTTTAGAGTATGTGTAAGTAAATGTTGCTTTAAGTTTGCCGTTTTGTTATCTAAACCTGATTCTGTTGAAAAAGGTTATATCTACCTACACTTTTTATTAAAGTCTGTAAAAGATTTTGTAGTAATATGTAAAGATAAATTAGACAGTGTAATTCAGTAGTATTGTAAAAATGGCTAAGTTAATACTTAGGATTAAATTTATGAAAAATGTTTAGTTTAAATAAAAATAGTACATATTTTTAGTGCAAATGGTTTGCAATAAGTGTTATGTTTGTTTTATAAACATTTCATTTATGGGAATCTTCAAATTACTAAGCAATTATCTTTGGATTGCGCCTAAAATATGAAACAAGATATTTAGCATGCAAGTAAGTATGCATTAATATAGAGTTCGACTAAAAAGTAGACCTTGAGTTGGAATAACTAGAAAGCATATTTGACTAGTAGAAAAACAGGAAAGTGACATCACCCTTATAATTCATAAAAACAAAAACATAAAATCCATTTAAATATGAACAGAGAGTAACCCTCAGATTGATCTGCTGATAATAAAGCAACAATATTTTTTAATTATATTCATTTTTTTATGACAATAGAATTTTTATGTTCAGTTTCAGTTAATTCAAATAATATTTGTAATAAAAATTTTCTTTATTGTTCTTTTTTATTTATTTATGACAATAGACTATGTTCTACTGTAAATTAAAAAAATAAGTTTGTAATTAACTAACTTATAGACAAAAAAGTTTTAATTAAAAAAAAAAAAAATAGGAAGAATACCGTTCGTTGTTAGAGGAAAATGTAATGAAAAATAATCTATTCAATTTTGGCCAGCAGTTATTGTAACAAATATCGGTTTACATTTTGGTGATCACAGACCCTAAAAATGATATACCTCAGAATAATAATACACTTTTATCTATTCATATTTTCAGTCTCCTTTTTCTAGTATTATGTCACACCTAGTCAAGCAGTCAAGTCATCAATGAGCTTGACTTTGTGATAAGTATGTAATGTAGACAACATAACCTGTTCATCTAAACCATTTGGCTCAATTTCTGCACATATCTGGTTGTTTTATCTGTTGATAAATTGATATCTACTATAGAAATATAATTCAAATCAGTATTGCAATATTAATCTTTTTTTTTTTATAAATGGAAAATAATAAGATTAACCACATATTTATTTTTGCATTAGTCAAGGTATTAAAATTTTGTTATGTTCATTAAATTACATATTATTTAATTCCTCAATTAGTACTTCTAAAATGATAGTTATTTATATGAAGTGCTTCAAAATGAAAAAAATAATTTTCTTTTAATTAATTACATTCAGGATGTAAAAAAATATGCTGCTGGATGACTCTGTCCGTAATTTATACAATGAATAGGCATATAAATACAAAAAGAGAAAATGAGTTGCTTTCTAAGGAGACGAAATAAAGATGTTCAGATTCACTGATGGAATTGTGGTTTTTTTTGACAGCAATCAAAAATAAGTTAGAAGAAATATTGAGCAACATAAAGATAAAGGCTTAATAGAAATAAAGTAATGGGAAAAAACATCAAACTGATAACTGACTATTAAAGAACACAACTTTTTCATTGCATTTATGAAAATAATTGTAAAAAAATGTGCAGAAATAAGAAGTTGTATATAAAAAATATAACATCAAGTTTTATAATCAATTTTTTTTATAAATAAATTCAGCTTTGATATTTTGAAAATAATACTTGTATTTTATGTAATGTTATCTCTTGTTCATTAAACTAAAGCGTGATCTTAATCTATTTTAATTTTTTTTGTGGTATTTTGAAATTTAGCTTATATATTAATCTATGATTTTATATTACTATGGGAGAATAAAAAAAAAAATTCAGTTTTTACAAAACAAAAATAAAATCATTACTCAATTAAATTTTTAAGTTTATAGATAAAACTTTTTTAGTTAATTTTTTTACATTAATAACTGGTTTTGTTATTAACTAAATGTTATTATTATTGAAGTTTATATAGATTGCTTCTTCATAATCTAATGAGTTAGCTTAATTGTTTTGTTTTTTCAATATATCTTTTAACTGATTACATGCTGATCTCGATGGTGGAGTGGTATTGTCTCAGCCTTTCATTTGGAGGTCTCCTGGGTTTGAATCCTGATTAGGCTTGGAATTTTTCATACAGTAAAAATTTCTATTTAGGCTGATGACCAATAGCAATTGATCCATAATTTCATAAAGAAAAGTGTTGTTGTGTAATTATTTGTATTTTCTCCCTTCTCTCATAGTTTTTATTCAATAATACTTCCTTTTTGTTTGAATTAACTAATTCTCAATGCTTTAAGATAATAGCATTTCAATCTAATTCTCTGTTTAATATGATTCTGCTGCATATTTCTTTCCTCTATAATTTTTCTTAAATTTTTTTAACTTTTATAAATTCATCTGAATTTAATTCTTTTTTTTTGTTGGTGATATCAGAGATAAATGATGAAACATTATCTTTTATTAGATTATTATTGGCTTAATAGAATGTATTTTTAAATTGTGTTATGACAATAAAGACTAAGATTTAACAGCTGTTAAATTGAACTTAATGAGAAGGAAATATGTGATACAGAGAGTAAAAAAGATAAATTAAAAAAACATTTTTATAAAAGTTAAAAAAGATATAGGACTGGTAAAATTCTATTATTTTTAATTGTATATTTTACTAATATAGGCTTTTGTTGACAGCAATTAATAGGGAATAAAAAAAAATATATTTTACCAGTAGAAAAATTTGTCCTGACATTGCAGCAGTATTGGTGAGGTCAAATATGACACACTATAAAATATGGATGTATAAATATTTGCAGTGTAATAAACTTTGTCTTACTATCGTAATATAATAATATTGACATTCTGTCTCTTCGTTTGTCTCAGTCAATAGTTTTTATATTCAAACGAGAGTTTTTAAATTTGTTTAGATTCCATCAATGTCAAAATGATCAAACAGAAGATAATACAGAATTTCTGAATAGAAAGAAAAAACACTTACTGTCTGCACACTTGTGCATTCAAGCACATGGTTGAATTCTCTCTCTCTCTCTCTCTCTCTCTCTCTCTCACACGTGCGCGTGGACGCACTTAAACTAGAAAATTGTCTTTTTATTAAATTTACTATGAATGAATTATATTGTAATTAAATATAACCATATTAACTATACTACTGAAAAGCAAAATTATTAATGAATAAATTGTAAGAATGTCATCGCAATTTGCAATTAATTGTAATTCCAATTTATAATTAATTATGAATTTATAATTATGTTAATTCCAATTTATAAGTAATCAACCCTCCTCTATGAATCATGAGACCTTGCCGTTGGTGAGGGGGCTTGAGTGCTCAGAGATACAGAGTAGCTGGACCAAAGGTGCAACCATATCGGAGAGGTATCTGTTGAGAGCCAGACTAAGGAATGATTCCTGAAAGAGGGCAGCAGCTCATTCAGTAGTTGTTAGGGGCGTGAGTCAGGACGACTTAAACGGCCGTATCAACATCACTCAGTCCTCTGAGTACTGCACAGCTGAAAGCAATGGAAAACTACAGCTGCTTTTTTTCCAAGAAAATGTGGCTCTCTGCATTTTCACATAGCAATAATGGAGGCGCCTTCCTTGGTAAAATATTCTGGAGGTAAAATAGTCCCCGTTCGGATCTCCGGGTGGGGACTACTAAGGAAGGGGTCACCAGAAAATTAAAAAATAACATTCTACGAGTCGGAGCGTGGAATGTTAGAAGCTTAAAAAAGGTTGGTAGGCTAGAAAATTTAAAAAGGAAATGGGTAGGACAAATGTGGATATAGTAGGAATTAGTGAGGTTCGGTGGGAAGAGGAAGGCGACTTTTGGCCAGGTGATTTTAGAGTAATTAACTCAGCGTCAAATAATGGGCAGGCAGGAGTAGGTTTCGTGATGAACAAGAAGATAGGGAGGAGAGTGGAGTATTTCAAAACGCATAGCGATAGAATCATTGTAATAAGGATAAAATGAAAACCTAAACCGACAACGATTGTTAACGTCTATATGCCTGCAAGCGCCCATGATGATGATGATGAGGTAGAGTGTGTATACGAAGAGATTGATGAAGCAATTAAACACGTAAAAGGAGATGAAAATTTAATAATAGTTGGAGATTGGAATGCAAGCATTGGAGAAGGCAAGGAAGGAAATATAGTGGGTGAATACGGGCTGGGCAAAAGGAATGAAAGAGGGGACCGACTTATAGAGTTTTGCACGAAGTATAATTTAGTAATTGCCAACACCCAATTTAAAAATCATAATAGAAGAATATACACTTGGAAAAAGCCAGGCGATACTGCAAGGTATCAGATAGATTATATCATGGTTAAGCAAAGATTTAGAAATCAACTCGTTGACTGCAAAACTTACCCTGGAGCAGACATTGATAGCGACCATAATTTGGTGATAATGAAATGTAGATTGGGGTTTAAAAATCTGAAGAAAAGGTGTCAGATGAATCGGTGGAATTTAGAGAAGCTTGAGGAAGAGGAGGTAAAGAAGATTTTTGAGGAGGACATCGCAAGAGATCTGAGTAAAAAAGATAAGGTAGAAAATGTAGAAGAAGAATGGGAGAATGTTAAACAGGAAATTCTTAAATCAGCAGAAGCAAACATAGGCGGAATAAAGAGAACTGGTAGAAAACCTTGGGTTTCAGACGATATATTGCAGCTGATGGATGAACGTAGAAAATATAAGAATGCTAGTGATGAAGAAAGTAAAAGGAACTATCGGCAATTAAGAAATGCTATAAACAGGAAGTGCCAACGGGTGAAAGAATAGTGGATTAAAGAAAAGTGTTCAGAAGTGGAAAGAGAAATGAACATTGGTAAAATAGACGGAGCATACAGGAAAGTTAAGGAAAATTTTGGGGTACATAAATTAAAATGTAATAATGTGTTAAACAAAGATGGTACACCAATATATAATACGAAAGGTAAAGTCGATAGATGGGTGGAATATATTGAAGAGTTATACGGAGGAAATGAATTAGAAAATGGTGTTATAGAGGAAGAAGAGGAAGTTGAGGAGGATGAAATGGGAGAAACAATACTGAGATCTGAATTTAAGAGAGCATTAAAAGATTTAAATGGCAGAAAGGCTCCTGGAATAGACGGAATACCTGTAGAATTACTGCGCAGTGCAGGTGAGGAAGCGATTGATAGATTATACAAACTGGTGTGTAATATTTATGAAAATGGGGAATTTCCATCAGACTTCAAAAAAAGTGTTATAGTTATGATACCAAAGAAAGCAGGGGCAGATAAATGTGAAGCATACAGAACAATTAGTTTAACTAGTCATGCATCAAAAATCTTAACTAGAATTTTATACAGAAGAATTGAGAGGAGAGTGGAAGAAGTGTTAGGAGAAGACCAATTTGGTTTCAGGAAAAGTATAGGGACAAGGGAAGCAATTTTAGGCCTCAGATTAATAGTAGAAGGAAGATTAAAGAAAAACAAACCAACATACTTGGCGTTTATAGACCTAGAAAAGGCTTTCGATAACGTAGACTGGAATAAAATGTTCAGCATTTTAAAAAAATTAGGGTTCAAATACAGAGATAGAAGAACAATTGCTAACATGTACAGGAACCAAACAGCAACAATAACAATTGAAGAACATAAGAAAGAAGCCCTAATAAGAAAGGGAGCCCGACAAGGATGTTCCCTATCTCCGTTACTTTTTAATCTTTACATGGAACTAGCAGTTAATGATGTTAAAGAACAATTTAGATTCGGAGTAACAGTACAAGGTGAAAAGATAAAGATGCTACGATTTGCTGATGATATAGTTATTCTAGCCGAGAGTAAAAAGGATTTAGAAGAAACAATGAACGGCATAGATGAAGTCCTACGCAAAAACTATCGCATGAAAATAAACAAGAACAAAACAAAAGTAATGAAATGTAGTAGAAATAACAAAGATGGACCACTGAATGTGAAAATAGGAGGAGAAAAGATTATGGAGGTAGAAGAATTTTGTTATTTGGGAAGTAAAATTACTAAAGATGGACGAAGCAGGAGCGATACAAAATGCCGAATAGCACAAGCTAAACGAGCCTTCAGTAAGAAATATAATTTGTTTACATCAAAAATGAATTTAAATGTCAGGAAAAGATTTTTGAAAGTGTATGTTTGGAGTGTCGCTTTATATGGAAGTGAAACTTGGACAATCGGAGTATCTGAGAAGAAAAGATTAGAAGCTTTTGAAATGCGGTGCTATAGGAGAATGTTAAAAATCAGATGGGTGGATAAAGTGACAAATGAGGAGGTATTGCGGCAAATAGATGAAGAAAGAAGCATTTGGAAAAATATAGTTAAAAGAAGAGACAGACTTATAGGCCACATACTAAGGCATCCTGGAATAGTCGCTTTAATATTGGAAGGACAGGTAGAAGGGAAAAATTGTGTAGGCAGGCCACGTTTGGAGTATGTAAAACAAATTGTTGGGGATGTAGGTTGTAGAGGGTATACTGAAATGAAACGACTAGCGCTAGATAGGGAATCTTGGAGAGCTGCATCAAACCAGTCAAATGACTGAAGACAAAAAAAAAAAGTAATCAACATAATAATTTCAGTTATATTGATTACTCTCATGTATTTATGCACGCATTAGAATGCCCAGTTTTATTTGATAAGCACCTCAATCTCAGGTTGGGCTTTTAATTCAACCATTGAAGGAGAAGCAGGATCCTCAGAGAGGTCAGTAGGCAAATTTTCTTCATGTTACCACATCCTTAGCATTTATGTAATGCTAAGGATGTGGTAACATGCTAAGGATGACTTAAGAGAGATCAAAAAATATGGTAAAAGCTGCTCCTAAAATAGTACAGCACGGCTTTTCTATATAGCTGATGTAATTTTACTTTCTATCCCTTGAAGGTTAGGATAACTTTACCAAGAATGGTAGCAATATGTATTACTGATAACCAGTTTTATGTTAACCAGCTCAAAATATGTGCTTTAGAAATTAATTTTCCTGTAAACTGTTTATTAACCAGCCCTACACTAGATAAGGTGATTGCTTTTACTAATAGCTGTAATCAAAAGCTTTAAGTAGTTAAATGCGTGGCACTAGAGGTATAATGAAAAATAAAGTCTGTTTAATGATTCTGTAAAGTAATTAAAAATGAAATTGTATGCAATTAAATTAAATTCTGAATACCTACTGTAGTAGAACAAATACTCTAAAAATGGCAAGCTGGAAAATTATTAACCAGATTTACAAAATTTATTTGGGTTTTATAGACTTGTGGTTTTTTTTTTATATTACATGATTTTATATCGATCTATCAGTTTAGGCAATTGGTTTATTGACATAAATTGGATTATTATGACTGAAGCCTAATTCAAAATATAATGCCAAATGCAGACATATTGTATTTAGTGGTCTGTACAGTCCGACTACTATAGCAATGAGAAACCTTTTTTCATGAATTTAATTGTGTTGGTGTTAGCTGCTATGTAGAAATAGCAAAGAAGGCAAGAGATAGTCCAGTTTTGATCTAGTGATAAAAGAAAATGGCCAGGAGAAATCTATAGAGAACATTAATTTTATGCAATTCTTAATGTATTTAATTTGGCACTGTTGATATTAATACAGTTGTATAAATTAAAGTTCAGCTTATCAACAATTACAACAGATAGTAGTTGTAAACATCTTACGGACTTGACGTTAATCTTATTGACTTAGAAATTAATTTTATTTCTTGACGACTTATTATTATGAAGTTAACAATTTTTAATTTAAATAATGATTATACCTTTGAGTTTTAATTAACATCTTATGGGAAATCCCTGACTCTGAAGTAATGGCTCCAAAAGTACTCGGATATATATTTTTAGAACTATTGGTAAGTGGAACTTTAATTTGTACAATCTTAATCTATTGTTCTTTTCTTAAGCGTTTAAAATTTTTTGAAAAAACCCTCTTAGAATTTATAGTTAATTATGGATAAAAAGTGGATTGTTTTTGTAGTATCGTGCATTTTCAACATTCTATAACTTTGTTAATAGGTTATGTAAAATGTTAATACTATTTAAACGTATGAAGGATAGTGTTATATGTTTTTTAAATTTTTTAAAGTTACAGCATGGTGACTATTTAAATATGGATTATAATTTTTGGTTATAGTAAAGAAAGGAAATTTTTTTTACACATTATTATGTATTTCTACATTATATGTATATAGCAATATTGATTATAGATACCTTGTTTTGGTGACCTTCACGATAACAATGTACTAGTATAATACATTCAGCTTTATTATTTCAATTAAGTTATAAAAACGATTATGTAATGAAAGAAAAATTTCTTTCAAAACCATTAGCAGTCTTATCTTTGTGTTAAAGAACAGTCATTTCACAGTTAAACAACTTGACAGACTTGCCCTCTGTATTTTATACTTGCATCAATCAATTAACTTCTTCCTAACAGTTGTAGGTTTTTACCTGTTCATCCAAAGGAGAATGTTAAAATTGAAACTGTATCTTGTAGACCATTAGCTTTGTCAGTTAGGTTGAAAATGTTTCAGTCAGTATTTTTATTTTGTTCGTTATTACCCAACTTATTATGTAACATTATGCTTTGCGGTGCACAGTTAAGAGAGGTGATACCTCTTTCAAGATGTTAATCAAGCCTCCATTGCCTGATAATGGTTATGTCCAATTTTGGTTGTCCTCAAGATGATGTTTGTTTAGAAATATAATTCTTTTATCTTTCCAAGCAATAAAGATGATAAAAATCATTCATTTTAATGAATCATCTTTCTGAATTATAAAAATGATCAGTTCTGAAATAAAATATAATCAGTTCTGATTTTAGATGCTTTGTGAAATCCTGACTTTGGGTGAGTTTCATGAACGACCATTACACACACACGTAAAATTGGTATTTGTTGTGCGATCTCCTGGTGTCGTGTAACAGAGCCTTTATTTTTTGACTAAATCATTTATTGCCATGTTAGATTTACACGATCAAGAATGTTGATTCCAGCAGGATAACACATGTCGTACTGCTAATGAAATACTGGATATGTTACAGGAATTTTTTGGGCCATCATTTTATATCAAAAGGGTTGTTGTCTCCAAGATCCCCAGATCTTATATCAGCAGACATTTTCCTTTGGGGATATATATTTACAAAGTGTAGTTTGTAAATCCTCATACACTTGATGAATTGAAGGCTAACATTAAAAGTGAAATTTAAAACATTACTGAGCAAAATGAAAACATTACAAAAAGTGGTCGCAAATGTTATGAAACTTGTAAAAACTTGCATCGGGATCACAGGAAATCATTTTCAACATCTATTGTAAAGTTATTAACGATAACTTGAACATTGTTGTATAAGTATTTTATTAACATTAATATTTTTATAATAAATTCGCATCATCAGACAAAGGGGTTGCTTCCTTTTTGAAATACCTGTTATTTGTTTAATTAGTCATATGCAGTTTTATCAGACAATTTTTTCTTTGTTGATTATGTTATTGTATTTTCCCATTATCTGTCTTTTCGTCACAGTTTATACTGTACAATGTTAATTTATGTAATTTTTAAATCGATTATGAAGGGAGTTATTAAATACGTGTTTAGTTCTCTGTCTATAAATTTTAATGAAGGTAGTTTATGTGTATATATTGATAATGAAAAACGCTATTCTTTATTTAATAATATAAAATTAGGTTAAGTTAAAGTTTTCAGTTTCTTGTAAGCAGCATTTAATTTCATTACCACCCAAATGAAAGTAAGTGATGTAGTTGTCACCCCTTACTTGCTAGCTTTAGGTGTGGAACATTAATACATAAAGTAACCATGAAACAACCATTTTTTGTCATTTGCATTTGAGATATAACGATTTGGTTATACTCCAAAATATGATAGTGTAACCTACCGTACAATGGTTCTGATTGTGTGTAGATTATGTATTTGTATTTTTATGGTGTTAGTTCATATTAGACTATTACTATTAGTTTTTTTAATAGTCAGATTAGATAATTTAAGGCATACAATATAATAAATATGTTAAAGAATAAAACAGAAGCGTGGAAAAAATATAAATGGGTAGTCTCTTAAAACTGGTTTTGGGCACTTTCTAAAATAATATGACTACTAAATTTTGCTACGTATTACAAATCTTCTATGATGGTGGTTTTCAGTTAAATAAGTCCAGTTTTGAAAAGAAAAATTTAAATTTTTAATAAAAAGATTTAGAAAACTATATTGATAAAGAAAAAAAAAATGAATACATTTTATTTATCTGCTGCAATCTGTTTTTCAATTAATCTGTTAATTTGAGTATTTCCTCAAGTTAAAAGATCACTAAAATAATAAACATTGTCATAAAACATGTATACAATAACCCTTTTGAATGTATCACAAACATAATAAAAATGAGAACTAAAGTGAAAATTTATAAATAAACATGATGCTGCAAATTTTAGGATGTTATCATTAAGTAAATATAATTTAATACTATGCTGTAATAAAAGATAACCTAACTAAGAATTAAGTTGATTACTTGGAAAAAAGTAGCTAGTAATCTCATGTACTTTATTAAAATATGATGATTGCTTCTTATACAAATATCATTCAACAAATGAACAAATCACAGACAGCATTAAAGACAAACTAACTGTATTTAATAATAAATAACAATTTTTGAATGCCCTTGATGAGACAAATTATATAACTGCATTCCTTATAATCTAATAGTTCACACTGTGTACAATGTCTTATCTTTGGGAATAGCACTGAAATTATGGAGTGTGATGTAAAATAACCTAACATCCAAATCCATACGTAAATCAATCAGCTATTTGAATATTTATTATTTTTATTAAATTACAAACTATTTGTATATAAAAATATATAAAACATAAGAAATTGGTTGTCGGAGAATTGTACACTATTAAATGAAACACATGAATTTTAGATTTTTTCACATTAAAATATATACTTTTATTTTTTTGTGAAAACTAAAACTTCATTCAGATTAGCTCCAGTTGCAATTACAACTTAATGTGCTATGTAAAATACAACTTGGTAATAGTTATAAAAATCATACCAATGTTGACCAGGTGTATGTATTAAAATTGGTTTATGAAATAATTTTATTCATATCTTGTAATATCCTTATCCATATTATTCCCATATGATAATATGCATATTATTTTTGGCAAATTTATTTATTGGGGTGGGAAAAAAATATACTCACAATGTGTATTTACACAATGTTGTACGTATATCCATTTATATTTATACATCTGTGGTATATAGATATATTTTTTTGTTGGCCTGTGATAACTATATGATGTATATTGATCAGACACATAACATTACAGAAAATGGTCATTCTCAAGAACAGCAGCCATCCAATAATCGCTAAATAGGGGAAGTAAGGGTTGTAGTGATTTCCCTATGCTTTAACAGAGACCTGAATGTATATATAGTTGTACAAAGTTGCATAATCACCATACTAACCCCAAAATAATGTAGTTTATGTCTGAACTACAAGTAATAATTTCATTCTTCATGCTACAGAGGTTAAATGTACAGTGAGTATCATTACTTTTAAAGAAAGCAACTCTGTTCACTTATTATACATCAGGTGTGTTTTGTATGTCACAATGAGAGGAAGACTGGAAAAAATAACAAACAATTAATGTATTTTTTTTGTTATGAAGAAATTTTGATGTTTTGAATGATATTCTAGAAGTCTTTAGATATAAAATACATCATTTTTTTTAATTGGTGTCCAATAGACAGCTATTATCTTTTGTTTGTATAATGAATGAACATGCAGGATGTTTCAGGAGGAAAGGAATATTTTTAATAAAGAATATTTTTATTTTTAATTTGGGAACATATTCTAAAGCTTGAAATAAGGATAAACATCATACAAACATTCATCCAAAAACACTTTGTCATCGAGTTATGGAGAGAAAAAACTTTAACCTGGATTTCAGTTCCTGGTGAATTGAGGTCGTACTGACATTTTTAAGGCATTATATAATAAGGGGGTTATATATTATAAAGACATAATTATTAAATCAATAATAATAAGTAGATCAAATAAGATTAGTAAATCAACTTTACATTATATTTATAAATTAAATAAATATAAATAACCGTTTATTAAAATTAATAAAGACTGTTCATTTTCCATTGAAATCCGATTGACTACTTTGGTACTTTAAAAAGTACCATTTTTAAAAAAAATTGAACTAGCTCAACTGAAATGTTTTACTTCTTTTGCCCTTATTGCCCTTCAATTAAAATATTTTTCAAAAAAATGTTGAAAGTTTATACTTAATATATAGAGCTACCAAGAAGTATTGAAACATGTCAGAGAAAACTTTATTAAGTTTTGGCCCTCATTAACCCACCGGGTTAGTCTAATGGTGAAAATGCGTCTTCTCAGATCAGCTGATTTGGAAGTCGAGAGTTCCAGCATTCAAGTCCTAGTAAAGTCAGTTATTTATTTCTATACGGATTTGAATACTAGATTGTGGATACCGGTGTTCTTTGGTGGTTGGGTTTCAATTAACCACACATCTCTGGAATGGTCGAACTGAGAGTGTACAAGACTACACTTCATTCATACATATTATCCTCATCATCCTCTGAAATAATATCTGAACGGTAATTCCCAGAGGCTAAACAGGAAAAAGAAAGAAGTTTTGGCCCTCATAATATACCCCAGATCCAAGGATAAATAATGTGGTATGTCTTATTTTGCCTTTAGAATATTTTATAGCCGTTTTCCTTTTAAGATGTATCTTTATGTTGCTATGTTTTGGTTTTTAATTAATTATTTTATGGTCATTTTTAACATTTATTTATTTACAACAAATATATCATGTCTGGATGATGATAACGCAAAAGCGTTTTTCGCCCAGAAAAAAAAAAGTAGACCCAAAGTAAGAAGCAATTTTTTTCTTACTATCATAGAAGTTATTCTTTATTTAAAAAATTTTTTTTTAAGTTTCAGTTTTTATAAACAATTTTTACTAAATTGTTTTCACAAAGTAAGGTTTCCTCCAAATTCAAAAATGTTTTTATTTGAAATTTTAATGCTTAAATCTTAATTTGGTAATTGTTATTATTTTCAATAAAAAAAGCCTCATTGATAAGAAGGCCCCAAAATTTTAAAATAAATTAAAAAATTATATTTAAACAATGAAAATAAAAATAAAAATGTGACTGAATTGTAAAACTTTTTGTGTTCAAGCTGGAAAGGTTTTGCAATGAAAAAGGTGTGCCTTAACTGGCATAGCTGAGAAAGCCATGCAATACACACACACACACACACACACACACACACACACACACACACACACACACATATATATATATATATATATATATATATATATATATATATATATATATATAAAGTGTAGATTTAATAAAGCCATATTAATTTGTCAAATACTTATGGTGTAATTGAGCTATATTAAAAGTATTTATCAACAGTATGGTCAGCATGATAAGATCTTTTAAGGCAGATATGATAAGGCAGATACCTACCTTTTTATAAAACAAGATACAAAATTCTTATTTTGTGTGTGTGTGAATTTATGAATGTGTTTTTAATTTTTAAATGTACTTGTATGAATGAAATAATTTTCTGATTGAGTTCTAATTCATTATTATTGTTTTATTTACTTTTAAAGATGTCCATATTTAAAATAAAATAAAAAAAAAATTATTGTAAGTTTGTTTTTTATGAGCTGCTTTGCCATATTAAATGTGTATTACGTAGGTACATAGGAGGAGTGTTTTTATTTTATACTGTTAATTTTATTGATCTTCTCATTATGATATATATCAGGTGGTGTAACTTGGATTTATTATACTCTGTATAAAAGCTCTTTATTAAGGACTGTAAATAATTCTAGGGGTTCTATTTAAGTAGAAGACAAATTGCATATATCATTGTTGTATGGATATTGATTTTATAAATAATAGAAATTTTACTGATTTGTTATCAGGAAATCAATTTTTATTCTATGTAACTTGATGGATCTACTGAATGAATAATTTCTTTGCGTAGATAAAAAGTGATGGATTTTGTAGTTATTCAATGTTATTTTTTTAATACTGAATTATAACAGAAAATAATATTTTTTTATTATGTAAAGATTAAGTGAGGTATGAATTAATCTTTTAAGGGAAGGAAGACAATGAATATTTAGAAAAAATGTTTTCAGTGATTGTATACTAGATTAGACCTTGTCAAGTAAGCCGATGGTGTTTGCATGCTATTTTTAATTTTTTTTATATTTATTCTCTCATATTTCAGAGTTCAAAGAGAATTTTTTTTTTGAAAATTGTTTGTATAATTTTGCGATGCACGCATCATGCTGATTTTTGCATTTCTTGGCATTTGTGGTTTTTCCAATATCTCAGAAGCTAATTGATTTATAGACTTGAAACAAAAATTATCTTCTATACAGAAATTACTTCCATGTTATGCAAATTATTTTCCTATCTTGTTTATTTATGAGCTAAAATCATATCTGAATTAGAGCATTTAGAATGTAAAAATACTTGTGCAAAAATTGCAAAATTACTTGTAAAACATGCAAAAATTGCAAAATTACTTGTAAGATACATTTCCCTGTGAAATACTCCTTGTCGCATTCTTATCTGTAACGGTTTGTCTGGTGAACTCCAAGCTTTAGAAGATATCTATTCTAGACATCATATCGTCCCTAAAATTCATAATACAGTCGCCGAGTTGAATCGTCACAATACACAAGAAAATTCTGTCTGGATCCCTAGCCATGTGAGAATCCTGGATAATGAACGTGCAGATTCTGTTGCTAAAGATGGATGTGCATGCAGCCAATCGTCTTTCACCACTCATGTTATTACTACAGATTTTATTAATTTTATTAAACATTCCAATAAGGTGGCAATGTTACTGGACTGCTACAGCGGATAATAAACTCCAACATGTCAAAGATACGGTCTTTCATGGGAAAAGTGAATAAATTTCACTGTGAAGGGACGGGACATCAGTTCCAATATTTGTTCTCCTTCTTAAAATAATTTAGAGGGTCTATTTTTGAACTTTGAAGTCTCATGTCTTCTTTTTTTTATTATTTACTAAAAATCAAAAGTGCATGATTTTTCAAAATGCACGATCTTTAACGCCTTATATCTCAGAGAGGAAGGTAATAAAAATTCAGAAATTGTTTGATTTGAAGCCTCGTTGTAATGGAATAAGAAGTAAAAATTTACTACATTAATATTCAACTGATAAGCTGGAAATTACCATTTTTCTTTTTAGAACCAGTTGTTGTCCTTATAAACGAATTAAAATTCCAAAATTATATTTTTATTTTGCCATAGAGTAAGGTTAATTTTATAAAAGTACTTGTAATGTTAAAAAATAATTTAAGCCCAACTGTTAAGAAAACGTTTGAAATAGTGATACATGGTGATAAAAATGTAAACTCCAAACAGTCTTTGTCGCATATTTAATGGTATATACTGAATTTTTGTATTAAAAAATGTACATGTAAGAAGACACTCTTTGATGTGGAGTACAATTTATTGCAACATCAGCTGTGAAATGTCATTGTCTACTTGCTGTCTAGAAATTATCATAATTATTTTAAATCCTTTCTAAATAACCGTTTTTAACATTAAGACCTGTTTTATCAAATGTTATTTACTTTACCTGGAAACAGGATGTTATTCTTGGGTTACAGAAAGTTAAAACTGGGACACATGACCTAAATACGTGTTTCACTTATTTTGAAAATAGTGCATGTTTTCATTTTTTAAGGTAAATAAAATAATTAATAAATCTTTATTCTGATCAGTACATAAATATACTTTATATTATATAGATCACATCAATATAAAATAAATTAAAAATATAAAAACAAATTATGTAATAAAAAGATAGATGTGATAAATTTAATCTAAATACCTATACGTAAAATAATGTTAAGCTAAATTCATTAGATTCAGAAGCCGCTATTGAAAATTATTTTGAGTACATATTTATGAACACATTGAATCGGATGCGGAGTAATTTTTTTTCATATAAATTAGTATTATTTAAAAATTTATCAACAAAGTATAATACTGCTTCCATAAAATAAATTTTTTTAATAGTATTTTAAATAAATTGGAAGGAAATTTTTTTGTTAATTTATTAAAAATGGAAACAGAAGCATAATAAAACCCATTCTTGACAGTTTAAATATTGTATCTTAAAAACTCATTCTACATTTTTGAGGAAGCCCAAAAAGATGACATTGTACTTTATACGAGAATATATGAAGGCATAATAAATATTTAATAATGATGACAAATTTAGTGTTTCATTAAGGTGCTTCAAAGCAAAACAGTATGATTTGATTTTGTTGAAATGAAACTAATTTGATCATTTCACTATAAGGTTTATTTTAAAATTAAAAAAAAAAAATTTAATTTAAAAAAAAAATTATTTTATTTTATTTTTTCTGGAAATAATAATGTATAATTATATTTACAGGTTCGAGGGCACCAAAGAGCACCTTCTGGTTCTCGGGAGTTCAAAGAGGTTATGAAAAGAGATGCTCAGATCCGATTGCAAGCAGAAATTGATCAACTTTTAACCACTGTTCCAGAAACAAGAAGAGAGCTTATAAAAACTGAGTTAGATGGATTTGTAAAATTATTTGACCGATTTTTAAGGGAAACTGGACCATCTGTTCTATGGGATAACATTCAGAAACTTCCAGAAGGGGCTGTAAGTATGATACAGTGATAATTTTTAAAAACATACATATTACAATATTTTTTTAGAGTTTTATTTGGTTGTATTAATCTTCAATTGTACATTGAATTATCCTTAATGTCCTTATTAATATTGTGTTTCATACTTCTTCATAGTGCGCATTATTCTACACTGAGACTTTTGACTTCAATTTATCACTTTAAGTCTCCGTAGAATACTCAGTATATATTTAACATATTATTTTTTAATAAAAATTGTATATGAAAAGACTCCTTTTAACTGGCAAGTTCAGTTTTTATTTATATTTATAAAAATTTTCACTTATCCTAATCAAATGAATTAGTCAAACAAAACTATGTTCCATGTTTTAATTGGAGTAAAAGATAAATTTTAACTGATGAAGCATTAGAAAGGTATATGTGATCAATCCTTGAAGCACAGGGAAACTGCCTTAACAATGGAACCTATCTATATGTGCGCGCGCGCGCGCGGACACACACACGTGTTTATAAATATTTGTAACTTATTTGTAAATGTACATCAATATAAATATCATAAATAAACCACCAAATTGAGTAAGTAAGAAAACAAAAATCATAATCAGTAACCTTTTGACCGTTAGATCATTTTAGGTCATGATTATTATAATTTACATACGTATGAATACATAGATTATCTTTTTAAAAAAAGAAAAAAAAAACATTGTAAATGACTATTTCTTTTTCAGTAGCCAATTCTCTTTTTGAAAAAATATTATAATATTTATGTTATACAGAGTATTTAAAAACTTTTCACAATTACTTTTAAATATTAAAAGAGATTATATTAATTTCATTTGCAAACACGTTCATCATCGTCAGCTTGAACTG
Source organism: Lycorma delicatula (assembly GCF_047948215.1). Classification (NCBI taxonomy): domain Eukaryota; kingdom Metazoa; phylum Arthropoda; class Insecta; order Hemiptera; family Fulgoridae; genus Lycorma; species Lycorma delicatula. The sequence goes on from NC_134461.1 coordinate 17,257,535, forward strand.
TTTTAAAATTTATAAAAGAAGCAGTACATCCGCCAGTCCACAAACGTTGACTTAAAATTTCAACTAGTAATATATTACCCGAGATACCTTAAACCTGAGCTCATAAAAAAATTGTAGATTTTTATTAAAAGAAGATTAAAATCATTCTGCTGGTTAAATTGCTATCCTGAAAAATTTTGTTTTTCAGTAATTATTTCATATTTTAAAAAAACACAAAAATTATACTTTTATATTTAAAAAATGTAATATTTGTTGGTAGATAAAAATTTACTTTTCTGGAGAGCAATTTATTTCTAATAATTGTTTATTATTAGTTTTTAATTGGACTATTCAGCTGCATTAATGAGTAATTGATCAATAACTTAACTGTATTATTTTATTCTAAAATGTAAGTATATTGAATGTAATACAGTATATAGTTCTTTTAAAATTTGTTAGGCAGCTGCACAAATGTTAATACTGCACTTTGTTAATCTCTTGCAGTTATTTTACACAGAAAAACTGTAAATGCTATTGATTTATTGTTGTTGCTTATTTAAAAAACTTTGTTGTTGTTTATTTTGTTTATATTTTTAAAAGCAAATGTTACTATTAAATATGAATTTCATAACTCAGTCTTTTAATTACTGTACACATAAAATCACATATACTGCAGAGTATAAATATTCATTGTTTAAATTAATTGGTTACAACAATTAGACTTGAAAAGATATAAGCGAGTTATAATTTACTGACAAAACAGGCTATTACGCACACTTCAAACCTTCACCCTTGAGACATGTATTAATAAAACAGTTGTCTATTGATATCAGTTAATTAAAGTGTAACAGAATTGTATGTATCAGTATTTTTAGCCTGATAGACATTGTTTTTAATGTTTAGGCATTGAATGAGAGTTGGTGGCTGCATTGATGACATTCAAAGAAACCTTTGGGCAGATTACAAAATAAATTCACAATTATTAATCAATTTCTAAAATATTCATCTTTTCATGTTATTTTTTTATTTTAAATAAATATTCTTTATTAATCCATTGTTAACAATTTAAAATAAACAATAAATACAGCAAAATCCAAAAACCGAAACAAAAAGAAAAGACGACTGAGTAGTAAATAAAAATTGAGGTTAAGAATGATAAAATCGACTGTGAACTTATATTTTTAAACAAAAACTAATTAAAACCAAATTTTTAAACACCTTTTCATGGTTTCTACTATGTTTCATGTTTTAACTGGAGTAAAAGATAAATTCTAGCCGGTGAAGCATTAGAAAGGCATATGCGATCAATCCTTTGAACACAGGGAAACTGCCCTAACTATGCCTTAACTCGCGTGTGCGTACACACACACATGTATATAAATATTTGTAACTTATTTGTAAATGTACATCAGTATACGAGGTGCGACAATAAAGTAATGAGACTGATTTTTCTTTGCAAGATGTGGCAACCCTGCAGCTTGCGTAGGGACGCCATCTTTGACCTTGGTCTATAAGCTACTTCTACTCCAAGCGGCACATTGATGCAACTGCTCAGTCGTGAGTTGTGCTGTAATAAGTGAACACGTGTTTGTGTCTCTCGTCACGGAAATGAAACCACAAAATATTTCGCAACGGTATGCCATTTCTTTTTGCGTTAAATCGGGTGAAAACGCGACGACAACTTACGGTAAGCTTCAGAAGGCTTTTGGAGAGGAGGTTATGTCAAGAGCTCAAGTTTTTCGGTGGCATAAAATTTTTAGCGAAGGCAGAACGAATGTTGAAGATGAAGACCGCAGTGGACGACCATCAACCTCCGGACAGATGTCAACTTGACCAGGGTGCGTGAAATCGTACCATCTGATCGAAGATTATCCGTGAAAATGATTGCAGAAGAACTCAACATCAATCTAGAAACGGTTCGTCTAATATTAACTGAAGATCTTGGTACGAGAAAGATTTGTGCAAAAATGGTCCTCAAAAATCTCACACAACAACAGCGAGAAACACAGATCGGCTGCGGCAGCCGATCTGTGTTAGAGCAAACGGAAATCAATCCAGATTTGTTGAGCCGTGTTATCACTGGTGATGAAGGTTGTTTTTTTTAGTACGATCCAGAGACAAACGCCAAAGTTCGCAATGGTGCTCAAAGGGATCACCCAGACCAAAAAAAGCTCGCATGTCAAAGTCAAAAGTGAAATGCATGCTTGTGTGCTTCTTCGATTCCAATGGAATTGTTCATAAGAAGTGGGTGCCTCCTGGACAAACAGTTAACCGATATTTCTACAAAGAAATTTTAGAAAGTCTTCGTAAACGAGTTCCTCGTGTCCGTGCCAACATTGCTGATAATTGGATTCTGCATCACGATAATGCGCCATCCCATACTGCTGCTCTGTCAGTACAGCAATTTTTAACCTCAAAACAAATTTCAGTACTACCACAGCCACCTTATTCACCAGATATCGCCCCGTGCGACTTTTTTCTATTTTCGAGAGTCAAAATGGCGGTCAAAGGACACCATTTTCAAACAACACAAGATGTCCAAAAAGCGGTGACGAAGGTCTTGGAGGATATTACAGAAGATGAGTTCCAGAAATGTTACCATCAATGGCAGAAGCACTGGAATAAGTGTGTGCAATCAGAGGGGAACTACTTTGAAGGAGACAACACTAAACATAACTAAAACGGTAAGCAACATTTTTTTTCACATCAGTCTCATTACTTTATTTTTGCACCTCATAAACATTATAAATGAACCAAAATTCAGTACTCAGAAAAACTGTGAATTGGACTAAATAAATACAGCAAAACCCAAAAACTGAAACAGTTTTTGCAATTGAAACAAAATTTTTCAGGATAACAATTTAACCAGTGGGCTGATTTTAAATCTTCAATATTTTTATGTGCTCAGGTTTAAGGTATCTTTAGTAATATATTACCAGTTGAGATTTTAAGTGCATGTGCGTATTTATTGCATAAAATTTATATGTAATATATATAATTACATTATATATATATATTTAAAAAAAAATTTAATTCAGTTCTTGAATTTTTAATTTCAACTGAACTTTCGTTAGTAATTCTTTTGTATAATAGTAGTTTTTAATTGTTATAGTAATAACAATTATGAATTTTATTTTTGTAGGTTAGAGATTACAGCACGTTACCTGAACCTACCACAGAAAGTATTCATCAAATGTTAGGGAAGTTGGTTGTAATAAAATTGAATGGTGGGTTGGGAACATCCATGGGTTGTCATGGACCAAAATCAGTTATTCCTGTCAGAAGTGATCTTACATTTCTTGATCTTACAGTTCAGCAGATAGAGGTAAGCAATTTAAACTACTTTTTCTTTTTATTGTTACATTAAAAACATTCTTTTTTATAAGTAGAGTTTACAATTACTTTTGCAACTATTTCTAGTCAAGCAAGGGACACCGATTTAAAAGGAACAAATTCAATAATTAACAGACAAATTGTAAAGTATAAACAGAAGGTAGACTCTGTCTTTCTTTTGAATGAAATTTCTTTAGGATCAAGTTAGTTTCACAAAACCGAATTTAATTAAACTAACTCACTGATGATGCTCTTCAGCACAGAAAAAAAAAGCATCAGTGAAAATCATTACAATCGGGGGTCGCCTCCCTCCCGAATTTACGTTGAAATAAGTAAATTGGAGCTATGTTTAATAATAAGAAATAATATCACTCAGAGAGCACCATTCCCCTCCCTTCGCCCTAGACCAAGGACTAAGCGAACGATCTTCGATGATATATGAATTTAACCTCGTATATCTGCCTCACGCTCAGAAAATGGTACCACATCTCATCTTCGTGATATCTCTACACCCAACAATAGGTGAATAAGAAAGGAAAACGTACTGCAGAAAAGATCCTGACAAGTATAATTTCAATGTGTAACTGCAACTAATAAAGTGTCATGTATTTATTTAGAAACTTTACTTTTGAGAAGTTTGACGCTAACGCTATCTACCGGAGTGCAACACAAACTAATACCGGGATAAATTCTGAAAACTGAAAGTTTTTAATTAAATAAAATTACAGAACTATTTTAACCGATTTAAGTATTATATTAAATGTTTGTTAAAACAGCAAAATAAAAATTAATAAAATTATTTAACTAATTTTGTATATTATATATTTTTATATTATATTATTATCAATCATTATGTTATATTTTTATTATAATATTTTTTTAAAAGTAATGTCAGAATCACAATTAAGGTCAACTTATATAATCAAATGTGGTGATAGTAAAAAAACAACTTATTCAATAAAATACTCTTCTCATAAGACGTAAATATATTAAAATCAATCAATACTGGGATCAACCCATTAAATATATATATATATATATATATATATATAATTTTTAAACCTGATTTAATAGAAGTAAAACACTTTTTATTTGTTAATAAACAACCTCATGGGATAACTGAAAATTATGGTTTTAAACTAATTTAAAAGTACGAAACAGCAGAAAATAACAAAAGTCTTTTTGCAATAATTATTCTCATAAAGATTTAGCAAAGTACATTTTGTAACTCTACTTTTACACTCTCTCTCACAGTGCCTGCGCATGGTCTTTTTACACGACTAAGTTATAATATAAATGAAACAAAACATTTTAGAAGTTTAGATATAAAAAAACTTGTTCGAATAATCGTTTATAAAACTTCAAGATTATCGATAAAATAACTTCTATTAATGCAACTATCCAAACAAACATAATTAAAACAAAAAATACAACAAATAATTTAGGCGTACAAGTATAAAAATGTGAACATCTTGAAAGAATAGATTAAAAAACACATTCAAAGAAATTTTATGATAGATGTCCTCTAAAATCACCTTGTTAGCTGCCAAAAATTTCTTTTTACTTGATAAATTTTCAATTTTATAAAAAAAAAACTTGTTCGAGTAATCGTTTATAAAACTTCAGGACTATCGTTAAAATAACTTCTATTAATGCAACTATCCAAACAAACATATTTAAAACAAAATGATCACAAATAATTTAGGCGTACGACTCTAAAAATGTGAACATCTTGAAAGAATGGATTAAAAAACATATTCGAAGAAATGTGTTATGATAGATGTCCTCTAAAATCACCTCGTTAGCTGCCAAAAATTTCTTTTTACTTGATAAATTTTCAATTTTTTTATACATTATCATAAACCATGTACATAAATTATTACAGTGGGTGTCTGATATTTTAATAAAAAGTGATAAATAAATTTTATTTGGTACAGTAAAATTAAAAACACGGAAAACAAAGTTAGATTAATATAATTAATTCCAACTGTCAAACTGGTGGATATTTACTCAGGAATGTTGAAACAGTACAGAGAAAGGTGTTTAAAGTGCAGTAACTTGTATAAGCAGGTGGAACAGTTTTAATTCGGGCAGAACAAGTGTGACAGTCTCCATTGCTCTGAAAGACCGGTTAAGTTTCAACTACCGTGCTGCAAAATCGCATAAATCATCTTATTTGTGAAGACAGGCATGTCAAAATTTCTCACATTGCTAGTTTGTTGGAACTGCGCATTTAATCATTCATGATGTGTTCAATCATCACAAAATGTGTTTTGAGATGGGTAAGAAGAAAGTTGACTCAAGCCCATAAAACACCTGGATACGCATTTGTTCTGCACATGTGGATACACCATTTTGAGTCCAAATCGAAATGGTAATTCTTGAGTGGAATCATCTGGATTCGCCCACCAAAAAAAATTCAAAACTCATGTATCAGCCAGTAAAGTGTGAAATGTTGATGGTCTTTTGGGACTTGCAAGATCCAATTTTGAGTGACTATTTAGAATAATGTACCATGAACAGTGAGTACTATTCTAACATGCTCCCAACAGAAAGTGAGACCCGTGATAAGATGAAAATGTCATGGCACTTTCTCAAAAGTGTGATTCTCTTGCATGACAATGCATGCCCTCACATAGCTCAGAGAATGGAGAACTGCTCGAGAAGTTGGGTTGGGAGATGTTACCGTATCCTCCTTACAGCTCAGACCTCACCCTGACCAATTTTCATTTAATCAGCCCGCTCAAAGACGTTTTACGCAGCAAGAAGTTTGACAATAACAAAGTGGTAAAAAAAGCAGTACACGAATGGTTCAAACAGCAAGGTAAAGACTTCTACGTTGCGGGAATCAGAAAGCTTATAGAACGATGGGACAAGTTTCTCAACATTGCTGGAAAAGTAGTGTAAGTTTCATTGTCATTGAATAAATAGGTTTTTCTCTGCATCAGTTTATCTCATCAGTTATTGAACGTCCTTTGTCTTTTATGTATTTTTCCTTGCGAATATGATCGATCATTAATGGGTTTTTACAAAATGTCAGTCAAAATTATCCATCAACCATCTGCTTTGATTAAGATTGGAGATAATCAATTGGATTGGATTAAAATTGGTTTTATTAATTTTAAATTATTAGATCTATTTTGTTCTATTAAATAATTTTGTCCCTTTGTCTTTAATTGTATAATGACTCTTACAAATTTACAATTATTTTGGTAAGATTGGCGTAAATTGTACTTAAGTTTGTAATTAATTTGTTTAAATATGGCTGTAAAAGTGTTGAGAGTGATGAATGGCCACAAGCAAAACCGATAACTACAACAAACTTGTTCATGCTGCTATATTAGAAAATCTGTCATTTTGAATGTATGAAAAGTACAGATTTTATTATATTTGAAATAAAGTAGGTGTTCCATATTAGATTTTTAATTTTAATATTAGCTGTTTATCTTAAGTGATGCTTTTAAAGCATCTTAGAAACAAGTGATACCAATTTAAAAAGTAACTTCTTAAAAAAATAATTTTACTATAAATCCCAGCCTCTGTTGGAAATTGATTGAAAGTGTAACTTTTATAGTTGAATGAATCTTACCAATTTTTTTGTTGAGGTTTAATATACTGATGCGAAACGGTTTTCAATTTGTAAAGTAGATATGAAATTTAATTACATTTGTGTGGTTTTGTATAATATCCGTTGATGTAGAATGCTTGTTCTTTATTGTGGTTGTTATCAGGTATAATTTATGTTTTGTTAGTTATGCATAATCATGGCAGTTATGTTATTAATAGTCTAATACAAGGTGATTTTAAAGTCGCGCAACTCAAATTTTTCTGCTTTGTAGGAGTGGCAGTTAAATTTGTAAAAGATATTTTAATTAGGGTAATTTTTTGTGCGAGTGAATAAGTGTATGGTAGCATTGCTAGATCACACCTCCAGGCAACAATGGGTGTAGTACCAAGCAGTTTTAGTCCGAGCAGCGTTATCTTTTACGCAAGAACAACATGTCTTTATTGTTGTGTGTTACTACGAATTGAAATCGTACACAAAGTATCAAGAAGATTTTTTAAATGAAAAAAAATCTTTGTTAATGTGCCAAACAAATCCACTGTTTGTCACATATTTAATTGTTCGGGTTACAGGTAGTGTGCATAACTGTAAGCGTACTGGCCATCCAAGTGTTTTAACTGATTACAGTCTCCAGACGATAAATGAAAAACTAATTTGTTATCTAAAAACATTTCTTCTAAAACTTTCTAACCAGATTGGGCTATCTTATGGATGTGTTCATAAGGCTACTAAAGTTCTAAAATTAAATCCGTACTGGATTAATAAGTCATCAGTTCCAAGAAACAGATAAGGAGAATGCAGTATTGTCGATGGTTTATAAGTTTCATTTGAAATGATATATCTGTTCTAGACAAGGTTTTTTTCAGCGATCATCTTAGTTTACAACATATCTGCTATAAACAACATAAAATTGCAGAATATAGTCTTCAGAGAACCCGCATGAGTTCCATGATCAGCCATTACATTCACAAAAAATTGGGGTGTGGTGAGGTGTATCTTGCCAAAGAATTGTTAGGCTCATCTTTTTTTCAGAGACCATCACAGCTGAACGGTTCAAGAAATAATCATGCAGTTTATAGCGCTACATGCTGATAAACATGATTGCAGGCTACAACAAGATGGAGCAACTGCACACAATAATATGCAATTTCTTTGATGACCAGATAATTTCTGTGGTTTATGGCCTCCTTGTTCATAGGACCTGAATCCTCACAATTTTTATTTGTGGGGCTTTTTGAAAGATAATGTGTACTCAAACAACCTGCATATAATTGATGAACTTAAACAAAATATTGAGGACTATATTAACTATTAATGCTGCTATACTGATAAAGGTTGCGTACAATATAAGAAAACGTGTTGATGCATGCATTGAAAATCATGGTGGACATTTCCAGCACCTATTATAAACTTGTAAGTAATACTTCTGTAAATGTTAGTATTATTTTGTAAATGAATAAAAAGGCTTTCTAAAAAAAACAATTTGTTATTATTTGTGTTGCACGACTTTAAGATCACCTGTTATTTTTCTTTGTTTCATTATACAGCCAAAATCAGACAAAGTCAATAATCAGGTGTTATTGAAAAAAAAAAAAAAAATTAAATTTTTTGTTATGAAAAAGTTATCTTGTATTACATCAGATTTATTAAGAATAACATTTTGATATTGTATGTTCATTTTAAATCAAACTAGTAAACTTTTTATAAAAAACTAATGCTATTATTTAGAGGCTTAAAATGTTATTAATGTAGCGTAATTGTGTATTTTTAATGATTGTGTATTAAATAGTTATATAAAAATATGAAAATAATTTCATTAATTAAATAAAAAGTTTCCATCAGTCTGAATATTCATAATATTTAAGTCAATTTTTTTTATGATCCTGATGATTTTCTTTTTAGTCCATAGTTAATCACAATAACTTGTGATTGTTACAGCACCTCAATAAAACATACAAGACAAATGTTCCATTGGTGTTGATGAATTCTTTCAACACAGATGAAGATACAACAAAAATAATCAAGAAATATCAAGGACTTCAAGTTGAAATTTATACGTTTAATCAGAGTTGTTATCCTCGTGTTAATAAGGATACATTACTTCCAGTTACTAAAGATTGTAATGTTGAAGGAAATTTGGAAGCGTAAGTCTAAATTTACATCTTAACATCTTATCTTTTACGTCTTAATAATAACATTTATTCATATTTTTGTTAGTTAATTAACATTAATTAACTTAATTAAATTATTAATATTTAATATATCAACATTAATAGTATCCGCCATCTTACTAATTCATTATTACCAGAGAAATAATGGACCTTAAACATTTAAAAAAAATAATAGAAATTATTTTAAATTTCATAATTTGTTTGTATGATTGATTTTCATTAAAATAGTGTTTTGTGAACTTTCCAAGAACCTAATTGATCTATTTCCTTTGTGTAAAAGCTAATTGTTACTTTATAAATAACTATGAATTAGCTATTGTTAATTTTAGGTAGTAAAAATATTTCTTACAAGTTTAATTTCTTTTTACTATCATTTATGTGTTTCTTCTTTGGCATGAATACTCTCTAAATTTAATGTAATTTAAATGATAATCTGTAAAAACAATCTTAGGTGTTATTCTATATGAGAATTGTGTGGTTTACATGGCTCTCATTAATTTATCCTTTTTAAGCCAAAGATGTTGAACAAATATTAATGTTAATATTCCCAATTATGTTACTATAAATAGGGTTTTACTAATAATAACGGTTTGATTATTGCTGAGTAAAGTAACATGCTGCTGTTATTATTGCTATTCTTGCTTTTAACACTATTGCAGACTTTAAGTAAGTTTTCATCCAGATAGAAACATTTTATTCTTGTAGTTATTAGAATTTTATAAACATACATATGTATCATTTGCTTGTGCTTATTTTCAATTCTTGTCCTCATGAAATGCTTGATTAAAACACATTCCTAGAAAATAAATGAAAATAAAACTTTCTATAAGATGGGATAAAGAAATACCCTGTTTTGAAATTGTAGTTTAAAATTCCAGTTGTTTTAATTTTCATCACTCAAAATTTACATACATAGTAAGTAATTAAAAACATTTTTGCAAAGGAGGATGAAACCCGTATTTCGCATGAGAAATGAAAAAAGGAAACTTTTATGGATAATTTGTATACGAGGTACTACCCAAAACTTCGGGGAATTTGAATTTCGCACGCAAACCATTGCTGGTACGACCTGCTGCCACTACATGTGGCTAACAGTACTCTTTGTAAATCAGTGTTCCAACAGCTGTGACGGTGAGAGGCTGCATTGTTGACTTTTGTGTGGTTGTGTAATGTTGTTTTACTCCTTCGGAAGTTCTAAATGCCAAATTTTAAAGAGCAAAGAACCTGCATCAAATTTTGCTTCATGCTTAAAAAAACTGGTGCAGAAACCCATCGCATGCTTGTGGAAGCATTTGGTGTCAATGCTATGAGTAAAAGTAAAACTCTTTTGTGATACAAACGATTCAAAGATGGACAAACGACAGTCGATGATGATGAGCGTTCAGGAAGACCATCAATAAGCGCAACACCGGAAAACATCGCGAAAGTGTGAGAGGCTATTGTTGCAGATCGTAGACAAACAATCCATGATGTTTATGCAATCTTACAAATGTCATATGGGTTCATGCAATGCATCTTCTTGGAAAATTTGAACATAGACGCATTGCTGTCAAATTCATACAGAGACTGTTGAACAGCGACCAGAAAAAAATTGCATGTCTATAGCTAATTGAAAAATTCATGTTCGCCTGACCTTGCTACGTGCGACTTTTTTCTCTTTCCGAACATAAAATTTCAAAGCTATATTTTTTTAATGATAAAATTCCCCGAACTTTTGGGTAGCACCTTGTATAATATGTAAAATATATATATAAATTAAAATTAAAATTCACCAGTAAGGGAATGCGAGTGTAGTTTTTCTCAAGTATTATTATTTTTTTATTATTACGTGCAGTCTAAGGAAATATATGCCAGAAATCTATTTCTTGTCATTTGAGAGTGGTCAACAAGTAAATATTTCAGGAAGGTGTATAACAAACATAATTCTAAGTATTCAGTAGTGTAAATTGCTTTCTGGTTAAAATAAGTTTTTGAAAGTTAAATTTTGTTTTGCAAGTTTCATTAAACCATGTTTGCAGTTTATATGTGTTTAGGGCTAGTATTTAATTGATGTTTGCTTCAGGTTTTTTTTGTGGAATATGCAATAACAAGTATATAAATTTCATTCTATTAATATACAGACATATCTTTAAATTATAATAATGTACCTTTAATTCATTGTATTTATTTCTACTTAGCATGTTATCTGACATTGAATTATAGTTTGCTGTTTACTGTTATGTAACAAAATAATTAAATAGTAAGTATTAAATATAGATAGTACCTTACACAAAAAACGTGTCTGTGAAAATTGTGAAATGAATAAGAGCTTCTTACAATTGAATTGCTGTTGTCTTGAGAATATTTTACTCTTTTTTGATTAATAAAAATCAGTCTATTTTGAAATTTCATTTATGGGAATCACATATTGTTCACTATTTCTTCTCACAGAATGTAACTTAAAAGCCATGAAATATTACTTTACTGTAAAGATTGTCATAAAAATTAGAGTTTTTCACAAAAGATTATCACAACACTAGTTAGTTTCAGTTTTTAGTGAGTGTTATTACAAACTAACAAACATTCTGATTTATATATTCTTAAGATTATATTATTGCTTTAAAAACATTTAGAAAGGTAATTTCATCAATCATAGACCACAAATAACAGATCATTAAAAATAATTTATTAAAATATAGAAATGCAGTTAAATATTTTAAAAATATCCTTAATGTTTTATATTGTGTAGGCTGCTTTGTCATTGGTGTTGGAAACTCAACACCTTAAGAAATTTAATCTCATTGACATTGTAACACACATTCTTGACCAATTTCTAAGAAATGTAAGTAATCTAGGTATTGAAGAGAGCTGTATGTAATGGACACCTTTGTCACAGACCTTTACTTACAAAAAAAAAGTTGAATAGTTAGCTTCTACTACTACACAGCTTTTGGCAGTGTTTTACAACTGTTTAAATGCCTAACTAAAACATGATTACATTTTGGTCTTCTAAAGATGACTTTATTTGTACAATTGTGAAACAACATTTACTCCTGAGCCTGAGTTCTAGGAAACAAATTTTACTTGGGTCAACAAAAATTGTAGGCTCCACAAATGTCCTATGTAGGTCTGATCCTGGACGGTCATTAAAAAGACAGGGAAAATGTGATTGTAGTGGTTCTCTCACTGCCAACATAATGTAGCTTGTTCCATTGTAGTTCCTTTGATTGAGTAGTACAGAGTGACCCAAGAGATATGCAACCCAGTAATTAATAATTCCTAAAAAATCTTTATTAACATAATATACTGTACTGTATTTTGTAGGTGAATAAAAAATATTTATTTACTTTTCTCACAATGGATGCTGAAAATGTCCTCCATCTGCTGCTACACATGCCTCAACACATTTCTTCGTGTTAGTTGCTACTTTTTGGACAGTTGCTGCACTTGATGTGGAATATTTTGTTTTCGATGTCAAGGGGAATTAAATCTGGCAATCTAGGCAGCCATGTCCATGAGAAATAATGTGTTCCCCAAAGAACTCGCACAACATTGTCATTGTGCTATTTTCTGTGTGCACCATTGCAACGTCTTGCTCCAGTCAGCAGTCTCGTTCATCAGCCTTTTATTAGTGCCATGAATTGCATGATGATGTCTTGGTAACGTTCAGCTGTTATTGTTTCTGTGAAAAAGATTGGGCCTACAATTCTTTTCTATGAAATTGCACATTAAACTCCAACCTTCTGTGAATGTAACAGGGTCTCATGGAAAGTGTGAGGGTTTTCTGAACTCCAGAGTCTGTCATTTTGGCTATTTATGTAGCTTAGCTCTTTAGGTGAAAACATACTTTATCAGAGTAGAAAACATAATCACACTGCTGCGAAGAAAATGCAAAAATCATTGATAGTACTGTAGTCTTTTTCCCCTATCAGATTCTCGAAGCTCACGCACAACATGAATGCGATACAGCGGAGTTTCAGCTTCTTTGTGGCTCTGCGAATACTCCCATAAGATGTTCTGATTTGTTGACACAGTTCTCGTATATGCTTTCTTGTGAATGTAGCAAGGATACGCAAATGCTTTCCAAGGACGCATCACTTAAAACTGTAGGTCAGCTGGACTGTTAAATTCTTCCACACTACCAGATTTTCTAAAACGAGTGAGTATGTGTAAAATTTTTCAATTATTAGGCACCTACGATTCAGGAAAAGCTATTCTAAATTCTTCCTGGGATTTTAAGAATGACTGTGATTTAAAGTAACTTTAAAAAATTGACGCATGTTGAAGCTTGCAGAAACATATGTTTGTTTACTCATAGCTTACTCACCGTTGCCATCAAAAAGGAGGGGGATTGCTTGGCTATTGTGTGCTATTCTTCTACCACAATGTCACCCAATGCCAATTCGCACATTCCCACCGACAAAATCTAACTTTCCTTCCACAATATGTTTTCAAATTTGGGGTTGCATATCCTTTGGCTCATTTTGTATATTGCTGTTGAAAAGACAAACCGTTAGTAAATCTTAAAAAGGAAATTTTAGGATCAAAGAAATTAGTGTTCTCAGTTTTTTTAAGTCAAATTTTTTTTTTAATAAAGATATCGAATACTATAGTAATTTCCTATTAAAATGAAAAAAAGGAGCATTTTCTTTACTTAATGAAAGGTAGTAGGTATTGTTGAACCATCAAGATGTAATAGATATTTTTTGTTTTACTCAGAATCCAAAAGTAGATCCTAAAATTGTTGGTCCTATATCTGAGTTGTGAAGTGGGATTTTCTGTTGATTGTTTGTTGCTGTTGTTGTTTAGTTTTAAACCAGACAAAACTCAGGTACAGAAGAGTGATACCATTCATCAAATTTTAGCATTTAAGATGAAGAGATGATAAATCGGTCATAAAGATGAAGTTGTAAGACTTTTAATGAGAGAAAGAGATTGTCGTTCTGGTAAAGATCTTAATGTCCATTTCTTCATTAATGAAAACTTAAAGAATTTCTGTGGGCTTTTAGAGGTTGAGCAGTAGTAAAGCTCTGTTTTGGTAGGCTTATTTATTGAATTTTCTAGAGGTTGTTTGGTAGTTATAATCATTTCTGATTTCAGCATAGTTTAAATATCATTTTGAAACTTAATTTCTAATTATTATTTGTTATTAGCTATGAGAATTGTTATTGTGGAAGTTAAAATGCAGAATATTTGGTAAGAAAAATTAGTTTTTGGATTGAAACTGAGATGTTATAAATAGTAAATAAAAAAGTGATTTTTTATGTTCTATAAAACATACTTTAGTGGTTATTTACTAAAATTTCTGAAAAGTTGTCTTCATAAAAAATTAATTAAAAGATTGGAATATGGTTCTATATTGGCTTGATTGTAGGACCAAACCCCTTATACTAAAATTTAAGCCTAAGGAGATTACTTTGTTTCACGAACAAGTTTTTAAAGCATACTCGTATTTATCTGTAATTTTTACTATTGTCTGCTAAATAACCTGAAGTGGGTTAAGAAATAATATTATTCTTAATTTGAGTTATTTTCTTTTGAAGATTCTATAAAATAGGTATTATTGTGTTCTTGAAATTAATTTATATTGGTTATTTTTTTAATATTGGTTTTTTTTTAGATGGTATCCACCTGGACATGGTGACTTCTATGACAGCTTTCAGAATTCTGGTTTATTATCTAAATTACTTGCACAGGTAAAAATAATTAATACATTTTCAAATATAAATTTAGTTATACACCTGATTTTGGCCAGATTTATTTATCAAGACAGATTCTCCAGTAATATTATTACAAAAGATAAGATCTCTAATTCAGCAAATAGTAAATTAACATAAGTTTGATAATATTACAAATGATATTTACATCTAATAATAGTGCAAAATATAAAATTGATTAATTTTTTAAATTGTAAACTACATTTCACTCACTACAACATGAATTATATTTAAATTAATTTAATAATTAAAAATACAGTTTACTTAATATTTGCATTACTCAAACTTTGTGTTGTTCATTCATTATATTAATGATATAAATTTATACGATAAAATATTTATTTTAAGAAATACTTTGAGAAGATATGATAAAAAAACTTGAGTCTAGGTATGTCTGGAATGTAAAGGACTACCTTGGGTTCTAATCTGCCTGAAAAGCCATGAAATAATAATAAATGTATTAAGTCTGAATATAAAATTATATACTCTACATTTATAAGTATGTATTATTGTTTTCAATCTGATTTTATTTTTTCCAGGGTCGTGAATATTGCTTTATTTCAAATATTGATAACTTAGGAGCCACTGTTGACTTAAATATATTGCATTTATTACTGGATTCCAGAAGTAAAGGTCCAGAATTTGTTATGGAAGTTACAGATAAGACAAAGGCTGATGTTAAGGTAATATATTAACTAATCTTATGTTTTTAAAAATGTATATATATATATATATATATATTTTATAATAATAATTAATTAAATTTTTGAATTCTTAAGAAACGGAATGTATGATGTAGTATGTTCTTTTTAATGTAATTAAAAATTATCAATAACCTAATACCTTGTTTCCATATTAATTTTGAAATACAGATATTCAAGTGACTACAGATGCATTTTGTGTCTTAAAATTGCAAAATTGCTGCCATGATATAAGCTTTGTTACCACCATTATGGGATAATATTCTACAAATCATGGATTTTTTTTATTGCAAAATAAGTACACAGCATTTTTCACAGGGTGTAAATATAAAATAAACTCAAAGAACATGTAAGCTACTTTTATAATCCGTGGTTAAAATGTAAACTGTAGGATAAATTTTAATTTTTTGTATCTGTTTTTATATTATTTAATTAAATAATACCATTCATATGAATCTAGAATAATAAGAGGTCTGTTCAAAAAATAACTGAACATTTTTAATTACTCGCCAAACAAGGCATTTAGTGTGATGTGTAATTGGCAGTATTGTGATCTGCATAATCTCCTCTGTAACCACATGTTCTTGGATTGTTGATATCTTGTTTAGCTTTTGTATTATTGTTATTTGAGTGCATTGTGATTTAAGTGTTAGTAGTGGTTTTTGAAATGTGCGATTTTCAGGAGTAACGATACAATGTAAAATTTTGTGTGAAACTGGGGAAAACTTTCACAGAAACATTTTAGCTTTTAAAACAAGCCTATGGAGATGATGCTTTGGATCGTACACAATGTTACAAATGGTCGTCAGTCAATTGAAGATGACCCTTTTACCAGGAAGGCCTTTGACTTCAACTGATAACACCCACGTTCAGAAAATCAGTGATCTGGTGCATACAAATCGCCGATTGACTGTCAGAGAACTTGCAGAAGAGGTTAGCATCTCGATTGGATCATGCCATGACACTTTGACTGAAAAATTGTACATGCACCAAGTTGCAGCAAAGTTTGTTCCTCGTTTGATGAACGAACGAACAGCAGAAAGAACATCGAGTTTGTCAGCAACTTCTTGAACAAGCCGATGACGATGAAACATTCATGCAAAGGATTATAATGGGAGATGAAAGCTGGATTATGGTTACGACATTGAGACAAAAGTTCAATCATTACAATGGATTGACAAATGATCTCCATGCCCCAAGAAAGCACATCAGTCTCGATTCAGTGTCGATCTCTGTTTTTGATCTCTGTTTTTTTCAATTTTAATAGAATTGTGCATTTTGAATTCTTGCATCAAGGTGAAACAGAGAACCGTGCATAAAGACATTTTACAACGGTTAGGTGAAAAAACCGCACACTCAGCATTTCAATTTGTCAGTTTTGTACCAAAAATCAGATGGAACAAAACTCCCTTGGCCTCCCTACTCGCTCCTTGTTATTTTTTACTTTTCCAAAATTAAAATCACTGATAACAGGATGCCATTTTGAGACTGTTGATGACATTAAAGCAAATTTGTCATGGTTCTTAAAGGCCATTTCGAATGAAGCATCTAGGACTGCTGCACAAAGTGGAAAAACTACCAGCAAAAGTGTGTGAATAAGTGTGTGGGAGTAATTTGAAGGGAACAAGAACCAATAATCTCTAAAATTAATAATAAAGATTAAAAAAAAAAAAATAAGTTTTATCGTAAATTAATTTTTTGCCGTAATAAATTTTTATTGTTAAAGTTTTCTTTTATATTTAGTACCATTACTGAAGTTAGATCTGTCATCATGTAATTTATATTTTAAATGTAATTTTTCAGGGTGGTACTTTGATTCAGTATGAGAATAAATTGAGATTGTTAGAAATAGCACAAGTTCCTAAAGATCATGTTGATGATTTTAAATCAATTAAAACATTCAAGTTTTTTAATACGAATAATTTATGGATAAAATTGGATGGTAAGTATTCATTTGTGAGCGTTTATATAAATAAACTGCATAATTATCTATTTAAGTTAGCACAGTAAGGTTGTGATAATTAAAACATGTAATGTATTGGTTTCATCATCTTGATTTTTAAACTAATATGGTTTTTAGTGTTTAAAAAATAAATGTGCATTAATCATATAAAAAGTTATTAGTTTACCTTTATTAAATTTATTACAAATAGTGTACTGTATGTCTTTTAACTATTTACTGTAATTGCTTTACAAATTACTATTTAGGTTACTTTGCCACATGTGTATGTTTTTTTTATTAATTTGTAAAGGAAATTTAAAACAGCGGTTATCTTCTGGTAGATGATAATTTTTGTCAGCCCATGATTAATAATTACATAATGAAAGAGTATTATCTTTGTACGCCGTTTTCAATTTTGAAAAATTTTCAGTAGCATTCTCATCAAGTTTAACATAAAACTTGATTGCATAACTTTGCTCATAATTAGTATCACTCATTTTTGAAACGCACAACGAAAACTCGTTTCACGAAAAGTTTGTTTATGACTTATGTGGCAACAATAGACTAAAAATATTATTACCTATTATAAATCAGCTGTTCATATAACCATATGTTTACTAGAGTAACTTTACAGTGTTGCGACTTTGGCTGCCAAAAAAAAATCTAGTCTTATTACTTTATTTACAGACCTCATAGCTATGTTTGATAAAGATTCCTTAATAAACACCATAATGGGGGATCAATAGTTATCTACGAGGGTTTTTTTGCAAGGTCTGATCGGTCGCAAAATAAAAACTAGCGCAAAAATCAGATGAACTTGTGCATATGTGTTGCACAGCATCTCTAGTATGGCCTTCAATCACACCACATCACTTCGTTTAGTTCTGAACATGCAGCTAGCACTTAAACATGTCTACAACAATAGCATTTCCCGCCAAGTGTGAAGTGCGTGCGGTAATTAGATTTATTCAGGCTGATTGGTGTAATGCGGCTGAAATTCATCGACGAATAAGTAATGTGTATGGTGAAACTTCAGTGAGTGACAGCAAAGTGCAACAATGGTGCAGGAACTATAAAGCAGGATGTACAGATGTTCATGATGCAGGCGGTCAGGGAAGGAAGGGAGTGTCAACCGATGATCTCGTTGAGCGAGTGGATGAGGCAATTTGAGAAAATCGTCGGTTCACAATTCCTGTATTTGAGTGATTCGTTTCCTGAAATTTCAAGGTCAGCTTTCTACACCATTGTGAGTGAGAGACTTCAGTACCGCAAACTGAGTGCAAGATGGGTTCCCAAGATGCTGTCCAACCATCACAAAACAATGGGAATGGACGCCTCCCTAACGTTTCTCCAGCGCTACCACATGAAAAAGATTTTTTGAACAAAATTGCCATAGGGGATGAGACATGGGTCCATTTTGAAACTGAAGAAACAAAAGAACAATCCAAACAGCGGATGCATTCTCATTCTCCCAGTAAACTGAATAAGTTCAAGCGAACCTTCTCCAACAGAAAGTGTACGGCTACTGTGTTCTGAGACCGGAATGGAGTTCTCTTGGTGTAATTCATGGAACGTGGCACGACCACCACTGTAGCCTCATACAGCGTGACTCTTCAACGTCTACGAAGGGCAATTCAGAATACACGGAGAGGAATGTTGTCATCAGGCATTGTCTTTCTCCATGACAATGCTCGGCCGCACACTGCAGCTGTAACAAAAAAGCTCCTGCAGCGTTTTCGTTGGGAAGTGTTTGATCACCCACTGTACAGCTCGGACTTGGCTCCATCCGATTTTCACTTCTTTGCTCACATGAAATGCTGGTTAGGAGAACAACAATTTAGCACAGACATCGAGCTGCAAACCAGCGTAGAAATATGGCTGAAAACACAGGCGGCTCCGTTCTATGATGCGGGTATTGGAAAGTTAACACGCTATGACAGATGTCTAAATCGGAGTGGCGACTATGTAGAGAAATAGCGTAATTATGTAAGTACTTGTTACAAATAACAAATTTTTTATCTTCACTGTGGTTTTAATTTTGTGATCGATCGGACCTTGAAAAAAAAATAACCCTCGTATATATAGTTATGTTCTGAGTTACAGATCAGGGTAATATTAAATATATACTCAACATAAATTTAAATAATGGTTGAATTGTTGTAGAAAAATTAAAATAAAAATAAATTTGCATGTAGTTTGAATGGATAATCATGTAGCAAAGAACTTGTGACTGCAGTGCAAACAAATTTCCAATGGTGTGGAACGATTTAAAATTGATTGTTTTTGTTCTTTGTTTTATCTACTATTTTACATGTATTGAAATAATACAATTACCAATACCATAAATAAATAAAATAACAAAATTTTCCAAATATAAAAATCAGAAAAGATCTCTATGAAAAAGTATAAAAAATCCATTCATCTAAAATTATCAACATTGTGTAATAGATTTTTTATGAAAAAAAGAACCACATTTTCACTTATACAGATCTAATTTTAAAAGCATACGTGAATATACATCATATTGTAATAGGTAGAAATGCAAATTTTAATGTTTCAGTTAGTGCCATAATTATTTCATAGTTATAATATTGGTATTAATGTAGTAACCGCTCCACTACAAGTTCTTAGATGGTTAGTGGGGCCACTTACATAGCACCACTAAAATGCTATATGAAATAAGAAAATAAAATAAAATTATAAATATAATCTAACCAAACTTAACCTACTCTTGCTAGTCAAGGTTAGCGAGCTTAGCTTAAGCTTGGTTAGTTTACATTTATAATTTTATTTTATTTTCTTATTTTAATATAGCGTTTCATGGTTCCATCTAAGAACTAACTAACTACAGCAGTAGATTGCCTACTGCATTAATACCATAATATTTAACTTATAAATAAATTGATTGAATTATGTATACAATTGATTTTAATTTAAGTAATTATTATTTATGAACTATTTTCAGCTATCCAAAGAGTTTTAAATCAGGGTTCATTGAACATGGAAGTAATTGTAAACAACAAAACATTGGATAATGGACTGAATGTTATTCAACTTGAAACAGCTGTTGGAGCAGCAATGAAGTGTTTTGATGGAGGATTAGGTCAGTAATTAGATTTTTCTATGCTGTGTGATTTTTAAATGATATTATTATCAATCATTGTTTCTAAAGTTAAGCGACTACGTAAACTATTTTATGGATATTTTGTTCAGTTGAGTGTTGCCGAGTAATATAAATGAATGGTTTCTGATCATCTTCTGAATGATTATTCATCCTAACTTGCAATAAGAAAAGTTTTCAAGTTTTTATACATTCACTATCTGTAGTTATAAATTAGGAATTAAAAAAAAAATATGATAATTACTGTCGGTTAACTATAATTCTCTTTTTAGAGTAAATTGCCAAAAATAATTTAATTCAAAGAAAAAATGTAACATCTTCAGTATAAAAATAATGACTATTTATTTTACTTTCCTAATGTGTACTTGCAACCTGTTCTGCTAGTGAACATTAAATAACTCCCTTCCACGATCCAATGAGATGAGGATGACATATAAATTAAGTACAGTCTTGTACAGATTCAGGCTGACCATTCCTGACACATATAGTGAACCCCAACCACCAAAGTACACTGATATCCACTGTGTAGTATTCGAATCTGTTTAAATCCATTTTACTGAATTTTTGGGTTATCTGATTTTGAATAGTAAAAAGAGTTAATTTTATAGGGATGCAAGTTCCTCATAGCTGAAATAGTAAGTTATTCAACAGCTATTATCGTACTTAATTGGCTTATCTTGCTTATTTTTTTTTAATTTTAAAAATTTAATAAAAAATGGCTTATCAATAAATAATTTCTCAAATTATATTTAGAAGCTTTATCTTTTACTTACAGATTTTAATTTTGTTAAAATAAGAAAAACTATTCATATGTTTTAGGTATTAATGTACCTCGAAGTAGGTTCTTGCCTGTAAAGAAAACATCCGATTTGATGCTGGTCATGAGTAATTTATATAGTTTAAAGAATGGTTCATTAATAATGAGTCCTCAAAGAATGTTCCCGACCACTCCACTAGTTAAACTTGGTGATAATCATTTTTCTAAGGTATGTATTTTAAATTTTATTATTTTCTGTAGCAATAAATTATAGTTACACAAAGGAAGGTACACTGAAGTGTTCAATAAAAAATTTGAATTACTGATTATTAATTTATTGAGATTTGTAAACCAAACTTCAATAATTTTCTGAAGTTTGTGAAGTTTTATTTGAAGTATGGTACATGCAGATCATCAAAATAAATTAATTAGAAAAATGTTTATTTTTTTATACAGGTTTTTGTTATACAGGTTGGACCTGTTCTTGCTTCAACTGGATATTATTGATTAGTTTTGATAGATGTTATCAAGCTGTACGTTATGTACAATCGATGTATGTAGACCGGAGAACATGTTAATGGAAGACGCTACACTTCAAACTTTATATTTTACAATGTTTTACAACAAAACTCTCAGAATAAAATTGGAAATGTTAACAAAATATAAATAACAGAAAAATCTAAAGCCAATTAAAAGATGAAAGATGAATGAAAATATTAAAAAAAATATTTTAATCTATTAACTTTTTCTACGTAATAATGAAATAGACTCTTTTGAGTAACAAGATTATAAAAGTGAAATATCTTTGTGTTATAATATAGGGAATTTTAGCAGGGATTTGGAAATACATTAAACTGAATTCCATTATACGGTGATTTCACTAAATATTACAATGCAGTACACTAAAAATTTAAATTACAATAAAACATTTTTGTATTCATTATATATTTCTTAATTTATGTAATATAATTAAGTATAATATGTTAAGATGTATTTAAAATGAGAAATTAAATCTGTAGAAAATTATTTTATGGTAAGCACCTATTTGGATTAATGAAATAGACATAAGGAAAGCTTTTTCTACATTGAATAATACTGATGTGATGATGAGTTGTAAATGAACATAACCTCAGTGCTACCATAAGTTCTAGTTGTTTTCTATATTGTTCTGGTCACATTTTGTTGTAAAATAAACTGATTTTAGTGAAAAGATTCATGTGCATGTATAAGTGTATTTACCAATCTATAAACACAGGCTTTGATACTTACTGTTCTTGTTATGTAGAGATATTAAATTATTACATTAGAGGGATTTATCTTATCCAGAATATTGATCCATGCCTAAGACTTCTACATTGATTTTCTGGTAGATTTGACAGGGATTTAAAGTTGTATAATTGTATAGAGGGATTCATCATTGTATTGAATTCATTATATGGGGTGAGTGAGAAGCCCCCTTACAATAATAAATCCAGCGTAATTGGGCTCTTCTACTACTAATTCTCATCACTGATATTGCTGACTGCTGCTGGATGGGGAGAATAAGTTTGTGTGTCAAATGTTCATTTGTAACATTTCCCCAGTTGTATGATTTATTTTAAAAAAATTCCTGTGTATCCATTATTTTTATGTGTAGTGTTACATTTTGAATAACAATATGATTTACACATTAATTTATTTCACCAGGTAAAAGAGTTCCTTGCTAGATTTGCAAACATCCCAGATTTATTGGAATTGGATCATTTGACAGTATCAGGAGATGTTACTTTTGGTAAAAATGTTTCTCTTAAGGTACGTTGCTGTTAACTTTTAGAATTATTTTTGAAAGTATTTGCTACAATTATGTTTATTTGGTTAGAATTAGTGATGGATGGTTGGTGGTGGTGATGATGATGAAGCACCAGTTTTTAAAAAGTTATATAATGATATTATGAATTGTGTTATTTTAATTGAGTATTTTGGCAACACTGTTCTAGCTAGTTTGGCCTGAGTCAAGCAAATTAATTAAAAGGGTAAGAGTCTCCCTACATTCACTATAAGACATTTAGTTGCAGTAATTATGAATCGCTTTGTACTTTTACTGTGAACCATTTTTACAAGAAGTATGACAATTTTGTAATCGTTCAATGGTAATTTGAAAACAATTTAGTATTCATCACATTTTGTTTTGATCTATCAGTCTGTGCTATCAGGACTTATCAAAAATGTTGGAGCTACTAGCTATAGATTAAAAAAAGAAACCTAGTAGTGTAAAAGAAGAGCTTTATGCGTAAATATAGCAGCATTGTGAGAACTGTTCAACAGAGAGCTTAATCCATTTTGACATCACTCTTGTCAGTTGAGTGGTCTGAAACCAGTGTTTGTCAGATTTCACATAAAGGTTTACATACTTCTACAAAATTAACGTTACTAATACACTGCAGGGACAAGACTATGAAAATCAAGCTAATTTTACCAGATGCTTTTACTTAAATTTCTGAAAACAAGAAATTGTTAAACATGCTATTGGTGTATTTTCATATTAGGCTTTGTTATAATAAACAAAATTTTCATTAATTGGTCTTCCTTCATGTGATGCTCGAATGAAAATTTCAAAAAGTCCAATTATTTTTTTCAAAAATAGTATTGAAACGTAATATTAATATTCCATTTTCTTGCCTAACTCCAATTTTGACCAGAAATGGTTCAGGTATTTCACCCGTGAATAGGTATCAGTCAAAGTTTCTTTAATTAATTTTCTCATTTTAGAATTGATTATGAATTCTTCTATGGGAATTAAATAATGTTTTTCTGTCTATCGAATCCCATGCTTTTTTAAAATCAATAAACATTACATCACAATAAGTTCTTTCCAATATTGTTTTATGTCTGATTATTCTTTCCAGTTTGAAAATTTGTTCCATACAGGATCTACTTTTTTAAATTCTCCTTGATGATCTAAGTTTTTATGTAGAATATTTTGGACTCTATTAAGGAGAATATATAATTTGTTTTACAAAAACATGCAACAAATTAAAACATAACTGTATGTGATTCTAATTTAAGTAGTGCAATCCATCTGAAAAAAAAACACTTATCTTTATTTTTAACATAAAAATGAAATAAAAATAACTTGTTATAAGAGATTAGAAAATTTTGAAAAAAATATTATATTTACCTTAAAAAATAAAAACTTTAAATAAGTATTTTATGCTATATTAAAATTTCATTAAGTAAAACAGAAAAAATATTTGTTATCTCAATGTATTTCTTCAACATCCCATAAGCCGCCTATTGAACTATTGTCATCGTTTCCCAAATTTATCACTATATCTTATATAATATTTTCACGCTAGCTGGTCTACTTGTTTCCGATGCATTTTTGTTCTTTAATTACGTGTTGAGTGCAATTTTTCCAAGCATTTTCATCTACTTTATTAACACCTATCGATTAATTTTTTACATAACTTAACTTAATGTGTTATTACTGCCAATGTTGCCTTTGACTTGTGCCCATATCTGTTCTATCGGGTTAAAATTTCCGTGGTATGACAGAAGACGAAACATGGCACAGGTTTTTGATTTTGCGATTTCAACTACTTGAATATATTTTTGTTTAACCGATTTTATTATTTTCAAAAGTTTGACGTTTAACATGTCTTTGGTGTACATAATTTTAATCATTTGGCAATTGCTGATTTTCAGGTCAAAGCATTTGGAATTTTTTCAGTTTTCAGGCAATGGTGAGTTACAGTATCCATTACTGTGGTGGAACCTTCAGCAAAAATTTTGACAATTTTTTTTAAATCGCTACATAAAGGTTTGTCACCATTTACTTCATCGTAATACTCTTGGGAAGATACCCATAATCCACCGCTCAAACACCCATTTTCACTTCCAAAATGTGTTACAATTAATTGTTTACCTTTTCCAGCCAGGATTTTCACTCTAGTTGACAAACTTTTCATAAAAGCATCTTTTGAGCTCTTTACTTCTTTATCCATCTGTACCTTTTACTGTATATGTCCTGCATTAATCCAAGTTTCATCTAAATAATAAATTGTCGTACTATCTTCATAAAATCGCTTAATTTCTCATAAATATTCCCCCTGTCGTGAAATAATATGTTTGTGTTCAATCGGTAAAGAAATTTCTGGACATAAAAGGAAAATTTATTGATTTCAAAACATGACTTAATGTACTTCTAGAAAAATTTGGCAGTTCAGAATCAATATTTACAACGTTTAATATTTTGTTCAAGTTAGGAAGCTCATTATTGAAATAAAACTAATGAACTTTTTTTCTGAGTTTGTTAAGGCTAACATACTTTCTAACAATTTTGTCTATTATATTAAAAGTTGTTCTTTCACTAACGACTGTTGGACTACTTCCTTTCTGAGCAATGTCTCTGACAGCAGTTTCAAGGTTATCTTTTGTACACATTGCTGCTGATGTTTTTTTTTTTGGAGCTATTTAAGGGTTTGCCTGATGTATGTTTCACGACAGAAGCACTCATTGTTAAAACCTGATCGGCATAAAAACACAGGGTAAATTAAAATTAATGAAAATATCACCGTTATAAAAATAACAGTTTTATTATTAATAAAAACTGTTACAAAAATTAAGTATAAAGCTGTACAGTACCATATAGAGTAATACAATAACATAAATTAAAATACTTTCTTTCATTGACTGAATAATTTTGTGAAGCATTACAAATGATATCATTATTTAAACATGAAAGACTCACAGAAATCTTTAATTGCTTATCATCGGCATGTCACAGCACCAGACAAGTGATAGCATACAGTACATTATTTTATGCATAAAGCAATAATTGCATTTGCATGTGAGATTGGCAGAATAATTCGGTCCCTAACTACTGATATATTACTTGTACATGCTGAATTCATATTTATATGAATTCAATTTTATTTATCATTAGATTCTAATTTTCAATTTTTTTTTCTAATGCAGAGACTTAAGAATCTGCATACTTTTAATTCTGAAGTGGACATTTGATCAAGGTCTGGGAAATTATCTTTAGAAAAATCCTCTCGTAATTTTTTGAAGGTGTTTTCCAAAATATTTCTGAATATTTTGGAAGCTCTTTTATTATTTTTTAAATTTTTTAGATGATTTCTGTTTTTTTTTCCATTTTATTGTTCTTTTTCTTAATGCTTATTCACAATTTTCATTCGATCTGCTTTTCCCTTTATGTTAATTGTAAATTTTATTACACAACTTTTTTCTAAATAATTTTTTTTGTTTGCAGGGAACTGTTATTATAATTGCAAATCATGGAGATAGAATTGATATACCATCAGGTGCTCTTTTAGAAAATAAAATTGTTTCTGGTAATCTTAGGATTTTGGATCATTAATTTTTTTTTTTAAGAATCTGAAAGAAAAGCACAAATTAGCCTTAAAAGTAATTGTTACTTATTTTTGTCTTTCTACTATATATTTTATTTTTATATACATTTAGTGTCTTTTATTTAATGTGTGTGAATAACTATACATTTTTTTAATTTTTAGTCGATTGTTATTGATTATATTTATAACGTTTTTCAAATTATATTTTTATTATCTATTAAAAATGTTGCTTTGATAATTTGTTTCTATTTTTTTCATGTTGTGTTTATATAATATTATGGTGATGACGTTGTGTAGGTTACAGAGATTTTAATTGTTTTACATTTTCATTCACACACATTAATAAACAACATAATATATATATAAAAAAAATAACATACTTTTGTGTTTTAAATATTTTATTTAATACGCATTAAATGTAATTTTATATATATATATTATATATATATGAAATATTTTTTGTGTAATTCATATAATTATAATAGTTGAAAACATTAATTGGAAACATGTGATTTTTAAAACAGAATAGTTTTGAGTAACATAATCTAATAGCTATTCTCTAGATTAAACTTTTTACAGCTGCAAATTTTTACTCCCTCTACATCTTCATTAAAATAATTGAGTCAAGAGGTAAAACTACAATCTCCATTATGGCCAGTATTATAGTAAAGGTCAAAAGAGATTTAAGATGGTAAAGTAAGTGCAAAGGACTATGGAGAATATGTTTAAAATAATTTTTATATTAAAAAGAAGTGCTCTGCAAAAGCTTTTTATATCATTCCTAGATAATTAGGTATTTCATTTTTAATTTGTAGATTGCTGACTTTGCTTTTAAGGGTTAGTGGAGATTGCTAACTTTGCACCCGGCTTTTCATTTTCTGTACTATTAAATTCTTTAGAATTATCAGAAAACTTTTAGCATTTTGATGCTAAGTCAAATGTATTCTTGTGCTCTTGGTTTATAGTACTCTATAACATAGCGTGATCTTGTACTAAGCAGTTTCAATTGAACAAAAATTCTAATAAGTACCCAGAATTATTTTAAAATAACCAGAAATAATTCTGGTATATTTTATTTTAAAAACCATACCTGCAATATACCAAAACATACATTTTATTTTACCATTGACAAATATTTCCAACAATTCAATAAATAAAATCACAAAATTATGAAATAAATGAAAATTAAACAATTAAAATTAAAATAAAATGAATTTTTATAACAGACTTATCATGTCGTTTTGAAAGAATAACTGAAAGAATGGAAGATTCTCTTTAGTTATTCTAACTTCATATAAGACTTAATAATTACACAAGAAAGATGTGAATGTTATACATTTTTTATAAAAAAAGAAAAGTAAAAATTGAACAAAATGGAAAAAAGAAGGTGAATTATTATTATTATTATTATTATTATTATTATTATTATTATAACTACTTTGATGTCCAAGTTGCTTCAAACTCTGAGGATTCTTCTATTAGTTCATATAAAACTTCTTCACCTTCCCCCTCAACAACATTCATAGAGGGAGTACCTTAAATGTTATCAAGCAAAGGATTATTATGCCAACTTAAACTGCAATGTAGTTCCAATAATCTTTGACATCTAAGAGTTTTTTGTCTTTTCACCAGGTTTGGTTGTTTAAAATCAGGATTCATTTCACTTTTTTTTGTAATTAATTAGTAGCTCCTAATTATCTGTAAAAAAAAAGTTTTCATCTCTAAGAAGAATATTTCTTCTAATTGAGTTCTGCCTAATTATAAATCCTTTGCAAGGTACAAATTTGAAATGCCAGTTTGGTTAGAAAATTATTTCACTCTCCTTTTTCCAGTTAAAGATTTCACATTCTTCTCCAGCTTTTCACTATTGCATGTTTGGATATTGTATTCAAATAAACATCTGAATTTTCAATTATTTACTTTTTTCAATGTCTTTAGAACATTTACCAAAAATTCGGTCAGGAGGTGTGTGTGAATGGCCTCTGACCATGAAGAAAAAGTGAACTGACTATAGCATAAATTTATCAACTAATCACGAAACTTATATTCTATGGAAGTTAATAGAAATTAAAGATTTTCTAAATATGAACATAAATAATTCAGTGTAGGGCTATTCTAATATTTAAATATTAACCAAACAGCTTACCAAAGCTTCTTAGCATTAGAACGCTTCCACTTTACTGGCTTATGTTATTCTTCCTGATTTCCATCTTCCTTTTAATAAATTTATAATTATTCATTTCAATAAACTATTCATAATGTACACAATTAATATTTTAATTATAAAGAATAAAACAACCACTTTAGAACACTACAAAGATAAACAAAGGCAGCAAATTGAGGTTAATCAAATGACTGAATATGCTCCTCTGATTAATCAACATATATATTGCTGAGTTTGCTTCTAAGGGTAATTTTTCAATTAGAAAATTAAGGTCTTCTTAATTATTCTTCGTTATTCAATTACATTTATGTGATAGAGCATGAATTACAGAATTCGGTGGTACTAATATCTAGATATGTAAAAACAGTGGAGAATGCAGCCTTTGTTTCTTGGACCTCAGTTTAGAAATTTATTATGACTTATTTTACATACTTGTTTTATAAAAATGTTTTTAATTTTTAAATGTATTAATTTTCATCAGTTAATGTTGAGTGGTATATTTATTTCTGTAATAGTAGGTTTTGAGCTTTTTATGAGAATTAAATAATAGTGGTTTTAAACATTTCCAGTTGGTAGCAGCACTAATGATTTTTATTTAATTCATAATTATTAAATGGCAATGCAATACGGAATTAAGGAAATTCATAGTGGCAAAAAATTAAAATACTGAATTTAAGTATCATTATTATAATTATCTGTTAATTAAAATTGTGAATGGTAAAATATTCCATATGAATGAATGTAAAAATAAATTGTTTAATTTTTTTAAGTTGTTTTTGCACCTGTTTTCAAATATAAATTAATTAAATGAAATATTAGATATATATATATATATATATATATATATATATATATATAATTAACATTCAAATGTTAATTAATTCTACAATTCCTTAATCAAACATATAAAAATTTTTATGCTAAGATAATTTATTTATTATTTATAAATCATTGTTAGAAAAGCATTCAGTGATATTAAATACAATAAACTGTAATTTATATTAAGATTCAAGAGGCACTAGTTAGTTGGATTTTCAGAGAAGAGTGATGTTCACTATACTGACCAGTATAGTGACATAACAGTCCCTTAGGTAAACAGAGTGAAGGCCTTGAAGCTAAACATCTGCATTTTGGGCTTTACATGCCAATATGAAATAGTTGAGCCTTAGTAAATCAGCAAACTTGGCTCTGTGAAAAAGACAACAAGGAACCATATCTCTTCTAATTTTCATTAGTAGGCTTTTTTCATTTTATTACAACCCCAATTACAAAACCGGCTCCTGCCATTTAGACATTACTCAATTGTCTCAGGGTGCTGTGGCAGCAGTCTCTGCCTTCCCTATTGTACCTTCACCAGAGGGTTCTTCCAACAGAGGTCCCCCAAGCTTCATAGGGACACGTTGACCTCCTCTTCCGGACAGCCAATGTGCCCTCCACTGGAGTGCTGCCCTTCCCAGCCTTAACCTACACTCTCCAGACATGCCTTACGCATATCCTTCGCGATCCATGCCCCCTGCTCCCTGCACACACCTTGAGGGTCCCCCATGTCATCGTTAGGGAACTCCGACTCACCCACTCTTGCAAGTGAGCAAGCTAAAGCACCCTAGATACCTCTCTACCTCTGAATGTCACCACATTTTGTATACTTTTTTCCCCCATCATTTTGAGGCCGTGCCTCCACAAAACCCATTCGTAATACAATTTAATATTCAGTATTATTTTACTGAAATATTACACGATGATGCCATACAACTGGATAATACCAAGATACCATGTACCAATACTGCAAAACAATACTACACTGTACATGCTAAGAAATACATAACCTTACTGTAGCACTTGGTAATATCCAAGTGCTACAAAATACATACAAAATATGTATGTATTTATACATACATATTGTATCCATACAAAATACATATACAACAATGCCATTACAAATTACCATACCCTACAACAATATCATTACCCTAATTCCATACTACAAAATTATACAGTACAACATGTTAACATAATTTACAAAATTCACAATAAAATAACAATACTACAGTAGTATAATACATGATACATAATAATAATCGCGACAGTGCTGTATAACAGGATAAAAAAAAAAATACAATGTACCAATATTACAATACAGTTTTATATTGCAATTACTAAGAAATACATAATGTTTTTTACATAGTGTTATAATGTTACTGTTTCACATGATACTACCCTTGTTCTGGATATGGTAGGGCATTTCGTTTGTAGGCTTGTTATGTGATGCCTTAAGAATGGTTGTGCTAGTTTCAGAAGTGGTGATTTTATCTAACATCAGGTAATCTACTACAACTTCTTTAGTTATGATACGTAACATAGATTTGTATTATAATTTGTCAGACTTTATAAAGCTTAGTTGACATGCAAAGTGAAGGTGGATTGCTGGACCAGTGACTGACTTTTCTCTATGTAGAATGTCATCTTGTGATACACTATCTCCTTCAGTCTACTGTTAGTAGCACTGACACTACTGCAGACACCCAGATAGAACTGTTGAACCTCTTAGGTTTTTACTATTTTTAAACTTTGACAGAGAAAAATGATTAATATTTTTGAAGTTTTATAATCATTCTGTTGAATAGATAGTAAATTTGATTAAAAAGAATTTAAAAAACTTGTTTTTAAGATGTTAACATCTTTGTTTTTTTTATTTAAATGTTGTGAAAAAGTTATCCAGTATTTAAATAATAGTATTTTCAGTTTAATGTACTTATTTGTGATTTTCTTGCAGGTTTTAACATATTTTTAAAGTTAATTTTAAATAAATCATGTCATATATCATTTTCCTTCCATCATTTTCCTGTTATGTATCAGAATACATACACACCACAATAATAATAATAATACACACCAGAGTGTATTACAATTTGTACTTAAATATATATATATAAATTTATGAAAATGTGTTTTTTAATTTTTATAATTTTGCATAAATGGATTTTTTTTGTTGTTTAAAAGCAATGCTAACCACATCATAATACCATTTTGATGCTGCTTTTTAATATACATATGCTTTTGCCTTTAGAAATTATATTTGAAAATAGTGTTACGATAAAAAAATTACAAAAAATATTAAGAACAAATTAGTGACAACAAAAACTGAAAATTTATTGAAGGATTCGTTTTATTTTGAACCTATTTTTATGGTTTGATGGTATGATAGAAGAAATTATTACTTTTTTTATATATAATTTAATGAATTGTATTTGGCAGTAAAATTATTTGCTATTATATATTACACAGGGAAGCATGTACTTCAGATTCAACCTTCTTTAAACATAAAGCAAAATTCTTTGCTTCCTTGTAATTTTTAACGGTTATAAGATGATTTGATCATAAGTCATCTATAAATTTATAGAATTTCTGCTAGCATAAATTGCATTACAATTTTGCTTTTGCGAAAATATTTTCAATATCTTTAAAGATTTTTATTTGGGTAAATTGGCTACTTGCAGGTGTCGATGTGTGTATGTATATATATATATATATATATATATATTACTTTTGTATAGTAAATGGCTTATCTTGAATTTATTGAAAATGTACATCCTGTTTATTGTTGGTGATTTTCTTGATCCATTTCTTCAAATTTAATAAAACACAACACATAGAGCTTCTGTATTAATGATGTTAGAAAACTGGGTTTAATTATTTAATTTGTTTAATTTCCTCTTCTGAGTAAATAGCGAGATATTTTTAGTGAAGAATGGAGTGTAGTTAGAGGTGCAACTTCCATGTGATTGTTGGATAGTTTCATATCTAAAAATGTGATTGCTTTTGGAAGTATTTAACAATATATAGTATTTTTCAGTTTCAGTTTCTCTCTGCAAAATCAGTATAATCAAAATATGTTACCTTTTTTTATTGTCTTATTCCCATAAGTAAATTATTTAGGTAGGAAAAAAATAATTTTATTCATTATAAAAAAAAAATTAGTTTTTAACTCCACAAATGCATTGTGTCATCTAGTGGGCAGAAAAAAATAAACTCTTAAAATATTTTATTAAGATTTATTGTAAAGATAAAATCTGTCAATAAAAAAATTAGAAATTATGGGAGCAAATACTGGAGGCTGTGAACAATTTATAATAACCATCTTAAACATCTTTGAACGCTACCTGCCATTTTTCAGTTCTCATAAGATTTAAATGTAATAATAACAATTTCTGATAACTTGTAATTAAATATAATTTGCATGAAATGGAACTTGTTGAATTTTTTTTTACAATTTACTTATGTTATTCGTTTATTTACTAGAAAATACAGTGTTTTATTTAGCTGATTATTTTTGTTTACTATTTTGTAATTATTTACTTTTTCATATTTGAAATTTGACTGTATTTTTAAATATTGTAGTAAATTTTATATTGTATAAAAAAATTAGTGTTATCAAAATATTTTGGCTCCTACTATTGTTTAATAACTTTAATAAAATTGCTTATTATTAAATTTTTATTATGTATATACTACTATTATTCTTTATGTTAGATAAACTCAAAACACAAGTATATATACAACTATTATTTAAATATAAAATTAATACAATTTTAAATAAATGTTTTAGTGCCTTAAATTAAAATTGGTTGTGAATCTATTCCCATTTTCATTTAGTTTTTGTTCATTTAAATTTTCTCCTAATATATTCAACTTGTAAAAAGGCTTTATAAAAATAAAACTATCCATCGGATTTCATAAAAAATTGCATAACATTTTACATTATTCTATTTTGCTACTGACGATATGAAATTTTTATTTTTTTTAATAATTTTTTAATATGTTAATACTGAGAATGACAAAAGGTACTGCTTTTTAAGCTTTCTTTCCAAATCTTCACTTTTGGTCACCTGTTACTAAAAGACCGGAACAATTGCATTCAAATTTTTACAGAAGTTAATCCATAATACCAGTATTATGGATTAATATTCGAGAATTATCTGAACAACTTAGATGCCTTATTAGAAAAAAAGTAATAGTCCTGTTAATGAATGTTTGGGCTCTCTTCAACAGCTAACATAAAGTTTCTCTTTATAAATACTAGATAGCACTGTGATTGTATACGTAACTGCATATGTCAGTCGCTGTGAATCCTCAGATGAAAGCACAGTGTGTAGAGTGCTTTTTTGAAACAAAATCAGACACACAAGTTTGACGTAATTTAGAACTTGATGTAACTTAGAGCCACCCTCTAGAACAAGTATTCATTCGTGGTATGATAAATTTAAAGAGATTAATGTGTTGAACATAGAAAGGGTGCAGGCAGGCCTAGAAGATCAGATAAAAAATGGAGATAATTTTTCAGTCTTTTTTTGCAGCCCTGGAAGTCAACTTGGAGTATAGTGCGCAAGTTAAATCTTCCGTGCAATGTTAAACCATTCACAATGTTTTGAAGAAACGATTAAAATTGCTTCCTTAAAATTATAAATATTACAGCACATTATATCATTAGATCACACTGCTAGAAAGAAAGTTCCTGAAGAAATAATTGAAAGTGATGATTGTTATCTTAAAAAAGTTATGTTCCCAGACGAGGCTACATTACATGTGTCTGGAAAAGTGAACTCTTAAAATGTTCAAATTTGGGGATCAGAGAACCCACATTTAATGTTTGGTGCGGACTTCTTTATGATAATGTGATAGGACCTTTTTTCTTTGCAGAAACAGCAATTGATGTGAATATCTATCTAGATTTGTTAGAAGGATTTGGTTACCCTCAGCTTGAATAGTTACAACCTAAAATCATATTCCAATGAGCGCTGCCAGATTGGGGTTTATTAGTGCGTGAATCCCGCAACAACACGTTCCCAAATTGCCGAATGGATGTAATGGACCAATTGCTTGGTCACCTTGATCACAGTTTATGATTTTTTTCTATAGGGTTTACATAGACAGATTTGTTTCAATCAAAATCCATGCGATTTTTTCATATGGGGTTTCATCATGGATAATGTATACAATATTGTGAATATTGATGACCTTAAGGAGAGGATTGTTAACACATTCAAACTCATAAATGTGGATATGTTACAACGAATATGGCATGAAATTGATTAGATATTTTGCCAATTACTAATGGTGTACATATTGAATGTCTGATTACAGGTAAAAAAAACATTTTGGTAAATTCGTACTACTGGTTTTTATATCTTAATAAATAAGTTATTTATTCATTATCAAAGTTCAGATAATTCTGACATCTGGTATTACATTATTATCTATAAAATGTCAGATCAGTATCTTTAATTGTATTTGTTATTCAGTTTTAAAACCATATTAAATCTGGATCTAAGTGACATACAAAAAGAGATTTTAAACTGATGAATATGATACTTGATAAAAAAAATATTGCTAAACATACATTTTAGGGGTTTGTGTTTAAGAATTTGTTGCATTAGTAAGGTGGCTAGAGGGAGACAAATTGCTGTTCAAGACAGTACTTTCCTATTTCTGATAACCTACAGACCTATGTTGTCAAACTATGTGTATTACATATATGAGTGTACGAATCTGTACCTATTTTGTTATAATAAGAATTGGGATAACTCAAATCTATTTAGAAAATAAAATAAAATAAAAAAAAAAAATCTATTTATAAAATACCTCCTTATAACATTGTTGGTCACTTATTACTATTGTATTAAATTAAGTTTATTAAATGTTTATTTTTCAGTATAGAAAATATGTTTTTTGGTAGTATGTGTGTTAAACTGTTAGATTTTGAGTGAAAAAATCTGCAAAAATGAGTTGTGGCGAGACAACTCATGGTTACTTCACTACGACAATGCGCCCACACACTCAACTTTGTCAGTTCGTCAATTTTGTACCAAAAATCAGATGACTATCCTCCCTTAGCCTCTCTTCCCACCAGACCTGGCTTCTTGTAATTTTTTTTTTATTTACAAAATTAAAATCACTGATGAAAGGATGCCTTTTTGAGACTGTTAACATTAAAGTGAATTCATCACAAACCTTAAAGGCCATTTCAAATGAAGATATCCAGAACTGCTTTGCGAAGTGGAAACAGTGGTGGGAAAAGTGTGTAAATAGGGGAAAGAAGTACTTTGAAGAGGACAAGAACCAATAATTGTAAAATTAAAAAAATAAGTTTGGTTATTCTCTGAACAGATCTTGTATACCAAGTATTTTGAACCAGAACTCTTTATTGCTGGTTTCTGTTGCAATTATGAACATGCAAAACTGTATACTGACAGTGTACAATGCTGTAAATAATGAGATAAGTACAGTATTTATCCGGTTATGGTTTTAGATTAGTAGGAATGGAGTATACATTTTTATAGTGAGTCACACCATGGTCGTGACAAAGTTCTATGTGCTTTTGAACAATGTGCAAGCGTGTATAAACATTTTAATGTGATCATTCCAGTAATTTTTTTTTAGAAACACGTAATAGAAGCGAAAAAAAATTAAAAAATTATGCCATTTTCATTCTCGCAGATTACATATCTTAAAAAACAGATTTTAACATAAAATGTAATATAAAAAAATGTAAAAGTTGATGCAGTTTGTTTGAAAATCTGGTGGTTGGTTTTTTAAAGTCTCAACTTCAGTTCACATACTTTCTGCACCATTAGTTGTTTAGTTATTTTCTTAAAACATGAAGTAATTTCCTTACAAACTTTTCCAGTTGCATTCCCATTTATTTTAAAAATTGCTTTTCAATTCATTATGAATAATAATACATTTAGAAATTTTGTGTACAAGATAAGACAAAATATCTTTTAAAATATCCATTTTTTTAACGTAGAATGTTAGTATATAACAACAAATTGTAAGTTGGTAAATTACATTTCCATACTTATTAAACTACAAGGTAAATTATTCCATTTTTTTGTTAGTTTAGCTTAAATTATTATTCCATTATTTATGAAATTAAATAACAGAATAATAATAATATTCTTAAATTATACTAATTAATTAATACTTTTAAATATACATACGGTTGATTAAAACATCAGTCAGTTCTGAATGTATATGTATTAATTTAGTTTTTTCCAGGTGAAGCAGTAATCATTATGTGCAAATGTAATTTTTTTTGATATGAAAAGAAACTGGCTGGTTAGCCCTATAAATTTTGGCATAATGCTTCATGTTTTCTAGGTTTGGTTCAACTAATAGTAAAGTTAATACAGTCTAATAGTGAAGTTCATACAGTTGAATCTTTGAAGGTTTAATAGAGTTTGTAGAATTTCAAATTTCAATTCTGGTAGTAGTTAGACTTACCTCGTTTTACCAGATTCCAGTTCAGATTAAATATATTAGAAATAAAGGGATGATATTAAAA
Source organism: Lycorma delicatula (assembly GCF_047948215.1). Taxonomy (NCBI): domain Eukaryota; kingdom Metazoa; phylum Arthropoda; class Insecta; order Hemiptera; family Fulgoridae; genus Lycorma; species Lycorma delicatula. The sequence continues at coordinate 17,294,659 of NC_134461.1, forward strand.
CAACAGAAATATAAAATCTTTTCCATTACAGTTACCCCACTCTTACTAATTCATAAGAATGTTTTATTTTTTGTTGATTTTCAGGGAAACAACGTATTTTGAGAAAAAAACTTGAATTTTTCCCTTGTAATGGATAAATTTGAATAGAATGTATGTCTTAGGACTAGATATAAGACCTCAATCGTTACTTACCTATTGCCACCCTGGATGTTTTAAACACCTTATAATATAAGCATGTTATAGTAGCATAACAGTAATACAGGATACATTACAGATTACAGTTAATACTTGTAAAAACTGGCTTCTGCAAAATGTGTTACAAAAAGATATTGTTGGTAAAAAAATTACTGTTGCTAAATTCTGTGAGCATTAACTTCAAATCTACTATGAAATTGTTGTAGGTAGTTTTAATTACACAAGGAAAGTGTGTACAATTATTATGCAATTAAGTAAGCTTTTTCTACTTACTGTAAAATAGCTGAACCTGCTAAAATGTAATCTACCTGGAAAAAATATTGTTCAAGCAACAAGTGCTACCATCTTGTAGTTTCATTTCCCTTCTGCTAACATTACAAACCGGTTGATCCTTGGCCTCTCAGTTTCTGTCATTCACCAATGTTATTGAGTCAAGCACGGCTGTTATGTCAACATGTCTAAAACAATGTGCAGTGCTTGAATTTCAGACTGGAAAAATTAAATCTAGTGACATTGACTGTCATCTAAATGTCATCATTAATGGTGATAAAACTGTTGATTGAAGCACTATGAAAAGGTGGGCAATAAAACGTGCATCAAAACTTGTAAAGCAAATATTGAGGATGAATCTCACAGTAGTTGACCATTTTCTGTACTGAAGTCAAACAACAAAAAGAAGTGGATTAATTCAAAATGAGCATCTCAACACTTTGGAGATGTATATCAACAGCGTCTACTCTACCGGTTACGTCTCCCCAGAAAAAAGACAAAATTACTGCCCCTTAAGAAAACAAAAGTTAACAAATAAAAACAAGTTCAAGCAGCATCCTTTACAAATTCTGCATTAATTTTTTGTTAATAGTGTAAATATTTTTAGCTTTCAGACATAAACAATATAAATACATTATGCACTGTAAATTTTTAGCGAACGAAAAAATTGATATGTGAAATTTTCTGTTAATTGGGTATTTAACAAATCAATAATTTTCTCACACTTAACAGCCTAAATACCGCCCCCAAATTTTGGTGCCCTGGATAAAGTGTCCTGGATAAATTGGCCGCCCCTAGAGCAGGCACTGATATCAAGTTTGACAATCTGTAGAGCTATTTCAACATAATTTTGCTTGGCCATTGACATTGCATGCAATGATCAAGGCTCTTTTATAGTTGAAATTTGAACCTATTCTACATCTTCCATGCTTACCAGATTTGGCACCTTCCACTTTTCACGTTTTTCTGTTATTTCACTACAGATAATAAACTGAAGAATGCAATAAAGTTGTGGTTCAAGAAAAGACTGCCAGCATTCTTCATTGTCAAAATGAGAAAACTGGTTTAATTTTGAAGGAAATTTGTAGCTATAAATTGTCATTACATGGAAAAATAAGTTTAAGTTTTTGTAATGTAATGTAATTTTATGCCATATTTGTTTCAATGGACTACCTCTTTACATTTGTGAGCTTTGAGCAACTATGCATTATATTTCTGCCACTCCTCTTAATTTTTAAATGTTGTGGTTTTCATTGAGTGAATAATAGACATGTAATAAATATTAAATAATTGTATACTTTAATAATATATTAGTTTAAAAAGAAAAAAAAAACATAAAACATAAATACTTATTCAGTTAAGTAATACTGACGGTTAAATGTGTGAAACAAGGTTATACTGTATATATATGATATTTTAACTACTAGCATCTACTTAGATAACCTTTTGATAGGCTACCTCTACAATTGTCATTATAAGCCAGCCATGCTGTAAATCCATCTCCAGATTCGTGTTGACGAGTGTTGTATATTTTTTTAGCACATTGAACATCATCAGATATATCATTATTTAATAAATTACGACATGCAATATTACATCCGCTTCTTTTATCACACCAATATCTCCTACTTATTTGAAATATCCCAAAGTCATCGGTCTGACTATTAATTGCTCTTGTATTAAAACCAGATTCATGTTCTACTATGCAAACCCATTTTTCTAATTGACGTCCACGAATTCCATATCTATATTTTAACTCTGCAGCAAATGTACAGCGAGTGAAGATCTATTAAAAAAAGAATTTTATTACATTTTTTGTTTATTTTAAGTGTATTCTTAAAAATCTTAAGCATTTATATACAATAATATTTTAAAAACAAACAGACTTTTTTCAAAATATATGGTGATTGGATTGTAGATATCATCTACATTAATGAAGATGCTATATTGTTTTTAATAGTTCAAAAATAACTTCTGGAAATACAATTTCACATATGTAGTGAATTCAAAATTGTTAAAAATACCATTTTTTAAATTGATTAAGAAATTTTATCACTAAGTAAAAAAATCAGTAATTCTCAGTTTTTTGTTTGTGCTTTCTGGTACCTCTTAATTATATTTATTTAATCTTTATGCTTTATATGCCATATACAAGAATATGCCCCCCGACAATCAAAAAAACATTCTAATACCAGTATTATCTTTACGTAAGTATACATAATATAAAAATATATAAATACATATTTATAAATTCTACATATTTGGTATTACAAGAATTTTGGGAGGTGTACAGGAGTGTAGAACAATGATGCCAGCTTTTTATGAAATTCACAACTTGCTCAACAAGTTATGAAAATAAATTTAAAAAATCTGATGTGGACACCACATCACTTCCTTTTATGCCTATTAAATTACATATGCATATTTAAAAAAATATGAAAAGTACATAAAATTTTATTTCATTATAACTAAAGATATACTTTTTTTATTGTTATTATTGAAATATTATTTATCATAATTTTTTTTATAATCGGAGGTTATTAATAAATCAATATATTTAAATTAAAAAAAAAAGTCAAACCAATGTGCCTTTCCCTTCTAAGATCTAAATATTTCATTAATTAAAATTTTGACTATCACTGTGGAACCAATGAAAATAAGTACCACTTATGATATATTGTTGAAAAGCTCTCAATTAAAAAATTAAAGAGCTTATTACTACAGTTAAGAAAAAGTCGAAAATCTAGATTTTCTTTGGCTTTTGGGTTTTTTTATACACTTTTGGTTCAGTTGATTCCCATCAAAAGGAGGGTGCACAAAATAGATGTTACAACAGTCCTAAATATAAAATTTTAACATCCTACAGTTAATCGTTTTTGAGATGTGCAAGAAACATACATATGCACATACGTCACAATGAAACTTGTCAAAATGGATATTTCCACTGAAATCTGAAAACTGGAATTTTTCACGATCTCGATACTTGTACAAGAAAGTAAAAAAAGATTATAGTTCTGCTTCAAAGTAATGCTGCATGATTTGCTTCTTACAACCCCTTAAGTGCGTTTGCTTTTAAGATTGTGCGGAATAGTGACCCCACTGGGCTGTAAGCTAGTTACATTGTTTCTTTTCATTATACACAAGCTGCAACCACACTTGCCTATTCACCCATTTTATGCAACATATGCATGCGTAAATTAATGAATTGGCGATTCTATCTAGTGAGTTATGGACTCTGCTCTTTTAGCTTTTTTAAGATCAATAGATTACGGTTCAGTAGTTTTTCTCAATCAAACAATTTACTTCTCTGAGAAATGTGGATCCTGTTTGTAATAACTTTTCTTGACTTGGCACCTACTTGTGCATTTTGATATAGCCAATATGAGAAAATATTTTGAGATAGCCTGTGACTGAAAAAACATCACAGCAGAGAGGGGTGAGGTTCCTCTCTGGTAATGATAGAAACAGTCTAACTGATTAAATGCACAACCTCAATATCCTCTATCTTGTATTGTTACAAAATTAGGCTTAAATCATTTTACCTAGCATTCCCATTTAACAGCTGCTATGAAGGTTCGGGCATAGTGCATATTTAAAATATTTGCTCTTCATCAGTGTAATTTTTCACTGTTGACACTTTTTAAGTTGATTGCTACCTTTAAGCATGTAAAATAACCAAATTGATATTAACCTAATTGATATTTACCAAATATGATATTAATTCCTTTGATGTTGCAAAATCAATTGAAGTAGTTTTATCAACTTCTTTTCAATTTGAATGCAGGTTGATTGATGTATACTGATGGGTTGTTTATCAGCTGCGATTTGGTGTCAGATGTTCTTTTGTTATTGGCCATTGAATTTTCATGCTATCTGTCTCACAATAATGGTAATGAATTTATTGCTGAAATATATTTCATACTAGCCCTTCATCATGTTGTGGATTGATTTAACCATTTTTATTGTAATTCAGTAATTGCAATCAAGCACTACTTTACTACTTATTAAATAATAAAATTTAATCATTTATTTGTCTCTGATTTCGGAAACTTTATTAGATTGTCAGTGTTTGCTGATGGATTCCTAGTTGTCGTAAGAATTCCATTCAGTCAGTCTTTTGACCGATTGAGGAGTATGTTAGCTGTCTGATTACATGTGCTTTTTTAAATTTGGTTGGCAATGTGTAGAATGAGAGGTCATTAATTAGCTGTTATTTTAAAATAACATATTGCCTTGGAAGCACCATAAAAAAAGACACCTTACATCTATCCTTTCTTGTTAACACTTCTTTCTCTCTTTTTGTGTTTAGGCTCTGGAACCACCATAAGTTATTACTTCAGAGGATAATATCCATGAATGTAAATGTATAGTAGTATTGTACAGTCTCTAGTTGACCATTCCTGAGATGTGTGGTTAATTGAAACCCAACCACCAAAGAACACCGGCATCCATGATCTAGTATTCAAATCCATATAAAAGTAACTGTCTTTACTAGGATTTGAATTTTAAAACTCTTGACATTGAAATCAGTTGATTTGTGATGACTTGTTAGCACTTGGGGTACAACAAGGTGTTATTTGGATTTTCATGTTATGTTGATAATTTCCATAAAGATAATTAATTGCCATAAATTTTGTTTTTTATTTACTTTTATATTTACTTGTTTCATAATTAACTTAATATGTGACAATGAGAAAAGTTAGGCGTTTTAAAAAATGTTATATTCTTGCTGAGCATCTGCAAATTCTTTGTAATGGTATAAATCAGTTAGGCTTCACATACAGTGTATAAATACAACATATACAGATAGAATTATTGCATCTAAAATTCAGTCTAGAACACAAAATTATTTTAGTAGTTTTTTGTGTAATGATATGGCTAAGATGACAAACATTTAAAATTTTTGTAGGCAGTTAGAATTTTATTTGTACTTAGTTTATTTTCATTTCTTTTTTCCATTTACTAGTGGGCACTTTATCTAACCACTTTTTACTCGACTATATATGAATGAACTAAACAAATATAGTTTATAATTTTAAGTATTTTTCTGTTAGATTTTATTACTATTTATTAATCTCAGTAATGGATTGTTACTCAAGTTTCGGATTCATTAATTATTTAGTTTGTGGAACCCCATTACAACTCCCTCTGCCTGCAATTTTCTTGCACTGAAATGTGTATGGGAGGAATACATAAATGTTTTCATTATGTCAATTGTACCTTATAATTTTTGTGGCCAACTGCATTTTATCAATCAATGTTATCATTTTTAATGATAACGGACAGAGATTTTTGATGCTGCTCTGATCAAGATTTACTACGATTTTCCTCAATCCATTCACACAACAAATGCTGGGCTAGCTCCTGCTTTTTTTTCTTTGCATAGGTATTTACCCGTTCCTAATATACTATTTTTATTTATCAAATTTATTTAAAAAGGCAAACCTGTATAGTAGGTTATTCACGAGTCAGATTTTCAATCGGTCTCTTGGATTCATAAGCATTGGATTTTACTTAACTAGATAAATTATGAAGATTAATTAATGAGTTACATTTTACCAATTTCTGTACAAAACTTACGTACTCGTAAACAATTTTATATTAATAAAAAGTAAGGAATAGAAATAGTTACTGATACTCATTTGATTCCACATTTCCAGTCGCCTGGAATTTTTAATCTAATATTAAGATATCACTGTCAGTAATATTGCTTTTAAATGATATCAGTTGGTTGGTTATGTATGTTCATCAGTCTTTATCGAGTTAAATCGATTTTTTATCTCTAGCCTTTAGTTAGAGATTTGCAACTAAGTAGAGATGTGAAGAACTGCTTCAGTAGCCTGGCATCACTATTTTGTAACTAGGTACGAAAATCATTGTGGAAATAATTTATAAAAAAACAAAAATTAAATAATTTATAAAAAACAAAAATCATTTAAGTTCCATATTCTCTTGTTCTGGAAAATAGTATAATTACAAGAATTATTTTAAAATTTATTTTTACAATAAAGAAAAATATAGATAAGTAGTCGACTCGTTTTATCCCGACCTCTGATTAGATAGTCTGAGGAAAATAATTTTACTTCATCATTATTAATAACATTATTTTTTAATCATGTAGGTTAAATCTGTAAGATATCCTTGTATCTTACAGATACAAGGATAAAATACGATTTTAAGGATGTATGATAAAATGTTTTGATGTAGAGTGTCAACAGGAAAAGAAGGCTGTTTTTGGTTGATAATGCTAAACCAGCAGTTGCGGTTGAGAGTGGTGGCTTGATCTATATTAATTATCTTGACCTATTTCTAATTATTATATCTTGTTAAAAAAAAAAGCTGACAACAAAGTTGTAATATTTTTCTGGCATTACTTATTTATTATATGTGGAGAAATATTGATGCGTGAAAACAGTTTAAAAAATTCAAAAAATCTACTTTTTTTATTTTTCTCTGCTCACCTACCCCTGAAATCACCTCCAAGAAAATTTTTTTATTTGTACTATTTTTTGTATGTTTACAATGTTAAATGGAAGAAACTAAAAAAAATTCTACAAAAAAATATACAACCAATAAGGAGTTACATAAGATTTATTTTTTAGGGGTGGGAGTGAATTGTGATGAAATTTTGTTGTAATATTATTATTAAAAGTTTAAATATTATAAAAAAGTCTAAAAAATTATAAAAATTGATATTTTTAAACTTTGATTGGCTCCCCACCTCCAATATTGTCCTGAAGTATTGTTTTTTGGGTCGTTTGCACTACTGCTATGCATAGGAAGACATCAAAAGAATCGGTTAAAAAATATGCAATAAATAAGAAGATAGCTTTTGTCATTTTTGGTGGAAGGGGAGAACTGTGTATAGCAATTTTTTTTAAAAAATGGTAAGATAAGCATCTACACATGTACTGAGCTTAATATAAAGCAGGGTTATATTTGCAAAATTTTGAAAAAATTGACCCCCAAAGGAACTCTCTACCCCACTCCTTGAAGATATTGCCCCCAAATGTTTACTGTCCAACTGCCCTATATACATAAATACAAGTCTCTGTGCCAAATCTCATCAAAATCAGTTAACCCAATCAAGTTATTAATCTTCAAACACGCCAACATACGTATGGACATTACCTCTACTTTTTTGTTTTTTTGGGGTCCCAGGTTCATGAAATTTCAAAATGCAAAATAATCTGTACACCATTTTTTTGACCGAGTTGGGTGGTCCAAGCAGATGGTCTGCTGTTATCTCTGCCCAAATCATAGTGCGGCAGATTGCACTCTATTTCCTCATAAAAGTGCGGATTGTTTTTTGTTCAAAAAGAGTTGTTACGATTTTGTGAGCTATGATAAATGGTACATTCATCGAAGAACATAACATTTTTTTGATCATTTGCACGTGGGAAGTGTGACTGCTTATGGGTTGACTTCATTGACGATCATTCAATTGATTCTACCACAGCAACTCAAGTTTCAGTGTGAGTCATAGGCCTTCCGTCGTGCATCGAGAACACTTCCTATCGCAAAGGTTTTCTTCTCCTATGTGAATAACATTGGTCATGATGGCAGCGGTTTTCCAAATTGCACATCGAAGTTCCTCAAATTATCTGTCATTGTCTTTTTTTTTTTGTTGTGACGTTCGTGAACCCACAGAAGCCAACAAATGTTCCTCAACATTGAAAGCACTTGTATCCATCATGATTTAACTCGAGACTGTCACGTCCTTCCCTTACTAAACAAAGTGATATGCGCAGAACTCAGCTTAAGGCAGGAAGTAATTAAGAGTCAATTTGCTCACAATAGTACAAAAATACTGTTTTTTTTTTTATTGTTTTGTATTTATAATAATGTTTATCTACATATCTAACTGTATTATGCTATTAACATGTAAAGGGACTTTTCACCCTATCTGTATATCATCAAAGTTATAGAAATTAGTAAAGAAACATATTGTGTAGGGTAGTTTTTTATAACAGGAAAATGAGATATGAGTAGGGAAGCTACAAAGGCCAGAGGGTGTATTATTTTGAAATATGTTCTTCCATCTGGGTAATTGTTTTGAACTGGTGATCACAGGGTCGAATTAGCATTTGGTCACAACCTTTTTGGATAAAATAGAATATAACCCTTCCAGTACATTGGGCGGCACAGAGGGTTAGTGCTTGTCTTCAATTATATTTTTCTTATTGGATTAATTATATGTAAATAATACTGGGAATCAATATTAAGAAACAATTATTGAGAAACTGTTAGTTTCTCAATATTGTCATATGTAAAAATAAGCGCTTAGTATAACACTCTTACATTTACAAAATATTTCTCTTGAGATTAGTGTGTTTTTTCTCAGTGTGATTCTTTACTTTTAATTGAAATGATAAGTCAGTTAATACAGTTCTTGTAACCAGATTAATTATTATTTGAATTTTGTCTATAATTCTCAAATTCAATTTTGTCAATTTAATTCATTAATATTAATTAAATGTTTGTATTTATATATACAAAATGTTATACTTAACTTAGATTATATTTAACTTACCTTACAAGTAACAGTTGAAAACATAATTGCAAATAGCAACAAATATATTCTAACAAAAATTGCCATCACAATTATATTTTGACCTTGAGGTGTCTTCTAACTACTATTAAAATTCAATGACTGATGTAATAATAAATTCTGGCCCAGACATTCGCCTTTTATATTGGATATTGAATTATCCTTATCAGAATATTATAAACATTTCCTTACATGAATTAAAAAATAAATACATTTTTTCCTTATTTATTTTTTCTTTTATTGGAGGAAACAAGATCTATATAAAGATAATTGTTCTAGTTTGAACTAACCCCGTTAATTTTCTGTTTTCACTTTTAATCGTACATGACTATGTTTATATGCATTTAGGTACAACCATTTATTTTCATGAATTAATCGGCATTCATCTATTCTATGCCAAAATAATAAAAAAGTGCATTAATTTTTTTTTTTAATCTGTAACACTTTAACCTGTTTAATTGGTCAAAAAAACATTGCTGTTTAACTGCTGTTTAACAGCTGTTTTTGAAGTTGAAGTTCTGAGGCTCAAATCCTAGAAAAGTAATGTTACTTATGAGTACTAGTCACTTGGATTTGAGTACTAGACAGTGGATGCTGATGATGTAGTTTAGTGGTTGGGGTTAAATTAACCACACATTTCAGGAATTGTTGACCTAAGTCTGTGAGACTATACCTCATTTACATGTCACACAATCATCCTCATTTATTTGGTTCATGGGGTTGCTTATTGTTTGTTTCTAAGTTGAACAGGTTGCAGGAATAGAAAAATAAAAATAACATTTTCAGTTTTTTTTTTAATAATTTCAGTAAAGCATTTGTTCTATTTTTACCAGTATATATATATATATATATATATATATACAGTATAACCTTGTTTCACTCATTTAACCGTCATATCTGTTAACCACCTGCCATTACCTTCTGTTACCATAATATCACACTATTTGAAGATTTATACACAATATTACTGTATGTCTTTGTTGCTGAATTTTAAGCTTTATAACTTGCTTCATTATTACCAATAGTCAAAGTTGTATTTATTTTTTTTCATAATCATTTTTCTACTAAAATATGAAGTTTCATTTCAGTACTAAAATTACCCCTATAAACAGTTGTAGAAAAACAAAATTTTCATCACTGAATTTGTCCCAGTTTAGATTTTTGAAATTATTCACATTTATATCAGTTCTGTATGTAATGTTAAACAGCAATTGTTTTCTTTTCTGTTTGTGTTATGGTGAATTATTAGTATATATTTAATATACAGAATGATTCAAGAGTAAAGAAATATAATTTGGTAACTGATTCTACAGCTTGAATGTGATCTCTTGAAACTTCATGATTCCAATTAATTAAAATATGTCTATTTATATAGACTTTTTATGGATATGTAGTTTATTTATATATGTACACTTTATTGAGGGTGTTTGCAGGAAAGCCCTCTTCGCAGGCTTTTTGTAATACAATTTACTTATGATTCCCTTATCAGAACCGATTGTTAGATTCAGAGTTACTCTTACATAGTTTGTAAGATAAAAAAAGAACGTACTAAAATGTAAATCTTCGTTTAAATTCAATATTTGAAATCAGCACCTAATTACACATTGGTAAGTTGTTACTAGGTATTTATTTTGGTATCGAATTTAAACTAACTTAATGTTCCTTGCTTGTGAACATCAAGTAAAAGTAAATAGGTTCATAAAAATTACAATACATTGCTTTCTACAATACATTGATACTATCAGCTAGTGCAACGTAGTTAACCCTTGATATGAAATAAAGTCCAGATCAATTAGCGTTCATTATTGTATTAGAAGGAACATACTTTAAAACAAAATTTAATTTTTTTTCCTTACATAAAAGTGAAGACTAGACTAAAATAAACAATTACATTTTCCTTGGTAAAATTCAACCGTATAATTTGGTTAAAATAATATTTGTTAATTTTCCTTGTTTTATATATTTCTTAGTGTTTGCATATTTTTTTGTAAAGAAGAGAATTTTTCTCTTAATGAAATGATTCAACAAAAAATCAGACCTCAATTAAGGATAACACAAGAGAGTAAGAATATTGAAGATAATGTTTTGTTTTAAATGTTATCACATTGTATCATCATTTATCAGGTCAGATCTAATTTTGCTGAAAGTTGAATAAATGACTAAATCTATTCTAATACCATTAAAACACTGGGTGATAATATTTGAAAAAAAATTAAGTAATAAACAAACTCGAATTTATTCCAAAATACTTCAGGTTTAGGGGCAGTATTTTTATATAAAATGTGCTAGTTTAGATGATTGGGTGATTGCAATATAATGAAAAATAAATTAAACTCTATGAAATGTTAAAGATAATTTTAAATACATATGTAATCTACAAGAAAATATTAAACAAAATTAATATCTATTATTAATGCAGATTGACAGTATAATGTTTTAGCAAATATTCTGATAAAATTCTCTTTTAGATTTGAATAAGACAGTTTTTTCTTTTTTTTTAATTTTATATACATTTAATTGCCTGTAGTCACATTTGGATATGGAGTTCAGGACTACTGCTGTAGAACTGATAGTTCCAAAAATGTGTAAGGGTGCATATTTAGTAAGATTGAGCCTGTATTCTGGTGTTTTTTGTTTTAAGGCTTAAACGTTTTAACTCTAATCTCTTCTTTTTGTTTTAAGTCTAATCTTACAAATAACTACTACAAAAAATTTATTTAAAAATTAAGTAATTTTCTCTATTGTCTCTCTATTTCCTGCTAAATTTTGATAGATTTCCTTCCATTTCCTTTTGATTGTCTATAATTTTTAATGTTTTTAGATCTTTTTCTTTGCGCCTTCTACAGATCTTTCCAGCACAGTTTTAATTGACTCTTATGATATGTCCCAGCCTAGCTTTACTATTGTGAATTGTTCTCATTAAGCTTCTATTTTCTTGTGCTCTCTTAATTTTTCTCTCTGACCATCTGTCCATGATGTACAGAAAGATCTTCCGCGTCTACATTTCAATCTCTCAGCCTTCTGTTTCCCTTTTATTAATGTCTGTTTTTCACATTCATACAGAACACACCAAATGTAATACTTCATAAGGTAATTCTTCAAACCTAATTTCATCATACGAAGGAATAACATTTTCTTTTTGGTAAACGCTTTCCTAACAGTTTGTATTTTAGTTTTTAATTAACAAAAATGTTCAAAAATATTGAGATTATTAACCCTTTAAAAATGTCAAAAAGTATATTGTGAAACGAATAAAACCAGTTTATTATACCTAGCTACAGTCAATCACTGTATTTATTCTAATCTCACACTCTGTATCTTTAGGATATTCTTAACACCTTGCAAATGCTGCGAAACCATCAGGTTGTAAGAGATGGAACTGTCTTAACATAGAACCCTTCAACTATAGTTTTTTTGTAGATCAGATAAATCAAAATGATATTATTTTGTACCGATTTTATTTAATTTTACTAATTTAAATATCCAGATCATTGTAATCTTATATTGTTACTACTTTATGAATTAATATAGAGATATAGATTAAATAATCTATATTTTGTAATAATGGACTGTTCAAGATTTTCTACAGTTTTTTCTTGGATTCTTCCCAGCAAATGTTGATGAAATTTTGGTGTTAATTGTAAGGTAACACATTTACCTGGTACTCATATGATCTAACGTATAATTATATTCCAAACTGATAGAATGAAGTGTTTATTTATTTATTTAAAACTATTCAAATTTAAAGGAGAAGAATGTACTAAAGACTAAACCGGAGTAGGGCAGCTACTCCGGTAGCTGCAATCAAACAGCTCCGGTAGCTGCAATCAAACAGCTCCGGTAGAAGGCAATCAAACAGCTCCGGTAGAAGGCAATCAAACAGAAAAGGGAAACTGAGCACTAGTAAGTAAAAAAGTATATAATGCTCTATGTAAACATTTTATAAAATTTAAAGATATTTTTTTTGTTTTTCTTAACATACAGATTTGCTAAATTGAATACTTTGTGGAATAAATAGTTTAATTTTGATAAGGTTTGTTAAGGGTATCAGTGATAGCAACATATGGAAACCATTTATTTGTTACATAACTTGTACTTCTGACTTTGGATCCTTTCGAGAATAGTTTTCTCTCTCTTTCCTGTTTTCCCCTTTCTTACTCACTATATCAAGCCCTCTAAGTGGGTTTCCTTTTCACATCTCTAAACAAAGATCTGCACAGTTTCTTCCATCCTTCTCTTTTACTGACTCCATATCCTTTCTTCATCTATTCCTTTCCTTGTTCATTTGTTTTCCTATCCCTAACTTCTATTAAAATCTGTTTTATGGTATAGACTTAAAACTTAGTTCTATTCCATTTGCTTATTCCCTCTGGATTCATCATCTTCAAAGCAAAAGATAATTAAAACATGCTTACCAAGTATTTTAAATTCATGATTTAATGGATTTCAAAAAATAATATTATAAAAATATATTGATTTCTATGTTAAAGAAATAAAAATTAAAATAAAACAATCATCGTTTTATGTGAAATATGGTTAGACAGATAGATAGATATCAACATATATTTATCATATATCAACATATATATATATATATATATATATATATATGGTTAGATAGGAATAGTTACCAACATTTGTTTTTTGGACATTGCAATGAATACTTAAAATATCTTAGACACAAAAAATGTGCAATAATGATGCTTTAGAGAGTACGAGTGAAATTAGAATTTATTGATCCTTAAAAGAAGAGAAAATTGGGTGTTTTTAAAGGGGGGAAAAAGTATTTTTTACTTTATTTAATAATTCAAGGGAATTTGAATGGTAAATTTTAAGTGTTGGGAGATAAGAGGAAGATAATGGCTTGGAAATCAACAAGGATGCTTATTCTTGTTTTAATGTGAAAGTAAGGTCATCAGTTATAAAGCTCCCAAGTACTGAAATTTCTTCATCTGCTTTAAAACTTAATTTCCTATCTTAATCTCAATCCTCTCCTCTTTTTCTAATATCATACATTTTGTGTCCTTTTCATTGATTTCCTGACTTTCACAAGCTTCATTTAAGTCATTAAGCATTTAATTTAGTTTGTTTGAGCTCTCCACCAGACCCACCATGTCATCGTCAAAACGTATACATTTTATTCTTCTTTCACCAATCCTTATTCCTCTTCCCATTCAGACAGCACCTCTAACCAAAGAAAAAAAAATGGCACAATTATTTCTGCGCATGGGTCATTGATGCTGTTTAATCTTTGTCACAATCTGCCAAGTGATCTTAAATTTCACACTTGTGCATTTAAAAATTTTATTCAAAGAATTGGTCAATTTTTTCATGTAATTGAATGTCCTTTAGGTAGCAAATATACTTGCTGATGGTGTTTGATCTTATTCAAAATCCCAAACAGGGATATGGGTTGGTTTCTGAATTCAATGATACACTCTTGTTCTAATTAGATGATTTCATTACATTAGAAAGACACTTTAGCTATGTATTTGGGCCTTCAATGCCTCTTAGGATGCTTAAATATTTTTAGCTCATGTTAAATTAATCGAACTAAATTGAGTGGAAAACCTTTTTTTAACATTTTCATGTAAGGAACAAATTTCGTTATTGCATAAACGAAAAGTTATTTAATAATATAATAAGTTATTTAATGAGTTAATAATTAGTTATTTATTTAGTAAGGGTCATTTAATAATTAAAGAGATGAATGACAGTAGAACAGTTACTGACAGTGATTACTTAATGACAGTGACACTAACACTACTTTTTGACATAATCACCATTTACAATTGTCCTATCTTTCTGTGAGTGTTTTTATTCCAGTAATGAAGAATTTTTCAGCTTGGTGACTAAGTCATTCTTGCACCCCTGAATATTGCTGAACTCAGAGCCATGTAAAAACTCTTTAAGAAGACCAAACAAAAAAAAAATCTAATGGTGCAAGATTGGGATTGTAAGATGGATATAGCAAAACCTACTAATTTAACCTTTGAATTTCTTTCCATGTCTTTTCAGCAGTGTGGAAGCAGGTGTTACCATGTAGAAGAATTATGCCATTTGAAAGAAAACCAGGATTTTTCTTCCCTACTGGGTTTTCAGTTTATTTTCTAGAAAGTTATATTAGTATTCACTGATGACTGTATGCTTTTCTTCTAAATAATCACAATAAATTAGGCTTTTATAATCTCAAAATACCATTACCATTACTCTATTGGCTGACACATAGCTTTTGAATTTTTTTCAAATGTTCCATTCCATCCCCTGACATCTGGATCTGGCTCATAATTATGAATCAGAATTTCATCAAGAGTTATTATGCAGTCTAAAGTATTATCTTTGGCTAAAAACCGTTACTTCAATTGTGTACGAATGTGAATTCGGATGTCTTTGTGATTTTGATTCAATTGTCTAGGAATTCACCTTGGACTTGTTTTGGGGCAGTTCAGTTTTCCATGGATAATGAATTGGACCATGACAAGACTCGCACTAAAAATTTTAATGTTTTCCCAAATTTTTATGCTTATTTCCTCTAGAATAAGATTATTAATGCCATTTTGAAAAGCGTCGGCTGGAAGTTCTAATGGTCGTTTGCTAAAGTGAAAATCGGTGACACTTGTTTCGTCCAATCTAAGTGTTCCATCCATTTATACAAATTTTTACGATTAATACACTTTTTACTAAATTGTTTTAACATCCTGTCCATGAATTCCAATAGGTATTATATCTTAAGAAAATAAAAATCTTATTACAGTGAGCTGTTCTTCCACAGTATACGTTTCAAGCATAGCCAGCATTTTAAAATAAACAAGAGGTTATAATAATGGAAATGTTTTTAGAACAGCTGATATTTTCTATGTCTTGGTTCCAACTTGAATATCAGATAGCTTATTTTTAAGTAATCAAGAAGACTTTGAGTAAATTGAATTGTAGGAAAATTTTGTTGCGATAAACACTTGTTTTGTTGGTATGAGAATAGTATTTTTTATGCTTAAAGACTAAATTAAGTAATGATCCGAGTGCACAGTGTAATTGAAGTTAGATATAGGAAAATCGGAAACTTTTGATGTTAGAGGAAGGCATGAGGATTGCACTTCCACGAATTGGTTAATTTGATAGTTGAGTGTTATAAGTTATGGTGGTCACGACTGGAAGAGGCCATACAAAGGCGAGAGTAGATTGTGTAAATACACTTATGGAGATGTCTGCCGAGGCATTTACATTGGTGGCATCCTGACAGAATCCAAACTGATGACTGTGTTGTGTTATCACATTTAAAGGGTCTAAAAGACGACCTCCAGTAAAGCCTATTATGGCTATGAATGGAGTGGATGGTGTGGTGACTGGGATCATCACAAAGCTTCCCCTTCGGGGGTCAGGATACCAGGTACCTTCAATTTATTCTATTCAAAAATTCTCTGTTGTTTCCATTAGTATCTTTAATTATTTAACCACCATTATAGTACATTATCCAGGTTAACATGAAAACGATATGGTTTTAAAATCTGTAACAATAGATCTTGCTGCTGGGCAGCCTGTTTCTTTTTAATTACAAGAGTAATTAATTAGTGTTCTAATTTGTAGATCAAAATATTTTAAGAAATTCAACATTTCCTCTCAATCATCATCATCACTTTCATTCTTTCAGTAGGCCCAGTTGTCATAGGGTTAATTGTTAGTCAATTTTTAGGTTATATTATTTGATGTGGTCATGGACCTGCATTCTCTCTACAACATTTTTCTTTGAAAATTCGGTCTGATTTCTATTCTTTTTATTATGTCTTTCTTTATTGAAACTTATATGTTTCTTGGTCTTCCTTTAAGTAGGCTTCCTACTACATTTAAATTAAAAATATATTTTTTTACTTTTCTATTTGACTGTCATTCTTTGTAAACTCCCAGATCATATTTAGTCTGTACTCTTTGACTCCCTGTAATACATCCTAGATGTTCTTCTATCTAGCGTTTTGTACTTGATGTTTTCCCATTTTTCGTGCTATAATTCTTAAAAACTTCATTTCATTTTCCTGTATTTACTGCCTTTTCTTCTTGTAGTACCTCTAACCATGTAGTATAAAAGGATATGGTATAGCTCAAGAATATATTACC
Organism: Lycorma delicatula; assembly: GCF_047948215.1. Classification (NCBI taxonomy): domain Eukaryota; kingdom Metazoa; phylum Arthropoda; class Insecta; order Hemiptera; family Fulgoridae; genus Lycorma; species Lycorma delicatula. The sequence goes on from NC_134461.1 coordinate 17,311,784, forward strand.
TGTTTACATTTCATTAGTGCTGCCTTATTCTGCGTTAAAGTTTTAACATTTCGATAAAATCTTCCTGCCATTATCAGTGTAATACTAATTTCCCAAATGACCTTCACGTCCTCAGATATTTTTCACGAAATCGCATTAAAATTTCATGAAATCCATACATACAAGAAGTATATGTCAAGTTTTCTCATACAACTAAAATTTGGTAGAAAGATACTTTCTTTAAAGTTTACCTTTTAATTTTAATGGGTACAGGAGTTCCACTTTTATTTTAGGCAAAACTGGAGTTTTTGATTTAAAAAGCGTGTACATTTTTTAACAATTTCTAGTGCTATCTCTACTTATATCTGCAGACTATCACCTTCACTGATTCATTCTATGTCACCGACAAAGTTTTATTTTTCTCTTGCGTATTTAAATCCTCATTTTCCTGTTTCTTCCACACCCAGTCGGTAAGATATTTTTGAACTAAATCTTCCATTTCTCCTAAACTAACACGGATTAAGAATAAACCTTTCCTTTTTAATACAGTTTATACTTTCTTCTTCTGTGGGTGTTGTTAGGGGCATTCGTGTATTCTTGGGTATTTTATATATATATATATATATATATATATATATATATATATATATATATATATATATATATATATATACGAGGTGCGACAATAAAGTAATGATCCTGATGTGAAAAAAAATGTTGCTTACCGTTTTAGTCATGTTTAGTGTTGTCTCCTTCAAAGTAGCTCCCCTCTGATTGCACACACTTATTCCAGTGCTTCTGCCATTGATGGTAACATTTCTGGAACTCATCTTCTGTAATATCCTCCAAGACCCTCGTCACAGCTTTTTGGACATCTTGTGTTGTTTGAAAATGGTGTCCCTTGACCGCCATTTTGACTCTTGGAAATAGAAAAAAGTCGCACGTAGCGATATCTGGTGAATAAGGTGGCTGTGGTAGTACTGAAATTTGTTTTGAGGTTAAAAATTGCTGTACTGACAGAGCAGTATGGGATGGCGCATTATCATGATGCAGAATCCAATTATCAGCAATGTCGGCACGGACACGTAGAACTCGTTTACGAAGACTTTCTAAAATTTCTTTGTAGAAATATCGGTTAACTGTTTGTCCAGGAGGCACCCACTCTTTATGAACAATTCACTTGGAATTGAAGAAGCACACAAGCATGCGTTTCACTTTTGACTTTGACATGCGAGCTTTTTTTGGTCTGGGTGATCCCTTTGAGCACCATTGCGAACTTTGGCGTTTGTCTCTGGATCGTATTGAAAAAACCAACCTTCATCACCAGTGATAACACGGCTCAACAAATCTGGATTGATTTCCGTTTGCTCAGATCGACTGCCACTTTTTCCGTGTTTCTCGCTGTTGTGTGAGATTTTTGGGGATCATTTTTGCACAAATCTTTCTCACAGCAAGATCCTCAGTTAATATTACACGAAACTTTTCTCGATTGATGTTGAGTTCTTCTGCAATCATTTTCACAAATATCGATCAGATCGTACGATTTCACGCGCCCTTGTCAAATTGACATCTGTCCGTGAGGTTGATGGTCATCCACTGCGGTCTTCATCTTCAACATTCGTTCTGCCTTCGCTAAAAATTTTATGCCACCGAAAAACTTAAGCTGTTGACATAACCTCCTCTCCAAAAGCCTTCTGAAGCTTACCGTAAGTTGTCGTCGCGTTTTCACCCGATTTAACGCAAAAAGAAATGGGATACCGTCGAGCAATATTTTGCGGTTTCATTTCTGTGACGAGAGACACAAACACGTGTTCACTTATTAGAGCACAACTCACGACTGAGCAGTTGCATCAATGTGCCGCTTGGACTAGAAGTAGCTTATAGATCAAGGTCAAAGATGGTGTGCCTACGCAAGCTGCAGGGTTGCGACATCTTGCAAAGAAAAATCAGTCTCATTACTTTATTGTCGCACCTCGTATATACTTGTGTGTGTGTGTATATATATATTTCTTATTTTTCGACTGATGGCTTAATTCACCTCAGACGCTTACAAAAAAGTTTGTACTTGGAAATAAGAAAATGGAAATTAGTAGCACATGAAAATGCCATATGCCTGACCGAGATTCGAACCTGGGACTTCCGGATGAATGGCCTAGCATTACCGTTCTGCCATATAGATGTTATAGTCTGATATCTTCCTATATTATCACCTGCCCCACGGCAAAGACCAATTTAAAATAAACCTTTATCAAAATTGTTAATATACGTTATAAATAATTGAAAATATGTTTTTCTCAAGTGAAAAATAAATAAAAGCTTGTTTAATTATCAAAACGAAAAATAAATTATATGAATTTTATCAAATAAAACAGATTTAAGAAGAATTACTAAAGATTAAAGCAATTTTTCTGATATTTGGTCTGTTCGATTAATAGAATTATTGTTTAACAAAATATTATTACCGGCTACTGATTGTTGTAGCAGTAGCTATATTCTATCAATAGACGACTCAGTATATTATGAAAGGATATTTGGAAATGTATGCACATAGATGCCTTCGGAACATACACTGTATGAGTGATTGTATTCTAGTATCGCAACGAAACAATAACACAAACGAGACAACATTCTGTTACCTCAAACAATATCTATCGTACGCGACCGACAAAACACATCCTACACTCAATTTTGTTAGTTGTAGTGTATTAGGACCCACAGATAGGGAAAATTCAAATAAAATATTCCTCCATTTTAACATTCATATATTTATGTGTACGGGTACAATAAGCGAATACCAGAAATATACAAAATTGACTTATGGCGTTATTGAATTTTGGTTTAACCGACTGGAATACAACAAACAGAAACAATATTAAAACTTGTCGCATGAATTTATATTGTTTACTGATGTACATACGTATGCATCCGTGCGTACCTTTGCTGTATTATTACGTCATATGTCACGCCACGAATAAAATATAAAAGGTTATGATCTCTTTTATAAAAAAAAATCCAGAAAAGGGTTGCATAACTTTCCCAGGTTCGCCCTTGACCGATCTTTATTTCAAATACGCTACATTGTTTTTAAATATTATTAACTATTACTTTTTTTTTTTAAATCGATCTAATAAATTATGAAATCAAAATAGGAAACAATTTTAGATAATAAATTTAGTAAATGATTTTAGAAATCAGTTTCTACTGAGTGTTCTTAGAGGTTCTGAGGATATTTTTGCAGCTGGTATCGAATGTAGCAATCTCATGTAACAAGAGATAAATACGTATTAAAAATTAAAAACCACATCGTTAACAAACATTGCTGTTTAATATAGAGTAATTAAAGAACGTGAGGGTGAAAATCTTGTCTATAATATTTGTACGAGAGGCTGTCTTTAAAGACCGTTTCATTCTAAAAAAAATTGAATATTCTGAAAACTTTATAAATATTTTTTATTTCTCTTATCTACATACCTTTACTACTTCTCTATATAATAGCCACATGAATTAGGACATTTGTCGTAGCGATACACCAGCTTCAATATACCCTCTTCGTATTCTTCTGCCGCCAGTCTATTTAGCCACTGATTAACAGCATTTTTAAGTTCATCGTCACCCGCGAATTGCTTACCGCTCAAAAATTCTTTCATTTCCCCCAAAAAATGGTAATCAGAAGGAGCTAAGTCTGGACTATATAGCCCGGTGGATGATCGTAAATTTTCATCCAAATGTTCTTAGTAAATCACGTATCGAATTCGCAACATGTGGACGTGCGTTATTGTGCAGCACGACGACGCCGTCGGTCAGCCGCCCACGTCGCCGATTTTGAATGGCGCGCCGTAACTTACACAGAGTTTTGCAATAGGCTTCTGCATTTATACTTGTTCCTCGTGGCATGAAATCGATCAGGAGTATGCAAAACCGATCCCAAAAGACTGTGGCCATCAGTTTGCATCCAAATGACTGTGACTTGATCTTTGTCGGTCTGGTTGGTGATTGAGGATGACCCCATTTACTTGACTGCCGTTTTCTGTCCGGCTTGTAATACGAAATCTACGTTTCATCGCCGGTAACGATTGAATTAAGGAACATCACGTTTTTCTGTGTAGCGCATCAAATATTTCAAAGCAGATCCCGTTCGGATTGTTTTGTGACGTTCCGTTAAGACGTGCAGCAGCCGACGCGCACAAACCTTTCTGAAGCCTAAATGGTCGTAAAAAATGCGATCGATAACAGCTCTTGAAACATCAGAAAAAGAAGGGCCAGGTCGGAAATCGTTGCGCGACGATCTTTTCTTATTTCATCATCGACGCGTTTCTGCAAGTCCTAGGTGATTATCGAGGGCCTTTCCGAACGTTCTTCATCGTGCACATTAATTCTGTTATTTCTAAACTTTTTACACCATTATTGGACGTTTCTTTCATTCATTACATTATCACCGTACACAGCAACCGACTGCCTATGAATTTCAGCCGGCTTTCACGTTTTTAACATATTTTATTTTTTTAAATCGGTTAACAAATAGCCGAGTTATAGGAGAAACTTGATGTAATTATGTGTCTGTTTCATGTCATCCACTACACGTTCAGTTCGATGAAATATAAATTGTATTTATTTATTGTTAATTTTAGCATTGTAAATCGGTATCATATTAAATTATATTTTTTTCACAATAATAGACCTAAATAATTATGATAAAAAAATACAACATAAATGTTCTCCCATAACTCAACTATTTGTTAGTCGATTTTCAAAAATAAAATGTAATTTTTTTCACAATAAAAGGACTAATAGTTTAGAAAATAACATAAATTTTGATAAAACTATTATTTATAAAGATATAACGGACTGAAAAATAAACATGACCGCCATTTTGTAATTTGCAAAGGTATTTAGGTCCTGATTTTTTGCTAATTTTAAAATTTTATTATCAACGCTTATCAAATATTAATGCGATTCTTCCATCCTAACTTGAGATATAAATTAATATATAGAAATAACAAATTGGCGGACAGAGGGAGAACGAAGGAGAAATTGCCATTTTTTATAAGGATATTTTTTGTTTAGTTTTACAAGTAGAATCCGAAAAAGTATATCCAAGCCACCATTTTAGAAACACTCTGTATATTCTCTGATAATGAAAAAAAATATGTTTTCTCTTAAATAGGGTATTTAATTTTAATCGCCCTAGCGCTTTCTCATAAACTACGCACAATACCAAACAAAAATTACCTAAACAACAATTACTCAGACTGGAGAGACCTTAGATTTGACCTTGAAATATATCTTATTTCAAGATTAACACGATTTTTTCAAATGGAATGACGTATTTTTGACCCCGCCAATGAAAAGATTAGAAAATTTTACATTGAAATATCGATCACAATATGACCTTGACCTTTTTTTTTTGAAGGTCATAGGCTAACCGTCAGAGATAGTGTTATACGGGTGGTAGTACGCTATACGAGTTACACTTTTGTGAAAGTCATACAATATTACTAAAATATTTTTATTCCAGGCCATTTATTTCGTAAACTATGGAAAGCGCATAAAAATGAAATTACATTATCGTATCAAAACGATGACATTACACTAGCCCTTAAAAAAAATTTCATAGAAAATTATTAAAAATTATATTTATATTAAATGTTTCATTTAATTTTTGCTTAATTGCATCTTTATAAAATTAAAAAAAAAAAAATTAATAGTTTCAACGAATGGAGACCGAATGACAAAATTGAAAAAAGAATACCATTATTGGTTGCTAATAGTGTAATATCTTGGCTGCATATCTACTTGTTACTCTTCATTTTATGTAGGAGATTTTTATGTTAAAAGAATAACTTCATATCAATTTACCGACTAAAAATATTTCCAAACTAAAATTAAAGTTATACTTCCGAAGGTAAAAGAAAAAAGACGTGCTGATGAAGTTCTAAGAACAAATAGTAAGTATACGAAAGGAAACGTGTTCGGAGACAAGACAAAGCAGTAGCGAAGGAGAAATATAGTTGAAGGAATAAAAAGGAAGTTAAAGAAAAAGTAAAAGAATTAGGAGAAGTAGGATGAATGGGGAAGGAATAGCTAAGAGGGAGAAAGTGGAAGCCGAAGAAGATTACGAAAATGGAAGGAGTCATAGACATCTTCCTCTACAAGAAAGAGATGAAGAATGAAACAAGTATTTATTACTGATATTTATTTAGCTTACTGTAGTTCATTTTTCGTAGTTTCAATTGTAGTGTTATTTCATAGTTTCGTAAGATAAATTACATTATATTTTATGATAAATAATATGCCACAGTGGAAGTCGGTATGAGTTGTGTAGACTAATAAAAAAGATTTCATTATTTGAAGTTGTTAAGGTAGGTTATATATAATACATGGTTTTTCCTTGTTCATATAAAATTATTTACCTCGCATTTCCTATCTTTACAAGAATTCTGAAAAAAAAGAATCAAATATAAATCTAAGCGTGTTTACAGAACCGTAGAAAAAGACCTATGAAATGTCTATTTTATCTTTAATATTCTTAGGGTGTTTTTTACATCGGTGTAAGAATAAAATTCATAACTGTAATCTAAGATGAATAGTTTGCTAGAACATATTTATTCTATTATTAACTAGCCCAGTAATCGGTGTAATGTTCGTCATGACAGCTTTTAAATTGAACCGTCTGGAGTTCAATTCCTATCAACTTAAATATTTTTTATTAATTTCTTTTCTTCTTTAAAATAATTAATTTATTTTTGTAGCAAAATATAATTTATAGTTTTGCCGTTTAATTTTTTGGTAATAAACAATCTTTATAAAAATGATCACCTGAGTGTTAAAAAGTCAATTAAAAAATCTTGGTTACAAAAGAATGTATGCGCCTATCCGTGAGTGTACGAGAACCACCTTATGAGATTAGGTGGTGATTAATAATACAGCTTAAGTTTAAATGTAATGAAGACAGATTATATGAGAGATTATCTTTAAAGTAAAGACAGTTTCATTTAAAAAAAAAAATTATTCTGAAAACTTTGTAAATATTTTTTATTTCTCTTAAAAACTAGGTACCTTATACTACTTCTCTATATGAATTCACCACATGAATTAAGAAATTTATCGTAGCGATACACCAGATTTAATGTATCCTCCTCGTATTCTTCTGTCGCCAGTCTATTTAGCCACTGATTAACAGTATTTTTAAGTTCATCGTCACCCGCGAATCGCTTACCACTTAAAAATTGTTTCAATTTCCGAAAAAAATGGTAAGAAGGAGCTAAGTCCGGACTATATGGTGGATGATCGTAAATTTCCCATCCAAATATTCTTAGTAAATCACGTGTTGGATTCGCAACATGTGGACGTGCATTATCGTGCAGAAAGGATGACGCCGTCGGTCAGCCGCCTTTCAAAATCACCGATTTTGAATGGCGGTCGTAACTTACGTAGAGTTTCGCAGTAGGCTTCTGCGTTTATTGTCGTTCCACGTGGCATGAAATCGATCAGCAGTATGCCAAACCTATCCCAAAAGACTGTGGCCATCAGTTTGCGTCCAAATGGGTGTGACTTGACCTTTGTCGGTCTAGTTGGTGATTGAGGATGACACCATTCACTTGACTGCCGTTTTCTCTCCGGCGAGTAATACGAAATCCACGTTTCATCGCCGGTAATGATCGAATTAAAGAACTCATCACGTTTTTCTGTGTAGCGCATCAAAAATTCCTAAGCAGATTCCGTACGGATTTTTTTGTGACGTTCCGTTAAGACGTGCTTTTCTTTTTCCTGTTTAGCCTCCGGTAATTACCGTTTAGATAATACTTCAGAGGATGAATGAGGATGATATGTATGAGTGTAAATGAAGCCTAGTCTTGTAAATTCTCAGTTCGACCGTTCCTGAGATGTGTGGTTAATTGAAACCCAACCGCCAAAGAACACCGGTATCAACGATCTAGTATTCAAATCCGTGTAAAAATAACTGACTTTACTAGGACTTGAACGCCGGAACTCTCGAGTTCCAAATCAGCTGATTTGGGATGAGGCGTTCACCACTAGACCAACCCGGTGGGTTAGACGTGTGGCACCCGACGTGCAGAAACCTTTCTGAAGCTTAAATGGTCATGAACAATGCGACCTATAACAGCTCTTGAAACATCAGAAAAAGAAGGGTCAGGTCGGAAATTGTTGAGCGACGACTTTACTGATTTCATCATCAACGCGTTTCAATAAGTCCTTGGTGTTTATTGAGGGCCTCCCTGAACGTTCTTCACCGTGCACATTAATTCTGTTATTTCTTAACCTTTCACACCATTTTCGGACGTTTCTTTCATTCATTAGATTATCACCGTACACAGCAACCGAGTACCTATGAATTTCAGCCGGCTTAACGTTTTGATGGTTTAAAAAACATATGACTCCACGTGTTTCACAGTCGTCGGGAACATCGATTTTCCTATTCATTTTATAACGTAATAACTCACATGTAATCAAAGATACTAAAAGGTGACAACTTATAGACAACAATGCAGTGTATACATTACTAGAGTGGCCATGAACGGCACAGTTTCGCCAACCTTAAGGAGAGAAATTTCCCAGAGGTCTTAAAAGATATCCCTCGTATAATTTTTCAATTAAAATGTCTGCCAGAAAGAAATGATATACAGCAGAAAATATCCCAATTTAAATTGTAATACGAACAAAAGTTGTACATGCCTCAAGTAAATACGGTTAAGTGTCTGGAAGGAATTTTGATGTGAATCTGTCTCGGAAGGAACATATAAATAAAATAAAAAAAGAAATTGGATTAAGAATACATAAATTTTGTTTCTTAAAGAAGTTTTGTACAACAAAGTTACTGAAAATGTCGTATCGCTCCTTGATAGAATCAAGATTAATGTGTGTATAACTTGGTGGGGAGGTATAATATAAATGGGGAGGTTTATTATAGTAGTACAAAATTATAGTACAAAATCCTGTAATTGGAATGATTTTAAATAAAAATAGATTTAGAGAGTTTTTTCCCTTTTTAAAAAGCCCTTAAGATATTTGTATGTTTTTAGAGGCCTAAAAGTTTTTTTTTATGAAAGGTGTAAGTGTATAGAGTGACGCACACATATGTCAAGAGTAATTTAAGCAGGGATGATAAATTTGTGTTACCTTTGCCAAAATTGGAACTGTATAGACATTTTTATTCATTTGTGGCTCCGAAGGTGTACAACTTGTTACCTGACAGTATAAAGGAATCAAGAAACTTTAGAGAATACTATGTTTTATTATTTGTACGGTTACTAAAAATTCGATGAAATTGAAAAGTTATTCTAATCTAATTACTGAAGAAATTAAAATGATTCCATTAAATTTTCATTAAAGTTCGTGAAGGAGGTAAGGAGATAGTGTCAACGAGGATGCAAAATTATACTCAAATAGAATAATTGTCTTTGGATGATTTTTTACTTGCGTTCTCACATATAATGTTCCACTTCTTAAGAAATAGTCTGTAGGGGGAAATGCTCAGTTAGCCGGGGAAGTTAGGCAATTTTATATCTTTTTCTAGTTTTTATACTTTCTACTGGTTTAATAAAAAAGTTTAGATTTTTAAAAGTAAAAAAATAGATTGCTATTCTCGTTATGATATTAGGAATTTTTAACTTTATTACTGGTGAACAGTTAATTCTTTTTTTATAAGATTATTCCGAGAAAGTTCAACTACATTACTGCTATTTTTTTTAAGTTAAATTTAATTATTATTGTTATTTGAGTTTACAATCGGATAAAAGATATACTGGTAATAATCAAACTAAGTAAAATATACGCCATAGAAAAAATATGAAATGCTTCGGAACGATGCCAACATTGTATTACAAAAATCTCGTATGACAATAGTAACGAGCTAAACCCACTTAAATGAAATGGTTGAAGCTATAAAAGCGTCAGAAAATCGTGAACTATCATTGTTGTAAGATATTTGAGTGTGCGTGAGCGCGCGCGCGTGTGTATTACGACATAAGATAAAGTAACTGTCGCCTTTCACGGTTTAAACCCTTCTTTCATTTCTTTATACTTTTATTTATTATTTCTGTGTATTGTTTTTTACCACTTGTATTTGGTTAACTTTTCATCTAATCTATATACGTAAAAATGAATGTTTGTCTGTCTGTATGTCTTTTATGCTTTCCTAAAGCGTTCATCCGATAGCGATGAAACTTTGGGGAATGGTTGGACACATGCCAGGGAAGGTTTCGGAATTTGTTTGGAACCGCTAGGTGGCGCTGTCATCGAGATATTTCGAATAATTGTATTTATGGTCCGATTTGCCTCATATTCAGAATACGTGTTATTTATATGAAAAGAATTATCTCTGCAATAAATGGATCCGCTAGATGGCACTGGGGTTGATATATTTAGAAAAATTATATTTACGGACCTATTTGGTTCATATTCGGAATATAAATATTAGTTACGTGAAAAGAAATATTTTTGCAAAAACTATACCCGCTACGTGGGGCCGATGTCGAGATATTTAAGAAACATACAAACAAATATACAAACAGACTTTTTTGTTCTATATATATATATATAAAAGGCATGTTCGTATGTATGTCCGCTAAAGACCAAAAAACTAATGGACCGATTTACACGCGGGAAAAAGGGGTAAATGGAAAACAGGGAAAAGGTGGAAAGAGAAAAGGGAAAAACAGGAAAGGGTAAAAAGGAAACTGGGAGAGGGGTTAGGGTGAAGGAGAGCAGTTGGAAAGGGAAAAGAGGAAGGACAATAAGTGAAAGGTAAAATATGTGAAGTTCCGTAATGTTCAGTTTTTAATTTTTTTATCAAATTTTCAATTGTGTTCATTTAAACTCTCTCTCTCTCTCTCTCTCTCTCTCTCTATATATATATATAATATATATATATATATATACTCAAATCTAGTAATAGCGAAGCATTGCCGGGTCTGATAGTAATAGATAAAACGTAAGTTAATAAAATTTTATGTAAGTTACAGTTTATGGTAAACATCTCAATTAAATGGCAAGTATGTGGAAATTGTTCAATTGCAAAAGAAGTAATGCAAACCAGCTCCTCAAGAACGTTAGTATAATTTAGAAAAAAAATCCGACGGGGACACATGATTTCCTTGTAAGCCTATTAAATTACATTTACTGCTGCACTTGAGTTAAACTTATTTCATTTGAAAGTGAGATACAATCCTCCAATATTTTATTAAACTGTTTAGTTACACAATTGCTAAAATATTAGTTTTTATTAACATAATATATTTATGTAATTATTAATTCAACAATCTTACCTGAAATACTAGGACAGAGTAAAAGTCCCATTATTACTCTTTAAATAAATGAGTCTTATTCTAACACTATATTTTTAAAATATGATGTAACCAAAAACAAAATGAAAACAAAAAAAAATAATCAGATATTTCACCAAATCTGATGTGGACAACACATGACTTACTTGCATGCCTATTAAATTACATACACACATTTTTTTTTTAAATGAAAAATACATAAAATTTTATTTCACTAATAACTTCTGATATTTTTTCATATTTTTATTATTATTTCTTGTAAAACTTGTTTTACAATCAGAGGTTAATAATTATTAATAAATCAATATATTTAAATTTAAAAAAAAAGTAAAAAAAAAGGGGAGATGAAGTCTGATTCGAACCGATGTGCCGTTCCCTTATAAGATCGAAGAATTTCATTAATTAAAATTTTATTCGGTTATAACTCTGGAACCAATGAAAATAAGTAACACTTACGATATATCGTTGAAAAGCTCTCAATTAGCGCTTATTACTGCAGTTAAGAAAAAGTTCGAAATCCAATTTTGAAAGATTTTGGGCTTTTTTGGGCACTTTTGGTTCGGTCGATTGCAATCAAAAGAGGAGGTGCACAAATAGTTGTCACAACAGTCCTAAATCCAAAATTTCAACATTCTACGGCTAATCGTTTTTGAGCTTATGCAAAATACATACGTACGAACAGACGTCACCCCAAAACTAGTCAAAATGGATTCAAGGATGGTCAAAATGGATATTTCCGTTGAAATCTGGAAACCAAAATATTTCGCGATCATAATACTTTCTTTACTTCGTACAAGGAAAAAAAAATATTTAATAAAAAAATGTTAAAAACATGCTTTTCTTCAAAAATTAAAAAAAAACAAAAAAAAATTTTCATACTAATGCGTAAAAAATAATTTTGTTTTTAGGAAAATTACTTTTAAAAAAAATTTCTATTTAAGTAAGACTAAAAGAAAAAGCATGGGGCGCGCTTAAAGTCGTTGTATATGAGAGCGCGCCCCACATTTTCTTTTTAATCATGCATAAGTAGAATTTTTTTTAAAAAAGTGATCGTCCTAAAAAGAAAGTTATTTTTTACACTTAATTGTTTTTTTTTTTGAAGGAAATGATGTTTTAAAAGTTCTTTTATATATTTTTTTTAACATATATCCTATGTATAAAGTTTTTACTTTTAGTTACAAAAGTATATATATATATATATATATATATATATACAAAAATATATTTATATTAGATTTATTTTATATAATAACCTGCACAATTCGTTTTTATTATTATAAATGATACCAATTTCTAGCTCCTGTGGCGCGAGTAATAGCATCTCGGACATTCATCCGGAGTTCCTGGGTTCGAATCCCGGTCAGGCATGTCATTTTTACACGCAAAAAAATTGTTATTTCATCTCATTCTCTAAATCAATACCTAACGGTGATACCGGAGGTTACAAAAAATTATACCAGTTATTTACAACTAATCAGATGATTACCGTAAAAAAAGGTAAATTTCCACTAGTTATATTAAAATCTGCTTTAACAGCCACCTGATCTACTCATATTGAATCGACAACCAAAATTAATCGGATCGATCGATAGCTACATCTTATCGATTCACCTCCCTTATTTGTTTTATATACAGACATATATATAAATTAACAATGGAGTATAGTATTATCACCTGACTTAAGCCGCTGTATAAAATTTCACCACATTGCATGAGGTCGGGAAATGAGTTTAAGTAAGGTGCAAAATTTGAGGACACGGTTGAACCATTGTCAGTTAAAGAAAAGCATGTAAAAAAAAGAACTTAATATCGTTATTGTTATATAAAATTATGTATATCTGTACATAATGTTTTAATAGTTGAAAAAAAAAAAACGTTTCATAGAAATTACATTTAAAAAGTTAATAAATTATATAGAGTGCTCCACAAAGAAACTGAGAAACTTTCAGAACATGTTTTACTGACGAAAATAATGAAAAACATTCATACAGAGTCATTCACGGGAACCGGATGTTTTTGAAGCGGGTTGTACTCGGGCGTTCGTGGTGGGAGGGGCACGTGGCTGGTGTCTGACGTTTCCTTTGTTCATAGCATTTACATTTTAGTCGTTGAGATGGAGCCGTGGACGCTAGACCAACGCCTGTACGCGTATGACAGTTTTGTGCGAAATGACGAATCCGTAACTGCTGTTCAGCGAGATTTCCGCCGTCAGTTTAATATTCATCGTAATGCGAGTGTCCCTTCTCGTAACACAATATTGCGATGGGTAAACAACCTTTGAACAAGCGGTTCAATATTGTAAAAAAACCACCGGGTCCCCGACGAACTGCTAGCACTCCGGAGAATATTGAACGAGTAAGGAAGCCATTGTCAGAAGCCCACGCCGCTCTATTCAGAGGCATTCAGCAGCGCTTCAAATGAGCACAAGTACGGTAAGAGGAATTCTGCACACAGACCTGCATTTCCATCCTTACAAGATAGCCGTCGTGCAGCAGTTAAACGAGCAAGATTTCACGCAGCTATTACAATTTTGTCGACAAATGCTTACCATTTTTGAATAAAATGAAAATTTGTTATTGTTAATGAGTGACGAAGCCCGTTTTCATCTGAATGGCTTCGTCAACAAACAGAATTGCCGGTATCGGGTACAAAGAAACCCACATCAGCTTTACGAGAGACCACTTCATAGCCCAAAGGTGACTGTCTGGTGTGCAATAGGTCGGTGTTGTTGGACCGTATTTTTTTGAAGAAAATGACGCTGCCGTAACTGTTAACAGCTGATCGTTACATTGCGATGTTGAATACGTTTTTCATCCCTGAGTTACGAAACCGGGGAATCGATTTTCAAAATGTGCTATTCCAGCAGGACGGAGCTACAGCGCACACAGCGAGGGCAACGATGGATGTTCTCCGTAACTTGTTTCCGGGACGGATCGTTACCAGATTCGGCGACATCCCTTGCCCCCCTCGGTCCCCCGACTTGAGAAGTTGTGATTTTTTTCTGCGGGGGGTTTCTGAAATCGCGTGTGTACGGCAATAAACCGCGTACATTGGAGGACCTAAAGATCGCAATTCGTCATCACGTCACCCAGATTGATGTATACATGCTGCAAAGAATTGAGGCCGGTTACCGTAAAAGGCTACAACAATGTATTGTCCAAAATGGACATCACTTGCCGGACATAATTTTTCGTTCATGAGTAAATAACAAAAGGTTTGATTTATCAAGTGTTTCAGTACCGATAAAACTTTTTTAAAGTAAATATTCAATTTTTTATGATTATTTTAAAAACATCCGGTTCCCGTGAATGATCCTGAATAAGCATAGGTTTGGAAACGGTTTGTTTTCGAGTTTACGAAGAGCGAAAAATTTCGTCCGGATTTCAGCTCTTCTAATAAACAGAGGTTCTATTGTAATTTTTTGGGACCCAAATTAAAGAATAAAGTTGGTGATTTCTTAAGTAATTTGAGTTGGGAAGTAGGATAAAACAGGTCCCAGACTGTAACTCCACTAAGATTTCCGACTAAAAAAAAATTCGATGACGAAAAACCAGTTTTTTTTTAGGTTTGTATTACCATAGCTTTGTTAAAAGACAAATAAATGCGGAAGATTTACTAACAAAATTTGTGGAGAATTTAATTATGAGAAAATTAATATAAATACAGCTAATAAAATTTAAATAAAAACGTTTAAAACCGGTATTTTGCAATCGAGCATTAATAGCTTCATTGTAGGCTCGTTGGATAATGTACTATTTATTATTAATATGATTTGAAACTATACGGTAATGTGGGCTTAACTGTTAGGTTAGTAGGTTTCTTGATTTTCCCTCATTTAATAAATTTACCTATTAATTCGTTTTGCTTAAAAATTAATTAATATATTATTTATTTATCACTAAATAAAAAACCACACGATTTATTTCAGTCAGGGTACGTTACGTTCATTTAAATATAGAAAATAATTTTATTTACTAGCTTAAATTTTGAAACAGGTTAATTTCACGATCGGTAACAATAGCTGTGTGATTTACTCTCTAGAGTATTTATTGAGGGAACCAACTGCAATAATCTAGTAGCTTATGTCATCTAAAGAGCTTTGTGTTCGGAGAATTTAAGGAATGTTAATGGAATTTCAGGAATGCTCCTGTCATACACAGAAATGGTCAGATTTGATTCACTAAAATAGTATTCTCTTCTCTCTCTCTGTTTGAATGTATGTGTATATTAGAGGTTATAAGCACATAATACAATCATATTTCAACAAATTCTGTGTAATTGCGTCATAATGGTAAATTGCATATTAATTTTCATTCTAATAGTCGTATTTTAACATTTAGGAAACTATTATTTACTGCTCGTGTAAAATAAAATCACTTACTTTTAATCGAATTCATAAAAAGTAAGTAGATTCTTACCTTCGATTCGTATATATTTATTGTGAACATTTTAGAAAGTGTGCCGATGAATTCCAAGAAACGGCCTCATTGTTTTATCGTTGCCATTTTTAATAAATTAGTAAAAAGGATTTTCCGATCTCCGTGGCGGAGTGGTAGCGTCTCAGCTTTTAATCCAGGGATCCTGGGTTCAAATCCCGATCAGGCATGACATTTTTCATACGCTACAAATCTCCATTCTTATAGGACAAAATGACAAAAGCAGTCGATGTCTGTCACTTAAAAAAAAAAATCCCCACCAATTTATTTCAAATACAATTAAAAGATTTTCTTTTACTGAAAAAAATACTACTCAGTTTTTTAATTTTTAAATAATGTTAATAAAAAACGAATTAAAAACCCGCCAATGAGTTACATAACTTGACCGGCGGTTAAGTTATGTAATTTATTTGGTAATAATTTAAAATTAAATTTAATTATTAAATTTAAAAAATACAAATAAATAAATTGGGAACTGCCTGATCAGGAGACTTGTTTTAGACTTTATCGGTTAACAAAATACGTTTTGAGTATAAAAATTTGAAATTGGGAAATTTTTTTTTCATTTTAGGGCTCTGATACTCAAGGAAAAGCATTCGGGTAAAATTACTTTCTAACAAAATAATCTCTAAGTCGTTATAATAAATAAAAAATAAGCTTATTAAAATTGTTTAAAAAATATTTGATTTCAAAGAAAATTTTAATGATTTTACATTCTGGTTCTATGTATTTTCTTTTTTAGTCTATTTTATTTAAGTTAATTTTTAAATTTTATTTTTTTTATTTTTATGTATTATTTTACTAAAATCATGTATTTTTATTTAGTTAAATTATTTATTTTTAATTAGTTGTTTTATTAATCATTCTGTTACAATGATATGAACTCGCGGGTAGCGCTCAGGGTTTCTTTTGCTACCTGCACCAAGGATTAAATACCTTGAATAAAATTGTATATGTAATTTTCAATTGACAATAAATAAATAAATTAAAAAAAAAAAATAAATACAAAGATACAGCCGTAATTCTAAAGTTATTATTTTATGGGTAGGGTGAAATTATTGACTAATTAACTTTTTAAAGAAATACTAAAGAGTAAAGGCTCTCAAAAAATTATAAGTTTTTAATTTTACTTTTTGATTTAGTTTACATTTTTTAGATTTTTTGACCTATCTATATATACTTTCCCGTTAGAGCTGTAGTAGCATATATCGCTGTAACCGGGAAACTAAAAAACCCTGAATTAATCATCCCGTTTATTGAGTACATAAATATGTGCTCAAATAATTTTAATTTTTTAATTGTGGGTTTTTTTTTGATGAAGTATCTTCATATATTTAATTAGTATTTCATGGGTTTGTATAATCAACACGGCTTTGAATCATACCTCTTCTTTTCCGGTTTATCCTCCGGGAATTTTCGTTCAGGTATTACTTCAGAGGATAAATGAGGATGATATGTATGAGTGTAAATGAAGTGTAGTCTTGTACAGTCTCAGTTCGACCGTTCCTGAGATGTGTAGTTAATTGAAACCCATCCACCAAACAACACCGGCAACCACGATCTAAAAAAAAATATCCGTATAAAAGTAACTGCCTTTATTAGGACTTGAACGCTGGAAATCTCGACTTCAAAATCAGCTGTTTGGGAAGACGCGTTCACCACTAGACCAACCCGGTAGGTTTTGAATCACACCTATTTTTTATTTATCTTACAATAAATCATGTATTTTGTTTTTATCCATCCAAATAAGCCCTGGCTAGGATTTTCCATATTTGTATATTCTACAATCCCCGTTGCAATTTCGCCCGCTCTATATGGTTACTTGCGTTTAACGTCGCGGTCAATTTTAGCTGCTGCTATTGGCGCATCACGTGGTCCGCTCTGCGCCAGTAGCAGCAACTGGACTGGCATCTAAACAACCTCACACGAACACGCACAACACTAAACGAACAAGACGCCGTTTCCAAGCAAATTCTCTATTATCAGTATGACCACCGTTAAACATTATATTTTATTAAATTCTACATCTACTCACTCCTTAAGGCTATTTTAAATATAAAAACTCCAAAGTATTAAGAAATATATTTTCTACACAATAATAGTTCTTTTTTTAAAATATTTTTGTAAAATGATTAATATTCTCACAAACATGAGGATACGAATGCGTCGAGGATCTAGGTGGCGGAACTCTCTGGGTAGACGGTCAGGGCTCGCTTCGTTCGTCCGACCCATAAAAAAGGATGGCTAATTCCCATAAAAAAGGATGATGCGTGGATTTTTTTGTTTATTTAATGTACACCTATGTTCTCACATTTTTATTTTAGCTGTTATTGGCAGAGGCAGACCACGTGTTGCGCCAGACAGCTGCGCGCAATATACGAACGATTTATCTAAAATTATATTTCTGTTATGGGGAAAAAAAGGAAAATATTAGGGTTAAAGATGTGTTAAAAATCAAAACTCAAGAAATATCTAAAAATGTTCAGGATTTTGACGCTTTTCGTAGAAAAAGTGTTTGTTGTTGTTAGTACCCTAAATTCATGAACGCATTTAGTTACAATTGGCAAAATCGTTTAACAAAATCATGTAATAATAAAATATAAATAATATAAAATTTTCGCGGCGGACCATAGGCCCGCGTTTTTTCTACATCTATCTACATATGAATACTAAAAACCAACTTATTGATTTTTTTCAAATTTACCCTTAAAAGGGATGAACAAAGGTAAAAATTTCGAACAATAATTGCACATTTTCCCCAATTCTGACTATATTAAATGATATATTCAATCGATTGGGGCTTGAAAATACTCTTCAGCCTAATGTCTAAAAACCATTTTCGAGTATTTTAAATTTTAATATTTTAAAGAATAAAAATCATAAATTGTTTTTTATGCTACCGATATTTAATCAATCTTTATGAGATTTGGTATCATCACAATGATACCAAATCTCATAACCTACCGTTATGTGTGATTCAAAACCTACCGGGTTGGTCTAGTGGTGAACGCGTCTTCCCAAACAGCTGATTTTGAAGTCGAGATTTCCAGCGTTCAAGTCCTAATAAAGGCAGTTACTTTTATACGGATATTTTTTTTAGATCGTGGTTACCGGTGTTCTTTGGTGGTTGGTTTCAATTAACTACACATCTCAGGAACGGTCGAACTGAGACTGTACAAGACTACACTTCATTTACACTCATACATATCATCCTCATTTATCCTCTGAAGTAATACCTGAACGAAAATTCCCGGAGGATAAACCGGAAAAGAAGAGGTATGATTCAAAGCCGTGTTGATTATACAAACCCATGAAATACTAATTAAATATATGAAGATACTTCATCAAAAAAAAACCCACAATTCAAAAATTAAAATTATTTGAGCACATATTTATGTACTCAATAAACGGGATGATTAATTCAGGGTTTTTTAGTTTCCCGGTTACAGCGATAAATGCTACTACAGCTCTAACGGGAAAGTATATATAGATAGGTCAAAAAATCTAAAAAATGTAAACTAAATCAAAAAGTAAAATTAAAAACTTATAATTTTTTGAGAGCCTTTACTCTTTAGTATTTCTTTAAAAAGTTAATTAGTCAAAAATTTCACCCCTACCCATAAAATAATAACTTTAGAATTACGGCTGTATCTTTGTATTTATTATTTTTTTAAAATTTATTTATTTATTGTCAATTGAAAATTACATATACAATTTTATTCAAGGTATTTAATCCTTGGTGCAGGTAGCAAAAGAGATTTGGTATCATTGTGATGATGATTTATATTTGTAATTCTGATTATGTATTTCGCAAGCGAAGAATCTAAAAAAACAATTAGTAGGCCTGTCATTAACCGAATTGCTGTGCCACTGTTGCTCTGATGGAAATCCATTACGTTGATATTTATTATAAATTGAACGGACTTTAATTTTATCATTAATTTTTTCACAAGCAGGAGTTTAATGAATATAGGGAAGTCCAGGATAAACGGAAAGGGCAAACAGAGCGTGTCCTGATCCGCTAATCCCATGACCGCGACGGGAAACACAAGTAACCAACCATATAGCACGAACGAAGCCGCGAATAACATGCTAGTAACTTATAGAAACATAATTTACAAGAAATAAAAGTTATCTCAATTTGAAAATCCTTAGGCAATGCGGAATTATTATCTTAGTTTCTAATGAAAGATAATTTGCTGATATTATTAAATGAAGAAAATTCTTTACGCTTGAAAAACGTGTAAAAGTAACAATTTATAGTTAAGATTTGTAGTCAATAGATTATATTACAATTTTAATGTCTTTCTGTAGATCATAAGGAAGGTTTTACAAGAACATTTGACGCTTTTGATTGATAAAAAAAGCCTTGGATTTTACAGCAGCGTATATCGTTATCGGATAGGGAAATCTGCTTTCTAGCTACGACAAAATATATTTAAATCTGCATTTGTTAATATATTTGATCTGTATTAGTATTTTAAATCGCTATAAATAAAATTACATAAACCAGTTTTTATTGGTTGTGGGGGAGGTTTATGTTTATATAATTAGTTACCTACCTTAAATCAATAAAATATTTTGAACAGGTAAATTAAATTAAAAATTAGTTGGACATTTTTTTTTTACTTATTAAAGAAAAATAATTATAAATGACATTAGAACAATATGTGATGCGTTTTCCCTTGTGTTACAACTTCATATCGTTGTGAGTAACGTATTCTAAATTATCGTATTACAATTTATGCAAGTTTAAACGTTTGACAAATGGTCGGTCGGTAGCATATTCGTATCTGGCAGTAATGGTGTGAAAAATGAGTTGCTTTGTGGAAGGTTACAGTAAAAATATTTCTGTTAAAACAAAATTAGTTATAACATGTTACTACGTTAGCGAGTTAAATTTAAATTTTTCGATACATCAATAAAAAAAAAAAAAAAAAAATGAAAACTTAAGGATTTTTTATTTAAACATCAATTGTGTGTAAACAGCTAATTTTGTTTTATTAATTATTGTGGATTTTGCTTTGATCTGTTAAGCGATAACAGTAATTATTATAACATCTATTTTCAAGTAAAAAATATTATTTTAGATTAAATCACACGCTGTTAAAAACAAGTTGATTGAAATGGTGTGGTTTCGTTTCGCTACGTTTTTCAGTTAAACTTATTTTTTTAATGTTAAAAAGAAATTGGGTATTTATTAATGTTAGTTTTATACTTTAAATAATCCGCTGTTTTTCAGCTTTCCTTAATGGACTACCGGAAAATATGACATTATTTAATATAAACCTAGTGTTTTGGTTCTTTTCTTATAGTACAACGATTTACTTGTATTGAAAGTTGGAGGAGAGAGAGCGAGAGAGAGGGGGGAGAGAGAGAATATGTATGTGCTTTTATTTCCTTGTACGAAATAAAAGAAGTATTGTGATCGCCAAAAATTTCGGTTTTCAGATTTCAACGGAAATAACCATTTTGACCATCCCTGAATCCATTTTGACTAGTTTCGGCGTGATATCTGTACGTACGTATGTATCTCGCATAACTCAAAAACGATTAGCTGTAGGATGTTGAAATTTTGGCTTTAGAACTGTTGTAACATCTAGTTGTGCACCTCTCCTTTTGGTTGAAATAGACTGCACCAAAAGTGTTAAAAAAAAACCCAAAAGCCAAAGAAAATCTGGATTTTGGACTTTTTCTTAAGCGCAGTAATACGCTCTCAGTAAGAGCTTTTGAACGATATATCATAAGTGCTACTTATTTTCATTGGTTCCAGAGTTACAGCCAAATAAAACTTTAATTAATGAAATTAATTAATTAATTGTTTCTTAAAAGAGGAAAGCACATCGGTTCGAATCAGACTTCATCTCCTTTTTTTTTAACTTTTGTTTTACTTTAAATATATTGATTTATCAATAATCAATTATTAACCTCTGATTGTAAAAAAAATATGATAAGTAAGAATTAATAAATAAAAAAAAAGTAGAAAAAATATCAGAAGTAATTAATGAAATAAAATTTTATATACTTTTCATTTAAAGTAATGTGTATATGTAATTTAATATGCGTACAAGGAAGTCATATAGTGTCCACATGAGGTTTTTACATATACATTTTTACTACGCCATCTGTATTTTAACTAAATATACATTAAAACTGCTCATTATTACTGGAAATTTTAATTTAATCTAATAAATTATAATTTAAATTCTTTTATAAATGGAGTTTCATTTTTCATCACCGATGAATCCATTTTTTGACCGGTTTCAACTGAGCGCCATCTATTTTTCTGCCCTTGAACATTTTCCTTGATTACCTATACCTTCTTCTCTTCATAATTTCTGTAGGTATCTCAATCCTTTCTCTTCATCTTCCTTTCGTTCTTTAAACTTTCTCCTTTATGATTCTTCGTTGAAAAACAATTCCTACGTAGATATGCTGAAACAAAGATCTCCTCCTCTTTCATATCATCTTCATCAAGTTCTACTTCTCTCCTAGTTTTCTTGTACTGTTTTCCGATTCATTTTTTCAACACGATTAAATTTCAAAAGAAATATTTTTTTTCTTCTTTCTGACACACCGGGATTCAAATCATTGTATTTAAACTATCGCACATAAAGCATTTGTTAATTTAATTTTCTTTTTCAGGAGGTACGAATTTATGAAAATAAATAGAAGCATTATGTTTTAATATAAAATTGATCAGGGAATAAAATAACACTATTCTTTAATATTTTTTTTTACAAATTAAGTTTATAAGCTTGAAAATCATCAGTGAAGATGTAATGTGATTACCATATATATCATTTGTAATAAAATATGTAGTACGAATTTACATAATATTGTAATTTTGTATATTTTGTAATTATGTATATCTGTATTTTTCTATATTTTGTTATTTAGTAATTTTTTATATTATTATAAATATGCAGCGTTAGTTAAATTTAAACAGTATGAGTTAAATCAAACTAATAATCTACTAGATTCAACAAATCTGTACTAATGAATTAATGTAATAACAGTATTATGAGTAACAATGTAAATAATCAATAATATAGACTAATATTAATCGCATACACTAAGCTAATAATGTGAAATGTCGATAATAATGTTAATTATCGACATGTACAAACATTCCTGACAGCTAGGCAAACGCTATTAATAAGCAGTAGAATTCATTACGGATATCATTAAATATATAATCCGTAAATGGTTACTCGTTCTTATCCTTTTTAAGTTAATTATGAAAAATTATAATTTTCTATATTATTAAGTAAAATCCATCTTCCATGGTGGAAGATGGAAGCCTCTTTCATCCTGAGATTCGGGTTTGAGTCTACTCAATCGGCCATGAAATTTTTCACACGATATGAAATTAGTTATCATTCAACATAATAACCTTTCTTGGGCGTCAGCCCTTTGTTGCTTTATCAGTAAATAAGAAAAAAATAAATGTACCTAAAATAGTGATTCAAGAAAATGTGTAAATCGAAGTCAATTAAAAAAAGTTTATTTGTAAAAAATCTCTCTTTTTTTCTGTTTAGTCTCCGGAACCACCGTAAGGTATTACTTCAGAGGATGAATGAGGATGATATGTATGAATACAAATGAAGTGTAGTCCTGTACAGTCTCAGGTCGACCATTCCAAGCCCATCGGGCTGGTCTAGTGGTGAACTCGTAATCGCAAATCAGCTGATTTCGAAGTCGAGCGTTCTAAGGTTCAAATCCTAGTAAAGGCAGTTACTTTATACGGATCTGAATAATAGTTAGTGGATACCGGTGTTCTTTGGTGGTTGGGTTTCAATTAACTACACATCTCAGAAATGGTCGACCTGAGACTGTACTAGGCTACATTTCATTTACATTCATACACATCATCTTCATTCATCCTCTGAAGTAATATGTTAAGCTGGTTTCGGAGGCTAAACAGAAAAAGAGAGAGAGGTCGACCATTCCTGAGATGTATGGTTAATTAAAATCCAACCTCCAATGAATACCGGTATATCCACGGTTACTCTTATACGGACTTGCACGCAAGTCCGTGTAAGAGTAACTGTCTTTACTAATATCTGAACCTTAGAACTCTCGACTTCGAAATCAGCTGATTTGCGATTACTAGTTCACCACTAGACCAACCCAGTGGGATGAGTGTAAACAAAAACCTAGTAACTTGTTACTCAACCTTTCGTTAGTTATTGCTTCAGAGAATGAGATGAATAACAATTTTTGTAGCGTGTGAAAATGCCATGCCATACCGGGATTCGATCCCGGTCCTCCGGATGAAAGGCCGAGACGCTACCTCTCGTGCCACAGAGGCCGACAATCCTGAGTTAACTAAAATAACTTATGGTAACGTAAAATCTATTTAAAAAAATTATCTTGGGCTGTTTTAAAAATAAAATCAATTTGAAAAAATCAGCAATGAGTTGCATAACTTTCCCGGCTTAACCAGGGTCCGACAGAAAAACTCCCCGATTTCCCACCGTTGCTGGTAGAGCGCTAATAGTACATGGCGTGATGTCGACACGCCATTTTGTAGCGGATATTTTGCTATCTCAAATATAACCATGGCGTGGAGCTTCAACCAGCAAAGCATCGCGCTTTGGTTATTGAAACGTATTATAAAAATGAGGATTGTTGTCAATACGCAGAGATTATTTTGTTCATACTTTTGGCTAGGCCTACACGTCGCGGTAACTGAAAAGAAGACAATTCATGAACTGGTGTTCAGTTTTACAGCTACCGGTTCAGCTTTGAAGAAGAAACCACCAGGTAGGCCACGAAGCGTCCAAACATCCGAAAATATTGAAGCAGTCAGACAAGTAGTTATACATTATCCACGTCCCTTAGATCATAAACTAGCTGCTGCGTTACAGATTTCTGATCGGACTGTAAGGAGAATTTTACAAGTCGACTTACAGTTTAATCTTTAGAAAGTGATGGTGATGCAACAGCTAAATGAAGCGATTAGATTAGCGGTATTGCTTCTTGCCAGTCTATTCTGGAAAATGTTCCAGTGGACTTGATTATGCTGTCAAGTGACGAGTCCAATTTTAATTTATCGGGTTGTTTTAACAAACAAAACTTTCACACCGGGCAAAAAATTATCCCTTACAACTTCATGAGCGACCTGTGCATTCTGAGCTGGTTATAATTTGGTGCGGGATTGCTGAATTTGGAATATTAGGGCCATACGTTTTTGAGAAAGAAAGGCAACCAGGTAACATTAACTTCTGAATGTTATGTAAAAATGTAACGCTACTTCTTGCTACCAAGACTTATGAACTCGGAAATTAAGTCGAAAATTTATTGTGTCAACAAGATGGGCTCACGCAGCAAGACAATCAATGAATTTCCAAACAGAAATGTTTCCCGGTTGTCGTATATCACGAGGAGAAATACCACGGTCTGCACGGTCACCCGATCTTGGAGCATGTGATTTTACTTGCTTTATTTTAACACACAATGTTTTTACAATTTTTTTCATGTTTGTCTCAAATTTTGCATTCTTAATTTAACATAATTCAAGACATTGCCGATCGATGAAATTCTGCACAGTTACTAAGGTCGGGTGACAATACAATATTCCACCATTACGTTTGCAAACATCCCTCGGTACGGGGGTAAGTTAAGGGTGTAACTTAAGGGTGCAGGTGTAAAAAATTGCAAAATCTGCAAAACGGCTACGCGAGTTTTTAAATCTAAATTAACCTACTTACTAGTTAAACACATCCAGTGTATGATAATAATTTGATTAAATCATGACTGAAAAGTATAAAGAACGTTTTTAAAAATCTTTAAAAAGATTCGTATTATTATTTTCCCACACTTTCACAGCCTTTTGCCGGTGACATTCCCTAAACTCGGAGTAATTTATATCAACGAGATTAGGCTTGCTATTGTTAACTAAGTGCCTTCCGGGTAACATGGCAGGTGTCAGTTATCACGCTCCTTTGCATTAGCGCGTGGGACTTCTACTAGATCTTCAGTTTTTCAAGACTGTTGTGCAAAGTAGATGGTATTATTCCCTCCGCAGATATAATTATTGGGATTATATAAACTTCTTTTTGATTCCACATTTCTTTAAATTCAAAAGCAAGATCTGTATATTTCTGCAGCTTCTCATTGCGTTTAATGTTGAATTATTATTATTATGAATTTAAATCACCGAAGGAACTTAATAGCTACCGCATTAGTGTAATTTGACACCTTGCGATTTTTCATTCTTGTGAAACAAAAAAGACATGGTATTTCCTTTAAATACAAATGACGTGAAATCATCACAAGCTGTTAAATATTTTGCCTGACTTTATAAATCAGGATGAAACATTATTAAATAAAATATGTACTTCATCGGTTAAATGCTGCATGAATGCATAAGATCATAATAACACTTTGAATGCTTAGACTGTGAATACTGATGTTCTTTGGTGGTTGGGTTTCAATTAACCACACGTCCCAGAATTGGTCGGCCGGAGTCTGTCCAAGACTACACATTTAACAGTACATTTACATACCAGACTGCGTACAGATGCTTTGGCATCTCTGCAGAGTACTGTCTGCAGCATGTCAGTGCTGTTACTCTGTAACCTGGTATACATAAATAAACAGAATTTTAGTTCATCTTGTGTAAGATATCCACATCAGAATTATTTCATACTAACAAGATACATTATTTACGTGCTTAATAACAAATTTTAATCAGGTTTTTATGTTGTTTGCATGTACTGCCTGAAATTTCATGTAAAAAATGTTACATCACATCGAATATCATATTCACCACGTTCCTGAAGCTGAGTACATGTACAAAATTTGGCTAAAACTTCATTGAATGATCAAAAATCATATTTTTGAAAACAATTTTTTAGATTCAACACAAGTGAATTTTCAAAACGTATACATTTTCAGTTTTTCCTTAATTTAATGAATACCACAAACATTGTAACTGCCATTTTGTTTCATAAGATATCCCGATCACTGACATTTCCAGTATGAATATTCTTACCATTATTTTATTTTCTCTAATAGTATATATATATATATTATTAGAAGTAATATAAACAATAGCATTAGAAGTAATATTGTACAACGAATATGATTGTACATTCTTATGAAAGATTAGGTTCCATAAGGGGCATAAAAGTTGTAGATGACCTGACATGAGTTACAAGTTACTTCTAAAAATGGAAGAGTCATCATCAAGAATAACAAGCATCCCATGCCAGATTTACTAAGAAACGTGAGGACTGAAATATTTCCTATTGCCTTCTTCACCGAGTCAAACATATAAGTATGCCAAGTCTACTGAAAAATTAACTAATACTTGCTGACAATCGACTTTCTACTACGTTCAGCACAGGGATTGGCTGAACAGTTAACATCACTGCTTTCAAAGAAGGCTTCTCTAACTGGTGTTCTTCCGCCTTGTTATCATCACATGCATTGCATTGTAAAAAGAGACCGGGATATGTAGTGTAACGCTGTATGTAAATGTGTCCCATTCTATTTTGAAACACTGGATTATATGCAGTGCCTCTTTTCAGTAGGGAATATTCATGTGTTCATATATTATATAATATTAACATTTTTTTTATTATATAAGACCTAAATAAAAAATTTAACAAGCAGCAAAATTACAAATTTTCTTTAACAATGTTTAATGTAATATAGTAAGGAACGTTATATAATTTTAAAATTCACTTCTATTTGAATATCTGATAGGAATGCTTCATTTAAACTTCGCTTAACGTTGTAAGAGTTCAGCCTAATAAAACCAACAAATTAGCAGGTTTCATAAAAAGAGTAAAAAGAAGAAAAGATCTTTTGTAATTAAATAAAGAAAACTAAAGCCGTAGATCTTGAAGTAGAATTATCTTGAAGTAGATAATTAAAATATCAAAGTCTAGGAAATAAGAAACGAAACTAATCGAAAAAGGTTTACTCGGCTAATTAACAACACTTGAAAAAACAAACACTTCTTAACCGTTCAAAACAAAATTTTAAAACTAAGAGAAACAATAAATCGGACTTAACATTTAAAAAAACAAAAGAAAATTTATAAAAAAATAATTAAGAAACACCTTAAAGTAATTTCATAAATAAAAGAAATGCAGCAATTTAAAAAACAAACTAAAAAGCAAAGAAGAAAGGTACAAAAAGTAAATTAAAACCAGTTGACACTATTTTAATATAAGAAAAAAAGGTATTTTTAAACTAAACGAAACCTAACATAAGTAAAAGAAAAATCAATAAAGAAATGGTAGAACCATAACTATAGCGGAGGGGTAGGATTAAGTATGGTTGGATGGAGGGCTACCATCACAAAAATTATCATATTTTTAATTTTTATGTGTTTATTTACAAGTTGTAAATAAATAAATTTTCTTCTAATTCATTAAATAAAAAAACACAGAAGCCACAAATAAAGAAAAAGACCTACATAGATAATTAAAATATCAAAGTCTAGGAAATAAGAAACGAAACTAATCGAAAAAGATTTGAAATCAGTTAATTAACATTTAAGAAATAAGAAAGCACTTCTTAACCGTTCAAAGCAAGATTTTATAATCAACAGAAACAAGAAAATGGACTTACAAGTAGTTAATAAATATTTAAATAACCAAAAGGACTATAAAAAGTGAACTAAAAAACAACCTTAGATTAAAATATTTCATAAATAAAAGAAAGGCAGCAATTTAAAAAAAGTATTAAACGAAAACAGACATAATTTTAGTAAAAGATAAGTAAAACAGGAATGGTAGAACCATAATGATAGCGGAGAAGTTGCATTAACGACATGGGGTGGAGGACCCCTATGCCGAAAATTGAAGACATTAATTAAATATGTATATGTACTGGTATGAAACATTATCTGCATTGAAAATATTTTACATTTTATATTATGGTAAACAGTATGTACATTTTTGAGTAATTTCAATATTTACTCGATTTCTTTTTAAAAAACCAAGATATTTAAAAAAAGAAAATATTTTTAAATGTGTATAGAGAAATTTGATTTAATTTGACATTACAAAGTTTAAAATTAAATTATTATAATTAGAACACTTTAATAGACAAATAGGTTTTAATAAAGCTTTACGCAGTTATTTTCTTTGCTCAAATTTGTAAAATATAGTCCAACATTTGTAAAATATATATACCAACATACTTGGCGTTTATAGACCTAGAAAAGGCATTCGATAACGTAGACTGGAATAAAATGTTCAGCATTTTAAAAAAATTAGGGTTCAAATACAGAGATAGAAGAACAATTGCTAACATGTACAGGAACCAAACAGCAAAAGTAACAATTGAAGAACATAAGAAAGAAGCCGTAATAAGAAAGGGAGTCCGACAAGGATGTTCCCTATCCCCGTTACTCTTTAATCTTTACATGGATCTAGCAGTTAATGATGTTAAAGAACAATTTAGATTCGGAGTAACAGTACAAGGTGAAAAGATAAAGATGCTACGATTTGCTGATGATATAGTAATTCTAGCCGAGAGTAAAAAGGATTTAGAAGAAACAATGAACGGCATAGATGAAGTCCTACGCAAGAAGTATCGCGTGAAAATAAACAAGAAGAAAACGAAAGTAATGAAACGTAGTAGAAATAACAAAGATGGACCGCTGAATGTGAAAATAGGAGGAGAAAAGATTATGGAGGTAGAAGAATTTTGTTATTTGGAAAGTAGAATTACTAAAGATGGACGAAGCAGGAGCGACATAAAATGCCGAATAGCACAAGCGAAACGAGCCTTCAGTAAGAAATATAATTTGTTTACATCAAAAATTAATTTAAATGGCAGGAAAAGATTTTTGAAAGTGTATGTTTGGAGTGTCGCTTTATATGGAAGTGAAACTTGGACGATCGGAGTATCTGAGAAGATAAGATTAGAAGCTTTTGAAATGCGGTGCTATAGGAAAATGTTAAAAATCAGACGGGTGGATAAAGTGACAAATGAAGAGGTATTGCGGCAAATAGATGAAGAAAGAATCATTTGGAAAAATATAGCTAAAAGAAGAGACAGACTTATAGGTCACATACTAAGGCATCCTGGAATAGTCGCTTTAATATTGGAAGGACAGGTAGAAGGAAAAAATTGTGTAGGCAGGCCACGTTTGGAATATGTAAAACAAATTGTTAGGGATGTAGGATGTAGAGGGTATACTGAAATGAAACGACTAGCACTAGTTAGGGAATCTTGGAGAGCTGCATCAAACCAGTCAAATGGCTGAAGACAAAAAAAAAAGTCATCATTTTGGGATGATAAATTATCTTTTTACTTTTATAATTTCAGTTATTTTTAAATTTGTTACTAAATCTGTAGTGGAATGTTTGTTAACTGTTTAATGGTCGGCAACATTAGAAAATCCTAACTTATTGTTTTTATAATGTCTAAAATGTTCTGCAAATCTTGTCTTAAACGATCTATTAGTTTTCCTAATATAAATTTTATTACAATCATTACATGTTATTCTATAGACACGTCATAAATTATTAAAATTCATAGTCATCATTATGGAATTTTAAATGTCTTATATATGGTTGTTTGGCTTATATGCTGGTTTATATTTTTCATAAATTACAAACATTAATCAAGCTTTCAATAACATTATTAGTATAAGAGTATTTTTTATAAATATTGTCACTGCCAGTTTATTATTTATAGGTTTCAATGTTGTTGTATTACTAGATTTTAACCTTTGTTTTTTTATAAATATTATCAACTGATGAGGTGCTATATCCATTTCTTACTGCGATACATTTTATGATACTCGTATTTATTCTCTCTGGGGATATCTAAAGGCTGAAATGTTTAGAAACAGAAGCCAAGAACCCTCGATCATTTAAAAGCTCCTATCCGTAAAAGATTCACTGCCATACTATTGGAAATGACATGAAAAGTAATGTGGAATTTCAGGGAGAGGCTCAAATGTGGTATTTTTAAGACCTATATACAAGGTGTGTACATAAAGTAATGAGACTGGTTCAGAAAAACTTTTTATTTACAATCTAATTATACATGGACTCTATCACCTTCGAAATAGTTCCCTTGGGAAGCCACACAACGTTTCAAACGGGTTTTCCACTCTTCATAAAAGTGTTGGAACTCAGAAGCCGGAATATCCTTCAGATGGTCGGTTACAATCATTTTTCTTTTGTTTTCTACTGTTCCAAAATGGTACCCTTTGAGGTGTTTTTTTAAAGTCGGGAACAGGAAAAAGTCGCAGGGACTCGAGTAAGGTGAACAAGATGGTTGAGGAACGACAGGAATGTTTTTTTTTTTGCCAAAAACTCATTAATTGACAGTGAAGTGTGACAAGATGCATTATCATGAAGCAGCATTCAGTTGTCTTTGATGGCTAGTCTCACACGGGAAACTCTTTTCCGCGGTCTTTCAAGAATTTATCGGTAAACATATTGATTTACAATCTGTTCTGTAGGAAAAAACTCCTTATGGACAATGCCATTACTATCGAAGAAATAAATTTGTATGGTATTGATTTCCTCAGTTTTACTTTTTGGGGATGTGGTGAGTATGAAGTGTGCCACTCTTTACTCTGGAGTTTTGTTTCTGGGTCGTACTCAGATACCCAAGATTCATCACCAGTAATAACATTTTTTTAGAAAATCAGGATCAGTTTCAATTCACCCTAAAAGATCGCGGCACATTTCCACCCTGTTGTTTTTCTGTTCAACAGTGAGGTTTGTGGGACCAATTTTGCACAAACCTTTTTCATGTCCAATTCGTTTGTCAAAATTTGATGGACTATGGTACGGTTCAAATTCAATTGTTCTCCAATTAAAAATTAAAATTACTCTTTAAGAAAATAATCTCGAAGTGAGGATAATAAATTTAAAAAAATAAAGTTTTAAAATTATTAAAAAATTACAAATATACAGCCTAATAATTCTAACTAAAGTTTTTTTCTAGGAAGGAGGTGAAAATTTCTGGTTAGTTTTTTTTCCAAGAAATACTAAATATAAGGGCTGTAAAAAATTAAGATTTTTTAATCTAATGGGTAACATGCGATATTGATTTATATTTTAAAAAGGTTTTTTTATTTAAAGAGACGTTTTTACTTCCTTTACTTCGTACAAGGTGATCGGGAAAAATTTCGGTTTTCAGATTTCAACGGAAATATCCATTTTAACAATCCCTGAATCCATTTTGACTAGTTTCGGCGTGAAACGATTAGCCGTAGCATGTGAAAATTTTGGATTTAGGACTGTTGTAACACATTCCTAAATCACACCTCCCTATTTGATTGCAATCGACTGGACCAAAAGTGTCTAAAAAGGTCAAAACCCACAAAAATTGGATTTTGGACTTTTTATTATCTGCAGCAATAAGCCCTCATTGAGAGATTTTAACGGTATATTATAAGTGGCACTTTTTTCGTTGGTTTCAGAGTTATAGCCAAATAAAATTTTAATTAATGAAATATTTGGATCTTAGGGGAAGGCACATCGGTTCGAAAAGATTACATCTCCTTTTTTTATTATTATTATTATTTTTTTTTTTTACTTTAAATATATTGATTTATTAATATTTATTAACCTCAGATTGTAAAAAAAATTACAATAAATAATAATTCAATAACAAAAAAAAAAAAAAAAAAAAAAAATGAAAAAAATCAGAACTTACTAGTGAAATAAAATGTTATGTACTTTTCATTTTAATTCAAAGTTTTTGCAGAGGTTAATAATTATTAATAAATCAATATATTTAAATAAAAAAAAAAAAGTTAAAAAGTATATATAATTAATAAGCACATAAAAAGTATTTGAAGTCGGATTCGAAACGATGTGTTCATGGTTACGGATCCTACACATTCTCACTTACACCACTTAACTACTTGAGCGATGTGAAAAAAATATATATAAACTGATACGAACACCACAAAAAAATGTGATGCAATGTGCTACCAACCACAATACAACTGTATAGCTGTCCACTTTATTAAAGAATTGAAGGATCGTATCTTACTTTCAAATGAAATAAGTTTAAATGAAGTGAAGCAGAAAATGTGTATATGTAATTTAATATGCGTACAAAGAAGTCATGTGGTGTTCACATCAGATTTTTTGTTTCAACAAACGTAGAAAAACGGGCAAAATTTTATTATGCAAAAAAAACTTCCATTACCTCTTTTTCTGAAGCAATATATAGGCAATAAAAGAAAAATATATAGGTATTTATCAAAGAGGTGGTAAATATTAAATAAAGGGTTTTAGTAATTTGTAATCTTAATAAAAAAAAATTTCAACTTGTTTAAGAAAATGTTTTGATAAGTGCCAAATTTTTTGATAAAAATATTTGAACATTTTTTTCGGCCAAATACATCCCCACCCCTTTTGTAAATTTTTGTAAATGTGTAAATGTGTGGGGTCTAGAGTTAGAAGAACAAATACAGACCAACGTACATATACACAATGTCCGTTAGACAAAATTACATTTTTTTTTTTATTTTTGGATTAATGGAATAAAAATATTAATTTAATGTTTCCTTAGGACATATAAAAGATCCTTAAGGCTTGGAGTAACAAACGGATCACCGGATTATGTTCCTTTTTTTTCCTGTTTAGCCTCCGGTAGATAATACCGTTTAGATAATGCTTCAGAGGATGAATGAGGATGATGTGTATGAGTGTAAATGAAGTGTAGTCTTGTACATTCTCAGTTCGACCATACCTGAGATGTGTAGTTAATTGAAACCCAACCACCAAAGAACACCGGTATCCACGATCTAGTATTCAAATCCGTGTAAAAACAGCTGGCTTTACTAGGACTTGAACGCTGGAACTCTCGACTTCTAAATCAGCTGATTTGGGAAGACGCGTTCACCACTATACCAACCCGGTGGGTTGGATTATGTTCCTTGCGGATATCCAACTTTACTACGGCCAAACCGCTGGTCAAATCGAATTCGAAGACAACATTTAGCATTTGAAATTAAATTTTCTACAAAAAAAGATGTTCTCTTTTTTGATACCTCTTTTGATTATCAAGAAAATTACCTGTGAAGGTGCGACGGTGTATGGAGCGGAAGCTGAACCAACGCAGCCACTACTATTAAGATTATACTTAAACCCTAATCATTTTTTTTTTTTACTTATTGTATTGTTTGTAATTGAAGTGTAGACTTGGAAATAAAACAATTTAAAACAATACATGTTCAAATTTCATTTTTAGAAATTATATTGATAATCTTATATATGAATGTTTGTTAGTTTGCCCCTATGCGTTCCTACACCATTCATCCGATTGCGATGAAAATTTGGTGAGTTGTTGAACGCAAGCCCGCGAAGATTTCTGAATTAATTTGAACCCGATAGGTGGCGCTGGTGTCGAGATTTTTCGAAAAATTATATTTATGGTCGATTTGGCTCATATTCAGAAAATGTGTTACATAGAAAGAAATACCTCTGCAAAATATGGACCCGCTAGATGGCGCTGGGGTTGAGATGTTTGGAAAAATTATATTTATGGTCTGATTTGGTTCATATCAGGAAATATTGAAAATGGGAACTATGGAAATAGGGAAAAGGGAGTTAGAGAAAAAGGGAAAGAGTGAAAGGTCAAATTTTGTTAAGTTCCGTAATATTCAGTTTTCTAATGTTTTATCAAACTTTCAATTGCGTTCATTTAATATATATATATATATATATATATATATATATACTCAAATGTAGTAATAGCGAAGCATTGCCGGGTCTGCTGGTATTAAGATAAACAATAAATATTATTTGTTTGTAATGTATGGTGTTTGTTGTATATATTCTTGTAGTATATACGTTGAGAGATGTAAAAACCTACTGAAAATATTTCTATGTATTACAACACAATACCACTTCAGTTCAATAGATATATTTCCCTCTGATGCGAGACCTATCTCTGATGACCACACAATCCTTTTGAATGTAAGAGCACTGGTGTTTTTTATTTACTTTTTTCTGTTATTTTCTCTTGTGCACCCTCCAATCGTTTTTTTTTTTTTATTTCTCCCGAATTTATATAAGATTATAATATAATATAATTTAATTATCATTTTAAACTGTTAAATAACTCGTAGATAAATAATTTTATAAATGTACGACTTAAAAATTAAAGTGCCTGCATTATAATGGTCTGTTTATATTGTTTAGGATAGTTTTACTTTTTTAATTGGTAGAATATATTAAATGTGTGAGTTAAGTGTGTAGCTTAGATTTTAGTAGTACTTTGTCGGTTACTTTTCTTCGTACGGCAAGTTTGCTTTTGTATGATCTAATTTCAAAATTATCAGTGAAAGTAAAAAAGTACAAAAAAATTAGTGAAATAAGTAAAAGTACTTTCAAAAAGTGAAAGTATTTTGTTAATATTTTACTTTTATGTATATTTTTATACTGAGGTGATGTTTCGTTGGTCGCTGTGTACGCTGTACACGCCATTGTTATGGATGACATTACACTATGCGAGTTAAACGTTGTCCGCTTTACTGTATCGCAGTGTCCGAATGGAAAAGTACTAGTCTTGTGTTTGGATGGTCGTACGTTACAAACGCAATAAATATGTGAAAAAAAAAACAAAATGAAATAATACATATAAAAGAGTGCGGAACGCATAACAGAAAAGACTTTTTTTTATAACATTTTTTTTTTTAACTGTCCTTGAAAGTTATAGAAAGACAAGCGTCAGTCTCGTAGAAGCAATATGCAGTATCTATCATCAAGTTTTTCTTCTAACATCAAATTGTTTTAAAAATAGTGTTTAGTGTTGTTTTTATGTTACAATTAATCAGTGAACGTTAGTTTTATTTATAAGCAGTTCGATTTAAATATTTTATTTATTTTTTATTACACATATTTTTTATAATTATTTTTGAAATATGGTGCTAAGATTAAAAAAAAAAAAAATTATTTTTCTGTCTTTGAAGTTAAAGAATATATGGATTTTGTGTAGGTATTAATACTTTCATGAACATTTATATAGATACAAAATAAAATATTTAAATAGATACAAAAAAAAAAAAACTATCATCACCCTTAAAATATAAAAATTAAAAAAAATTAATTTACGTTTAACAACAATAATTTACGTTTAAAACATAAATTATTCTCATAATTTACATTTATTAGAATTTTTTTATGTAAAAAAATTCTCATAACAGAATTATAATAATTCAGTACATTGTATGACATTCCCGGCTACGCCGATCGAATTACGCACAACATTTTCATTGTCAAACCTTTCCGGCTATCTCTCTATTTTCATTTTCATAATAAAAATTTAAATGTAAGTATAAAAAAAAATTTTGAATTTTTAAAACTTTTGGGGCCTCCATATCAATGGGGATTTTTTTATTGATTACTAGTAGACCCGGCAATACTTCTATTGCTAGATTTAAGTACACATATATATATATATATATATATATATAGCTTAAGTGAACAGAATTGAAAGTTTGATAAAACATAAAAATTCTGAACATTATGGAACTTTAAAATAAAACAAAATTTAACCTTACATTTTATAAAAATCAGAATGTAAATAAATCCAATTTTCAAAACAGTACTACCTATCGGATTTAATTCAACTACTCTAAATACAGTAGTCTGTTCAAAATACCCCTAACTTTCTTTCTACTGGTCAGATCAAACATTTAAGTAGCTTTAAACCTTCTCCGAACAACGCGGAGCATTTTGCAAAAAATCGCGCGAAGATCGGTCCAGTAATTTTTTTTAATTTATAACGGACACACATACGAACATTGCCTTTTATATATTGAAGAAGAAAGTCTGTTTGTTTAATTCGTAAATATCTCCGCCAACTAGCGAGTAGTTTTTGCAAAAATACTCTTTTCACGTAACTAATACATATTCTGAATATAAGCCAAATCGGACCATAAATATAATTTTTCGAAATATCTCGACACCCAGCGCCACCTTGCGGGTTCATACTAATTCAGAAACCTTCCCGGTCTTCCGTTCAATTCACCAAAGTTTCATCGAAATCGGATAAATGGTGTACGAACGCATACGGGTCAAACAAACAAAAATTCATTTTTATATTTGTATAATATCATGATTATCAAATTAAGATTAGATTTAAGCATGATAAATTTTCAAATTTCAAATTAAAAAAAAATTGAATTTTAGGGTTCCCTTACTCTTAAAGAACTGATCCTTAAAAAAATAAATTAAATTAAAATAAATCCTTAAAAATAAATTTATTTTAAAAATAAATTACTTAAAATTAAAAAATTAAATTAAAATAAAGCAATTAAAAATAAAAAAAGTATAATTTTTACGATAATGATGAAAACACCTGCTTGTTATGTTGCGTCCGGATATACATGGTCCAGAACTAACTAAATTTTAATTGGCCTTAAAGTAACAGTGAAAAATACTTTTTTTGTCTTTAATATAAAAATTAAAAGAGAGAAAAAACCAAAAATAATTATATTTTTTAGAGGTGGGGAATTAATTTTAAAAATATTTTTCAAAAAATATTCATATATAGGTTAAGCTTAACAAATTTACTTGAGTAAAGTTTTCTTTAAATCAAACACCCTCTCCAATGAAAGCTAAGATAATAACATAAAGTTTTCAAAAAATCTTTTCTGTATTTAACGTACGATACAGGGTCTATATTTCCGGAAAATTGTAAACATCTTTTTCTATTTCTATATATGATGTATAAAATACCAAAAATATATATTTTTAAATATTAAAACCGAAGATGCGTAGAGTAAAAAAAAAAACGTGAAAAAAAATTTCAATTTTAAGAAATGGGGCTTTTTGAAAAAAATTTTTTTGGATTATAGTATGCAATGTAGGTAAAACATTTTCCAAATAAAATTTAAGTACGTACCTCTGAAGAAAATCGAAATAATTTTTTTCGAGATATTCCGCATCCCTATAATGAATTTTGAAAAAAAAATAGATATTTTATGACCAAAATTTTATGTACAAAATATTTTTGGAGAAAATCGGTTCAGTCAAACCTGAGGTATAAGGCCAAAAGCAGTGTGACACATAGCTACGGACATACACACATAATATGGACATAACACACATATGTTTGTGTATATTATATTTACATTTGTGATCTAGATGAACTAATTGGACCCTAAAACGTAGAGATTTGAAAAAAACTCGATACACTGTTTTTGACACGATCATCAGACTTTCCCGTTTAATATATTCTTGCTACATTCGACGGGAAAGTAAAAGAAATTATGGTAAAAGTGTTGTTTAATTTTAATTGGATTACAATAATATTTTTGTTATAATTTTTGTAGGGTTCAATTAACAGTACTGTTACAAGAATAATCAATCTGAAATTGGACAAGACTAATTACTAAATTATATCTAAGCATATAATATTTAAATGCAATTTAAATAACCTCGTGTTATATATTTTTAGTCGACGATATTATAATTTGTTTTACAAATTTGATAATAATTATATATATATAACGGATTAATTCCTAATTTTATTATATTTTGTTTCTTGAAATTCAATTTAATTAATTTTACATATTTATTTTCACATAAGAAGTTAGCTAATGGTGACATAACTTTACATTAAGTAACATTTTATTCGATTTTTTATTTAAATAAACATTTCTATTTTTTAAATATAATTTTTAGAGATGATAATAATAACTACCTCTTGTAATCTCATCCAATTTTTATTTTTTAAAACTGGTAAAAGAAAATGTATCGATCACTACACAGTTTACTGTTGTTATGTAGTACATGAAAGCACTGAGACTGTTATTCTTTTGGTATTACTAATGAGTCAAAACATAATTATATTATTAAATTTGTATTATATAAATAAATAATTATAAAAAAAAATAAATAAAATTATTGTAATAATAATAATAATAATTATTATTATGATTATTTATATGCTATTAAAAAAAAAGCAAAACTACAATAAGACAATAATTTAGTATTGTAATTGACTAACCGACATGTTTGTTGAATAACTCTGTTGAGTTCGCGTCCGGTGTTATACATTTTGTTCGGTTGTGAGTTGTGGTGATAGTATCTCTTTTTAAATATACTTTAACTTCTGATTTTTATTTTATTTAAGGTAATTCATGATACATATTTATTTTACTCTAATTTTAGTTAAAATAAATTAAATTACATGCAAACCTATAAGATTAACGCATAAAAAAACTTTTGTTACATACTCAGTTACTGTCTGTTAGTTGTTAATGTTACTGTGTTACGACTTGATTTCAATTTGAAATGAAAACTATTTTAAATCTTCATTTAAGGAGACAATTTCTTTTTTTTTTTTGTTTTAATCTTACTGTTTTATTAATACAACAATTTGTGTAAGCTGATTAGTATTTAACGTTAATTAGACGATGTTAACGAGAGAGGTTGTGTTTGGTTATGTTGATTCCGTGTACTTAAAAATAAAAATTATATGTTATAAAATAAGTTGAATATAAAATAAGTTGTATATAAAATTTAAGCTGTAAAATTCAGCTAATCTATTAAGTTCATATTTATTTCCATTGATGTAATGTTTTCCCTTCCGTTAGAACGTTCTAGAAACAGTAATCGTCCACCATCTTAAATTGACTAATTCATCAAGTTAATGAAAAGGCTGTATGTAGATACCGATTTTAAAATTCTGTTATTTTTCGGAATCCGACTGCCACTTAAAAAAAATAATACTTGTCAAATAACTTATTTTTTAATGGTTTGTTAAAAATATATTGTAGAAATTAGAGGTAAAATGATAAATTCACAGCAAATATTTTTATTGAAAAAACAAAACTTATATTTAGACAGTACGAATTACAATTTTTTTGGTCAGTCGTTGAACAACGGTTTTGTTTCATTAAATATAACAATACAAAACACTAGTATTCATACAGTAGAATCCAGTCATTAAACAGAAACAAATTTGTTAATATTTTTCTTTCTTGCAAAATGTTCACTGCTTTTTCAGGGCTATTAACATCTCGAACAGTTGAAGCAAAATTGTACGTAGCCATTCTATACAACGATATATAACATACAAATCACAAGTAGTCATATGAAATAAATACAAACACCGTGACAAACACCGGTTATTTTGAATTATTTCTTGGACTTAATTTCTGTTTATTACTTCTTAAAAACGGGTACTTTTTCGAAATTTCACAGCCACTGTATTGAATCGTACGATATCAACATAATTTCTGTTAATCAGAAGACGAGATTAGTGAGCGAAGCGATCGTAGGTTTATTTTTTATTAGATCTAACATAACGTACGCTCGCTTCGCTCTCTAACCTCGTCTAATTGACAGAGGTTAGTTGAAGGTTAGAGGTTATCGAAGGAAGTTCAATTTAGTGGCTGTGAAATTTCTTACAAAAAGTGGAGGTCGGATTCCGAAAAAGAACCCCGTTATTTTATTCAAATACGTTAATTATTTTAATAATAGTGCAATTAATTCTTTTTTAAATTTCGTATTTTTTTAACCGTTTCCGTTTTATAGTGCATATAGTTATCATAGCTTTAATTTTACTTTTAAATTAGGCCTATTGAAGTTTTTTCTTTTTTTGTGAAGATGGATAAAATATAATTAATTTAAAAAAATATGTCATTTTTTAATGACATTAAAAAAAATACAAGAAAAAAAATACCAAAATACAAGAAAAAAGATTTTCTTGTATTTACAAAAAAAAGATTTTCTTGTATTTTGGTAATTTCTTTTCATTTATACCCATTTTAATAACTATAAATATTTACCAGATATATCTACTGCCGAACGCCCATTTTGTTGATAGAAACTAGAATTTGCTAACATTTAGTATTGTAGGCTAAATTTAGTTAATTATCTATTTACATAACTTCTGTATATTTGTTATTATTATTATTGCAATTTTATTAGTAGCTTTTCTGCTGTTTAATCAGTTCACTAAATGGTGGACGTGATTATAAAGCAAACATCAAAACGTTTGAGATATTTAGAGAGTGAATTATATACTTGTTTTTATTGTACCGACGAATATAACTAGAAGAGCCTATATTAAAAGGAGAACGTATAGTTATTAAAGGGAGTGTTAGATTTATTTCCTTAAGCATATTTGTTAAGCTTAAGTTATATATGGATATTTAAAAAAAAATTGTTTTACATTTATTCGTCATCTCTAGAAAATATAAT
Source organism: Lycorma delicatula (assembly GCF_047948215.1). NCBI lineage: Eukaryota > Metazoa > Arthropoda > Insecta > Hemiptera > Fulgoridae > Lycorma > Lycorma delicatula. The sequence goes on from NC_134461.1 coordinate 17,352,668, forward strand.
GTTCTATTTTTTTCTGTTCTAACTCTTTAATTTTTATTATTAAAATATTTATCAACTTTTTGAAGAAAAGTACGGTATTACTTTTGATGACACGGTAGGATTGGAGAGTGAAATTGAACTTTCTTTACCTTATGAAGTATAAGGATTACGAAAATACCATTCATGTATAACATTTTGTGACTCGAAAATTTCCGAAACCACTAGATCAATTTCATTGAAATTTAGATATGCTGTAGTAAACCCACCGGGTTGGTCTAGTGGTGAACGCTACCCCAAATCAGCTGATTTGGGAGTCGATTGTTCCAGCGTTCAAATCCTAGTAAAGTGAGTTATTTTATACGGATTTGAATTGTAGATTGTGGATATCCGTGTTCTTTGGTGGTTGGGTTTTAATTAACCACACATCTCAGGAGTGGTCGACTGAGACAGTACAAGACTATACTACTTCATTTACACTCATACATATTACCCTCATTCATCCTCTGAAGTAACACCTGAACGGTGATTCCCGGAGGCTAAACAGGAGAAAGTAAGTAAGATATGCTGTAGTAACGTATCTGAAGTTGAGCATATGAACTTGATGGAAATTGATCGAATCGTTCTTCAGTCGACAATGACAACATAACCTCAATTGAGGTTATGTTGACTTTGTATTTGTATATCTTTCATATACGGCTTATACGTGGGTCACATTGATGAGTTAAATTTGATGCTTGCGTATTGGGTCTATTCGTTATTTTTAAAGATTTCATCAAATTATGGTTATAATAATTTAATTTTCTTATAAACAGGAATTATACTTTAATATTAAATAAAAAAAAAAAAAAAAAAAAAAATTGAACCTCTTAGTTAAGTAGGTCTAAGTAATCTTAGGTCCTCTTAGGTCTGTAATCATTTAATTTATGTTTTCTATTTCTTGCCCAAAAAATTATACAAAAAATATTATAGAGGTGTTACACATTAAGGGACAGAATTAGGAATTTTTTTAAAATTTTTTATCTGGAAAATTTGATTAAAATAGGTCCCAGAACAGTATCTGTTGTAGTTTTTGAGAATTCTGGAGTGAAAACTAATAAATTGTGGTAAAAAAAACGGTTTTTTATGTTTGACGTACAATAACTTTGTTAAATGGATAATAAACACATAAAACTTATTAACAATACTTGTAAAGAATTTAATTCCGAATAAAATGGTGTAAGATAAATTGATTAAAACAAAGAAAACTTAAAAAAATTCTAATTTTTGTTGAGCTAAGCTCAACAAAACACAAGCTCAGCTAAGCTCATTTTTGAACATTTATTATAAACTGGAACTTGTAATGCACTTTGGTCTAGTGCACCGTTTATAAATAAAAATTTGAATTTTCGTAACTTTTCTTTGTTTTATTCATCTTATCTTACACCATTTTGTTCACAATTAAATTCTTTATAAATTTTGTTTATAAGTTTATGTGTTTATTACCCATTTAACAAAGTTATTGTACGCCAAAAAAAACAAAAAACAAAAAAAGACAGGTTTTTTACCTTAGTTTATTGGTTTTCACTCCAGATTTCTCAAAAACTACTGTAGATACGGTTCTGGGACCTATTTTATTAAATTCTTGAGGTAAAAACCATAAGCAATCAATAATTCTGTTCCTTAATTAACATCCTAAAAATTTCAGTACGACCTCATTTCACCGAGCGAAATTTTTCACTAGCTGTAACTCTCAAACGAAGTATTTTAGGAGATATGTTTATATGAACTTTTTCCATTATTTTCATGCGCAAAATAGGCTATAAAAGACCCGCAAGAACTTTGTGTTACACTCTGTATTTTAATGAATGATCATTATTTACATATAATCTTTCTTTTCGTAGAAAATACAAAAAAAACTATAAGTTTACAAATAATAAAATTAACTATCAGTACAATTGTTTATTGAATAATAATTATATATCTTTGTTATTTATTTATAACATTTAATTAGTCTTGGTTTATAAAAAAAGTAACTAGAAAGTTTATTTTATAACGAATATAAAAACCTATTTCATTTTAAAAAACATTTAATATAAAGTTCTACAATTTTATTTTACAATAAAAAAAATATATTCATGACTAAATAAATGTATTGGAAAATAGATGAAACTTACTTTTCTTTAACTTTCTATTCGCTGATTTCAGTTATATAGCTATATAAATAGCGAAACTTTGTTATCGATGAATATATGAACGTTATAACTTTTTAACCGTTTATTGTAGAAAATAACTTTCACGTAAAATTTATTTCGATAACTAAGTAGATAAATAAAAATTTAATGTTAAAAATTTTTCCATTATTATTACTGTCTTTTTTTTAATATGTCCCGAGAAATGATTTTACTTTCTCGTCTAGATAGCGCTGTAGAAGAACTATAGCTTTAAAAGGGAAAGTATTGTAATCGGTCCAATTTGGGCGTATACAGTTTTTGACGTTTTGACACCTAAGGAACCCAAAAAATCGGATGGAAATTATCCGAATGTTAATGTACGTGTATGTGTGTGTTCGATGTTGGCCTCTAAATCACCTTGTATCTCTAGAACTACTGAACTGATTATTTACCAAACTTGGTCCGATAACTTCTATATATGGGACATTGACCCAATAAATTTACAACTTAAAAGGTCAAGGGAGTGAGAATGTAGAGCAAGGAAATCCTAATTAAGGTCATATGCGTAATTAAGGTCATATTTGCCTAATTAAGGTCACATTTTTCTTCGGCACATTTGTTAACAATTCAAAAAATGCTGTTGAAGTTATGTGCTATGTTGTGACGTCACATGTGAGCGGTAGAATTAAATAAATGAATAATATTTAAAGTGTAAAAAAGTAACTCGGCCTGGCCGGACCGTGAACTCGATCGCTGGTCGAATATGTACCTGGTTCGTTAAACCTCGCGGCTACACCAGTCTGCCGACCGTAAAAGCGAAATTTGTTCTATGTAATTTGTGAAATTACATTAGTTTAATTAGTGCCGACCGTCGCCGCTAGTACCGCCACACCCGCGCGAATTAAATACGGTATGCGAGCGGGATTTAGTTAGAATCATTGAATTAAATAAATTAAAAAATACTGTGTTTAAATATAATGATAAATATATCAAATTAAATGGTGTGTGTAAGCCGTGCATCGGGATCAACTGTATTTTCAGCATTTTTGCATTTTATTAACAAAATCACCGTAGAAGATATACGTATACAGTATTTGTAATTTGCATAATGTCAGTATATACTGAAAATATTTAACTAAAAATATAGAAATTATAATAGGTATTTAAATTAATCACTGTCATCAGTCTCGAATTTCCGTCACCGTAGAATTGCAGTTTCTTTCATAATCACTTCATCTCAAGTGATCTTCCTCGCCACCATCAAGGGAATTCGATATACATTTTTTGAACGATTGTTAAATTAAATCACCAGTTATTTCTGATCAAGCGGCAATAATCTACTCATAAATCTGTATCAAAGACAGTTTCCTAATTTTACCGTATGATATAGTCTCGTGTTGGCCATCAGGTTTGTGTAGTGTCTATGAAGTTTCTATTTAAACGGCCGGTTTATGCAGGTATCTGGAAGTTAAAGAATACATGTCATTCCAACGTGAATAATAACCTGATCACACTTTCCAACAATCAAGCTTCACTTTATATCATCATCGATCGTATGACTCCCTAAAACCTTTTATTATAAATACAGAAGATTTTCATAATAAAGAACCCCGGGTCGAAGCTTCTTGACCGTTTAATCCGGTCAGATGTTAATTTATTATTCATCAGTTCGTTTTTTTGTGTTCGAACGACAATATTGGATGAAAATTTTTCACTATTGATGTTTTCATTTATAAATTACATACTGACGTATCTTTTTCCCGTCCGAAAGAATATCTGCATCTGAGGGTAACATTATTTTTCGTAACCGGCAGTTCGTATCTGAATACGTTTTGCCCCTACACTTTCAATTGTTCTTGTCCATGGCATTTCGAATGTCACCGGTGTCTAACCCGCATTCCCGATTTGATCTACGGAATAATTGTTCGTGTTTCGTAAATTTATCAAATATCTTTGAAACTTTGTCGGTTTATATTCGTATGATTCTGGAAGACGCTGTGTTATTTTCGTCCTTCTTAGAATAGAAAAATTATTATCGGCAAAAAAATCGACGTATTCGGTTAAGACTAGCTTTAAATTCATACCTACCGATATTTAATTCGGGGATTTCCAAGACTTTAAGCTGATTTGTCTCTGTACAAATCTTGTATCCAAACTGACACACATTGAGGATGTATGGGCTGCAAGTTTCTCCTCTATTTCCGACGTACTTCCGTCTGGAAATTCTTTCTTGTTTTTATTGGTTACGAGAATTTCGGTTTATTTATTTTAGTTGAAAAATGCACTTGTATGCTTTTTTGCGAGAAAGGGGGGTTAGGTATATTTTGCTTTATATCTTTGGAACGGGTGACGGGTTTAGTACACAGAATATAATATATATTATATACAGAATATATACATTCACCGGGTTGGTCCAGTGGTGAATGCGTCTTCCTAAATCAGCTGATTTGGAAGTCGAGAGTTCCAGCGTTCAAGTCCTAGTAAAGGCAGTTACTTTTATACGGATTTGAATACTAGATCCTGAATACCGGTAGTAGTATGAAAACATCATTACTTTCAGCGAAAGCGGAAAGTAAATCGGGAAGTACCTTTTCGGTTAAGCCTTTCAAAATCGCGTTAAAAATGCCCTAGAACGCAACGTTTTCTAGATACGGCCTATTTTTAAAATTCGGCCGAATATTTTTCTGAACCTCAGGTTGTTATATTGGAATCGATTATAGAAAAACGGGTGTAATGTATTGGAATCGATTGTAGAAAAAAAACAGAGTTGGGTTTTGGTTTGCTTTTTGCGGTAGAGAGACGCTTGCGTGGTGAGAATTTAACTGAAAAGTTACAGTCGACTCGTGAAAAGAGACCTGTGGATTCTTTAATGTGTATGAATAAGTTACTCAGGTTCAGGGCCCGTTTAACCCACCGGGTTGGTCTAGTGGTGAACGCGTCTTCCCAAATCAGCTAATTTGGAAGTCGAGAGTTCCAGCGTTCAAATCCTAGTAAAGCCAGTTATTTTTACATGGATTTGTATACTAGGTCGTGGATACCGGTGTTCTTTGGTGGCTGGGTTTCAATTAACCAAACATCTCAGGAATGGTTGAACTGAGACTCTACAAGACTACACTTCATTTACACTCATACATATCATTCTCATTCATCCTTTCAAGTATTATCTAAACGATAGTTACCGGAGGCTAAACAGGAAAAAGAAAGGTTCAGGGCCCGTGATCTTGAGCTCAGGACTGGTCGGCCTGGTCTTGAACCTGAGGTTTTCATATTACTACCGGTGTTCTTTGGTGTTTGGGTTTCAATTAACTACACATCTCAGGAACGGTCGAACTGAGACTGTACAAGACTACACTTCATTTACAGTCATACATATCATCCTCTGAAGTATTACCTAAAAATCCCGGAGGCCAAACATGAAAAAAAAGAAAGTATACAGAATATTGATTCAATTAAATATTTATGAAAATCGTAAAAGTGGTTGGAGTAGTTTACCTTTTAATCTGTAGTGAAGGTTAAAAACAAGCGGAAAAGTTTTAGAACACAGTTTCAGCTGTTTTAAATTTTTATTCATAAAATAACTGTAAAAATTTACGGAAAAGATTCCGGATCAATTGAAACTGCTTTACTATTAAATTTTTAATTAAATTCAATTTAATTTTTTTCTGCTTTACTGTTAAATTTCTATTTTATTGGATTCAGGATTATAAAGCAAAGTCGTCTAATTTACATGATAGTGTTCGAATGAAAGATGATTAATGTTTATCGTGGGTATTAATTTAAATATTTTATTAGTTTTTAAGGATATTAGTAGTACTTATTTTTGAGGTGATAAGAAGTTTTATTGTTTATTATAAAGTAATTTAGAAACGATTATTTTCTAATTTAATAAAAAGGAAGAAATATGTTTAATTGTAGCCTAACTTAGATGAAAATGAAGACACACTATCTGTCTTAGATGGATGAAAGAATAAGAACTTTTATTATATATAAAATAAAAGGAGTTTAAGACAAACAGGGAATGAAAGATTTAATCTTAACTTTTCTTCATTTATAATGAATTGATTCTCTTCTCTACATTACTGTATACATTTTTACCATGGACGCAGAGATTATTATAATTTTGCAAAGATATATACTGATTTATTAATAATTATTAACCTTTGATTATAATTTTTTTTTTGTGATAAAAAATATAATTCAATCAAAAAAAATATGGACTTATTAGTGAAATAAAATTTTATGCATTTTTTATTTAAAAAAAAAATGTGTATATTAGAGTGCTCCAAATAGGGCAAAATTTTTGTCCTTTGTGTCAGGGGGGGCACGTTTTTCGTGCCCCCCTGAATCAAAAGTACTGTCAAAAACAAAATTTTTGACGCGTTGATGAACCCTTTCCGTTCGAAAAAAGTCATCCCCCACTCCACTTAGATTTTAAAGAGGATTTAACATGGGTTTTAGGTTATTTTCAAGTCGTTACGATATAGCGCTTGCATGTTTCATCACAAAACTTCAAAAATAACGTATATAAGGGTTTTGGGGTCGGAGAACACGAATTTGTAGTAAAAAAACTCATTTTGGCACATTGTAACTGTCAAAATCGCTGTCAATCAATTGACAACTAGCGTTTTTATGTATAAAAATCAATGGTAGACATTACAAATAACGTTAATAAGGGTTTTCGAGGTCGGAGAACACGAATTTTAAGTTAAAAACTTATTTTGACAAGTTAAAACTGTCAAAATCGCTGCCAATTAATTGACAACTAGCTTTTTTTATGTAGAAAAATCAATGTTAGACATTACAAACAACGTTAATTAGGGTTTTTGGGGTCGGAGAACATGAATTTGAAGTGAAAAAATTGTTTTGACACAATAAAACTGTTGAAGTCGTTGTCAATTAAAAAAAATCTGAAGGATATATTCAAAAAGATCAACTCTCATTTTATTTAAAAAATTTTATATTCATGTATATAATTATTCAAATAACGTTGTTAAAATTTTATGATTTCTATTTCTATTATTGTATTACATTACATATGTAATGTAATTATATACATTTGGATGTTTTTTGCGATGATCATTTACAATTTGTAGTATATATTGTTGCAATTGACTTTCATCTCTAGTGAATTTACATCTAAATTCTTTCACCAACTTAACCGTTCTTTCTGAGCGGTCATTGACGACCTTTAGATTTTTAACACAATTCAAAGCAGCCAAATAATCTTCGTTTTCGCTCCACTTACATGGATCAATTTCTAGAAAGCTAGTCGCAAGTTCGAATCGTTTAAAAAAATTCAAGGATTCCGTGTTGACAAAAAAGTCGATTTCTTTGTTTAACAATTCGTTAACGTTTTTAGTTTCGTAGCGTTTCGTGTGAGCAGGTTCGTTATCATAATCACAATCATCATCTGTCGCAGATAATAAATTTTCGTAAGTTTCACCCGAAATTGCTAGTTTTTCAACCATTTTCAATTTTAATTCAGTTGAGATGTCTTCATCACAAAGAGCTAGCGTACCTAGCCAAAATGAGTTTTTTTACTTCAAATTCCTGTTCGCCGACCCCAAAAACCCTTATATACGTTATTTTTGAAGTTTTGTGATGAAACATGCTAGCACTATATCGTCACGACTTGAAAATAACCTAAAACCCATGTTAAATCCCCTTTAAAATTCAAGTGGAGTGGGGGATGACTTTTTTCGAACGGAAAGGGTTCATCAACGCGTAAAAAATTTTGTTTTTGAGAGTACTTTTAAATCAGGGGGTGCACGTTTTTCGAAAAAAATTTTGCCCTATTTGGACCACTCTAGTGTATATGTAATTTAATAGGCGTACAGGAAGTTATATGTTGTCCGCATCTATATATATAATAAAATACGCTACTATTGAATACAATAAACTGTAAAGTTATCCTTCAAAAAAAATCTGATGCGGACAACATATGACTTCCTGTACGCCTATTAAATTACATATACACATTTTTTTTTTTTTAAATAAAAAATACATAAAATTTTATTTCACTAATAAGTTCATATTTTTTTTGGTTGTATTATTTTTTATCACAAAAAAAATTATAATCAAAGGTTAATAATTATTAATAAATCAGTATATTTCAATTTAAAAAAAACGTTAAAAAAAAGAGGCGTTCAAGTCTCATTCGAACCGACGTGCCTCCTTGAAAGATCCAAATATTTCATTAAGTAAAATTTTATTTGGCTATAACTCTGGAACCAGTAGAAGTAAGTACCACTTATGTATATCGTTGAAAAGCTCTCAATGAGTGCTTATAGCTGTAGTTAAGAAAAGCTCCAAATCCAATTTTTTGGATGTTGGACTTTTTTGAACACTTTAAAAAAGAACACTGATCAAAAGGGAGGTGCATTAGTTAATGAAATGAAAAGTATATAAAATTTTATTTTATTAATAACTTCTGATATTTTTTCATACTTTTTTTTTATTAATTCTTATTTATCATAATTTTTTTTACAATCAGATGTTAATAATTGATTATTAATAAATCAATATTTTTAAATTTAAAAAAAAAATGAGATGAAATCTGATTCGAACCGATGCGCTTTCCTATTTTAAGAAACAAATATTTCATTTATTAAAGTTTTATTTGGCTATAACTCTGGAACCAATGAGAATAAGTACCACTTATGATATATCGTTCAAAAGCTCTCAATGAGAACGTATTACTGCACTTGACACAAGAAAAAGTCCAAAATCCAGATTTTCTTTGGTTTTCGGCCTTTTTTTGAACACTTTTTAAAACCTTTTATTTAAATTAAAAATTTTAAATTATAATTCCAAGAAGAGATAAAAAAATTAAAATAAAAAATTTTAAAAAATATGAAAAATTGTTTAAAATTACAAAGCAAAATAAACTGCTTTAGTGTAAGTTTTTAATTTTTTTCTGTCATCTTGGATCCGCTATATTGAATCAAACTTAATATTTTCAAACAGGAAGGTGGACGTACGATACTGATTTTGATTTAAAATTTTACAAGAAAATCAGCGGTGAAACCTGTTATTCTGTTAAAGCCTTCGTTATCGAGTTATGCGCATTCAAAGTTGCAATGACGGAAAAATCGTGGTAACAATAAAACGAGATACTACTATAAAAAAAATATGATAATCGATTCAAATTTTGTAAGTTGAGGCTTTTTCATATCTTGAGATTTCATAAAACCTTCTAATAGAAAAAACATAATGTTAGCGTTAAAATATTCCGTAAAAATGTATGGAAGATACATGTATGTATATTGGCCTATTTTTTGCTTGATATCTCCCAGTTTGATGAACCGATTTACATAAAATTTGGCATGACGGTTTCTGTCTACGGGTTACTGATGTCATTTAATATTGGTCACAAAAGGTCTCAAGGATAGAGAAATACGAACATTGTAGGTCTCGTATATAAATATTTTACTCACAGGGAAGGTAGATTTTTTCAAATTATTTAATGTCGCTTAGGTCGGTATGATATTTGCCGGTTTCCGTAGTGCAAGTGGTGTTAGCGTCTGATACGATACTTTCTGATTATATACGGTTCTATTAAAATAAAGATAAAGGGATAGGGGATAAACTCTTTTTTGTCCTTTCTGGAAGTTTCAAAAATAAATAAATTCTTTCACTACTTAGATGATTCCATTACATTAATATGATATTTAGTTGTTTTGGCAATATTATTCACAGGTGGGAAATAATAAGCCTAATTTTTGTTCACTATTTATCATTAATTTTACTTGGTATATTTTACTGGATTAACTGAATTTTATGAAATTTTGTACGGTGGCTTCTGATTGAAAGTTACGTATGACGTTTAATTTAGCTTACAATTGGTCATAAAAGTGGGAAAAACGGTCACCATTGGTCTCTTATCATAAAATTTTAAACCAATTTTGGACCAAAAAAGCCCAAAATCCAAAAAAAAATGGATTTTGGGCTTTTTTGGTCCAGTCGATTGCAATTAAAAGGGGAGGTACACAACAAGATGTTACAGCAGTCCTAAATCCAAAATTTCAACATCCTACTGCTAATCGTTTTTGAGTTATGTGATATACGTACGTACGAACATTCAGACGTTACGCGAAACTAGTCAAAATAAATTCACGGATGGTCAAAATGGATATTTCCGTTGAAATCAGAAAATCGAAATTTTTCGCGATTACAATACTTCCTTATATGTGTAGGTCAATTTTATTTTTAAAAGAGCGTACACATCAATGGAATGCAGTTTTGCGTCATAATGTTATAGAACGTATACTCCGTCCATGAACGAGTAAGTGGTTCAATTTTAAAACTAACATTTAGAATGTACAAAAAAGATTTGGAAACTTTCCAATTTTTATTTCAAATACACCGTAGGGTTTTTAAATGTTAATGACTTAACTATTATTTGTTTTAGAGTACAATTGTAAATAAGGAAAAAATATCCGATTTGACCTCTTTTGATAAAATTATATTTTTAATTTGAAATTTATGCAGTATTTAAAGCATAATTGAGAAAAAATCAAAATAGTAAAAAATTTGAATTCTACTTAACCCTCTTGACCAATTGACGTTCTTATAATAAAAATTATAGTCATATAGAGAAAAAAGAAAATTTTAATAAAAAGTTTAGATCCCATTTGATTCTCGTGTTTGAATGTTATTTCATATAACATTTTTAATAACAGCGAAAATTTAAACAATAGATAATTAATCAGAGATAAAAAAAAAATTAATTAATTTTTCAGATCCCACGAACTGCCTTTTTTAAAAAAAAAATTTACATGTTTTTACAGGATAACTGGGCAGATGCATTTTGAATTTCTATGTTGAGTACTGTTTACCTTTCTTAGCTTCATTATTTTATTATAATTGTGTTGACGCGTTTCGGAATAACTCTATTGTCAAAACTTATTGTGCTGGTAATTTTAAATTTCTGGTAGTCTTTATATAACGTTTAGTCAACTTTACCTTTGACGTTATGCCATAACTAGCCTTCTTTTTATCTATTTCCTGTTTTCAGTAAATTGAGGTTCTTGCAAAGGACATCCGCTTGATTGATGATCTGTTCATTTATGATCGTTTTATTGTTACTTTTTAATACAATATACATTGGACAGACGAGAAGAAAATCAAAATTAAGATATAGAAAAATACATGAGATCTTTTAAAACCCCAAAAAAATATTCTAATTATGCAATGTATTTAATAAAAGAAGAACATACCCCAAAGAAAATGGAAGAATCAATGAAATTAATTCGCAGTTGTATTAAAAGAAGAAGAATGAACATGTTAGAAAATTTAGAAATCTTAAAATTAAAAAGTAACAATAAAACGATCGTAAATGAACAGACAGTCAAGTGGATGGCCTTTTCAAGAACTTCAGTTTACTGAAAACAGGAGGTTTATAAATAAAATTAAAAGATAAGAATAACCGTTAATAACAAATGAACAAAAAAGAAGACCAGGTAAGACATAACGTCAAATAAAGGGAGGGGCGTTGACTAAACTCTATATAAAGATTAACAGAAATTTAAAAGTACCAAACTATACCCAGTGCTGAACAGTGCCAGCCCGTACCCACTGGCAACTAAGTTACTCATTTTTCGGCTGTACGTACTGCCGATTCTGTCATATGCTTATCCGGCATGGGGGGCAGTGTTGAGCTCCTCGCTTCAAAAGAAGATCGAGGCCGTCCAAAACATTGCGTTGCGGACGATATTTGGAGCTCCGTGGTTCGTCAGGAACGCCACTCTCCGATCCGATGCGAGATTGCAATCCGTGGGGGTGGCGCAGGCGCGTAGATTGTTCGGGAGAGCGGCTGTGTCCGAACACAGTCATCTTCGGGACATCTGCCGAGAGGACCCAACCCCGACAGTTGTAAGGAAGCGGCCTCACGCCGTACTGGACGAACCACCGTGATGGTGCGGTGCGGGAGCTGAGAATCAACAAACCAGGCTTAGGGGCCTCCATATCGCATGAGCCCCACAAACGGAAAAACGCGTGAGAAACGTTTCCGAGGTCGCGAGTGAATGGTTTTCAAGTGTAAACTGTACAAGTCAGCGAGTTATACGGTCTCAGAACAACAAAATACGGTAAGTCGTGGTTACAACAAAAACGCGGTTCTCCTTTTTTTTTTCTGCGTGTTTTTGTTTCCCTTGTTTCAGAAACGGGAGAGACGTGGGTGTGGAACGACTCGTCGTGCCGTCTTGGGAAACGGCCTTCCTTCCTTTAATCCTGTCATCCTAAAATAAAAAAAATTCAAATTTTTTTTTTCTCGTGTGTGTGTTCTGTTTCTTTTGTTGCAGATACCCACAACCACCACAATAAACAAATGGTTTCTTCACTGCGGCCACGCGGTCCCCCAACCTCTTCCCGGATACACGTGTGTCTGGAGATTAATATTATGTTCAGTAAAGAACTTCTGTTTGCTTCTGAAAAGGCAATCGCCGCCCCGAAACCGCGATCGCGAATAGGTACCACCAAATTGTAAGTTCCCTATTCCCTTTCCTTTCAAGAAAGAAGAATGAGGGAACGACCCCAGCAGCCACCTGCCCAGCAGTCACCTGCCCAGCAGCCACTGACAGCATGGAAGAAAGAAGAAACCTGCACTTTTCCCCGTTCAGCCCTTCGGGGCCTCGGGAATACTAAGGTTAACGGTATGTAACTTCGGTTACTACCAATTCTCGGAAAGTGCAGGCCAAAGAAGAATAAAGAGGTCATTGGAAGAAGAAGAGGGAGAAGAAGGAAGACCCTCTACTCGTCCCAACATCACGGACTGGAGTCCGGAACAGAGCCCAGCAGAGATGCGTCCTGAAAGGCAGCCGTAACAGAAGTGGATGAAGAGCTTCTACACAACCCTTCCCTTAAAACTTACATAAAAATTAACACAAATCAGCAATTGCGACTCCTCCGGAAAAGGGGGCGCATTGCTCCCTCCATATAGTTAGTGCCCCGTTGTGGCGTATCCCTGCTAGCCTATAAAGCGTTAGCACCGAAAGGACTTCAGTGGACGGTCTGAAGGGGAATTACGTCGGGAGGACAGGTTGCATAAGCCTAGCCTTCCGCGGTCGGCCCATAAAATGGGTTCGATAACGCCGGTTTAACAACGGATTGGAACGCAATTAAATCCGTCCTTAAAATACTAAATATTAAATAAAACAAAACTTGAAAAATTAGACCCGTCACTTAAAATAAACCTTTTAAAAACACGCCCGATTAGAATCATCCGGCAGCAAGGGATTCTGTCCAGATTCTGCGATCCGTAGGGAGAAATAAACTCCCGCCAACTTTGCATTCCGTTCCTAAAAGTACCGATGGAATAAGTTTTGGCAGTGGAGTTATTCTGAAACGCAACATACAATAAGAGAATGAAGCTAAGAAAGATAAACAGTACTCAACACAGAAATCATAGGGTTCTTAGCAGAAAATATAACTATAATTATTATCTTAATAATAATTTTAAGGTGGATTTTTAATCTTGAAAATTAAGTTTAAAAATCTGAATTGGACTGATTCTATTCAGCTTCCTTGTTTTTTGGAGTTTTAATATCTAGTGAAAAGATCTGAAATTTAAAATTTTAATACGAATTTTTACACTATTCTCCATTTCTCAGAGAAAAAATTAGTTAAAATTGAAAAAAAAATCTGTATATATTAATGCTTATATTAAATATATTTAATAATTAATGGAGTGTAATTGCATTTCGTGTTGACAGCTGTATTAAATATTTGAAGGTGCTACTTGTGAAGAACTGCTGCTCAATTAGGCGTAAATTAATTTACGTTTATAAAATATTTATGCATTAAAATATTATCATTCCTTTTACTTTTTTTTTTTTTAAATGTTTTGCTAATTTAATTACAAAGCAAAGATAAAGATAATTTTCACCTTTACCATGTTCAGTGCAAATAGCGGGAAAGTTATCTCCACACTTTCGTTTAATAAAAAAGAAACAAAGTAAGAGTAATGACAGTCATAGAGAATATCTATAATACGGTTAAGCGTTCCTTTCATGCGAACCGTAATGAAGGGGAACACAGATATTTATATGCGGTCGGTATCTGCCTTTGATCCGGTTTAGTATGGCTAGTGAGAGGTACGGCGGTGCATGTAATTTACTATATACTTTACCACGGTTAGTTTCCATATGCATCATCGGTTGCGGACCGTACTGATGTTACTGCCACCATAAATACAGTGACGGAATCCGTTTTAGGTGGCTGTTGGACATAAATATGCAGCAGACAACCCTGTATGATGCGATGCGGTAAACTGCGCTCGTATTCTACTGTTGTATGCCGACAGTATTTTCGGCTCGGTTCTCTTAGTAGAGCTGGAGCTACTAAACGATTCATTTTCCTCCAGTCTGCTACACACAGATATTTTGTCTCCCTTCCTCTTTGAAATATCTGTATGATAACAAGCTATCTCCTATTTCTTTACCGTAATCCCCCCCTCCGAATTTCGACTTATATTTCTGTTTATGTTCCTTTATTTTATTTTTAAATAATTTAATATTACATAGTAATATTAAACTAAATGTAATATTTAGTTTAATATTGCGTTTAAGTATCTTGCTTATTTATGTAGGACTATGACTCTACATTTCAGGTCAGCTCTATTTTTCGTCTCTTCTGTAACATGACACCGTTATACTTTTAGAACACTACTATACTAAAACTTGTTAAAAAAATACCGGTTTAAGTAATATACAGTTTGTCCTACGAAGAAACTTTCAGGACTTGTTCTATTGGTGAAAATAATGAAAAAAGTTCATATAAACATAGATCTGGAAACGTTTTCTTTTCGAATTACGGTTAGCGAAAGATTTCGCCCAGATTTCAGCTCTTCTTGTAAAAAAAACGGTATTGTTATTTTTGGGATTCAAACTAAGGAGTAAATTTGGTAGTTTCTTATGTAATTTGAGCTGTGAAATTGGATAAAACAATTCTCAGAACTGTAACTCCAGTAGTTTTTAAGATATCCAACGTCAAACACGAAATTCGGTGTCAAAAAATAAGTTTTTTTTTAGGTTTGTAGTACAATAGCTTTGTTAAATGCGGAAGATTTTGTAATAAACTTGTAGGGAATTTAATTCTGAAAAAAATAATGTAAGTATAGCCAATAAAAAGTAAATAAAAACGTTTAAAAATATGTTTTTTAATGAAGAAAAACAGACGAAAATGCTGGAGTAATCTGTTGGTTGCAAATTTTGAACCTTTTGCAGGCGGAAAAAATAACGATTTTCTTTTCGTAGGATGCTCCACACTTTGTTTTTTGATAAACCAGTGCGACATGAAATTCATCTTGTACTAGTGCCTGGCCTACGCTGAATATGCTGCATAACAAAATGTTAATAAATAAGTTCATTTACATGGTGGTCAACAGGAAATGAACACTTTGGAAGTGAACCTTATGTTCGTAAATGCTGATACACCGAAGAATATTTATTAGGTGTAGAAAGAATAATACGATTTCCTGTCTATTTTTCATTTGGTTTGTTTCAATAAAAAACCGATTTTTAAAAGTTTCTATTTACTTTTAATTGGCTGTATTTACATCATTTTCTCAGAATTTAAATCTTCCGTATTTATTAGTCATTTAACGAAGCTATTATACTACAAACCTAAAAAAAAAAATTGTTCTTGGACACCGAACTTTGTATTTTACGTCGGATGTCATAAAAACTACTGGACTTACAGTTCTGGGATCTGTTTTATCCTATTTTCCAGCTCAAATTACATAAAAAACCAGCAACTTTCATTTGTGTCCTAAAAGTTACAACAGAACTTCTTTTGATTAGAAGAGCTGAAATCCGGGCGAAATCTTTCGTTAGTCGTAACTCGAAAACAAAGCATTTCCAGACCTTTGTTTATATGAAATTTTTCCATTATTTTCAGCAGCAGAACATGTCCTGAAAGTTTCTCCGTTTTTTTGTGTGATATCTCCTGTATAAATCGGTTTCCTCCAAGTTATATTACGATTAGATAAATTACGATAGATTTTGAGATGAATTAGAAAATTGAATGATACTGTTGAAATCTTCTGGATACACTGAGCTATATTTGCTTGGTGAAGATTTTTAGTTAGCCGTAATACCTTTCCGTGAAATTGATGTAGTCAAACTTTTATTTTACATATTAATGCAACGTTAAAAAAATTACTTTAAACAAATAATTGGACCTTTCTAGGTAAGCGGGTTCCACTTTTCTTTTTTCTCAAAAATAACGATAAAAATCGCATTTTTACATTTATATAACAATAAACAAAAAACAATTTTCCAATTTTCCATATTTACATTCAAGATTGGTTGTATAGGTTTTTTTGTTAATATTCCTTGTGACCGGTTGTTTTAGAATTTGGTTCTCTAGCATTCTTAATACGTGGAAAAAATGGGAAATCAATTTTTTTTATTATTATATAATTGTTTTTTTTGTCTTCAGTCATTTGACTGGTTTGATGCAGCTCTCCAAGATTCCCTATCTAGTGCTAGTCGTTTTATTTCAGTATACCCTCTACATCCTACATCCCTAACAATTTGTTTTACATATTCCAAACGTGGCCTGCCTACACAATTTTTTCCTTCTACCTGTCCTGCCAATATTAAAGCAACTATTCCAGGAGGATGCCTTAGTATGTGGCCTATAAGTCTGTCTCTTCTTTTAGCTATATTTTTCCAAATGCTTCTTTCTTCATCTATTTGCCGCAACACCTATTCATTTGTCACTTTATCCACCCATCTGATTTTTAACATTCTCCTGTAGCACCACATTTCAAAATCTAATCGTTTTTTCTCAGATACTCCGAATGTCCAAGTTTCACTTCCAATAAAGCGACACTCCAAACATATACTTTCAAAAATCTTTTCCTGACATTTAAATTAAGTTTTGATGTAAACAAATTATATTTCTTACTGAAGGCTCGTTTCGCTTCTGCTATTCGGCATTTTATATCGCTCCTGCTTCGTCCATCTTTAGTAATTCTACTTCCCAAATAACAAAATTCTTCTACCTCCATAATCTTTTCTCCTCCTATTTTCACATTCAGCGGTCCATCTTTGTTATTTCTACTACATTTCATTACTTTCGTTTTGTTCTTGTTTATTTTCATGCGATAGTTCTTGCGTAGGACTTCATCTATGCCACTCCTCATTGTTTCTTCTAAATCCTTTTTACTCTCGGCTAGAATTACTATATCATCAGCAAATCGTAGCATCAATATCTTTTCACCTTGTACTGTTACTCCGAATCTAAATTGTTCTTTAACATCATTAACTGCTAGTTCCATGTAAAGATTAAAAAGTAACGGAGATAGGGAACATCCTTGTCGGACTCCCTTTCTTATTACGGCTTCTTTCTTATGTTCTTCGATTGTTACTGTTGCCGTTTGGTTCCTGTAAATGTTAGCAATTGTTCTTCTATCTCTGTATTTGAACCCTAATTTTTTTAAATGCTGAACATTTTATTCCAGTCTACGTTATCGAATGCCTTTTCTAGATCTATAAATGCCAAGTATGTTGGTTTTGTTTTTCTTTAATCTTCCTTCCACTATTAATCTGAGGCCTAAAATTGCTTCCCTTGTCCCTATACTTTTCCTGAAATTATATAATTAAATAGTCATATTATATAAAATTTTTAAAAATGGTTTCGACTTTTAAATTTGAAAATTATTTTTTTCATATTTATTTTATAAAGAAATTCATATTTAATTATACGTAACAAATTAATTAATTACACAATTTATTAATTAAATTAATTAATAAATATAATTAATTTAATTAATTAATTAATAAAATTATTTCGATATTTTCTTTGAAATATTAATTTCTTCTTTTTTTTAAAACGTATTTTTGAAAATTTTTTAGTTTGCATTGGTATTTGACTTATTAATAAACGATCGTTTTTATTAACGTTCCAATAAAGTTTTAATTAATAATTTGAATAGTATATAGAAAAAAATTAAATATTAAAATTAAAATCGAACTTATAAATAAAAAGTAAAGAAAAACAATCAGCCAGAATGAAGTTATTTCGTATAACTGATAGTGAAGTAATGCTTTACCTGTTATTGTCAGTTATGTTATTGGAAATCCAGCGGGGTTTTGTTATCCCTGTTGAATGTCAATGAATAGCATTAATGGATTTTCATCAAGTGAATATAATTATGTACGGAGCAGTGGATTTATAATTCCCTCTTGGAATTTCATTAGAATTATAAAAGAAAATTTTGTAAATGATTTATCATTCATTAATTGTACGCGAATTGTAAGTCAGCCGAACTGTTCTTGAATTGAAAAGTGGTTTTTTTAATTTTATTAATTAAAAATATTCACCGGGAAAAATATTATAAAAAAAAACAAAAAAAACTCTTAAACAGATAATAAGTTTGTTATGCATAAATAAAAAAATAATGTGGACCCCACATGACTTCCTTGTACGCCTATTAAATTACATATACACTTTTTTTTTAAAATGAAAAGTACATATAATTTTATTTCCCTAATAGCTTCTGGTTTTTTTTTATTGTTATTATTGAGTTATTTATCGAACAATTTTTTTACAATCGGAGGTTAATAATTATTAATAAATTAAAATATTTAAATTAAAAAAAAATTAAATGAAGTATGATTTGAACCGATGTGCCTTCCCCTTATAAAATCCAAATATTTCATTAATTAAAATTTTATCTTGCTATAACTCTGGAACCAATGAAAATAAATACCACTTATGATATATCGTAGTAAATCTGTCAATCAGGGCTTATTACTGCAGTTAACAAAAAAATCCAAAATTCAAATGTTTTGGATTTTCAGCTTTTTTGGACATTATTGTTCAAGTCGATTGCAATCAAAAGGCGAGGTGCACAACTACATATTACAACAGTCCTAAATCCAAAATTTCAACATTCTACAGCTAATCGTTTTTGAGTTATGCGAGATACATACGTATGATCGTACAGAAGCCGCGCCGAAACTAGTGAAAATTGATTCAGGGATGGTCAAAATGGATATTTCCGTTGAAATCTGAAAACCGAAATTTTTCACGATCACAATACTTCATAATTTTAAAAGAAAAAAAAGATAATTTTTAGTTTTCGGCTATGTATAACTGTATAATATACAGTAGATTCCGGATATAATCGGACCACTCCCGGACCAGGACCATAGTGACCTATTTAACGATATTAACGAAAAATAATGAGGTTAAACAAATACGGTACAGTGCATTCTAATTATTATTAAACACGATTTAACATTCTATTATTCGGAATTTTATTCCTTTAAAAGGATTCTAAATAAACAAGTAAATTCTTTTTTTCTTTTATTTCATCAACTGTATTATTAAATTACAAAATGACTAAATAGTTTTTGTAGTCTACATTATCAATAAAAAAGAAAGCTTGATAAACAACATAGAGGTACGAATCAAAACAATAAGTTCCTTTCAAGAAAATACAAAGAAAGATGAAAACACAGTTGTAGGACTTTCACGTCGTCAGGATGTCCTACAACTGTAGGTCGTTTCCGAAGAACGGCTTACACATAAATACACGTGGAAACTAATTTAAAATATTTATCAATTTATTTAAATTCAATATTTTTTCGTTTATTTAATTCAGTGATTATAACTAATACGGACATCGTATTTAATTCGGGCAGGTGTGGCGGTACTAAAGGCGGCGGTCGGCACTAACTAACTGTAATTTCACAACTTACATAGAACAAATTTCATTTGTAGAGTCGGTTAAGCCTCGAGGCTTAACGCACCAGGTTCCGAGTGGATTGAGCGATCGAGTTCGAGACCAGCCAGACAGAGTTACATTTTTGTATTTTAAATATACAACAGGATTTTTTGGAGTGGGGATGCAATTTGAAAAAAAAAAACGTTTTTGCAGATATCGTTATTTTTTAATTGTTAACTATTGTGCCTAAGAAATCTCGAGATGCTGAAGATGACTTTGTTCTACAGGCTCAACCTCTTTACCTTTTAAGTTGAAATTTAATGGCATCAATGCCCCATATGTAGAAGTAATCTAACAATGTTTTATCAAAATCGGTCCAGTTATTTTGGAGATATAAGGTGATTTAGAGGTCGACACCGAACAGATGTTATACGAATATTAACATCCGGAAAATCTTCATCCGGATTTTTAGGTTCCTTAGATGTCAAAAGTCAAGATCCGGTAAAAATCTCATAGCCCAAATTGGACCGATTACAATACTTTCCCTAGGCTATAGCGCTTTCCCAGAGTAGGTCTATACCTCTAGCCGGGAAAGTAATGCATACTTTAATATCTTTCACTTGATTAAAATTCTTAAAAAAAGATCTGTTGTGCTGTGTCGTTTCTCTTTCGGAGGAGAACTCCGAGGTTCAAACTCGGAGTTCTCCTAGCGGGCATCCTACACTATTCTTTTGCATAAAATACTGTCGAAGTCGGTCAATCAATTTCTTTGCATCTTCTGTAGATACGCAATTGAATTCGGGTTCGTCTTCATCATCTTCATGTTCGTTCAGTTTTTGAGTAATTTTTTTGATTACTTCTTCATCACCACCACACAATTTGAAAGAATTACGACCTGTGCAGATCGTTACGTACAAAACGTTTCTACTAGAGATTAAGTTTTAGGAAATTTTCAGTTTGTCTTTTAAGTATTATTTTCAAGACTTACACAAAATCTCTTACTTTGGAAAGAAAAATTACGCGATCGATTTGTAACCATCATTATTATTTCCTTGTACGAAGTAAAGGAAGTATTATGATAGAGAAAAATTAGAGTTTCCAGGTTTCAACGGAAATTTTGACCATCCCTGAATCAACTTTGACTAGTATCGGCGTGATATCTGTACGATCATACGTATGTATCTCGTATAACTCAAAAGCGATTAGCTGTAGAATGTTGAAATTTTGGATTTAGTACTGTTGTAACATCTAGTTGTGCACCTCCCTTTTTGATTGCAATCGACTGAACCAAAAGTGTCTAAAAAGTCCAAAATCCATCAAAGTTGAGTTTTGGACTTTTTCTTAACTGCAGTAATACTGCTTTCATTGAAAGCTTTTCAACTGTATGTCATAAGTGGTACTTATTTTCATCGGTTCCAAAGTTATAGCCAAATAAAAATTTAATTAATGAATATTTGGATCTTATAAGGGAAGGCGATGTGCCTTCCCTTATAAGATCTTGAACCGATGTAGTTCAAATCAGACTTCATTTCCTTTTTTGTTTTTACTTTTTTTAAAAATTAAATATGCTGATTTATTAATAATTATTAACCTCTTATTGTAAAATAATTTTTACGATAAATAATAATTCAATAATAACAATTAAAACAAAAACAAAATATGAAAAAATATCATAAGTTTTTAATGAAATAAAATTTTATGTACTTTTATAAATTTGTAAATGTAATTTAATAGGCGTGCAAGGAAGTCATGTTGTCTACATCAAATTTTTTTTTAAATTAATTTTTCTTATTTTTTTGTAAATTAAATTTTAATAATTTAAATACAGTATCGATGAGTTAAGTATTTATTTTTATTTATTTATTATTTTACTTTTCCTCGTTGAGTTTTTTATAAAACAAAATTAAAGTTTGTGTGTTAAAAGTTTTATTTTTTTATTAAAATTTTTAATGAAGAATTTCTTCCTTATAAATAAGATCTAGTTCCGTTCATCTTAAAATTAATACAATAATATTTGATGTAGTTTTCACTACAAATTGTACTGCGAAATAAAGTTTTCAAGCTAAAACAAAAACTTCCTTCTTCTAATTTAATTAATATGTTTTAATACAAATTAATTTCGATTAGTTAGGAGAAGAAAGTAATTTAATAGCATCTACGAAACCTTTATTATTATTATTATTGAGAAACTGTAAATTGTTATAACGTGTAATGTTACTCTTGTAAATCGAGTTGGAATTTGACGTCAGCTAACTTCGTATGCATAGCATCGTTATGTTGTCTCCGTTTACTTAGGCTTCTCGTCTTTTACCGTAGAGCATCAGACTTCAACTCTCTTACCCTGAAACACTCTCTTCTATAATTTCATTCGCTTCTTCTTCTTCATCCTCATGTGCTGACCTGTCTTTGTCACTATTCTCTTACATTCTATATCACATTAACCGAACCATTATCATTTAACTTTGAATTTATCGATTAATTGAATTGTAAGTGAACATTTTCTAATTTATAAACTTCTCTCAACACCTAAAACGTAAAATAATTTCATTAAGACAAAAAAAAAATATATCGATTATGTATATTAAAAGCCATTGATTTTATGAGTTTTTAACCGACAATAATAAAAGAAGATTCTCAAATTGACCATATATATATATATATATATATATATAATTTGCCTGCGTGCGCGTATGAATTTATTGGTTACCTTAGTTTTTGTAATGATCGCATTTTAAGTTTTCCAAATATCTCATTGAGATTTATTTTTTTGAAAAATTGCTATTTTTACCTAAAAAGTTTGAAGATATCTTCCATTTACGTATTATCATCGTCATCGTCAATATATATATATATATATATATATATATATATATATATATATATAATAATAATAATGTATAATATGATATTCTAAAGTATTTTTACGTGAAAAATTAAAGAAAATTTAATGTACGATAAAAATACAAATTTGTGCATTTCAGAGAGCAGAATAAAAAACAAAAAAATCAAAATTTGATTTTTTATTCCTTTGTATATTGCTATATTCAGTAGAAATATATTTACTTTTTTTTTTTGCTATATTTATAAAAAAACAACGGATTTCTCGGATTTGCGGTTTTAGCCAGCGTCTTTTTTTAAAATTTTTTGGTCAAATAATTTTTGTAGATATATTTAAATTGTAAATAAAAATACATTTAATAAGCGTAAAGTAAAACGAATTTAGAAAATATCAAAAAATATTAATTAAACAATTCTTTTCATTTCTTCTCTACATTTTGAAAATTGAAGCCGAAACCAAATATTATGGGTTCTTATTTTGTGGGCTTATTTTTTTTTTTAGTTGGTGCTGATTTATAACAGTAAAAATTAAAAGAAGTGAAGAAAAATTTTTGAATTACATTACAGTTTTTTGATTTCTTTCAAAAAAGATTTTATTTATTTTTAAATAATATAAGCAGACAACTGTTTTATAATTTTAATGTTTAGGTTGCTAGAATGTTGTACTGAATTTGATAAGAACATTTTATTTTTGCCTAATAAAATTAGCTGGACATTTCATGCTGTTTTTATTTCCATTATAAAACATATGGCAAGCTACTTTACAACAATGATGTGTTTTAGATTTTACAAATAGAAAGAGAAAAATTCAAATTTTTTCCATTAAAATTGTGTATGTGTTCACGTTTGTACTTAACCAAATGATCTTAGGTAACTTTTTGACTTGGTGTCAGGCACTAATCATTTATGAAATTAGAACACCTATTTTCAAGAATTATAAACATCTGATGCCAGGCTTAGGGTGTAATATTAAGATTTTTTTAAAAATTATTATGATTTTTACAGAATAATAAAGCTGACGTCAGGAACGGATAGATCCGTTAAAAAAAAAAAAAAAAAAAGAAAAAAAAACCTTGATCTGATCTGAGAAGCATCAAAGAATCCATAATTAATTATAAAATAAAAAATAGGTGTTATTTAAGTTCCATATTAATTATTTAATGTACAAAAGTATTAAATAATATTAAGGTATATACCTGAATATACACCATAGTGATCATAATTGAATAGTTGGTGTTGAAAATTATTGATGCGCTTGTTTATGTAAATGTTGAACTTGGTTGGGGGGGGGGGGGGTGTAGAAAATTAAATAATTGTTTAAAATTTAAATTATTATTATTTAAAAATTCATCGACAAAATAATAATATTGTTTCTGTAAAACAAAATCTTTTAATTGTATTTTAAATAAATTTGTATGAAGATTATTTATATAATTTATTAAAAATAGCATCGGAAGCATAATAACTTTTTCTCTAAGACAAAGTATTGTGTTACGTTACATAATATCAGCTCTCTTAATTATTTAATAGAGAGGTAGATAGATAATTATTCATAGAGATAGATATTTTTTTAATTTCTTTATTTTAGTAAAGATGAACACTTTCGTAAAAAATAAACACATTGATACGTTAATATTTATGATTTTTTAAATTTTAAGTTTAATTTATTTATATTTATGGGCCCCAAACAATGATTTGATAGCCAATTCTTAAACAAATTTCTTTTGATTTTTTTGGTGGAGCCCCGTAAGATGTAACATCTTTAGATTGAAATATACCAAGCTTAATAAATATTTAATAATGACGAAAAACTTAGTATTTTATTAAGCTATTACAAAGTAACCGTTTGACATTCTTGCAAACGAAATCGATTTGATCATTCCAAAAATCTGGAATGACCCTAGAATCACCTAAAAATTCAAGATAGACATCCAAAAACTTCGTTTTATGGACAATAGAAATACTATTGTTATTAATGGGAATTCTAAACCGCCAAATTGGTCTAGTGATAAAACTCGTCAACGTAAAACGGCTTATTTCGAAGTCGAAAGTTTTCGGGTTCGAATCCTAATAAAGGTAATTGCCTTTATTCGGATTTTAATACTAGATCTTGGATAGCGGTGTTTTTTGGTGGTTGAGTTTCAATTTACCACACGTATTGTCGGCCTGAGTCAGTACAAGACTACACTTCTCTAACACGTTTCGAAAACGAGACGCGGCTCTGTACGTCCCGAATCCAGAAAGCTGCACGGGATGTCTGGAGACTTCCGGATATTTGTACGAGAATAATAATAATAATATGATATTTTTTTAAATGAATGTGGTACATAATAGTACATTTTGCAAGGAGCCTGTAATGATAGCCTTTGATGTACCAGTCGAAGTACGTTACGTAAACTTCGCAATAGTATATTATTGACCATTTTGGAAAGTTCCACACGATGTTTTTTTTCTACAAATAATAAAATATTGGGATTATTGATTCAAATCAATGGTAGTATCGTTTACGGAATATTTTTTTTTAATTTTTGAAAAAATATATTAAACAATGCATTTCTGTTGCAGTAGGTTATTAGTCATGAAAAATTCTGCCTTTTTTTAATATCGATCAATGTTAAAGATATTTCTTCCTCAGAATCTCGCATAATTAACAAAAGGATAAACAGCATAATGTAGAAACGTACCTACTTAATGGTGTATTTTCAAATTAGTCTGTGTTTCCTAACAATTAAATCGGATTAAAATAAAAAAAAACAAAAAAAAAAAACAGCTGATACATTAAATAGTACCCGCTGCTGATTGGTCAGTAGTTGAAATGTGGAGTCTTTTGATTGGTTGAACATACGTATCATAATGAATATCTGTTTAATAAGGACCTTCATTATAATACAGAAAGTTTCTTAATTCAAACTTTATAATACACCCGTAAAAAAAAAAATTAAGTTTTTTTTAAGATTCTGCTTTACAAGGCATTCTTGAAGCCGGTATGGACTTACGGAATTGAAATCTGGGGCGCAACCAGTAACAGCAATATGAAGATCATTCAACGGTTCCAGAATAAAATACTACGTAACATAACCTGTTCCTCGCTAACCACAGCGTGGTTAGCGAGGAATACTGAGATCCACGATGACATAGGCATTCCATACGTTCGAGAAAAAGTTGAATGCCTAGTTTTGAGATATGTGTCCAGGTTGGGGAAACATTGTAATCACCTAGCTTTGACCACAATGAGGACGTTAGGAAAAGATTCCACGTGCTTGATGTGATTGATGGACGGTGAAGATATTTAACTCTATTCAAAGATGCTATCAAATATTATGTTATTTCATAGTTACGAATATTTATTTATATCAATTGTTTTTGTAGTAGTTGAGGATTATCATTGGATGATCCTATTTCAGGTGATAATCTATCATACGAATTATTTATAGCTTCAATATGCGCTGATTGTAAATAAACGAATTCGGAAAAAAGTTGTTTTTCGCTTCCTTGTACGATTAAAGGATGTATTGTGATCGTGAAAAATTTCGGTTTTCAGATTTCAACGGGGATATCCATTTTGATCATTCCTGAATCCATTTTGACTAGTTTCGGCTTGACGTCTGTACGTACGTACATATGTATCTTGCATAACTCAAAAACGATTAGTCGTAGGATGTTAACATTTTGGATTTAGGACTGTTGTAACATCTGTTGTAACATCATTTTGGATTTAGGACTGTCAATCTCCTCTTTTCCAATCGACTGACCAAAAGTGTCCAAAAAATCCCAAAATCCAAAAGAAATTGAATTTTTGACGTTTTCTTAACTCCGGTAATAAACCTTCATTGACAGCGTTTCAACAAAATATCATAAGCAGTACTTATTTTCATTGGTTTCAGAATTATAGTCAAATGAAATTTTAATTAATGAAATATTTGAATCTTACAACGGGAACGCACAGTACGAATCAAACTTCATCTTTTTTAACTTTTAAAAAAAAGTTTTTTAACATTTTTTTAATATTTAAGTATATTGATTTATTAGTAACTATTAACCCCTGATTGTAAAAAAATTACGATAAATAATATTCAATAATAACAATAAAATTAAAAAAAAAATTAAAAAATCAGAAGTTATAAGTGAAATAAAATTTTATTTACTTTTATAAATGTGTATGTGTAATATAATAGGCATTATTCCATATGTGTATATGTCATAAAGTTGGTGAAACATCTGATTATTTAATACTAATTGAAAATTATAATAATTTCGAATCGTATTATTTTTGGATTTTGTAGTTTAATTATTCTGGAGTTTCTTTTTAAATTTATCTACTTCAATGTTAACTGTTACTGAGTGACTGAAAAATATATCCTTAGAAGAAAATCATATATATCCTCAGAAGTTAATAATGAAATAAAATTTTATGTACTTTTCATTTTTTTTAAATGTGTATATGTAATTTAAGGAAGTTATGTGGTGTCGACATAATTTTTTTAAATTTAAACTTTAATACTTTATGAAAATGGAAGGCAAATGGTAAACTATTTATTATAAAAACTAGCTCTACCCGCCACGCTTCGCTGTGGCACATTGTGGTTGCATGGATGAGAAATGAGAAACAAAACAAAGCATACGTTTCATAGAAGTTTAATTTTGCAATAGTGTGGATATACAATATTTTTTGTTTTTCCACTGTCTGACAAGATATAAAGGCTATCTGGTTTGCCGACTCGGGAACACGCAACATACAGTTGCCCATGTGAGAAGCAATCCGCATCTAAATCTAAACCACACAATTTTAAAGATTGACCTTGAGCTTTATCGATTGTGAGTGCAAATGCCAATCGAATTGGGATTTGCAATCTTTTAAATTAAAATGGTGTATCGGTCGGGATTATGGGTATTCGAGAAATGAGGACATCTTCACCTCTGAAAGGCCCCGTTAAAATCGTTGCTTCCACTACGTTATTCATCAATTTCTTAACTGCAAGTCGCGTGCCGTTGCAGAGTTTTGGCCGATTAATATTCCGCAACAGGATAATTGTCATTTTTTGATCGAACCTTTGCTAGAATCAATCTAATGAGGAATGTTTTCCCAGTTCCTCCTGGCGCATCCAAGAAGAAGGTCCCCCCAACTCCGTCATTTATCATTTGCATTATGCGATCATAAATGCCTTTCTGTTCACGCGTTAATTTGGGAATGTTTGATCGGACATATGACTGAAGATCACCGATGTTGTAACTCTGTTCACGGCGTAAATCCACATCAAATGAAGCAATCGCAGCTCGGGTGGGTGCCGGCATTCCCGATTGACTAAGAACTTTATTTGCAATAGCTAAGCACTTGTCTTCAATATTTATCAATGCTTCGCTGTAAATGCCTTCTGCAAATTCCACGGTCATATTGGTATTTTCTAGGCGTATTCTATGCAAAATATCCTCAGCCATATGCCATCGATATCGTTCCCATAACTCTGCGGGAGATGAAGGGAAACAAGCGGTCAATATAATTGCGAATAATGTCCGAATTTGGTTTGGATGTGCAGTGTTGCACTCTCATTAATACATATATCACACTGTTGGTCGTTTTCTAATAAATTCAGAGCTTGGTGAAAGGCGCAGCTCAATCACGACACGATCACACAAAAGTACCTCGATTAAAATGAATATTTAATTCAGATTGTATAATAATTTGAATCGGATGCAAGTGGATACGTTTTTTTTTTTTTGTTAATAAACAATGTAATTGGGAACAGGTATTGTTTCACATGTGACTGCGGTTGTCGTTAGCTAATATGGCGAGTGTTCCCCTCGCTCCCGGCAGATTGCGCGGTCACTGGTATACAGCTGACCGTTAAAAAAACTGTTTTCTCGCGTTCGCGGGTATGTGACTGATGCGAAAAATAAATAAAAAGAATGTTTGATGCGGGTTATATATCGTGCTAAAATTTGAGCTCAATCGCTGCAGAACATTTTGAGTTTTTCAAGCCGTACACAAACGAACTTAACGTTCCCCTTGGCAATCTATATATATAGATTAATGAAAACACTTTTCTTTTTCACGAATATATCCTGTTATTTTATCTTTTATAAAAGATATAATATATATATATATATATATAGATTGATAGATAGGTAGGGGTAACACTGGGTGTAATATCAGTCCTTTTTTTTTAATAAAAGTGACGGACACTTTTTAGTAAAACGTATTATACTTAATACATTTTTTATTAAATAAATTCTTACCATTCAGGAATTTGATTTTAATAGCTTAAAAAATTGAGGAATAACATTTATAAAGCTCTTTGTCATTCTATATTAAAATGTAATTAAATTTTTTCCTCAATACTAAAACGGATAAAAATATTTAAGAAGTTCTTCTTGTGATGAACATGACGCTTTTGTTTCTTTATATTGAACACCAATTATTACCATCGACTTCTTATTACGGATTATTCTACCTTCCGGCTATACTCTTACAATACTCTTCCGTACTTCTAAATTTTCTATTTTTTCTTTATTTTGTTATATTTTCCTTAATTTTATCCTGAATCTGATATCTTCTTCTTCCGTTAAATCTCTTTTCTTTCACCATTCTCTCAATTATTCGCTTCAATAAGCATTCCTTTCTCAAGGGGTACTCGATCCAATTTCTTTACTTTTTTATTACTTCCACTATATAGCTTCTCTTTTATCTTATTTTCACCATCATCTCTTCTTTCTTCATCCTTTTTGACAATCCTTCTCTGTATCCGTATTCTAAAAAAACTTCTATTTTCCATTATTCTTCCTCTTTCTATAATACTTATCTGTTTTCTTGTTATAATATTATTCCCTACATAAAATATTTCACTAATTTTCTTATTTATTGTTTTAGGTGCTAATATGATAGTTTTAGTGTTTTTGTTGAAGGGTGTCTTACAGAAAGCAATTATCGTACTTTCTTTCTTTATTGTAAAGACAAGAAAGATTTTGATGTTTACGTCGATAAAGATTTTTTTTAAACAAATTAATTAAAATATTTAAAAAGTTATTTTTTTTAGACTTTTTTTCTTAATAATTGATAATTTTATAGAGAATGCAGTAAATTTATTTATTGTTCTTCATTATCTGCCCGAGTTTTTCTAGGGCTTTGAAGCAGTTTAACTTCTGAGGTAGAATCCATATTAAATACAGTATTTTACTTTAAGAATAATGATTTTTAGTTTTATAAAAAGGTTCTTATAAAGTGGAAATACTTTTCAACCCGTAAAAGAATAATTTTAGGGTGAAGAATTACGGTTTTTTTTTGGATTTGGCATACGATAATCAACATTACAATTTATTTATTTATTTTTTTTATACTATAAAGCATTTGTGTTATTTACCGATATTTTCCTCTTACAAATTAGATGTCATGGTATGAAGTGCAATATTAATTTATGTTTATATATTTACTTGTGTATATACAAAATATAAAACAATTTATGTGGTTTCCGTATTCATGCCAAAAAAGGTAAAAATAAAGTAATAATACTTGACTTGTCATTGGTTACAGTGAGGAGGCGCACCATCTTGTTGCCAAATAAAGTTCTGTGGTTCGCATTGCAGTTGAACAAAAAGCCATAGTTATAGCATATCAAGGTAATTCATTACAGTCCCATTTGGTTCCGCGAAAAAGAACAGCCCGTAAATTTTCCGTCGGGATACGTCACAAAAAAACATTCAGTTTTGGGGAGTTTGATCTAATTCCTTAACAAAGAAAGCTTCATTCACATTGCAATATTTCGAGAGAATTTTCTGATCCAAAATACGCATTGTTTACTTTTCCATTAACATGAAATGTTGATTCGTCACTGAATACTACACGATCAAGAAATTCTTCATCGTCACGGTGCATCATTTCAGCTAGCGCGCAAATTTTCATCTATAGACTTTAGAGCTTGCGTACAGCTAAAACTATTTGAGTTGGTTTTTCATTTAATGTATGATTAATTAATCTACGTGAAGCTTGAGAAATATTACATAGTTTTAAAACCCCGATATTTATTTTGAAACACACAGCATTATCAGTACAATTCTTAAAACCTGCTTGTTCTTCCATTAGTATTGGATCTCCAATACTAATATAATAAAACGTATCTCCAATACGTTTTACTATTTAACGTTAGTGTTGTAATCCTTAAAAAAATGTATACCCCGAAACCAACAAACTTATTCCTCTGTAATTCTCGCACGTACTTCTGTCCCGCTTTTTAATGACGACTATTCTCCATTCCTCTGGAATTAGTTATTTTAGCAATTCAACTAAAATTTTATCACATCCAACAGCCGTTCCATTTCTGCTATCATTTAACGTCTGTCTTAATTCTGACATTTTTAACCGATCTACTTTCCTGTGGTCCTCAAAAGAATCTAACTCTTCATTCTCAAATTCCGTTGCCCATACCTTTCCAAAGTATGCTAGAAATCTCTAGATTCTAGAGCTGATGTTTGTGCTAGATCTCTCCAACTCTCTCTCTCTCCTCACTTTTCTTTCTTTTCTTTTTCCTGATTAGCCTCCGGTAATTACCTTTCAGATAATACTTCAGAGGATGAATGAGGATGATATATATGAGTGTAAATGAAGTATAGTCTCGTACAATCTCAGTTCAACCATTCCTGAGATATGTGGTTAATTGACACCCAACCACCAAAGAACACCGGGTATCCAAAATCTAGTATTCAAATCAGTGTAAAAATAACTGACTTTACTAGGACTGGAACGTTGGCAGTCTCAACTTCCAAAGCAGCTGATATGGGAAGACGCGTTTACCACTAGACCAACCAGGTGGGTTCTCTCTCTCCTCACTGTCTAGGTATTTCGTTACTTTATAAGCAATATTTTGCCGCCCGTGGATGTCATTTTGTATCCTTATAATGAATTAAGCCCATTAATTATTTTGTTGATCTCTACAAGTATTCTTTATAATGTTTGTCTATTCTATTCCCTTTTATCCTCAACACTCTTTGTCATGAGCCATTTTATATGTTCTTCTTTTTTCTCTGTACAGCGTCTTTCATCTCTTTAGTCCAGTATAATTTCGTCTTCTTTTGAGATCTTCTTCGACATCAAAGGTCTTTATAAACCGCTTTTCGTAAAGTCTTTTTATTCTACTCTATTCTTCATTTATGTCATTAGAGAGTTCGCTGTTGTTATTAATCGAATCCATTCTTTTATCGTATGGCATTCTTATTGATTGATCATTTAGGAGCTGAATCCTACATTTCTTATCTTCATTAACCTATTGTCGAATTTTAACCCAACGTGCTTTGAGGTTCATTTCACCTTGCAAATGGAAATGATATGTACCAACATCAGAACCTCTGAAGACTCAAGTATCTCTAAACAAGTTTACCGCCCAGTGATTTGCAAGTAAATAATCTAGAATAGATTCTTGTTCCCTAGCTGACAAAATAGTTTTATGAATTCTTTTATTTTTAAAATATGAATTCATTATTCGTAAATTATTAAAACTTGCAAAATTTTGCAATTGTTTATAAGTGGAATTCGTATCACCTTCTCCATTAGTATCAATAATTTTTCTAAAGGCGTCCTGCCGACATGTCCATTCAAATCTCCACCAATTAGGATATAATCATTCATGTTACAACATTTAATGTTTTATGCAACTGATGATAAAAGTCTCCTGCCTCTAGTTTTTTCCTCCCTCTTTTAGCGCGTATGCATATATAAAATGTATATCCTCTTTTTATTCTACATCTCAAATCCAAAATTCTTTTGTTAATCCATTTGTTTGGTGATACCATTCATTATTAACCATTATCGCCTCACCTGCTTTAGGTCTTTCATACTGTGAAACTCCCTTATATATAAGCGTAATTATTGTATTCATGACTTTCTACCAGCTTCTTTTTAATTCCCGTTAATAAAGCAATATCAATTTCATATTCTAGTATAGTCTTTTCCAATAAAATCATTTTATCTATTATTCCTCTTATATTCCCAGGCGTAATATGTCCGGAATTCCAATTCTTAAAAATTTTTCATGTTTCATGGATCTTCTGGCGCTGCGTAGAGGTTGGTAATGGGGCTTCCACCTTCCTACT
Organism: Lycorma delicatula; assembly: GCF_047948215.1. Classification (NCBI taxonomy): domain Eukaryota; kingdom Metazoa; phylum Arthropoda; class Insecta; order Hemiptera; family Fulgoridae; genus Lycorma; species Lycorma delicatula. The sequence continues at coordinate 17,385,389 of NC_134461.1, forward strand.
TCCAGACCTGCCTGATTTCCATTCAGTTTCTAGTCCCCTAGGTTCTTCCGCACACTCAGTCGTTGGGATATTTCTTCCGCCTTAGCGACCGTTGACCGTTCGTCACCTGTGACCCTATAACTGGGTAATAAAATCCGGAGCCAGATGGATCCAGGTATTTTAAATTGGTGGAAGCAATAATCATTGAGTTCTGCTAACGAAGGTTTTTAAAACTTAAATAACGATACATTAAATTTACCGGAAGATGAAAATAATATTCTCAGATTAGAGTAGTATTCCAGTGGCGTCATACCTCATTTCAAACTTCTTAATTTTTTCTTCGTGAAAGATTTATAAAAGTCAAAAACACCTCAGATATTTCTTAAAAATATCAAACTTAATCTGGACATCGCCAGTATTTTAATTTTGATCGATAATTAAAAAAGATTAATATTAATAATATTATTAACAATTAATATTTAATACATCAAAGTATCTGAGAATTATTTATTAGCTTATTTAAAAGTAAACATGAAAAAGAAAACGGGAATAAAATATAACTCAGGTATATTCGTAGGTTATTTAAAGACTGTGGAATCAATAAACTCCGAATTTTTCGTCTTTTTTTGCGGTTAAAATTTATTTTTCCAGTAGGTTATTTTGATTTATGGACTAGGTACGTATTCAAACTTTAGCTCGGTTACCTTTCTCTCCATTTTTTTTGTCATTTCCTGTCAATTTGCCAGTATAGAATTCAGTTTATATCATTAATCTATGTCATCAGCTACATGAGTTCATATTAAAAAAAAAGTATTGTATTTATTCTTTTGTAATATTCATAATTAAAAATATATATATGTGTAATTAAGGAAATAAGAATTTCTTATTTAAGTTTAAAATAATTCCTATCTGGTAATAAAGAGAAACTAATTTATTTAAAAAATTAAAAAATGTTATTGTACACAGGTAAAAGTTAATGGTAGTCGTTGTTACTCAACATTACATATTGACTGGATGTAAGAGGAAAATTTGATATAATTTCTCTCTCATACTCTCTCTCTCTCTCTCTCTCTCTCACAACCAACCAACCAACCAACCAACCAACCAAACACACACACACACACACACACACACACACACACACACACACACACACACACACACACACACACACAAAACATACACATACACCAGAGAGAGAGATAGAGAGGGTGAGAGAGAGAGAGAGAGAGAGAGAGAGAGAGAGAGAGTGTGAGTGCGAGAGAGAAATGATATAATGGAATAAAAAAAGAAATAATGAATTGTATAACTTTCTCGGTTACGCTGGCAAATTATGAAATTCGTTTTTTCAATTCAATCATTTTATGCTCTATTTGTATTTTTATGATTTTTTTGAATTTTTGGCTAATCTTTTTTTCAAGAAATACTAAAGAGTAAGGGCTTTCAAAAAAATTAAGATTTTTACATTTTAAGGCAATGGATAATTGAGAGGTTAAATTAAATTAAAAAAAAAAAAAAAAACACTTTTTTTAATTAAAAACATATTTTTTGTTACCTCATACCATTGGACCGGTTTGGGCAAGAAATATTTATAGTGGTTTGGACGCCTATCGATGTAGAAAATATAGATGCAAAAAAACTTCCGTTATTTTGTTTTGTGAAGCCAGATATAGTTAAAAAAAGTCTGACGTGGATATCACATGACTTCCTTGTATACCTATTAAATAACATATACACTTTTCTTTTAAATTAAAAGTACAACAAATTTTATTTCATTAGTAACCTCAGATTTTTTATTCATTTTTTTTATTGTTATTATTGAATTATTATTTATTGTAAAAAATGCTTTACAATCAGAGGTTAATAAATTATTAATAAATCAATATATTTAAATTAAAAATAAAAAGTTAAAAAAAAGGAGATGAAGTCTGATTCGAACCGATGTGCCGTCCACTTGTAAAATCCAAATGTTTCATTAATTAAAATTTTATTTGCCTATAACTCTGGAACCAATGTAAATAAGTACCGCTTTTGATAAGTATATCGTTGAAAAGCTCTCAATGAGGGCTTATTACTGCAGTTAAGAAAAAGTCCAAAATCCAAATGATTTGGAATTTGGGCTTTTTTGTACGATTTTGGTCCAGTCGATTGTAATCAAAAGGAAAACTGCACAAGTAGATGTTACAACAGTCCTAAATCCAAAATTATAACATCCTACGGGTAATCATTTTTGAGTTATGCGAATTACATACGTACGTATGTACGTACGGACGTCACACCGCCGAAACTAGTCAAAATCGATTCAGTGGATATTTCCGTTGAAATCTGAAAACCGAATTTTTCGCGATCACAATACCGCGTAAAATGAAGAAAAAAGAAAAATATATATATAAATAATTTTTTGGGGAGGGGATTAAGTAAAAGTAAACATTTTTGTTAATTTGTGATCTTCATAAAAAAAACTTCCAACTTTTGTAAGAAAAACGTTTTGTTAAAGTGTCCAGTAAAGATTTAGATTTTATTTCGGCCAAAACACCCCTAACCCCTTTTCCAAATTTTTTGAAAAAATTATAATACTTTTCCCACAAAGTTAGTACCTATCTACTAAGGTTAAAGGAAATATGTCAACGCGGTCTAGAGTTATTAAACCAAATATGGGCTAACACATATACCTGAGTTCATACGCGCAAACTCCGTCTGACAGAAATAGATTTCTTGGAATTGAGCGAATTGGAATAAAGAATTTTTTTCTCATATTATTTTAATTTTATTTTAATCTATTTGTTTTGTTAAAATTTTTTTTTAAATCTCTCCTTAAAGTACAAAAACTGATCAATTTTGTTTAGATTTTTTGACCGAACTATATACTTCTTTGTTATATCTATAGGTGCTCTAGTAGCATACATCACTACAAGGGGAAAGTAAAAATTACGAAAAGAAAGAAAATTAGGTTCAAATATTTGATTTCTTTCAGTTTATAGTGATCTCGTAGACCTATTAACTAAAATAATGATAGCATTGTATCAGTTTGTCGTATACAATAAAATTTCTTTTTACATAAAAGTTTTACAATATGAAAAGGTCTTCAATATTATTACAGAAATTATTAAATTTGTAATATTCTTAAATTGATTGATAAATGTCGTATGACGGTATCATAAACTCTGAAATAAACTTCTAATACTATAAATTTTTTCCAATTAATAGCGAGCAAGAGTAATAAAACATATGGTATTTTAAATTGTTCTAAAAAATAACCTTCAGAATTGTAAATCGAGAGAGTGAAAGAAAATTTAATTAAACGCACGTTTTGTCAGTCAAAGGAAAAACACATAGAGAGAAGTAAAGAAACAGGCTTATTTCTTTTTGGTTGTGATTTCCGATCGGTTGAAATGTATAATTTAATACTAGATCATCACTGTCAGTATATTACTGCCTTAAAATCAGTATCCGTCAGGTAAAATAGATTTCCTTGCGTTGACATTATGCTTCTACCAAATTTTCACTGGTATCAAGGTTTAAGCAAGTAGTCCATCGTTATCGACTTCGCATGTTATATAGATAGAAATTTGGATTTAATTTATCAAAGTATAGTTTTAAGTTTATTTTATTGCATCGTGTATAATTTTTTTGTAGCATTGTATATAACGTTTCTTACAGAAACAATTTAATTACATGTTTTATTCGGGTTAAAAAATTAGGAGCAGAAATGCAGATCAAGAGATAGAATTTTTACATCAACGTTCCATAGCAGAAAATATTTCTCATACTATGGCCATATAGAAAGTAACATTATGTTAAAATTTTATTAACAAGTTTCATTTTATAAATTACAATAATTTTAAAGAGATTTTTTAGTTAGTTTATTTTATAAAAAAAAGAAAAAAAAGTAAATATACGTCTACATTAAGTATTTGTTCAATCGGAATGAAGTATCAAATGGAGTGATAAATACGATATTAGGGTTTAATTACTTTAATAAAATTAATAATACATTTCTACTGTGTTCTAACCCTTCTAACCCTTCTACAAAAATAGAAAATTTTGGTGAAAATATATATTTGTGAGAAAAATTATGAGATATAAAAGAAAAAGAGTTATAAATTTATGATACCGACCTCCGATTGTTTGAAATACGTAATTTCGTTCTTCGCTAAATATAATAATAAAAATAAAATAAATAGTGATTTTGTTCATCTACCGGACTTTTACATTCTGGCTCCTTTCCAAAAATGTTTTTATACATATGCTAAATTTTTACGGAAACAAATAGAAATAGATATCTGTGTAAATGGCTGGTTGGTCAGCCATAAATTCTTATCTTATTGATTTATTGTAAACATTTTTGTAGATTGTTTAATTAATAATAAATATATTTACAGATGCATGTAGGCGTACCTAAAATGGGGGACTTACTGCAGGTTTTCAGATTCTACGTGTGAAAATGAACAATAAATGTCCTATGAAAAAATCTCGATTTCCCTTTCGTTTTCCTTCTGTCGGCCATTTTGTATTTATTAATGAAAAGTTTGTATCTAAAGATCGGATTGAGGAATAATAATAATATTTGGTACATATATTTATATCAAGGCTGTCAAATAAAAGTAAATTAATGTGTAAACATGTTCATAAATTTCAAAATTGCGGGTATGTAGATTTTGAAATCCTTTATATCTCGGTAATCTTCAGCTTTACCATATTACATTTTACTACAAAAATATTAACATTCTGTTGTGTTGAGTATCCTGTATAGTCTATAAGAATGCACGTGAGGAAATTATGTTGTATGCCGCAACATAAGGAAATAGGCTAAAATGTATAAGGTCATTTTGTTGAGGGCCCAGCGCCTTTTATTGTAAACAATGACAGGTGGTTACCGTTCAATTTCTCGTGATGTTGTCTTCCGATTGCTGGAGTAAAGATGTTCTTCCGCTTGAGCGTCAGCAACACTATTTCGCAAAGAAGTTGGGTCAACTAACTTCTGCTAGAATTAGAAAATTGAGAATGATGGATTCAATTGCGGCAGACTAGATGGGATGAAACGGTTGATGGGCGTTACACGCGTGGTCTTTTTCCTGATGTGAGGAGTCTTCAAGAAGCCTTTTGTGTGTCTCCTAAAAAGTATATAATTCAGCTTCTTTGGGCCATGTAGCTTTTAGAGGTAGGTTGCGTCGTTTTGGCATGGCTGATATTTGTGTCCGTGGTTGGAATATAAGATGATGAATGCCCTTAATGTTTTATATGAAGAAAGACGATTAGAGGTAATGAGGCAGCTCCGGGATATTGGGTCTATTTTAAATTTAAATGTTATCTGGGAAAGCCGGGCGGAATGGTCAGTTGTGAACTTCATGAAATATTTGGTTCTTCAGCTAGTTGGGAAGGGCATGTAGGATGGGGACTTTGAGTTACCCGGGTGGTTAGGGACCGCTTAGGCGTTCCCTTGTCGCCAAGATAGACGCTTCGTAGTTTTGTTTTTGTTCTGTTATTTTTTGATTTTTGTTTTATTTCGTTCGTAGGACCACAGCTCAAAATTAATTTTTTTTACTTCTGCTCAGTTTAGCTCGTTTGAATAGTTTGTTTTTGGTTTTGTTTTGTGTTTATTGATAGTACCTTCTTACACCGAGGAAATGTCATTCGTTGCATTTACATCGGTGGCATCCTGACGTAGGATAAGCTGTTAACTGAGACATGTTATTCAGCCTGTGAGTTCAGCTTCTGAACCCGCATCAGGGCTAGGTAAAGCCCATCAGGGATAGGTACGGAAAGGGTGGCGTGGCGACCGGAATCGTCACATGACGGGATCTTCCCTTTCGGGGCCAGGATGTGAACAAAATTGTTGTTGCGATCAACACTTGTTTTGTTAGTATGAGGATAGTATTTTTGTTGTTTAAAGACGCAATTATGTATTTATCTGAGCGCATAGTCTAATTGATGCTAGATATATAGTAAGAGACTTTGTGTGGAACTTTGAGAGTTAGTGGAAGACGCGGTTAATTTGGTAGTTTAGGGTTATACGTTATGTTATGTGGTCGTGGTTGGAAGAGGTCATACGAAGGTGGCAATAGGTTGTATAAATACATTGATGGAAATATCTGCCGGCTCATTTGCATAGGTGACACCTATGCACCTATGCAAATGACAGAGGCCTAACTGATGATAGTGTTATCTTATCAGGTTTTAAGGGTCTAAAAGACGATCTCCGGTAAAGCCCATCGGGGCTAGGAACGGAGGGGACGATGTGGCAACCGGGATCGTCACGAGGCGGGTATCTTCCTCTATGGGGGTCAGGATGTGAAAAAAAGTGACACCTTAGTTTTGAAAATCGGTTCACAAATGAACAACTTATTTTATTTTTCTAATGTGTAAGTTACAATCTGTTTAACTTGTGAACAATAAGGAACCCCTTCACGGCCCAATGAGATGAAGATGATATGTAGGACGTGTAGTCTTGTACAGATTCAGGCCGACCATTCTTGAGACGTATGGTTAATTGATCCCCAACTAACAAAATATAGCAGCCACTACGCTGGGGCTACATCAGGTGCTATGGTTCTACAGGATTCAACAATTCTTGAGAACGGAAAAATAACAACGTGCGGTACCAAATGCACAGTTATATTTGATTCCAGCAATGGGGAAACGGCCATGGCAGCCCACGTAATAAAAGCTCTAAGAAAGTAGTGGGAAAATCAGAGTCAACAATCTTTGTGGTGCCCAACGCCCCATCGGGTATTATAATTAAGAAAATTGTGATATACCTCATGAGAAAAGGGAAGACCCTACCGAGAATGGTTCTCCCCAATTTAAGTGAGCATGGAAGAGCGAGATCTAGATCTGCCTCGAATAGAAGAGGAACTCCGCCGGTTACGGAGAGTAAGACTGTGGTAGTACAGGCACCGGGAAAAACATACGCGGATCTCTTAAAAACAGTGAAAGATAAAGTCAAGGCTGAGGAAGCAGGGGATATCTTATCCATCAGGAAAGGCCGAGACCAACAACTAGAGGTCAGAATTAGCGGATCACAGAAAGCAGGTGAGTTTTCCTCTCTGCTCAAGAATAGGGCTGAAGAACTTCAAGTTGACATTAGAACCAAAGGCGACCGTAGAACAGTGGTGCATGTCAAGGACCTGCTGTACGATACTACAGAAAGAGAAATCAAGGAGGCGATCGAAAAAGTACTTGGAGTTGGTGAAGGTTTTCAAATCACATCCATAAGAGAAGCGTATGGCAATACAAAAAATGCCACTGTGGTCACTAACCAAAGAAACGCTACTAAGCTCATTGCATCAAGGCTGAGGATTGGCTGAGTGTGCTGTAGAGCATACATACGCACATAAGTCGAGAAATGCTATCGTTGCTGGAATACAGGGCATGGCAGGAGAGAATGTAGAGGTCCGGATCGTTCAGAATTATGTTTCAATTGCGGCAGACCGGGACACGTTATTAAAGATTGCAAAGAAACAACGAGATGCCTTGACTGCGGATCTACGTCACATAGAACTGCTAATACAAGTTGTAACAAAAATCATGTGTAAGATATTTCTAATCAATAATAATAGGAGCAGGCTATCGGTCGGCTGTCGGTAGAGATGGCCACAAGAGGCAATTTCAATTTTCTGGTGGCCACGGAACCCAACATGTACTCGGTGGCCAGGGGTCAATGGTTGCCCGACAGAAACGGGGACGTGGCCATTAGGAGAATCGTAGGCAACGTGGATCATAGTTTATACCGTAGAGAAGATGGCATTTTAGCCATAGAACTAAATGATATAATAATTATCGGAATATATATCAGCCCGAATTGCGACATGGAGTTTTTTCAGCAGAAATTACTTAGCTTACACCAACTTATGACACGCTCCCGTAAAAGAACAGTCGTGTTGGGAGATTTTAACTGTAGGACTGCATTGGCTGGATCCACCACCTCCAATGCTAGGGGAAGAGTTCTTGAGGAACTACTGGAGGCCACCGGGGCGTCCTGCATGAATGAAGGGACTGCCACGTACTGTACGAGAGGACATGAATCGATCTTAGACTTAGTTTTAGTTGACGGCAGGTTGAATATTAATACAATTGATTTCGCAGTCCTCAATGAGGAAATCGGCAGCGACCATAAGGCCATTTCAGTCACTATTGAAGAACACTCTACAGGAACAAGACAGATACACATCAACCACCGATTGACCGACTTCCAGATCCACCGCGTAATCAGAATCGCGGCAAATAAAATCATGAACTGCGCACAAATAGACCCGGTGATATTTCAAGACATCATCAAGGAAGAAATGGCCAAAATACCGCAAAACAACAATAGACACCTTCCGGTATACTGGTGGTCACCGGAAATAGAAGACCAAAGGAAGATAATGCAACGGTGTAAAAGAATTGCACAACGTTACGGCTTGATAAAGGAAGGCAATCTAGCTGTAGAAAACTACAGACAAGCCAGAAAGAAATTGAACTTTCTTATAAAGCAAGCGAAAAGAAGTAAATGGCTGAAACTGTGCCATGAACTTAATGCTGACCCCTGGGGCAAGGCATTTAAAATCATCACTAAACGTCTGGGCAGGCATGTGCCGACGTTGAGTAATGAAACGTCGGCACAACTAGTAAGAACATTATTCCCCAGAGCGGAAAATCCTAACAGATCAATGATTGGTTGCGAAGGCGGCAGGTTTACTCAGCAAGAGGTAATGGAGGCTATCGGCAAATTGAAGAATAAAAAAAGCCCAGGGCCTGATGGCATAACACCTGCCATCATTAAAGGTCTTGCAAAAATAATACCTTGGGAAATGGTATACATTGCCAGCTTTGGCCTACAAAACAGGTGTTTTCCTGACTGCTGGAAGGCAGCCAGGACGGTCTTTCTCCCCAAGGCAGGACCAGCCAATGAAACAGGAGGTTATAGACCAATTACGCTAATTAAAAATATGGGGAAGGTCGTAGAAAGACTTATTGAAACCAGGCTTAGGAAAGAAATTGAGGAGAGGCAATGCTTACACCCAGAACAGTACGGGTCTAGGAGAGGATGCTCTACTATAAGTGCTATTGAAAGAGTTAAAAACTGGGCTTTAACAACTAGCAGTGGATCCTGGAGAGTCAGGAAAATTCCCCTCATGATTATGCTCGATATCATAAACGCTTTCGGCACCGTACCGTGGATAGCTATAATAGAGGCCCTACAAAATATGCACATAAGTGACTATCTGATTAATCAGATTAATCATTACCTCCATCTTAGGTTTATCGAAGTTAAAACGCTTGAAGGTAAAGCTATATATCAGGTGTTTGGAGGCGTTGCTCAGGGATCCGTGCTTGGACCTACCCTGTGGAACGTCTTCTATGACGGGATTTTTAGATTAAATTACCCGGAAGGGGTATCAGTGGTCGGCTATGCGGACGACATAGCGGTTCTAGTGGAAGATAGAAATTTAGATATCGTAGAGGACAAAGCCAATCGAGCGCTATGTCTAATTGACGAGTGGCTGGAAAGAAATCAGTTGCAGATTTCCCTTAGGAAATCTTGTTGCATGGTTCTTGCTGTTAGAAGACCAATCAGAAAAATAAATATAAACATCAGAGGAGAAAGTCATCGAAGTCAAAATACCTTGGTATTCTGCTAGACAAAAGCTTGAAATTTAGTAAACATGTTGATATGATTTGCAACAGGGTTACCCCTACCATTAAGGCCTTGAGGGGGCTTTTTCAAAATCATGGCACAACTAAGATGGAAATCAGGAGGCTGATAACGGCGGCCACCACATCGGCGTTATTGTATGCGGCCCCGGTATGGGGAAATGCAATAAATACACAGAGAAATAAAACTAAACTAAAAAGTGTTGATAGACTCGCTCTGCTTAGGGTGGCTGCAGGCTACAGAACAGTGTCGTATGATGCGTTGTGTATAATAACAGAAGTACCCCCTATAGATTTGCAAATTAGAGAGAGGACATTAAGAGCCACGGGACTTCCCAGAGGCGAGACCATAGAGCTAATACAGCAAGAGTGGCAGAGTGCGTGGGCGCACTCAAGAGTTGGGGATTGAACGAGAAGGCTAATCCCCAACATAAATACATGGGTTGGTAAGAAACTGGATGACGTGAACTTCTACAGCGCGCAACTATTGACAGGCCATGGTTGTTTTGGTCAATATTTATTCAGAATTGGGATAAGGGCCACCCCACTATGCGTTTATTGTCAGGAGATCGACAATGTAGAACACACCATCTTCGCATGTCCCAGATGGGCTGATAATAGAAGGGAAATTTTAATTAATAGACTGACCCCTGACAATTTAATTAATTGGATGGTGTATAGTCAGGAAAATTGGGACTGGTTCAAGAAGTTCGCGGGGGAAATTCTCCGTATTAAAGAAGACGAAGACAGAAGACGGGGGTCGTAGTTAAAGTAGGGAAGGGAGGACAGTCCCTCCGTGGAGGGCCCGCATGCTGAGGTGTGCGGGTTCCTGAGAAGGAAGGGAACTCCTGGGAAACTGTGGGGTAAAGTTAAAACCGAGTCCCGGCCTGCGGTGTCGGCCCTGCGGGTTCCTTGGTGCTTAGTGGGGTCGGTGCCGCCGGTTTGAGGCATGGCAAAAGATAAAGACCGAGACCCGGTTCCCCGCCGAGGGGCTGAGGGACGGCGTTGCCGGACCTTGGCCATGAGGTGGGGGATTAGAGGCATGGCAAATGGAAAATAAAAGATCCGAGACCGGGGAGGCTAACCTGCCGTGCCGGACGTACTGCCGGTGCGTGGGGGACGCCTCCTTTGAGTATATGGACACTCTCCCCGACTGCGTATACTTAAATGGATATCCGGTCGGGGTGAGAAGGGGTAAAGGAAAAAAAACAAAATATAACGTACTATCTGTCTAGTATACAAATCCGTATAAAAGCAATTAGTTTTTGCTAGGATTTGAACCTCAAAACCTTCGCCTTCGAAAACTAGCTGTTAAACAACTGATTTAGACGATTAGTCAACCATCTGATCAGCCCGGTGGGCTAAAAAACTTGATGGGCTAAAAATTTGTATGATGTAATTTTTTTCCAGATTTTCATCTTCTTTCCTATTAAGTTTCCAGATTTTCATATTCGTTTCTATTAAGTATTCTTCTTTCCTATTTAGCTATTAATTGATTTACTGTTATTTTTAATATTGTTAATACTATTTCTTTAATTAATTTTAAAGTACGTAATAATTTTTTCAACATAAACTTAATAAAAAATAATTAACTGAGATAATCCGACTATTTCATTTTCAAAACCTCAATAATTAAGACCATTTTAAAAACGTTTATTTTTAAAATAGCAGTATTTTAATGATTGTTTTAAAAGTTAATCAAAAGTGATATTCAAAGTGACCTCCATTAGAAATAATACAGGTCTCTACTCTTCTCCAGAGACGCAGTCTTATCCACTTAAAAATTCTTGGAGTATTCCTTATTTGATTAAATCCATTTTGGATTTAGAGATTTAATATTGAGGACTGAAGAAGAATAAATAATTTTTTTTAAATAACCCAATAGGTAGGAGTCAAGAGCGTTTAAGTCGGGTGATCTGGCAGGCCAAGATACTGGCCCTCCCTGACCTATCCAATTTTCAAAGTTTCATACAATGTTTCATAAATGTGTTTTGTTATCACCAGATTAAAATATGCTGGAACACAATCACTGTGAAACCATATATTTACTCTTGAAAATTTTAAGGTTTTTTTCAAAAAATCACCAAAAATAATTGTTCATATTACATAGTCAATAAAAATAATTAACTGGGGTTTTAATAGATTACTTATTATTATTGCCTTAAAACAAATTATTCAACTATTCGATACTTGAAAAATATGTTATATACATACACGATAACAAAAAAAATTAGAATATTGGCGAAAACGGTGTGCAAACAAAATGCACTTTAATAACTGAGATTAACAGCGCCCTGACGAGATTAAAAGTGGGGGGATACTAATTTTGGAATAAGACTTTTGTTCTGAAGGTTAATATTATTACTCTTATCACACTTTCTTAGTTGTTCACACGAATGGATTGCGTAGCAAGTGCAAGAAAATAAATTGTTTCCGTAAAAAAATATAATTCTGTTTTTAGAAATGAATTTTATTTTTGGTAATATTATTCCATTTCGTTATTTTCCGGTTGATCTTTTTTGTAGAGAATTTCGCGACCAGATCAGGCATCAAGAAGATTCCGGCTCAGCAGAGCCGGAATATGGTGGAGGGTCCTGCACACGTTGTTATGGCGGGAGATATATTTTTCTCGTGAACTAAAACTTGACTTCATTTTATTATTTGTTCGACGGATTCGCTTGTCATATAAAAAGTCAACACAAGTCCGATGTAATTTTCTGATCTCCTGCCGTATGCTTCCTTTATCCTGGATCCTCGATGTCCGCAAAGAACATGGCATATCTTAGCCCTGCAAATGAAGCATCAGCGTCTATAGCCTTGTTTATGTTTTTTCATGTTTATGAATGAATCTTACGTGGAGTGTCTTATCGTGCTATTCGGTTATCTTGTTTTCATCAGAGGGCGCGTTGTCTGGGGGGAGTTGAAATCTGTCTCCAGAGAGAGTGGTATTGCCTAACACCGCCTCGGATTTCACCTGCTCCTACTTCACAGATATAGCAGGTAGAACATTTGTATTATTATTATTTTTCTCATCCATTGACATCTTTACTTTCTTTGCTAATACTACGTTGGTAATTTAAAATCACCACCATTGTCTTGACATTGTCGTAGCATGTTATTATTATTCATCTGGTAGTTAAATAACTTAAATTTTTACGTGACTGCCCAAAAAGGAATGTAATGTATTTTGGGTGTATGTATGTACGATTATTCCACCACAGCAGCTGAACCAATTTAGATGTATTACCCGCGTTGGAATCCTTACGTTACCGGGAGTGTCATAGGATATACAAATATATATATATGTTTTTTTGACAGGCAGTAGGTTCGATTACGTAAGCATGTTCTTTCTTCTTGCTTTTATTTGTTGATTATTTTATTTATTTATTTTTACTTATTTTGAGGGGAATTACTTAATGTATTTCCTGTGATAAAGAATATTTCCTTGAAGTTATACGTCGAACTATTTTACGTATTATTAGTATACTTACATTATTAGTAATTATTCTATAATAAAGAGTAATATTTGTCAGCAATTTTTTTTGCCATTATTGTTTTTAGGTAGATTTAATAAGAAAGCTACCTCTTGTAATGGGTACCATAATTCGACTTCCGGAAAATTTCGACATATCTTCACGTTTCAGATTCCCCAGACCTCAAAACCACCGTCAGTTCAAAAGTTTATGTGTACATATATATATATTTCACTTTCTTGTGGACACGATAACTGCCGTAATTTTGCGCCAATCACTTTCAAATATATCATACAATATAACGCCCATAATCCCGGTTGAGTTCAATAATTTTTTTTCGAAAAAGCAAAATATAGTTATAATTTACTTATTATTCGTAAGTAAAATATCGAATTCGTTTAAAGTTCCAACTATTCCTTGGATAAGGGCCTAAAACTTATCTCAGTAAAGTTTTTTCATATCACCAACCAATGGTCCAGGGGGTTGAAAAAATAGGATTTCGAAGACAAAAATATCATACCTCCCTTAATAAGCACAGTATCGAATTTGTTTAAAGTGGTGGTTAGTCCTCTAAATATTATCTTACCTTTTGTCTGAAACAATTTTTGATATGACCAACCCTTAGGGATGCCCAAAATATTGCTGGAATTCTAAGAAGATGGAGCTTGTAAGAAGATGCTTAACAAGTGAAACGTTTTTCGCACGCAACTATTGTCGTATTGAATAAATTTGAAGTTTTTCTTAAGTTTAAGGTGGAAATCATTTTTATCCTCTACTTAGCACCGGTGAAATATACCTCCGTTTTCCGGCGTGCCGAAAGGGATTTTTTAATATTTATCTGTTGTTTAAGTTTTAACGTAAAATAAATATTATAGTAAACTTCTTTTCTGCGTAAATACTTTTCATCTATGCTTTTTAATATCTTTATAACAAAACATTTTAAGTTCAGTTAATAAAGTTCTGCTATGGTAATATTTAATAAACTATTATTTTTCTTTTTGTCACACTTCATTAAATTTGAAGTATGCCGGAGTTAGACGAATCTCGGTAGTTCGAAATTCGGCCGAAGCAATGGGTTCTCCATATAGTTTTAGGCATCACTCTGTTGTTGAATTATAACCCAGTATACACCTTGAATTGAGAATAAACAAGAACAAAACAAAAGTAATGAAATGTAGTAGAAATAACAAAGATGGACCACTGAATGTGAAAAAAGGAGGAGTAAAGAATATGGAGGTAGAAGAATTTTGTTATTTGGGAAGTAGAGTTACTAAAGATTGACGAAGCAGAAGCGATATAAAATGCCGAATAGCACAAGCTAAACGAGCCTTCAGTAAGAAATATAATTTGTTTACATCAAAAATTAATTTAAATGTCAGGAAAAGATTTTTGAAAGTGTACGTTTGGAGTGTCGCTTTATATGGAAGTGAAACTTGGATGATCGGAGTATCTGAGAAGAATAGATTAGAAGCTTTTGAAATGCGGTGCTATAGGAGAATGTTAAAAATCAGATGGGTGGATAAAGTGACAAACGAAGAGGTATTGCGGCAAATAGATGAAGAAAGAAGCATTTGGAAAAATATAGTTAAAAGAAGAAACAGACTTATAGACCACATACTAAGGCATCCTGGAATAGTCGCTTTAATATTGGAAGGACGGGTAGAAGGAAAAAATTGTGTAGGAAGGCCACGTTTGGAATATGTAAAACAAATTGTTAGGGATGTAGGATGTAGGGGGTATACTGAAATGAAACGACTAGCACTAGATAGGGAATCTTGTTGAGCTGCATCAAACCAGTCAAATGACTGAAGACAAAAAAAAAAACACCTTGAACTGAGAATGAGTGGATATAACAAGCTAATGGTACAATCATTAAACTGACAAGGCATACAGTTGCCTATACAGTTTGAATCGAGAAACCTTAACCTGAAATCTTTTGTGTTTCTGGGTATCATTTTAAAATCATTGAACCGTCATTTTTTTAAAAATTATTCTCCAATGAAATTTATGTACTATCAATGAATCCTACCATTTTTTAATAGAATATAAACATATCAACAACTCTTAATAAGTTTTATCCTTGAATTTGTACTACGCACTCAAAAAGTTCTATCTGTAAACAACTTAACTTTTTTTTTACATTTTCCCTGTATTAATACATAAAACACACACATACACACACACACACACACACACACACACACACACACACACACACACAAACAAAACATACATATACATTAGGTTTAAGTAATAAATTAATTCAACTTGAATCATATTTCTAAAAAGCATTTTATTTCGCTTTAAAATCTGTATAAATTAGTTTATGTTAAATACGTACTTTATAGAGCTAGTATTAATTACACTAATATTATAGTAAAAACATTTATTCAACTTTTCTTTTTTTTTTACATAAAAAGTGAAATTTTATTCATAACATTTACGAACACTTTTTTAATTTTATTAATATTTTTAACGCTTGAGTTACATCTAATGGTAATGACAAACTAAAAAACTATTTTACTGCAAAACAGTCAGCAAATAAAATAAAGTTCGTTTTTATCTTGAATATGTTAATGAAGTTTTTCTTTTTAATTTATATCAATAATTTTCTACATTTTATATTATTCATAGGTTTCGTATTTAACAGGACGATTTTTAATTAATTGCAATTAAAAAAAGTAAGTTGGCTTTTACGTATGTAAAGAGATAATTACATTTTTTAAATTTCAACTAAAAAAAAGGAATTTTTATCAGACTACGTCGTACATAGGAGTGGTATATATTGTAAGTGTTCTGTATGTTTGTTCCCTTCTGTAACTTCACAGATCCAATCAATTAAAACCAAGTTTTGGAATAAAGAACTGTTCTTTGTTCTGGAAGTAACAAAGGCACTCTTAAAAATTTGTCAACCAAAAAAGGGGGACGCTTCACTGGCTGACAAAATTAAAAAATTACACTACTTTCAAATTTTAATATATTGTTCAATGAAACGATAAATGCTTTCCCTCTTGTGATTTTTCGAAAACCTTATCGTTCTCGAGATATAAGCGATAAATTTTCTCAGCGAAAGGAAGCAGGAATGCATGTGGCGACTAGCACATAAATGCGCTATTTCAAATTTTCATGTTGGTATTTAAAAAAAAAAATACAATTCCTGTTGTGATATTTTCGAAACATTCATCGTTCTCTAGCTATAAACGAAAAATTTGTTCAGGGAAAGGAAGCAGGTATGCATCGCGGTTAGCACTCGCCTGCGTGCTGTTGCCGGCATGCGTTGTTTTGCATCGCTGTTAACAATCAAATTTCTGTTTAAGTAGCGTAACTTTTCTAAAAAACAAAAAAAACCTATACTAGTGTCGTATCTAGATGATTAGTATATTGATAGGTAAAGTTTGGAAACGACAAAAAATCGCTAAAAACAATTATTAAAAAAACCGACTTCTAATTGTACGTATCTACCTAGAATAATTATGAAAAACAAAAAAAAAATTGTTAAACAAGTTTTTTATTCTTTCCGTGTAGGGATTTTTTTTAGGATACAGTAAGTTAGTCGCGATGTGAAATTTAATATTACTTTTAATTTTATATCCTGACCCCCATAGTGGAAGACAACCTTCGCCACCCCTTCCGTTCCTAGTATATAATTTATAAATGGGCTTTACCGGAGGTCATCTTCGAAACCTCGACTTTTGACATATTCCAATCCGCCTCGGCCAGTATGCCATCGATGCGAATGCCACGAGTGACATTCCCATCGGTGTACTACTGGTTAATGAACCCAAAACAAAACACATCTCACCGAGTCTTAAGCAAGACTGAAAAGACCTAACTAAACAAAGGAACTGAACTACCTATCCGTAGAAGGTAAAAGAGAGTTCAACACACAAACGAAACGTAAAAATATTACACGGAACAACAACACAGTAAAATTGAAACAAAACAAAGGAAAAAACAACAAAAATATAATAAAACAAAAATCAACAAAAACAGAATACAAGAGATATCCAAGGAGGACTACATCTCCTCAGCAATCCTTTCCTTTGTTAAGTACACTATAAAACTCTCCACTATTACCCAGGGAATATGGTAAAAATTGAAATGGGAAAAGGAGATGGGAAAGGGAAAAGAAATGGGGGAAGGGTGAAAGGGTAAAAGGGAAAAGGGAAAGGTTAAATTTTGTGAAGTTCCGTAGTGTTCATTTTGTTAATGTTTTATCAAAATTTCAATCCTGTTCATTTAATATATATATAGCGAAGCATTGCCGGATCTGCTAGTTATATTAATACCGTATAATAAAAGGTTTTTCAATAAATACTGGTATTTTAATTAAGAAAAAACCCACATTTTTGTCAACGATATTTAATACTTTTATTGTAATATAAAGTAAAATGTAGGAGGATAAATATGGAATAATATATCAGCCAAATGACCGCCATAGCTCGGTCGGCAGATGTCCACTCTTTTAGTAAATTTTTCAAATTCATATTCATATGTCTGTAAGTCAATCTCTTCTTTCGTTCTTCAAATCTAGGATTGTCTGTGTGTTACTGGTATACACGTTATTTTTCAAATAACCACACAAAAAGTAATCGCAAAGCAAAGTGTTAGATCGCACGATCTCCCTCTCAAAACGAGAGGTTAGAGGACCTGGAAATTTAGTTTGCAATAATTGGATGGTTTCACGTGCTGTTTGATAGGTCGCACCATCCTGTTGAAACCTTATATTTTCCAAGTACATATTTTACAATTATGGAAAGAAAAATTCTCCAGCATCGCAAGATAACAAACAGAATTTACTGTTACAATAGCACCAATGTCGTTCTCGAAGAAATAGGGATCGATCGCTCCCTAGGTGCTAGCTCAAACTGTCCTTCATACCGTCACTTTTTGTAGACTCATGAAATTTGTGTGAACTACTTTTAGATTTTGACTGCCTCAAATTTGAAAATTTTGTTTATTCACGAATCCGTTAAGGTGGAAATGAACCTCATCAGTAAAGATTCCGTTGAAATTCATCATCATTATTTTCCAACATCCGATTGAAGAATTCTGCTGGTTATTAATGGACTCATGGAAGCAGATCTTGCGTCGATTGAATATTGTATTCCCTAAATCTTTTGTTAAAATTCGTTGCACTGTAGCCTGTGAAATGTTTAATTGTTGTTCTTGATGGCGAATTGATGTTTTAAGATTAAAGTTTTATACTTTCACTTGATGCAGCGATATTTTGAGCAGACGACCGGAATATTGGCGAAAAACGCGGTGAATCATATTTGAGGGAATACGTACGATATATTCAAATTTTTTAATCAGCTCTTCAACAGTTGACCGAGGTGGGGTACTGTATCTACCGAAATGAGTATTTAATGTTCTCATGGTTTTCACTAAACAAACTCATATTGTAATGAGTTTTTAGAATAGATAATCGTTGTTCTAACGTGTAACGTGGCATTTCTAACAACTTGTAAATCTTATTAAGATAGATATCAAATACGGCGGCTTAGAATTTTGTAGTTAGAAAATGGCGCGTAATTTAAAATTTTAGTTCTTATTGATACACAGTCATATTGATAAAATTAATTAGTTTAGACTTATTATTCTGATATTGTTATTAATCATCTGGTTAATGTAGTAGCTTAATGAGAATTTTTAAATGAAGGAAGGTAGATGTGTCTCACTTTGAGGCTAGGATAATAAGCTATTTCCCATAGGGATAATGAACTTGAATATAATTAATTAAAAGGGGCAGTAAATATATTTTTTTTTAATTGATCTTAATACAAATTTTAAGATTTTAATTTTACAGAAACGAATTTAGTTAATATCATTATTATAATAAAAGGTGAAAGTAAGATGACCTTTCACTTTTCCTTCTACCGATTTTAAATTATGAAGTAAAAATTAATAAATCATTTGTAACAGACTTAAAAAAAGAGAAAATTCTTAATTTAACCCGTGGAAGGTTTTCTTCGTCTATGTTCAATATTTTCAAAAATTATCTTTTACCAAGCGATCTGATTTCATAATTTTCTTTATTTTGAATTTTATAAATGAAATTCATTTCGAGGTACCTTTATAATTTTTTTCTGGTTAACTTAATTAAAAGCTTAACACTTTTTCGTATTGATGAGAAAAACTTTACGTACTACGGAGATTCTTAAGATTAAACTTTTTTTTCATTATGCATGTGTAATTTAGTAATTGGGTCATTCCGTATCAAATCACCTAATCTACAATTAAATAGTTGGATGACCATTTTTGATTTTTTGTAATTTTTTGTATATTCATTGTCTTATGTTTCAAACATTTTAAAACACTCTTTTTTATTTTTAAACCTTTTTTATTGAATAGGTTAAATTTTACAATGCCTCGCACGTCGGGGCATTGTTTGGTATTTACGGTTTTTTGTATCTCAAACTAATTGACTTAGAGACTTAAAACACAACCTATTATATTTTACACATATTAAATTTTAATTTAGAAATTAAAATTTTTGTACTCTAAATGCTCTGATATTCTAATATTTATACTTCTTTTTATCATAGTTCTAGAAAGTAAATTTATGAAGTCTGTTGTCCTCCTCCTTTATTTTTTTATAAAAGATCAAAAGTGCAGGATTTTTCAAAATGTAAGATTTTTGATGCCTTATAAAGGTGTTCAAAAATGAACTGATATATTAAATTTGCCGCCATTTTTTCACGGTAAAACTAGAGTAGATATTTTTATATGCTCTTATCAGTGAAAAATGAGATTAAATTATGGAAAAGTCTACACTTGAACAACGCGTAAAAATTGTAAAAATAACAATATAACGAGTTTTCTAAAAAAAAAATAATCTTTAACGATGAGACACATATTCTTCTGACCGACTTTATCAATGAACAAAATTGTCGAATTTGTGAATCAGAAAATCTAAAAAAGACTGGTGAACTTCCCAAATATCCTCCATCAGTCACGGTTTGGTGCGGAGTTTGGGCTAGGGATTAATTGGATCTTACTTCTTTGAAAATGAAAATCGAGATTCCGTTACCGTCAATGGAATTCGATATGAAGAGATGATTTCAAATTTTTTATGGCCTAAAATTAATTATGAATGTAAAAGAATCTGGTTTCAAAAAGACGATGAAACATGCCACACTGCCGATGAAACGGGGCAGTTATTGCAAGAACTCTTTGATAGTCGTTATCTGGTAGCGAGATGAGGTGAATTAACCACCAAAATCATTTGATGGCATCTTTGGACGTTTTTCTTTGGGGTTATCTTAAGAATAAAGTATACATCAATATACCAAAAACAATTGAGGATTTCAAAGAAGAAACTCGACCCAACATTGCCGACATTTCTCAGCAATTATGTCAAAATGTTTTGGAAATTTTTTTGTCAAAAGAGAGTACATTTGCAGCTCATTTGTTAAATATTTTGTATCACACATAACCAATTTCTAATAAAACAAAAATGTTATCGATTAGCAAATAAGAAATGTGTTTTATTAAAAAAATAAAATTTCAGCTCATTTTGGGACACTCTGCCAACTCACTGTGGCCCATTTTGGGACATCTCGGATGAGGAAGGTAATAAAAATTCAGTAATTGTTTGGTGTGAAGCCCTATCGGAGTGGAATAAGAAGTCAAAATTACAATATTGATATTCAGCTGATGACAAGACACTCTAGTTTCAATATGCTCAAGACATTGTATAGAGCACCATTTATTTTTTTAAAACCAGATTTTATACTTAAACAATTCAGATTCTAAGAATATTATTTTTCAGCCGTATAGTAAAGTTAATTAGATAAAATTTTTGTAATGTTAAAAAGTACAATTTAGGTCCAAGTTAACTGTTAAGAAATTTTTGGAATACATGGCGATGAAATTGTGAATGCCGAATAATCTTGGCACATATTTAATGGTACATACAGAAATTATATATTATAAAAAAATTAATGTAAAATACTTTTTGATGTGTCCAGTACAATTTATTTCATAAAAGATAACAAAAATCAAAAATGGAGAACCAAATCACTATCGGGTAACTTGACATAGATTGACTCAAATACATTTATTACAAAATTTAAAATTATTATCGATTTAAAATTAGCAAATTTTTATCAAAATATTACACTGTTGTGGCTCTTGAAACGTATTTTGGTGGAGATTTTGCTTACATAGCATCGGTTTTGCTATGTAATTTGAACTAGATACGGTTTCATTCAGCGTGAGCATTGTCTCATAAACTAATAACATTGTTTCATAGACTCGTTCGATAATAATCTTTTGAATATCAACCCTACACATTACATAATGCATTGAATTGTCTAAGTAACTGTTTATTTCATATTACTGAGGCGATGAGACTGTTGATCATCAGTGTAATTTCATAAGATTATTAAGAAAAAAATTAGATTATTTTATGCATTCTCTCTGTAATTAAACTGGAATTTACATGATTCCGTATTCCGCAGAGGTTTAAATAAAGCTCAGTAGTTCTGTACCGCTTTTTTCTGGACTACGTTATTAATTTTTATCATGGTATGAGTTTCTTATTTTTTCCGGATTTTTGTTCCCAAAAAAAAAAATTCATATGGATTAATTTTTTGGTAAGACTTAAAATAACTGATCCCTTTTGTTTTAGATGGGGGACCGCATTATTTATTGTATGTTTTTGAAATGTTTATCAAAAAAGACCCGACTTATTAAAAAGTAAAAATTACATATTAAAAAGTAAAAATAAATATTGTTTAAATGACTTTCAACTTGTTGAAGCTTATGCCAAATTAAAAACAAAAAAAGCAGGTCGGTAGTTTATTATTATTTTAATTAAGCCCTAATTTCAAAAAATAAAATAATTTTTAAAAATTGGAAAAGTAAGTATTACTTTTTGTTTTCTCATTACTTTTTGTTCATTAACTAAAGCCTTCTTCTTTCTTTCCTGTTTAGCCTCCGGTAACTACTGTTTAGATAATTCTTCAGAGGATGAATGAGGATGATATGTATGAGTGTAAATGAAGTGTAGTCTTGTACATTGTCAGTTCGACCGTACCTGAGATGTGTGGTTAATTGAAACCCAACCGCCAAAGAACACCGGTATCCACGATCTAGTATTCAAATCCGTGTAAAAATAACTGGCTTTACTAGGACTTGAACGCTGTAACTCTCGACTTCCAAATCAGCTGATTTAGGAAGACGCGTTAACCACTAGACCAACCCGGTGGGTTTGATTAACTAAAGCCTATGCCTTGTCGATTTACACACGTCAGTCTCATCTACGCTTCTCTCTTAACAGTCATTATATGAACCTCTTCTTTAAAATTATTGATGACGGTTACTTTCGGTCTACCTCTAGGTCTTTTTACCCAAAACCTTGTCCTCAAATATATTCGTCAAGAACCGGTCATGTCGTATTACATGTTCTATCAATTTCGCTCTTCTTCTTCGTATACCATTTTGCAAGGACCTCTTTTCACTTACTTCTGCTAACATATGATCATTTCTTTTCCTATCCACCCAGCTTGTTCTTGTTATTCTCCTCCAAATCCACATTTCTATTGCTTCAAGTCTTCTTTCTGCTTCCACAAGCGTTCATGTTTCACACCCATAAGTTAGAACATTCCAGACATAAGTTTTAGAGAATTGTTTCCTTATTTGCATACTCATGTGATTATCAGTCGGTAAATTCTTTTTATCCTGGAAAGCTCGTTTTACAACGCCATTATTCTTTTTACTTCTGTGACACATTTATTATCGTTTATAGAGATATATTATACTATAAATTTAACGGGAAGTATACAGATCCGTAAAAAACAAAAAGTTAAAAATATTGGTATTTTTTTAATTTTTATGCCTTAAGAGATTTAAAAAAAGATTTAAAAAAAAATAAATAAAAATAAAAAATAGACTTAAATTGTAAATAATCTATGATAAATTTTTTATTTCTTTTCCAATTTTTTTTTTTAATGCTCTTATTTACACAGTCACATCAACAATTGTAGTCATTAGCGATTAAAGTAACACTATCATGTAGTATTATACAAAACAGCAAAAATCATAAAAAAAAAAAATTCCAAATTTATTATCACCATTTAGGGAATATTTCGTTAAAAATTAATTTTACTCTAATGTTTGTCCTTAAGTAAATTAGTCCCCAAAATGAAAA